>NC_086328.1:77126422-77783922 GCF_036172605.1 Pelobates fuscus
TTAACAAGCCTTGCAATTCAGGTAGTGCATATTGCTGTTGCTAAGTGGTGCTGTACAGGATCCACAGTTAAATCCACCTAATTGGTAGCAAGCATCAGCAGGACAGGAAAGCAAACAAGACAAATAACAATAAAACAACCATACACACCCTGCACCTAAAATGGGTACAGGGTGACTGTCAGGATCATATCCTGACAAACAAGACTTATGTTCCTTTAAAACAAGTTCCTGCTCTGATTTTATTATTTACCACTAGTGGCCTCCCTTGCCTCTAGTTCTGGAATCTCACCTGCTCATGTTTAAGTACTTGCTTCAGCTACAAAAGGCTACACCCAACTAACCTCAAGGCCTTTGCATTGAAGTTGGTGATTTGCCTGAAAGACTACAGTTCCTGGCTCCTGTGAACCTGCTCCAGACTTGCCCTCAACCCTGCTCCATGCCAAGCTGCTCCAGACTTACCTTCAAACCTGCTCCACTCTTACGAATGATTTTCTTTTAACTATGCAAAACTGTTTCATACTTGCTGCAATCAAGCTCCTGAATAACACCTGAGATAAAGACTGAGACTTTCTTACCTTCCAGAAAAAGAGAACCCCTAACCAAACTTGAACTAGAAAAAAGATGACAGGATGATTTATGTTTTTATTGTGGTGAAAAAGGGCACAGCATCTCATTCTGTCCAAGAAAGCCTCATAAACCTTCTGTAACCACTGAACATCAGAAAACTCCTATACCTACACATCACTCTTCAGATGATTCTCCATCATCTTACCTTATAGATGAAGAATATGAAAAAATAAAACTACAGACCTCTCAACCTGACTCTCCTATTTACAAAGACCAGAAGGACTGCATATTTAGTCCTCAGAAAACTCCATTACCTACCCATTACTCTTCAGACGACTCTCTATCTTCTTACCTTGTAGAAGAAGATTATGTACATGATGAACTACCCTCTGACAAGGAAGAGACTGGAGAAGAACTTTTCATGAAATAAACTAATGTGGCCACTATAGCAACTACTCCCAGCATCCAATCTGCGAAGAAGAAGAATACTGCAAAACCTCCATTTTGTGCCCCTGGTCTTGTAAAAGCCAGTGATGGTACTATAATGTCTATAAAAGAACTCTGCTTATATGAAAGCTATTTGAATGCCATGAGGTATGTTGCAGCTAATTCTCCTGAGAACACTTTCAATCAAATAGTAACCTGCTCTTCCTTACAACCTATAACCATAGGTACACTGATGCCCACCTTGAAAAAACCTTCTATACCTCTGACTCTTAAATCCCGGTTAATAAAGAACCCATCTCTTCACTAAGGGTAAAGGAAAATCCCGTAACTGAAGAGATACCACTTGAATGTACCAAAGCCTCAAACGGTACTAATGTCTGTCTTGAAGACCTAACCATGTCTAAGGAGATACTGAAAACAAAGAGAAGAAACCCAAGAGAAAAAAATAATGCTTTCCTGTTTTCATTTTTGTTGATTGGTCTGTATGTTACTTTAACTGACATCCTTTTCAGTTCCTCCATAGTCCTTCGTGTCCAGAGTCCGCTCTTCATGGGCGTAGGAACCCCCCAAAAATCTGGGGGGGATAGCATTTTTACTCGCCGGGTATATTCTTATTCCGTAAACTAGGAGTTGTTTATCCCATTGTACAGCGCTACGGAATTTGCAGTCGCTATATAAATGATTAAATAATAACATTAAAGGGTCACTACAGGGAATGGGTTTTACTTACCCGGATACAGCGCCGGGATCCTCCTGATTAGAACCACCCCTACCCTTCCCATGAATATTAGAACCACCCCTACCCCTTCCATGCACAAAAGAACCCCACCTACCCCTTCCACGCATATTAACCCCCTACCCCTTTCATGCATATTAGTACCCCCTAATCCATTCCATGCATATTAGTACCCCCTAACCCCTTCCATGCATATTAGAACCCACCCTACCCCTTCCATTCATATTAGTACTCCCCTAACCCCTTCCAATAATTTTTCTACCTCCCCCCTCCTCCCATCCATATTAGTAGCCTCCCTAAACCCTTCCAATTATTTTTCTACCTACCCCTCTTCCCCTATCCTTATTAGTAGCCCCCCTAACCCTTTCCAATTATTTTTCTGCCATGTTAACTAACGCCAGTGCTGGAGAGCCGCTGTGTTTACATTAAAAGGCCTGCAGGGACAGGCTATAGACACCAGCACCACTACATTAAGCTGCAGTGGTTCTGGGGACTATAGTGTTTCTTTAATGTGAGGTAAATTAGAGATTAGTGCCACGAATAATATGCTAGATTGCCTACTTACAACCAGATGAGGATGATGATGGGCTCTAGCTGCAGTCTGGCTCCACTGGTCTGGTGTAGAACAGGCTCTCTGGAGGCTGTTTGTAACTGTCGTCACAAAAATCAATGTTCTGGGAGAACGGGAAGCAGCTCCATTTTTTGGGGGCCCTTTACACAGCTCAAGGTCTGGGTCCCAGGGTCCACCTTCATGTTCCACCAATGAGTTTGTTCACAGGGGGTGGAGTGTGTAGGGGATGTCCTGATATGTGTATAAGGAATGCATTGTGTGAATCTGTGTTTGTATGTGTAAGGGCTGCAAGGTGTGTTTGTGTATGTACTGGATGCAGTGTGTGCGTCTGTAAGGGGTGCATTGAGTGTGTGTACAGGGTGCATTGAGTGTGTGTAAGGAATGCATTGTGTGTTTCTGTGTGTGTAAGGATTGCATGATTGTGTGTGTGTGTGTGATGGATGTGAATCTCTCTCCCTCCCTTGTCACTCTCTTTCTCCCCTTCCCTCCCTCCCTTGTCACGTTCTTTCTCCCCCTCCCTCCCTCCCTTGTCACTTTCTTTCTCCCCCTCCCTCACTTGTCACTTTCTTTCTCCCCCTCCCTCCCTTGTCACTCTTTCTCCCCCTCCCTGCCTCCCTTGTCACTCTTGCTCTCCCACCCTTGTCACTCTTTCTCCCCCTCCCTCCCTACTTGTCACTCTTTCTCCCCCTCCCTCCCTTGTCACTTTCTTTCTCCCCCTCCCAGGGCCGCCATCAGGGGGTGACAACCGTGACTGTTGTCACGGGCCCGGCGGCCCTGGGGGGCCCGGACTGCTCTGGCAGTCCTGGGCCCCACTTTCCCTCTCTGCACACATAGCTAGCGAATATCGCTATCTATGTGTGCAGCCGCAGGCCCCGGGCTCCCTGTTACCGCAGAGGGGGCCCAGGCCTCCAGCCTCTTCTCTTCTCCTCCCTGCTAATAACTCTCGTGAGACCCGGTTGCCATGGCAACGCTCCGCGGGTCTCGCGAGAGTTATTGGAGGAGAGAAGAGGAGAAGCTGGAGGCCTGGGCCCCCTCTGCGGTAACAGGGAGCCGGGGGGCCCCACCATGCCACCGGACCACCGGGGATGGAATCTCCCCCCTCCCTAGACACAGGTAAGCAGGGAGGGGGGAGAAACAATTTAATTAATTAAATTATTATTATTTTTTTTTAAATAATGTTAAAATGACCCCCCCTCCCCCTCCTCATTGCAAATTTACACACACACACACACACACTACAGACACTGACACAACACACACACACACACACTACATACACTGACATAACACACACACACACACTGCATACACTGACACAACACACACACTGCATACACTGACACAACACACACACTACATACACTGACAAAACATACACACGGCATACACTGACACAACACACACACACACACACTACATACACTGACAAAACACACACTGCATACACTGACACAACACACACACTACATACACTGACAAAACACACACTGCATACACTGACACAACACACACACTACATACACTGACACAACACACACTGCATACACTGACACAACACACACACACACACACTACATACACTGACACAACACACACACTATATACACTAACACAACACACACACACTGACAAAACACACACACTGCATACACTGACACAACACACACACACACACACTACATACACTAACAACACACACACACACACTACATACACTGACAAAACACACACACTGCATACACTGACACAACACACACACACACACAATGCATACACTGACACAACACACACACTACATACACTAACACAACACACACTGCATACACTGACACAACACACACACTGCATATACCAACACAACACACACTGCATACACTAACACAACACACACTCTGCATACACTGACACAACACACACTCTGCATACACTGACATAACACACTCTGCATACACTGACACAACACACTCTGCATACACTGACACAACACACTCTGCATACACTGACACAACACACTCTGCATACACTGACACAACACACACTGCATACACTGCATACACCCTCTGCATTCACTACACATTAACACACACTCTGCATTCACTACACATTTACAAACACTCTGCATTCACTGCACTAACACACACACTACATTCATTACACTGACACACTCTGCATTCACTACACACTAACACACACTCTGCATTCATTACACACTAACACACACTCTGCATTCACTAAACTATGCACACACTCTGGATTCACTATACGACACACACTCTGCATTAACTGTACACACAGCATCCACTACACAAACATCCTGTATTCACAGTACACACACTACATCCACCACAAATTGAAACACTCTGCATTCACTATACACAGACACTGCGTCTAATACACACACTACATCCACTACAGACACTGCATCCACTAAACACATTTCATCTAGTACATACAAACACTACATCCACTACACAAACACACACTACATCACTGTACACACACTACATCCACTACTCAAACACTCTCTGCATTCACTACACATTAACACACTACATCCACTACTCAAACACACTCTGCGTTCACTATACACACTGCATCCGCTACACTAACACACTCTGCATTCACTGCACAAACAGTATCTAATACACACAAACACTACATCCATTACACACATTCTAATTCACTTACACTATACACACCACATTCAGTCCCGCATCATTGTCAGCGGACTAGGTAGGGCGTGGGCGGGCCCGGGAGGGAGGGGTCGGGGGGGAGGGGGGCCAGACCTTGTGCTTTGTCAGGGGCCCCAAAATTTCTGATGGCAGCCCTGCCCCCTCCCTCCCTCCCTCCCTTGTCACTCTCTTTCTCCCCCTCCCTCCCTTGTCACTCTCTTTCTCCCCCTCCCTCCCTCCCTTGTCACTCTCTTTCTCCCCCTCCCTCCCTCCCTTGTCACTCTTTCTCCCCCTCCCTCCCTCCCTTGTCACTCTTTCTCCCCCTCCCTCCCTCCCTTGTCACTCTCTTTCTCCCCCTCCCTCCCTCCCTTGTCACTCTCTTTCTCCCCCTCCCTTGTCACTCTCTTTCTCCCCCTCCCTTGTCACTCTCTTTCTCCCCCTCCCTTGTCACTCTCTTTCTCCCCCTCCCGTGTCACTCTCTTTCTCCCCCTCCCTTGTCACTCTCTTTCTCCCCCTCCCTTGTCACTCTCTTTCTCTCCCTCCCTTGTCACTCTTTCTCCCCCTCCCTTGTCACTCTCTTTCTCCCCCTCCCTTGTCACTCTCTTTCTCCCCCTCCCTCCCTCCCTTGTCACTCTCTTTCTCCCCCTCCCTCCCTCCCTTGTCACTCTCTTTCTCCCCCTCCCTCCCTCCCTTGTCACTCTCTTTCTCCCCCTCCCTCCCTCCCTTGTCACTCTCTTTCTCCCCCTCCCTCCCTCCCTTGTCACTCTCTTTCTCCCCCTCCCTCCCTCCCTTGTCACTCTCTTTCTCCCCCTCCCTCCCTCCCTTGTCACTCTCTTTCTCCCCCTCCCTTGTCACTCTCTTTCTCCCCCTCCCTTGTCACTCTCTTTCTCCCCCTCCCTTGTCACTCTCTTTCTCCCCCTCCCTTGTCACTCTCTTTCTCCCCCTCCCTTGTCACTCTTTCTCCCCCTCCCTTGTCACTCTCTTTCTCCCCCTCCCTTGTCACTCTCTTTCTCCCCCTCCCTCCCTCCCTTGTCACTCTCTTTCTCCCTCTCCCTCCCTCCCTTGTCACTCTCTTTCTCCCCCTCCCTCCCTCCCTTGTCACTCTCTTTCTCCCCCTCCCTCCCTCCCTTGTCACTCTCTTTCTCCCTCTCCCTCCCTCCCTTGTCACTCTCTTTCTCCCCCTCCCTCCCTCCCTTGTCACTCTCTTTCTCCCCCTCCCTGCCTCCCTTGTCACTCTCTTTCTCCCCCTCCCTCCCTCCCTTGTCACTCTCTTTCTCCCCCTCCCTCCCTCCCTTGTCACTCTCTTTCTCCCCCTCCCTCCCTCCCTTGTCACTCTCTTTCTCCCCCTCCCTCCCTCCCTTGTCACTCTCTTTCTCCCCCTCCCTGCCTCCCTTGTCACTCTCTTTCTCCCCCTCCCTCCCTCCCTTGTCACTCTCTTTCTCCCCCTCTCTCCCTCCCTTGTCACTCTCTTTCTCCCCCTCTCTCCCTCCCTTGTCACTCTCTTTCTCCCCCTCCCTCCCTCCCTTGTCACTCTTTCTCCCCCTCCCTCCCTTGTCACTCTTTCTCCCCCTCCCTCCCTCCCTCCCTTGTCACTCTCTTTCTCCCCCTCCCTCCCTCCCTTGTCACTCTCTTTCTCCCCCTCCCTCCCTTGTCACTCTCTTTCTCCCCCTCCCTCCCTCCCTCCCTTGTCACTCTCTTTCTCCCCCTCCCTTGTCACTCTCTTTCTCCCCCTCCCTTGTCACTCTCTTTCTCCCCCTCCCTTGTCACTCTCTTTCTCCCCCTCCCTTGTCACTCTCTTTCTCCCCCTCCCTTGTCACTCTCTTTCTCCCCCTCCCTCCCTCCCTTGTCACTCTCTTTCTCCCCCTCCCTCCCTCCCTTGTCACTCTCTTTCTCCCCCTCCCTCCCTCCCTTGTCACTCTCTTTCTCCCCCTCCCTCCCTTGTCACTCTCTTTCTCCCCCTCCCTTGTCACTCTCTTTCTCCCCCTCCCTCCCTCCCTTGTCACTCTCTTTCTCCCCCTCCCTCCCTCCCTTGTCACTCTCTTTCTCCCCCTCCCTCCCTCCCTTGTCACTCTCTTTCTCCCCCTCCCTCCCTCCCTTGTCACTCTCTTTCTCCCCCTCCCTCCCTTGTCACTCTTTCTCCCCCTCCCTCCCTTGTCACTCTTTCTCCCCCTCCCTCCCTTGTCACTCTTTCTCTCCCTCCCTCCCTTGTCACTCTCTTTCTCCCCCTCCCTCCCTCCCTTGTCACTCTCTTTCTCCCCCTCCCTCCCTCCCTTGTCACTCTCTTTCTCCCCCTCCCTCCCTTGTCACTCTCTTTCTCCCCCTCCCTCCCTCCCTTGTCACTCTTTCTCCCCCTCCCTCCCTTGTCACTCTTTCTCCCCCTCCCTCCCTCCCTCCCTTGTCACTCTTTCTCCCCCTCCCTCCCTCCCTTGTCACTCTTTCTCCCCCTCCCTCCCTCCCTTGTCACTCTCTCCCCCTCCCTTGTCACTCTCTCCCCCTCCCTTGTCACTCTCTCCCCCTCCCTTGTCACTCTCTCCCCCTCCCTTGTCACTCTCTCCCCCTCCCTTGTCACTCTTTCTCCCCCTCCCTTGTCACTCTTTCTCCCCCTCCCTTGTCACTCTTTCTCCCCCTCCCTTGTCACTCTTTCTCCCCCTCCCTTGTCACTCTCTTTTTTCTCCCCCTCCCTCCCTTGTCACTCTCTTTTTTCTCCCCCTCCCTCCCTTGTCACTCTCTTTTTTCTCCCCCTCCCTCCCTTGTCACTCTCTTTTTTCTCCCCCTCCCTCCCTTGTCACTCTCTTTTTTCTGCCCCCCTCCCTTGTCACTCTCTTTTTTCTCCCCCTCCCTCCCTTGTCACTCTTTTTTTCTGCCCCCCTCCCTTGTCACTCTTTTTTCTCCCCCCCTCCCTCCCTTCCTACTCTCTTCCTCCCCCCTCCCCTACCTCTGTTGTAGCGTGGCAGAGCCCTGTATGGTCCGCGGGTACAGGGAGCTTTTGTTTCCTGTACCCGGCCGGACTAAAAGGAAGTGCACACTCAGTGTGCACTTCCTTTTAGTCCGGCCGGGTACAGGAGACAGATGCTCCCTGTACCCGCGGACCATACAGGGCTCGGCCACGCTACAGTGAGGGAGTGACAGGAGGGAGCGCTGAGCGATTACCTCCTGTCAGCCCCTCTCCTCATACTGCGCCCGGGCAAAGCTGTAGCCGCCTGAGGCTCTCTACAGAGCGCTCGGGCGGCTGCAGCATGAGGGGGGCTGGCGGAGCTGGGGGGGATTTCCCCATAACCTGTCCCCCCCGCATGATTTGCTGGGGGGGATGCGTCCTCCCCATCCCCCCCGGTTCCTACACCCATGCCGCTCTTGAAGGAGGGGATTGTGTCAGGATCATATCCTGACAAACAAGACTTATGTTTCTTTAAAACAAGTTCCTGCTCTGATTTTATTATTTACCACTAGTGGCCTCCCTTGCCTCTAGTTCTAGTTCTGCCTCAAGGCCTTTACATTGAAGTTGGTGATTTGCCTGAAAGACTTCAGTTCCTGGCTCCTGTGAACCTGCTCCAGACTTACCTTCAACCCTGCTCCATACCAACCTGCTCCAGACTTACCTTAAACCTGCTCCACTCTTGCGTATGATTTTGACCTCTGCCTCTGTTACCAGCCTGCCTTTAAAACCAACCTGCCTTTGTTTCAACCTTACCTGGAGATCACAGACTTTTGCAAGTATCCTGTTTTCTGGCATATTGCCTTAATTCTGTTTTTTCTCAAGTTTCATAATATGTCTAAAAGCACCAGTAAAGTCTCAAATAACAACCCTGGCCAAAGTCTCCTATCTGACCTGCTCAAGATCATGACAGTGACTTAGACATAGGCGTATTCCAAGGTCCCACATAAAGTGTCCGTATGAAACCCCAGGTGATGGTGATAACCGTCACACGCAGTTACCGAAACTGGTTCATACAGTTTACCATATGAAACAAGAAATTGGCCTGAAGAAAAATAACAAAGGGATGTGGTAGTCAAGACATAAGAAATCAAAGTTTAGGAGAAAGAAATTACAGAAAACCGACAAAGATTCAGATTTTGTGCAACAGAAAATCTGAAAAATAACTGCTTTCAGGGAAAACGAAAGAAGTATCCAGATTGAACACTCAAACACCCGAGAAACGATGAAACACTAAACAAAGTAAAAGAGTAAATTTCACTGATATCTTCCATAAAGAAATGGAATTGTTGGCACCCGCAGCAACGTTTTAAGAAATGCAGCTTCTGCTACACAAAGTTTGAAGAAATGCATCTACTGCCAAACAGTTGGAGTCTGGAAGCCAGCTTGGTTGCTTAATGCACCGAGATGGTCACAGGTCCATCGTGAATGGCCCCCGTCTGGATTGGAGCC
This sequence comes from Pelobates fuscus, assembly GCF_036172605.1. Lineage (NCBI taxonomy): Eukaryota > Metazoa > Chordata > Amphibia > Anura > Pelobatidae > Pelobates > Pelobates fuscus. The sequence continues at coordinate 77,135,800 of NC_086328.1, forward strand.
TTGCAAATATAGATCTGCCCAACATCCAACAAACAAGTCTTTCGTGTTTTCCAAGAGTAGTCGGAATCATGCTGTCCGAGGCAGTTGATGTACTTGACCGCTGATATGTTGTCTATCCATAACAGGACAAAACGATTCACTTTGTCGCGCCCAGGCTGTGGGTCATAATTGATCCTGCAATACACACTAGACAATGGATGAGCAATGGGATTTGAGATTCTGACAATGGTCCTCCGGAAGAACCCTCCAGAGAGGATATGACCTAACCCCTGAGGTTGGTGTCTGATTCTAGAATTAAATCTAGAGGGTGGCTTCAACATTAGATGCATGCATGATAGAAATGGAAATTCAGGGAAGCAGAACCTGCACGGGTGTTCTTAAATTCGAGTGCGGGTAAACCGGTATAGGGAATAAAAGAAGAGAGTGGAAAATAGTGTGCTATATTTGAAACTGGTAGTTATAGATAAAACAAAATACACTTTCAATTTTCTGGAGTCTGTGCTTGGCTTCGGAGAAATGCGCCTGTACGGTACAATCCCCATCTGTGGATATTAGTGGTCTTGGTAGTATGTTGAGAGGCGTCTTCAGTAGTAGTGGAGATGTTCTTTTTCAGTATGCCACAGCGTAGTAGTCGGGAGTTATCAGTGTATGTGTATATATATATATATATATATATATATATATATATATATATATATATAAACAGAATCTAGAGCTCTCTGTATTATTAAAATAGATAAAAGAATGAGAAGGAGGTATACTCACAAGAGGAGAGCAATGTCAGGTCTTGCTCAATCCTAATAGGCATAGGTGGGATATTCCCCACCAAGGAAATAACTGTGGGAATCCTCCGATTAAAATCTTCAAAGATAAAAGTAGGAAGGTCCAAAATCCATAAAATAACTAGTTTAATTAGAATACAGTATAAAAACACTAACATGTTTAACCTAAGGATAAGGCTTTTGTAAATGTTCACTTCTTCACAAAAGCATATCAATTAAACTGTTAATAGTTCAAAACTGATTCCTCTCTTGCAACTGTCATTACTTCTCTAATACTATCCTTACCTTTCTATCCTTTACCCCCCTCCCTCTAGCATGTAAGCTTTATGCTGAGCTCCAATACCAAGCATAGGTATCTCCGCTATTCCTCCCTTGTAGCTGAAAAAAGCACTGCAAAAATCCAAGACCCTTTACCCCCGGCAATTAGACGACACATAGTTTTGGGAGATTTTATTTTGGTGACACACGGCTTTTATGCACTGACCCCTAGAATTTGGTCTCCATATCAACATTACAATGGTTTTCCTGCCAGGATCCTCTGTTTCTGAGAGATAATTAAGTGAGAAAACTATAACTCAATTATCTCTCAGATACAGGAAAACATATACAATTTTACAATTTTCATAAAAATACATTTCAATAATATAGGAACCCCACAAAAGTCATATCACCGAATAGCTTGGGTCTGAGCACCCACATGTCGAAATAGCGCTCAGATCCTTTTGGTGGTTCGGGAATGCCATTTGAATTACGTTTTAACCGGTAACTTCCAATGAAGTTTTGTTCCATAGAAAACAAGGCAACAACCGTATTTCGGGGGTTCTCACACGAACATCGATGGCTGTTCGGGAGCGAATGCTCCCCTTATTCGGTAGTTCATGCTTCTCATAACTGTTCGGGAAGTGGGATGGGCAGTGGTACAAGTTTCCCAGGTGTTTGTGGGGTTGCGTATCCGAGAATAGTTCCAGGCCGTCGACGACCATGTACCTCTGCCTGCGTTCGGGAGACAAAATGGCCACCAATTCTTGGAGCACATGTGTTCGGTTATACGAACGGCGGCCACACAGGGAAAACACTTGCACTGATGATCATTTTGTGGTTAACAGCGAGGGGTGGTCGTGATTGTGAGGTGTTAACAGGAGACCACACAAAGTTGGTTTGGTAACTGAACAGGGGGGTGTACGGACAGCCGAACAAAAGGGAATAAAAGTGTAGTTAGTGCATCCATTCCGCTACAAAGCTCATTGACCCCTCTGTTCCTGTGCATTCAACTTGTCTGGTTACAATTACATGTTTGTTGGTCCACCCATTGTAAAGCGCTGCAGAATTTGTTGGTGCTATATAAATAATAATAATAGAACTGACTTTATTGAACACAACACAGGTATTTATAGGCACATTCCCCATAGGAGGTCATCAGTTAAAATAATGTAAGTTCCTCCACAGAGTCTTGGTGTTCAGTGCATAATCAGCCATATAGGGGGCAAAATGCATTTTGGAAATGTGACGGTATACCCTAGAGTAGATGGGTTATTACCGCCTAAGTTGTCCCTTCCCAGTGTATATAGCTCTAGAGTGATTATGCTTTCTTGCAATGAGTACCGCTGTTTCACCAAAACACTTTAGACTTAGTGAAGGGTGAAGAAGAAATGTTTTTATTGAACAAAGCACACATATTAATACCCAGATACCCAGCATGGGGTCTCCATTCAAAGTAATACAAGCCCACCCAGGCCCTTCTGTGTCTGGGAGATAATTGAGTCAGCTCTTGTTAAAAAAACAGAAAACACCCCAATATATACGCAATATAGCACGCCCACGTGTCATATAGCCCTGGAAAGGTATCTCTGGAGCCTCCAAAAAGAATGAATGAAACTAGCCCAGATTAGATGGAAGTACAAAAGTTCAGTGGGATGCAGCTAGCATCAGATCTGACTCAGAGCTCCAGAGTTCTGGGTAGAGATCCCCGGTCACCTAAAAACATGGCGCTTTTGATGGGTACATGGAGCTCCCACATGTCCTTGGTGTCATTCAATGCCTCTCCACCCCCTCTGTAAACCTTCAAAAAAGCTCCCTGATTGATAGTCATAGGACCGAGAGCACTCTGGTTAAAATTTTAGTGGATGGCGGTGACTCTGCAATCGGCTTTCAGGTTCCAGAGCGGTTTGGTGTTACTCCCGGTCAAGCACACCATGTCTCAGCATCCCCTGGCAGATGAAAAGGTGGCTCTGTACTGCAGAATAGGAACACTGAGCACGGAGACATGGGCTGGAGGGTTAGTCCATATAGCTGCTGGTCTATAATTTATTCACATATTGTGGTACTAAAATTCTACAAATACATTAGCGGTGGTACTTTACCTTTTGTCATGGAGTAACACTTCGGGGTTAAGTTATCAGCAGTGAGGAGCCTGACTCCACCCCCCTCTGACACAGCTCTGACAGTATTTAGGGAGACTGGGCCAGAGGGAGGGTGCTTGGTGATTGATTGTTTGAGCTAACGTGTGAGCTCCCTCCTGGAAGCTCCATAGGTTCAGCTACTGGGAAACTTGGACCAGACAAACCCTTCCAGCCTTTGAGCAAATGCAAGGATTGCTGCAAGCCATAAAGGATTACTGGAGAAAGGAAACTTTGCTACTTTACAAGTGGACAATATGTCTGGACTATTGGAGGACTACCCATATAAACCTAAAGTATATATTTCAGCTAATTGATTACAAAATCATTTATTCTATGAACTGTTTCTTGCATTGCAAATACTTCCATTTCTACAAGTTACTAATCTCATGAAGGACAACTCCCATCATGCTTATTCACTATGAACTGTTTCTTGCTCTGCAAATATATTCATTGCTACAAGTTACTAATCTCATGAAGGACAACTCCCATCATGCTTATTCACTATGAACTGTTCTTGCTTTGCAACTATTCTCAGCTAATTGATTATTGTTCCTATTGAAGATTATTCTCATGAACTAATGTTACTTAATGCATCTCTATGAACTAAAGTTATCTAATGCATCTCTGAAGAAATACTTAATACTGAACTTTGTGTTGTTGAATTACTTGCAATTCTTATTATTGGATTATTGCCTAAATGCAATTCATTTAAGTTTAACTCTTATTAAAACTTCGGTTGAATCAAGTTACCAGTGATTCTCTCTTTTCTTAAAGCTACAGTATTGATACTTAAGGATTCTCCATTTCTTTACTATTGTAATTAGGGAGTTTACAAGCTGCAGTTGAGTTCCAACCCAAATCACCCCAAGTAGCGTAACACCTTTTTTGGTTAGTCTTTAGTGTTTATAGTATTTTGAAAAGAGGTAGGTGTGACATACGCTGTTTTTCACAGACGTTTGCCTCAAACCCCTGGAGGAGTGTGGAAGCTGGCCTCCTGCCACCAACTATAATCCAGGTCAGAGACCCCATTCGGGAGTTACCCTGCCCAGCCACGCTTAGCAGTTTTCCCTCGGTGCACCTTCCCTTCTCGCGTATTGAACCGTATTGAACCGAACGCTAGCTCCTTGGCAGCTGTTTACATGAACAAACCCACGAACGGTCCTCAGCAGTACTTAGCCGCCACCGCTATGCAACTAATTTCAGCATGAAATCAGCGGTCACTTCAGCTGTACTTAGCCGCGAATGTTTTTGTACTTTTTTCGGCTAGGTGACCTTGCGGTTCCCGGGCAGCTTAGTCCGGAGTTTTGAACCATGCCAGGAGAGCGCTTTTTGGAGAGAAGGTGCCTGAGACTAAGAGGAACAGACGCTCTCTGAGAGCTAGGCTGAGCACCCCATATTTTGACCCACAGGAGCTCCTGAAAGTTAACTGGCCGAAGCACACATTGCTCTGGAACTAATTTGGTTATAGGACCACATATGCGGCCGGTCAGAATTGTGACACAGTGACGTTTCCACTATACTGCATAGATCTGTTTGGGGATGTAGGACTTGTGGGGTTACTGTATGTTTTTATTATGTTTTTTGGCTCTCTGTTCCTGGGAGATAATTAACTTACCTGTCTTTAACTCAATTATCTCCCAGGCACAGAGACACCTTGGAGGGGCTTGTATTGTATTATTTGGAGACCCCCTGCTGGGTTCTGTGCATAAAAGGCTGAGTTTAAAATCCGTTGTACTCCCAGAATTATGTGTCATCTAGTTACTGGGAGGGAAAGGTCTATTCACTGCATTTTGTATCAGCTCATGGAGGATTCAGCGAGGAAAGTACATGTAAGGACTAGAACTCCCAGGACTGTGTATCGTCCAGCCCCTGGGAGGAAATAGAGCTAGTCCCCTTTCCTGTTCCAGGACAGAGAGGCTCCAGGAGGACCGCAGTCAAGCCACGGCGACTGGGCAGAAGCACTGAGGTTTACCCTGGTTCCAGCTAGGAAGCGATCCTTGGTGGAGGTACCCAACTGTAATACCGGGAGCTCCGCTACAGTGGGTGTTTGGGGAGACACGTACCTGGTTTAGGTGACCAGAAGGTCAGTCCACTGCTCCCCCCTTGACTTCATTCAGTAGACACTAATTGATAGGGATGTGCATGGGCAAAAAATTTGGTTCGGTTCGGACTTCCTAAATTCGGGAATTCAGAACTTCGGCAGTTCTGGATTTCGGGAATATGGGACTTTGGCAGTTCCCTAACCCCACCCCTACCACCAACCCTAACCCCACACCTACCACCAACCCTAACCCCTACGCCTAGCCTAACCCTACCCTAACCAGAGTGATTATACCCTCCTGCACAGGTTACCGCTGTCTCACCCAAGCCCTAGTCGAGACTTAGTGAAGGGTGAATAAGAACTGGTTTATTAAGGCAAGGCACACTAAATTCATACACAGACACCCAGCATGGGGTCTCCATTCAAAGCAACACAAGCCCACCCAGGCCCTTCTGTGTCTGGGAGATAATTGTGTTATCTCTCGTACATAGAAACCCGAATACAAGAAAACCCCAGGAAACATATAAAATACAGTAAAGCATCCCTACTTGTCATGTATCCCTGGAAAGTTCTCTCTGAAGCAGCCAATTTGTCCAAAAAGCACCCTGATCAGATAGGTCTAGCACGAATTAGACAGAATTCCAAAGTTCATGGGGACGCGGCTAGCCTCCGATCCAGCACAGGGCTCCAGGGGGCTGAGTAGAGATTCCCAGTCACCTAAAATCATAGCTCTTTCCGTGAGTACATGGAACTCCTCCAAGTTCTTGGTGTCGTTGGATGCCTCATCACCCACTCTATAAATCCTCTAGAAGCCCCCTGTTTGCTGGTTCAGGGCTGAAAGTGCTCTGATTGAAGTCTCAGTGGACCGTGGCGATTCTGAGACCTGCTCTAGAGTTCCATAAGATTGCAGAGCTACTTCCAGTCAGGCATACCATGTCTTCCTGGCTTCCTGGCCAGTATAGGCTGCTTCTGGTGCCTCGAACAAGACGGGTTGGCTCAGGAGACGCGGGATGGAGCTTTGGGATTTAGTGATAATAGTCTTTTTGGAGAATGTGAGAGTTGGGGAGACCAGTACCTGGATTAGGTGACCTGAAGGTCCGTCACAAACTGCTATACGGGAGGCGGGTGAGGGGCCACTTAGACCTCATCCAAGAGCACTGGGAGGGAGAAATAGAGACAGAGAGGACCCAGATGGTACCCTATGTACTGGAGCTGAGGGACTGCATGGAGTTACTGGCTCAGACGTTGGGTTAAAACCTCCGGGCAGCCCAGCAGATATGGTAAGCCAGGGGTCATCGCAGTTTTTTTTAGGTTGGACTGAAAGTTATGGTCCTAAAATCAGTCCGACATGACAAACTGCAGGCTGCCTTGCATGGCCCTATAAGGTGGTTGAGCAGGTCTGTAACACCACCTATGTGGTAGCTAGCTGTGAGTACCAGCGAGTGAATCATACGTTCCACATTAGTATCTCAAGGAGTAAAAGGCTAGAGAGGAAGATGTGGCCACAGTATGCATCCTGGCTTTCGAAGACCATGATAATTTACCCCTACCTGACCTGTTCGGAGGTGACCCACACAGTGGGATCCATAGAGCTGGTCAAGTTAGGAGACAGACTAGAAAGCCAGGAAAGGGCTCAAGCCATTCATTTACTTGATGTAAAATAGGCTACCTTCTCTCAGGAACCAGAGTACGCCAAGTTGGCTGTACAAAGAGTACATACCCCCGAGCAGGTACCCATACACCAGCCTCCATACCGCATTCCTGAGGCATTCTGGGAAGTGATGTGGAAAGAGATAAATAAAATCCTCTGCTTGGGAGTCATCAAGGCATCTAAAATCCCTTGGAACTCACAGGTAGTCTTGGTACTGAAGCGGGATGGAACGACCAGCTTCTGTGTGGAGTATCGGCAACTAAACGATAAAACAGTCACGGACGCCTACCCAATGCCCTGGGTGGATGAACTGCTAAAACCCATAGCTAGGGGACGTGTCCTGACCACCACTGATCTCTGTAAGTGGTATTGGAAGATTCCCCTAGCTGAGGAGGCTATCCCAAGTCGGCTTTCATCACCCCGTTCGGCTTATACCAGTTTCGGGTCATGCCATTCGGGATAAAGAATGACCCAGCTATCTTCCAATGTTTGGTAGATAGACGCCTCCAGGATTATGCCTGTGCATGCCTGGACAACATAGCGGGTCTACAGTGATACTTGGGAGGCTCACTTAGAACATGTAGGGACAGTTCTGGACAGAATTAGGGAAGTCAGCTTAACCTTGAAGCCAGACAAGTGTAATATGTGCAGTACCTGGGCCACCGAGTAGAGTGTGGGAAACAACGGCCGGAGCCAGCCAAGATCAAGGCCATGGCTAACTGGCCCACACTTTGTACCAAGACACAAGTCATGGCTTTCTTGGGGACAGACGGGTACTACCGATGTTTTATCCCTGACTATAAAGACAGACTTGACCAAGAAAAGAGAGCTTTCCAGTCCCTGAAGCAAGCTCTGATTAATGCTCCTGTCCTGGCTGCCCCAGATCCTAACAAACGTTTTATCGTCCATACAGATGCTTCCATATTTGGACAGGGGGCAGTTTTGAGTCAAGTCAGCTAAGACGGCAGGGAGCATGCTGTTGCATATCTAAGCAGGAAACTTTTGCCTCAAGTAGTGAGCTATGCGGAAATTTAAAAAAAGAATGCCTTGCGCTTGTATTGGCTCTGAAAAAACTCACTTCCTAATTGTATGGACAAGTTAAATGCTAATCATCGACCACAAACCGTTCGTGTGGCTTAATAGGGTTCCAGGAGACAACGTACGGTTGCTGAGAACTACAACCATATGACCTCACCATCCATCATTTACCTGGTAAGCAGAAGGGAAATGCCAACAGGTTTTTCCGTCAGACCGAACTTGTGAACTAAATGACTTTTCCTGGACATCCCCAAGTTAACCCAAAAGGGTCAAGCCATGTCTGCTGGAGTATCGACAAGGGGGGAGCAGTGTGACAAACCCTCTTTATTTTGTTGACTGTTTTTGAATTCTATCACCCAAAAGACTAACCTCCCCACTTCTGGTTCCCTACATCTTCCCCTCCTAGGCAACTGCCCAGGAGCGCCCTTCTTCTGACAGTAACCGGAGTGCAGAAAGATGCAAAAATTGTAGCAAGACTTATGTGCAACTTGTCTGGAACTCCTGGCCTGTTTCAACTCCTGGCCATCTTCCACTTTGATTTTCTACTACTTCCACACCAAGTACAAGAGTGCTTTTTGCAGGGAAAGTGCCTTGGACTGTGTGGAATAATCGTTTCCTGGGAGCCAGGAGGAGCACCCCTTATTCCATTCACAGGAGCTCCCGACATTTGACCGTCCAAAATCCTAATTCTTATGGAACTCATTCGGGTATGGACCACTTGTGCGGCCGGTCAAACCTTTAGCCCGGTGGTGATTTGGCATCTTTGCATGGATCTAGTACCTATTTCGCAAACTTGGGCACTCAGATCAGAGCTATCTGGGGATGTATAATGTGTGGGGTTCCTGTATGTTTTTATTGTGTTTTTTGGTGTGATTTTGATTTGTGCTCTCTGTATCCGGGAGACAATTAGTTTAGCGAGCACCTAATAAAACCAGATTACTCCCAGCATTAAGTCTCAATAAATGTATGGGTTGAAAGCTATACCAACTATAATGTACAAAAACAACAAATGGATCAGCGCTAAGTAAACAAACTGATTGTAGTAGGTAAGTCAGCACTCCTAAGGTTTATGGGGAACCCTCAAGACCCCAAAATAGGAATAAACTAAAACAGAAATAGGTTGCATCTCATTTAGGCGCAACCTATTTCTGTTTTAGTCTATTTCTACCAGCTATAATCACTAAGGAGTTATAATACTACAGTAAAGGGAATCCTTGGCGGTAATACTACGGCGGTCCACCACAGAACTACTGTTCAGTCTGAGTAAGAGGGTCCCTAGACTTAGTAAGAGAACACTGGGAGTGGGACGTGCCATATGTGTTGGAGTTCAGGGACCGCCTGGAAGAACTGGCTCAGGCTGTATGAGATTACCTTTAGGTGGCTCAGGGACAACAGTGCACGGGCGCTTCACACCCTCCTCTTATACAGTAGCTTGAAAGTGGAGAGCCCTGTGGTTTCTTGCAGTACCTCCCAGTAAGCAAAGAGGAAATGGGGCAGGAATTTCTTCCAGTCCCTACAAGCAGTAGTGAACGTCCAAAACATCTGCTTCAGAGTTCCATTGAAACGCTCACAGAGACCGTTAGTCTGAGGGTGATAAGGGAAACTATGCAGCGGCTCTATCCTGCATAGCCTCTAAAGCTGGTGAGTGACTTCAGTAGTGAATTGGGTACCCTGGTCAGAGACTATCTCCCGTGGGAACCGCACCCTAGAGAAGACTCTCACCAGGCATCCACTACAGTTTCTGCCTTAATATTTGTCAGTGCCACCACCTCTGGATAGTGTAGTCCACTATGGTAAGGATGTGTCTCTTACCAGAGGGACTAGGCTTAGCTAAGGTCCCCACTATGTCTATGGCTACTCTTGTAAAGGGCATTGATTGGAATTTGGCCCGGGGGTAGTCTCCGTTCTTCCAAATCCACTGGCAGGTATTACAGGTCTCGCAGTACTGCCAGACATTGTAGGAAATTGGCATTTCGTGAAATCTTTGTTTGTCACATACCAGTTTTCTTAACAAATCGAATCAAGTATCTTGCAGTTTAACTTATGTTTATTCAAACATAACACATCATCCATCCGGTAATAACATGTCATTAACAGTCTTTGTCCAATACATAGCAGTGTTCCAGGTGTTATCCATTTTTGATGTTAAAGGTATTGGCCACGAATTCTAAACTACAATTAGTTTTATGGGTTTAAAATTCAGTTACAGAGGGGAATATACATAAGATTGCCATCTTAGAAAAAGGGGTGTGACTTAGCATCATTTGAAATCTATGATTAAAGCCATACGTTATATTTTTGGCGGTAAGCTACACAAAGGAGTTATATATGCATGGTAAATGAATAGATGCCTTTAGAAATATGAGCCATGGTAATACAGAGGGAGACTGGCTAGCAAAGCTTAGGTCAAAGGTTATTATAAACAGGCCCTTCAACATCACTCTTAAAGTGAACCAGATGCGGTCTCCATTCCTATACAATGAAAGTCTGTAATACTCTATGCCTAGGTATGGCTTCTCAATTTCAGTGTTCTGGAAGCAATCTGAATAAAACTTATAATATTTATATCAACACATTAAATACATTTAAAGTACATAAAAATATATATTTCAAGACCCCCTGTGATGCTTATTTTAATGAATTTTAAAATATTGCATCATAATAACTTATACCAATTACTTATGGGATTTTAATTTTATTACATGACAGGAGGCTTCGTATTTTGCATATCTCTCTTTACTAAAACTCCATAGCAGTAAAGAAAGTGATAATAAGAACCAATCAAAAAACAATAGGAGGTAAAGTATTCCCAGTGAACAGGCTCCTCCACCTCTTTCTTTACTGCTCCATCAGCAGACAGGTCAGAATATTGAGCTCCTCATATTTATTCATTATTGGTTTTATTTGACTTTGTTAACCTTGTTATTTTCTGTTTACACTCTTATTTCTTATTGCCTCACTTTGCTTATATCTTATTGCCTCATTTTCTAATTTTTTCCAAATTTGCTTGGGGCTCCTTTATTTACCTTTGCCCTTCTTACTCTGGGCACCCTGCTATCCCTCCCGGTTTCCGTTTTATTCCGGACATTTTCGCAGTTTTTTTCAGTCCCCTTTCACTAAGGAATCCTTGGCTACACAGCCCTTGCCACTCCCGGCCGCCTAACCGCGCGTTTTAACGCTCCGGCCGGCGGATCTACTTTCCCACACTTTCAGTGTGACGGCGGCCATCTTGGATCTCGCGAATCGCGAGACCCGCGGCCGCCATTTTGGAGCCTCACACACACTCGGTGGCTGAGATCTGCATCTACTCGGATCCTCCAAGGTAAGCATATATATTTATATCCTTTTCTGCTCAGGTTTATGTTAATCCGCTTGTTGTCACATCCAGTTGCTCATTCATATCCCATTACTATTTCAGATTGCTATCAACTCACATTGCTCTCATCCAGGCAGGGGTCCCCACAGACAGTCTCTGCTACTCCTGTGGTATATGTGCACTATAGGGCTCAATACCCTGTGCTCCTTGGGGTGAAACCCCATAAAGGTGAATGCCTATCAGAGCTCTACTGTTGTAACCTCTGTATACTGGGTGCTGCCCAGGCTGCCTATCAGAGCTCTACTGTTGTAATCTCTGTACACTGGGTGCTGCCCAGACTGCCTATCAGAGCTCTGCTATTACAACCTCTGTATACTGGGTGCTGCCCAGACTAAAAACCCAATACTACCCTGCTGGGGTTATATCTGGTACCATAACTACCGTAGGATACTCTCCTAACGTTGACCCCTGCCTTACTGCCCTCTTAACAGTGCCAAGTCCTTTCCTAACATTATGGAAGACTCACAAACTACCCCAGTGGATTTTCAATCCATGGTTAATGCAGCAGTGGCCGCGTCTATGGAAAAGGCCCTATCACACATGATGGCCGCTCAACCAGAACGCTCCAAACCACGCCACACACGCCAAGACACTGAGTCTGAAGACTCTGAAACCCAGTCTAAAGACGACACCCGGGCTAGTAAACGCCATTGGAAAGGGGAAACAGACCCCAAATTGAACAAAGGCAAAAGACCCACCAAGCGGAGCAAAACGACAACATCTGTCGCCCCTGCTCCTACCCAAGTTCTATCCTCAGAGGAGGAAGAAGATATCGATGGCACTATGGCCATCTTGGATGAATGGCAAGCTAACGCATCCCATTCTGACGACGACGCCTGGGACTCAAGATCTAAACCCTTTCATGCAGGGGATTCAGACTCTCTCGCTGCAGAATGGCAATGGACAGGGGACAACACCCTGCCTCAGGACGAAGCTATCCTGGACCCCATGGGCCAGACACTCTTCGATCCACGTAACATCAGACACCACCGCTTGACAGACTGGACACCACCGGAACACCTGGCTAAGTTTATGCACTTATGGATGCGTAAACCCATGGACAAGGTAGTTCGCAACCGACTGAGATCGGAATGCCCCCGCCCTTCCCTACCAGATCAAGTAGCCATGACACCTGAATTTGACCAAGTAATCACTACTTTCATGAGTAGAGGCGGTCACAACCCCCGCTGCAGGGTGGAGAGGGGATTCAAAGGAGTCCAAGACAAACTCTTAGATACCTCCAGACCCCTATCACGCATCATGTACCTAGCAGACGATGCTTTCCAACGGGCAGACCAATTCGATGCCGATATGGTCAGGGAATGGGCTCATGATATCCGCGAATGGGCTCAACGCGGTTTTTGTTTCCTCGGAAACGCAAATGTGGCCCTCTCATCTGAGAGGCGTAAGGCAGCACTTCTCCGAATAGACGGGAAGTTGGTGGATTTGGGCACCAAGGAACTCGGACCTCTGGCACAGGGCAAGTTATTTGGAGACCCTTTCCTAAAGGAATTGAATCGCCACGTCAACGTCTTCACCTCGTTGAGTAAAGCCCAGACCTCAATGAGGAGGGTTTTCAGACAATACCCCACTAGGGGTGTTTTTGGACGGGCTGGCCGCCACAGGGGCCGTGCTGCCAGCCGTTTCTGGCCATCAGGCCCCCGATCCTCAAGACCGCAACCCTTCTACCCAGAAACGGGATACCGCCAGCCTTTCACCTTCTCAAGAGGCTCAGACAGAGGACGCAGTACCCGAGGCAGATCCCGATTCACTCCAGGTAAGCTATCATCTACCTATGACCACCTTGCATGCAGGTCGTCTCTCTCTTTTCTTTCAGAACTGGACGACCATTTCGTCAGACGCTTGGATACTCCAGACGGTACAGGGATACATCATAGATTTCGTCAGCACACCTTACCAAGAGTCCCCACCACGACCAATCAACTGTTCGACAGAGGACTCAAAGCTCATCCAAGCCGAACTTCAGGAACTCTACAACAAAGGGGCGATAGAACCCGCCACAGACACCGGAGGATTCTTCAGCAATCTTTTCTTAGTGAAAAAGAAGACAGGAGACCTCAGACCGGTCATAAACCTACGTACACTCAATGCTCACGTGGTCTACCGCCACTTCAAAATGGAGGGAATCCACCTTTTACCGGACCTCCTACAAGACGGCGACTGGTTCACAAGATTGGACCTCAAGGATGCCTACCTGTCAGTACCGGTACATATCGACAGCAGATGCTTCCTCCGCTTCCTGTGGAACGACCAACCATGGCAATTCACTTGCCTCCCTTTCGGCCTCAGTTCGGCCCCATGGTGTTTCACCAAACTGTTGAAGCCGGTAGTTACTCATCTGTGCGCAAGAGGAATTTGCTGCATTATATACCTGGACGACCTCCTAATCTTCTGCTCCGTCAAGTCAAGACTCAGACTACACACACGTTTTGCCATGGAACTCCTAGAATCCCTAGGGTTTACGATAAACCATCAGAAATCCGCTACAACTCCGTCCCAAACCATACAGTTCCTGGGTTTCGAAATCGACTCGGTCTCCAGCACGCTCCGACTACCGACGACCAAGATCGCAGCGATTCGGAAGGAAATCCGCAAGACGATCTGATGCCAATCAGTTCCCCTACGCAATCTAGCTCGAATCGTAGGCCTTCTCTCGGCATCCATCCAGGCCATCTTCCCGGGCCCGCTCCACTACAGGGCGATGCAACGCCTCAAAGCATCCTTCCTCCGCCGGAACCCCACTTACGATCAACCCGTACCAGTGACGGCAGAAGTCCGGGAGGAACTTCAATGGTGGCTGGACAGCAGGCAGGCCTGGAACGGCCGAGCTATCTTCGGCGAAACCCCAGATTTCGTACTGGAGTCGGACGCCAGCCTTTGGGGTTGGGGCACCACGAGTGAGGATGTATCGACAGGGGGAACCTGGACTCCACAGGAACTCAACCTACACATCAACTGCCTCGAACTACTGGCAGGCTCCTTCGCCATACGCAGTCTGGCAAAGGACAAATCAAATTGTTGCATTCTCCTCAGGATGGACAACATCTCAGCCGTCCGCTACATCAACCGCTTAGGCGGAGCCCGCTCACGACTCCTATCCGAACTCACGAAAGAGGTGTTCGACTTCTGTCTCCCACGCAACATTTCCCTCAAGGCGGAATACCTCCCAGGGGAGACGAATTTAACAGCCGACTGGTTCTCTCGACATTGGAGAGACGGCAGCGATTGGATGCTGGATCCAGAGATATTCAATGCCCTCTCGAGAAGGAGAGGACCCTTCCATCTAGACCTCTTTGCATCCCGCAACAACAGACAAACGCCAGACTTCTTCAGCTGGCTCCCGGACCCAGAATGCAGAGCAGTGGACGCTTTCCTCCAGACCTGGCCCCCCTTCGGCGCCTACGCATTTCCCCCATTCGCCATGATAGCGAGGACTCTCCACTATCTGAAGACACACCAGATCTCTCTGCTCCTGATTACCCCCCTATGGCAGAGTCAACCGTGGTTCCCGGACCTGCTAGCGCTATCCTACGCAGATCCGCTCTTACTACCGTCCCATCCGACTCTCCTCAGGGATCCGAAGGGGAACCCCCACCCGCTGATAATGGAAGAGAGACTCTCCCTGGTGGCTTGGACTCTTTCCGGGGCACCTGGCGAGTCAGCGAACTATCGCAGACTGCTAGGGACCTCTTATGGGAGTCGTGGCCAAGCAGAGATGTAGCATAGTAACCTCCCTATGCTACATCTCTGCTTGGACCTCCTGGTCCTCTTGGTGCTTGGAACGGGACCTCAATCCACTTACGGCACCTATTCCCACCGTCCTGAACTTCCTGACGTCACTTTTTACAACAGGAAAATCTTATAGGACCATTAACGTAGTCCGATCAGCGATCTCAGCGGCCCATATCCCCATCCAAGGAATTCCGGTGGGCAAGGATCCTATGGTATGTAGACTACTGAGGGCCATGCGACTCAAACGCCCTCCGGCCCCCAAATACAATCAACTATGGGATGTGGACCTCGTCCTCAACTTCTTAAGAGAATGGCCGCCTAACGACAGACTCTCACTCCGCCAACTTTCAGCCAAAATGACGGTGTTGCTCTGCCTAGTTTCCTTTCGTCGGGTATCCGACGTTAGAGCCTTCGAAGCCAATGCCTTCTCAATGGATCCTCAAGGGGTGACATTCCATGTCTCCCGACGCACCAAATCTAACTCTACCACTATTTTTTATCCCTTTTTCCTCACGGAACCCCAATTGTGCGTGGTCGCAACCTTACGCAGCTACATGACGGCTACCGCCTCTCTCGGCCCGACTCCCTCCGGTCAACTTCTGATCTCCTATGTCAAACCTCACAATCCAGTTTCCTCTACCACTCTCGCTAGATGGGTACGCTGGATCTTGTCACTAGCAGGCGTAGACGCCTCTTTCGGGGCACACTCGGTGAGAGGCGCGGCTGCTTCTTCGGCCTTTTCAGCCGGAGCTTCACTATCAGATGTCCTACGCACAGCTGACTGGTCCCGCGAATCCACTTTCCGGACCTTCTACTTTAGACCGAACTCCTGCGCGGCTTTTTCCTTATTACATCAGCGTTAAAAATGCAAAATACGAAGCCTCCTGTCATATAATAAAATTGAAGATTATGCTAGCTTTAGTGTACTAATAATCTTAATTTTAATAAAGACAGGAGGCGAGTATTTTCCCACCCATACCCACCCTTTCGGTCTTCTAAATTTTCTATACTGTCCTTTTCCTATTCTCCTATCTTCTACTAGGATATAGTCTCTGCTCTCCCTGCATATTCGACTGTTCTACGCATTCTGTAAATATCTTAAGTCATGATTGTTGTGCCCTGGGGTTCTTTAGAAGGAAATGTATGTATTACCGGTATATTACTATTTAATTATATAATCTTACATAAAATACTGTACGAAAGTCTCCCATGCTTTCAAAGTCTCTTGACTAGTACCTAACCTATTCCACACTCTCGTTTCAGCGTAACTCAACGTGGACCTCCAACTATCGCTACGTGGATTATCCCAAGTTTATCCTAACTGGTTTGGATTGATTCCCCAAGTATCCCCTACACTCCACATGGATGATCCTAAGACTCTCGAATTTATTCTTCTGTTACAGACCCAAGACTGGTTTTCGAATCAACATTATTTGAACTTTGCCGTCTGCGATGTTGCTAGTTGAAAGAGGGGGAGGAGCCTGTTCACTGGGAATACTATACCTCCTACTGTTTTTTGATTGGTTCTTATTATCACTTTCTTTACTGCTATGGAGTTTTAGTAAAGAGAGATATGCAAAATACTCGCCTCCTGTCTTTATTAAAATTAAGATTATTAGTACACTAAAGCTAGCATAATCTTCAATTTTGTTCTCTGATATTGGTCTCTAAGTATCAGTTTACAAGGAAAGGCCTTTTAACACAGCCATTTCCAGTTGTCTGTATTGCTTTTTACACTCCAAGAAGGAGAAGCAAGTCATTTTAACCCTTTCATTTCTGAACTCCTAAGAACAAACTTCTTGTTACAATTACCTTTACATTTTTCACTAATTCATTAATTTACCTTGGGCATTGATTTTACCTAACATTAATAATAACAGTATCATAGTTATTATGCTGTGTAATTGTATACAGTTTACATTAACCAGAAAACACAATCGGTTTGATTTAGTTCATGAAATATTGTCCTCTCCAATCGAATCCACAAGCACAGTCTCTTTGAAAGTCCATAATGTCCTTTGAAAGTCCAAACAATTTGTCCTTTTATTTAAAATCATACAGGTTTTTGTCCATGTAAAACAGTATCAGTTCTGTA
The DNA here is from genome assembly GCF_036172605.1 of Pelobates fuscus. NCBI lineage: Eukaryota > Metazoa > Chordata > Amphibia > Anura > Pelobatidae > Pelobates > Pelobates fuscus. The sequence goes on from NC_086328.1 coordinate 77,152,935, forward strand.
ATGAAAAACAGATGGCAGTTTACTATTCTTATCAAATCAACAGCACATGGAGAGACAAAACAATATAAAAACAGCCAGGTGCAAACCATATAAGCACTCCCTCAAGTGCTTTAAATATTCAAATATATATAGGATATAGAATGCACACCATAACAATCTCAAAAAAATGTTATTATGTACAAAAAAGTACCAGAATGTAAACATATAAGAAAAAATGAATGTAAACAAAGTAACAGAAGTAAAGGCAGATACAATAAAATAATAGTAATAAATTACCACAAAAATCCTTACAAGCCTCAGACAGAAACACGAGTCACCAAACGCCCCCAACGTTTCGGCACCAACTGGCTGCCTTTATCAAGGGTACCTGTATCCATGTTCAAATGTGTCTGCTTATAAAGCCCTCTTACAGCTGATGGCTATCAGCATAAGATTGTTACCAGCACAGGAAGTGACATCACCACCTCACGTGCTGGTACAATATCCTGGTAATAGCATAGCAATATCAAATAAAACTATTTAAATGTACTGGAAACATATAAGGAGTAAAGAGAGACATGGGACCTAAACAGTAATAGCAGGTGTCAATATTCAAATAACCCACCTCTAAAGGCAATAAGTGTACTCACACTTTATCAAGCGACCAAAACCGCCATCTTGCTTGTTGGAAAAAGGTGGATATACTCCACAGTCATCCTAATTGCCGCCACACGCGACGATGATCTGTGCATGCGCTGTTTAATGAGCACTGCGCATGCATGCAGTAACCTCCCGTCCGCGCATGCGCATAACGGCAAACTGCCGCGCATGTGCATAGTAACTTCCAATTTGCGCATGCGCAATACTAAGCAGACAAGCTACAGTACCTCATCACTCTACAAGACCGCCCACACTTGCATATACTCGACAGTCATCATAGTTGCCGCCATGCGCGACGATAATCTGCGCATGCGCCCTTTAATGAGCACTGCGCATGCGTGCAGTAACCTCCCGTTCGCGCATGCGCAGCCCTTTAATGCGTGCAGTAACCTCCCAGTTTACTATTCTTATACATTAGTAAATTTCTTATACATTAGTACATTTCTTATACCTTAGTACATTTCTTATACCTTAGTACATTTCTTTTACATTGATCACTAGACACAAGAATTGATTTATTACATTTTGTACCAATGTTTGCTTTTTAAACCTGTAACACAGTTTGTCCTCATTTTTATTCTTAGACTAACATAAGGACCATAAGGACCTTCCCAACTTGCTTTTCATAGACCTGGTGTTTTAAATGATTTTACCATTGCCTTGTAACCTGGCTTAAACATATCTGCATAATTCCCGTGAGGGGCCAGGGGACCAGGTCTGGTCCAGTTAAAGCGGGTGGCTTTCATAGGACAGTCCCTCCAGATGAGTCTGACATTTTTGCACCAAAAGCAGCTGTTCCCATTGTGACTCAAATGGGCCGCTGGTGTTTGGGCTGGGCAAAGTTCCCGACAGTGGGTAGGACGTGGCAGCCCTGCGGGAGACTCGATGCATTGGGGACGCGCTGGACTAGCAGGTCCAGCCTCCCTATTGATACGGACTCGCGTATGGGCAAGTGACAACCAATTACACTGGATGGGAGGTACGGGGAGATATTTAAATAGGTCTAGGGGGGGGGAATCGTATGTGGTTTACTTTACTTTTTATTTTGCCCGTGATAAAGGCGGTTAGTCTGCCGAAAAGCGCGTTGGGCTGTCTATGTTGACTTAGACTAATCCAGTATTTCTTGGATACAGGGTGTCACACTTCTATTTGAGCTATTTTTTTCCTTTTTTGCTCTGGATATATGTACGAGGGTGGTTGGGCGTAGTGAGTTATCTGTGGTTAGATGTAGCCTTCATTCATTGTTGTATTACCTTTGATAGGTTATCTCCACTTTATTTTTCACTCTCACCTTATGACCTCCTCTATCCTTTCGATTTCTATATCAGAGTGTTAACCCTGTGGGTCATGGTGCATGACACTATTTAGTATATATTGCTACATGTATCTTATCTACTACTCTGTTATGAGTATGTTTGCTATATTGTATTGAGACTGATACATGTGTACATAGCTATGTTTCTGCAGATACCAGGCCCAATTCATTCATATACTTTTAGAACTTTGTTTGTTCTTTGGTTTTAATAAGTTTTTTCCTAATAAAGTTGTTTATTATTTCGTTTGAGACGTCGCTCTGGGGTGGCCTGAAGATGACCAGCCCGTTTTCTTTACGGGGTGATCATATCCTTCATTTCTTTATTCTTTTCTGTGCTTTATGCAGGGTTATGCCCTTTTGCCACCCCATTAACCCTTTCTTTCTGGTACTCCCTATTAGGTTGTTTACCTAGGAAGTGCCTTTTTCTCCTTGTGGAGGGTACCCCAGGATTCTTCGGTCCCCAGTCGATATCGGTCAGAAGCATAGTCGAGACTTAACGCATCTTCTTCTTGAGGGGCCAGGGGACCAGGTCTGGTCCAGTTGTTGTGGGTGGCTTTCATAGGACAGTACCTCCAGATGAGTCTGACATTTTTGCACCAAAAGCAGCTGTTCCCATTGTGATTCAAATGGGCCGCTGGTGTTTGGGCTGGGCAAAGTTCCGGACAGTGGGTAGGACGTGGCAGCCCTGCGGGAGACTCGATGCATTGGGGACGCGCTGGACTAGCAGGTCCAGCCGCCTAGCATCGACATATTCATCTGCAAGGCAGGCTGCCTCGGATCGGGAAAGAGGTTGTCAGTCTGTTACCCACTCCTGAAGTTCTGGAGAGACCACTGCGTAAATTTGCTCTAGGAACATAAGTTTCACTACATCCTCCATGGTGGTTGCCTGGCATCCATATACCCAGTGCATGGCTGCCCGGTAAAGTTGGCATGACAATTTGGTGAAAGACTCTCTTTTGTCCAGTAAGGTTCCTTTACCCGCAGGTGTACCCTTTACTTTGCAGGTCTTTGTCGGGTATTGCCGAGAACTCTTCTGCTGCTTTCCCGGTTAGTTTGACGGCAATGATGGGTACCCAATTGTAGAAGGGTACCTGGTGTAGGGTGAACTGGAATTCAAATTCACTGCTTTTGATCTGTTGCTTACATCCTACGTCGTACTTGGAAGAGGTCCTTGAGGGTTATATGCTTCAATCGCTCAAAGCGCTGCTCCATCAGATGCTGGTTCCACTCCAGTTCCAGGGAAAGGGACTGTCCCACTACTGCCACCAGATGTGGTGGTATACCATTAAGTTGATTGGTTACTACTGCCTAGTTTGTCCCTTCCCAGTGTGCATAGCTTCAGTGTGATTATGGTCTATTGCAAGGGCTCCCGCTGTCTCACCTAACACTGGCCGAGACTTAGTGAAGGGTGCAGAACTGTTTTTATTACACAAAACTCACAAATTTATACCCATTATGACATAAGCTGCTTCTGTGTCTCGGAGATAATTGAGTCAGCCCTCAGTTAAATGCTAAATTATCTCCCAGATACAGAGAGCACAATTCAGAAAACTTGCTAAAACACACACAATATAGCCAAACACTCCCACATGTCATATATCTCCAGAATGATTTCTCTGGAGTGCAAATTCTGTCCAAGGATAGCCCGGATGAGATGTGGCTAACCTGAATTAGATGGAAGCACAAAAGTTCAGTGGGACGTGGCTAGTATAGGATCCGGCGCAAAGCATCCGAGTGCTGGGTAGAGTTCTCCGGCCACCTAAAAACACAGCACTTTTTGTGCGTACATGATGGAGCTCCCTCAAGTCCTTGGTGTCACACAATGCCTCTTTGCCTTCTCCTCCATAAAGTGCCCTGATTGATAGTCCTGTGACCGAGAGCACTCTGGTTAAAGTTTTATCATGGTGACTTTGCAATCCGTTTTAGAGTTCCAGAGTGGTTTTGGGTTACTCACAGTCAGATGTACCATATCTCAGCACCCCCCTGGCAGATGAAAAGGCGACTCTGGACTGCAGGAAAGAGGCGCTCGGCATAGAGACATGGGCTGAAAGGTTAGTCCATAGTGTTTATAGTTGTTTGAGGAGAGGTGGGGTCCTGGGGAGGCTTAAGTGACCAATGGGTATGTCACAGGAACCAACTGAGGAAGCCCCTTTAGGGGGTGAAACACATTTTTGGCAAATTCAGATAACATTGGACTTTTGAAAGGGAATCTAAAAAGTATGAGCTCTTTTTTATGAACTGTGTAATGAGGCTGTGTGAATTATAGCGAGGGAAATGTGGCTAGAGCTGCATGAAAAAGTGATTTGATTCCTAAATGAGACAGAACTGAGCCACATTAAAGATATGGAAGCAATCAGCAAAATGCTAAATGCTACCTAAGAAGAAACCACGAACATAACCCCAAAGGGATTTATAATCCCCCTTGTTGCCTCCCCTAAACATAGCAGTCAACCTCCCTCTATTCTCCAAGATTGGGTGCAGGAAGACCAGCTTTCCGAGGGTAACATATGTGAGGAGGTTTTAAAATGTATTTTGGGGTTATTTGTGTCAACCGCCTCTGTGCTGGGAGTTAATTAAGTAGGTCACAATTCTCTTCCAGGCACAGAGGCACCTGGGTGGGCTTACTGTACTTTGAATGGAGAACCCATGTTGGGGATCTGTACATAAAACCCTATACTTTTCTCAATAAAGACATACTACTTTTCACCATTCATCAAGTCTAAACTGATGTTTGGGTGGGAGGAGCTATAAACACTTTTGCTCTGTAGGAATAAAGAGAACCTCTCAACGGATATACTTAATCAGAGTATAGGGGTCCGTTACATGTTTCTATAGAACATTGACTTTCCTATCTGTAAAAAAAGTCAAGAATATTTTATAACCCATATTATATTTGCAACAAAACTTGTAATGGCTCGAAATTGGAAATCTACTGTTATAAAATGGAACATTGTTTTTATAGATAGGGTAGAAAAATTTGAAGCCTAGTGGCTTCCATGAAATAATTACTTGGGGGGCGTGGTCTGCAGCCGGAGCAAGATGGACGTGTCCAAGTGAAGCTCCGCTAGGACCGCGAGGCCCAAAGCAAACTAAAGCGATAAAAACACTGACCTGAACGAGGCAAAGCACCGGGGAGTCGATATGGACAAGCGGGCCCCGAAAAAGCAGCCCAAGAAGCCAGCGGAACAGGGTGCCACGGTGTCTGATATGTTCGCCGCCTCCCGTGCCATATGATCTAGCGTCCAAGATGGCGGACGGGAGAGCCCGATGGCGCCACGCTCGCCTCCTAGCCCAGGCGCGGCGGTGGCCTCGGAGGTCTCGGAGGCTAACACTGCACAGATCCTGGCTAAATTGGCGGAGGTCCGAAGCTATTTAGCTGCCGAAATCTCCAGGAACACCCATGAAGTTAAGGCTGAGATCCAGGCCTTGGGCGTGAGGACGGCGGTGCTTGAGCAGCGAGTGGAGTCCACCAGACTAACCACTGTGGAGTCTGCCCTGGATGACCTAGGGAACAGATCCCGGCGGAATAATATCAGGCTTCGGGGCTTACCTGAACAAGAGTAAAGGACCGCTGATGGAAGTGGTAACCAAGATCCTCAAGCCACTGCTACCCGAAGTGCCGGACCACCAATGGCACATAGAGAGAGCGCACAGAGCTCTCAGGGCGAAACGGGCAAATGATACCCGCCCGAGGGACGTTATCATCAAGTTCCTGTTTTACAGGACGAAGGAAGCCCTCAGGAAGCGTAGCAGGGAAGGCCCTATCAGGTATGGAGGAGAGGAACTTACCCTATTCCAGGACCTGACACCTGCTACCCTCCAAAAGCGGAGGCTGTGGCGCCCGGTGACGGTGCTTTTGCAGAAACATGGCGTGAAGTACGCCTGGGGCTTCCCGTTCCGGTTGCTGGCGTTCAAAGATGGACGCACTAAAATCCTGTACGCTGATGGAGACCCTATGGAATTCCTGAGGAGTCTGGGCATCCAGGACCCGGTCGCGATGGCGGAGCTCCCCCCGGCTGAGGAGGCGCTTTGTCCCCTCCCTCGCGAGTGGTACGCGGCGGGAGAATGAGGCCCATAGATGTCGGATGACTCGGATCCATTGGAGAACGGCGGGTAGGAGATCTCCTGGGGAGGGTACGTAGGATGCGGGTGGGATGGCTGGTTTTGAGGCCTGACTCACACCGGGGAACACCTCATGGGGTGCTCAGATTGGGGGCAGCCGTTGGAGCTGCACGGGAAGCTCCCGGGTCCTAGCGGGAATGGGGGGGATCTTCTCCCCTTGTTGGACGGGTTAGGGCTGTTTTGTTTTGCTGGTATTTTCCATTATTTCTATTTATTTTTTCTCCCTCTCTCTTATTTTTGAGTGCAGCGGGATTGGGCGGTATTGTCTTTTTTTGGGTGGCGGGGTTTTTGGAATGGAGGGGGATCGAGATCGGAGGCCACTTCTTCACCCCACTGCCGCCACGAAGTGGGTTATGGGACTCCCTCGCCTTGCGGCATTGTCTCCCCTTGGTGAACTGTTTATTTGGACACATTTAAAGGGGGGGGGGAGGGGTGACTGCCCAGAAATACTCGTATGCATCACACTGTTTATATACTTGTGTCGCGTTAGTGCCTCGATTTTGATTGCATAGGTGACAGTTGGGTTCGGGGGGAGCATGAGAGGTAGTGTTATAACTGACGTTAGGAGGGGGGATCGTTTAGGCTCACAACGAAGTTCGGCCCTGAGCGGAACCCCCCACCAGGCCAGCCAGGTGGAGAGGGGGGGCAACATAGCAGAATCCTTTATGGCCGGATCTATGATCGGGGGGGGGGGGGGGGGTGAACACGGCGGTGGGCCCGGTAGCTAGGGTTCGCTCTTTCATCCACCCGTGGGTGGGGGTGAGGGGCACCGGGACCGAACAATAGTAATTAGGATCCCTTCGGTGGGATGGCGTAGTGTATCCCCGCCCCCTCCTGCCCCTTGGCTTTCATGTAGCCGGCTTAATACTGGATAATGGCCCCTGGGGACGCCCCTACACGCCGGTGGTCGTCAAACCCCGTTTCTATGCGTGGCTTAGATCCCTATGTGTTTGCTTATAATATACTTGGGTGTATTAGAGAGAGGTTTTCTCGTTCCTGTTCCTTGACTCGCCTTATTTTGTTTTGGCAAAAAAAAACTAAAAAACTGTTGTAGATATATAGTGAACTGTCCTTGACAGTCTGTCCCCAGCTATTGAGATTCATGCCTCGTTAAATCTTATATGGCTGCCCGTTATACCCTGCGTAGAAGCACAGGTTATAATGTGTTTTTTCTTATTAAGATCCAGTTGGCACTCAAGTAGTGCCTTTATTGGCTGGTCCATGTCCCTAACATCCCAGGGATCTTTTGACGTTCTGGGGGTGTCGGGACATTTACCCCAAATACGCCTGGCGACAGGTAAGACCAGGCGGTCTTTGTACAAAGTGTTTGGTTTCATTCTTTTCTTTTCCTCTATACTCTTTATACCCTTCTTCCCTTCTATCCCTATTCCTTGTATATCTCCTCTGGGGGGGAGTCGGAGGGTGCTCAGAGCATTATAACTACGACCAGATGTGATGGTATGTTTAAATACAGAGATATCTTACAGGATAAATCATGCCTGTGAAACTATTATCCCTGAATGGTAAAGGCCTAAACGCCCCTAAAAAGAGACGGCTCATGTTTAGGGAACTAAAACGCATGAACCCCGATATAGCCTTCCTGCAGGAGATGCACTTGTCAAAATCAGCAAAGTTCACACTTAAAGACCATTTATTTAAGACCACATATGAAGCAAGAGCCCTTAATGAGAGGAATGGAGTTGCTATCCTCATACATCATAGATGCCCACTCAGGGTCAGCAAGGTTAGGGTGGATCCGGGTGGGCACTACGTATTGGTAGTCGGGGTCCTTGCATTCTCATGCTATACATATCCTCAATCTATACGCTCCTAACGATCCATCCAGAGAATTCTGGACGGAGCTGACTCACATAGTAAACACGCTACCACACGGCATAGTTGTTGTAGGGGGGGATTTTAATGCAGCACCGTCCCCGGCAATAGATAGGGGGCCATGTAGGGGAGTCCCACGGTTGCACAGAAGGGGAGGACAAGATAAATTATTACACGCATTCATGCAACAATCTGGTCTGATAGACATATGGAGGCCTCAGCATCCGGACGATAACGACTACACGTTTTATTCGCCACCGCACGATACATATTCAAGAATAGATCTTTTTCTGGTAAACTCCCTGGCTGTTCCCAAGGTTTCGGAATCCAGGGTGGGATCCATAATCTGGTCAGATCACGCGGATATCTCCCTTACTTTGGACAAGCTGAGCGTGGCGTCCCCTTGGACCTGGAGGCTAAATAGATCCTTACTTCAAGACCCAGAAATCGTTGAGATAATTCGTAAGGAACTTAAGGAATATTTTGTCAGGGAAGCGGAGTCGGGTCTCAAAAGCCACGGTATGGGCAGCTCATAAGACTGTCATTAGGGGTATACTGATTAGAGAAGCGACACTAAAGAAACAACGCAAGTCTCAACTATTATCAACATTATTAGAAGCTTTAAGAATGGCGGAACAACGGCATAAGTCGGACCCTACACCTACTAATATAACGGCGGTGCAGAACGTACGGAATTCGATTAGGGAATCGCTCCTGGATGACACCGCGAGAGCTATAATATGGTCAAAATGAACCTTCTATGAAAAGGCAAACAAGATGGATACCTTGTTAGTAAGATCCATTAGACCGCGGCAACGGGGCACACACATCACGAGGATCAAGAACGCAGAAGGAGACTATCAGACAAACCCCACAGAGATCGCCAAGGTGTTTACGGAATACTATACCAAGCTCTATAACCACTCGACAGACGGAACCACGGACCCAGGACGGGAATTGGATGGGATACGGGCATTCCTCTCTCGGTTACATCTCCCCAAGTTAGATGTGGTGGCCTCGGCAGCCCTGGGAAATCCTATTTTGGTCGATGGAAGCTATTATAAAGCCTTCCGAAGGAACTCCTGCCTCACTTGGAACCCTGGTTCAACGACTTGATGGACGGGGAGACGCCAGATGGAGATATGTATTTAGCGAATATCGTTCTACTACCTAAGCCAGGTAAAGACGACTCGGCTCCGGAGAATTTTCGCCCTATTTCTCTAATTAATCACGACTCCAAAATTTTAGCTAAAGTACTAGCAGGCAGATTGAACCCGATCCTTACAGGTCTGATACACCCGGATCAGGTGGGCTTTGTACCGGGCAGACAACTGTTTGAAAACACGAGGCGCAATATAGACCTTATAGGGAGACAGGCTACGAAGGGCACCCCGACACTGATGCTGTCACTCGATGCCAAAAAGGCATTTCACAGGGTCAAATGGCCTTATTTATTTGAAGTATTGCATCACTTCGGCATGCCGGCCAGGTTTGTAACGACTGTTCATGTACTCCAACGTCAGGGCGCAGATTCAGATTTCAGGAGCGCGAATTATACCGTTCCATCTGAGTAATGGTACGAGACAAGGTTGCCCTCTTTCACCGCTGCTGTTTGTCCTTTCGCTGGAACCCCTCATGCAAGCTATACGGGATGCCCCAGATGTCAAAGGAGTTACTGTGGGGGACACGCAATATGTTGTCTCGGGATTTGCCGACGACGTATTGCTGACATTAACTGACATGAGGGCCTCTATGGCGGCTCTGACCGGGATTCTGACGGAATACGGCGAGGTAGCTGGCTATAAAGTTCATTTATACAAATCGAGCGCGATCCCCATAGGTATGACGGAAGATGATGCATCGAATATAGGGAGGACTTATCACATCCGAATGGAGAGGGACCAGATCAAATACTTAGGCATCTGGTTGACAGCGGACCCCTCCCAACTATATCAGCAAAATTATGTCCCGCTGATTAGACATTTATTAAACGACATGGAGAAATGGGTTGACAAACCGATCTCGTGGATCGGAAGAATACATTCAGTGAAAATGAATGTGCTGCCTAGGATACTTTTTTTGTTCCAAGCTCTTCCGGTCCACTTGACTAAATCTAACTTGGGTCCGCTTCAACAGGCTATAGGCAAGTTTATCTGGCAGAATAGAAGGCATAGGATCTCCCGTAATGTCCTCTATAGAGCTAAGGATAGAGGAGGCCTTGGCCTTCCAAACCTTTAATATTATTACGTGGCGGCTCAATTGGCCCAAATCACACTATGGCACTCACCCCCAGAAGAGAGGAGGTGGGTGGATCTGGAATCCTCCTTGATGGGCCCAGACATGCCTCAGTTCCTTATGTGGACTCCTAAGGATAAAAGACCACTTAATCAAGTGGTATGCCCAGCGATACGCAATTCCCTTAAAGTTTGGGACGTAGCTGCCGTTAAATACGGACTGACCTCCGTCCCGTAGCCCATGACCTCATTCTTAAGAAACAAGGCATTTATGCCGGGCATGCGTCCCCGAGACTTCAAAGGTATCGAAAGCACGGGGCTGCAGAAACTGTGCGAAATGTTTGAAAAGGGCTTCTTTATCACGTTCGATGCGCTAAAAAGCAGAGCTCCACTACATCCCTTTGATTATTTCTGGTATCTCCAGCTTAGAGATTTCGCCCGAGACCGCCGGATCAAGGCTGCCGCGCTGACACAATTTTTTTTGAAAGGATGTGTAAGAGGGAACAATTCCCAACAGGCTTCATTTCCTGTTTGTATTCTCACCTGAGCGCACACACACTAGAATGGGGAGATATCACATATACAAATCAGTGGGAAGCAGATCTCAATGAGGTTTTGGAGGGTATAGAATGGCAAGATATATGGGAGGCTGCTGCAAAATCTTCAGTGTGCGTCTCTTTGCAGGAACAATCCTATAAGACATTATTTAGGTGGTACACCACCCCAGTGAAGCTGTACCGAATGGGTAAAAACCCGACGGACCTGTGCTGGAGATGCTGTGGTCTTAAGGGTACATATATACACATGTTGTGGGAATGTCTGGAGGCACAAACCTATTGGAAACGGATTGCTGCTTTGCAGCGAGAAGTTTTTGATAGAGAGGTGACACTAGACCCATGGGTGTATCTGTTGTCCAGATCCATGGATGGATGGACAAAAACGGAACAAACCCTCGTCCAAAAAATAAACCTGGCGGCTAGAAGAGCTCTAGCGCAGGTGTGGCTGCAGAGGGAGACTCTTACAAAAGCTATGGTAAAACAGAAAATAAAAGATACTTTCCTGATGGATAAGCTGACGGCACAGGTCAGGAGGACAATGAAGAAATTCGATAAAATCTGGAGCCCCTGGACAAATAGCACTGCAAGCGACTGAGATAGGAAGGGTGAGTTAGGGTTTCCAAACTCACCTCTGGGGTCATTTGAGAAAGGTGGTGCATTATATTGACTTGACCTGGCCATGGGGAGAGATGATACAGACTCCTGTGGGGGTAAGCGGCGGCAGGATAGCGAACTATTCAAGACACCTTTTTATCGGGCAACACTCCTCGGACTCACCCCCCCCCTCCCCTGTTCCCTTCACCCCCTTCTCTAAGACCTCGGACTTTCGAGGCACTTCCTCTATTCTTTCTTTCTCTTTCAACTCTTAGCTCCTTATTTTTCTAGCCCGATCGCACATGTTGGAAATACAAGTGGGTAACGATAGAATCGTGGGGAAGATGATACGCTCCTGTACTAAGCACTGTCGTATTATCCCTATTATTCTTTTTGAAACCACGTGTGCGGTCATCATTTATCCTATGTTATCTGTTTACTGTTTTATATACCATTAAAACCCAGGCGGGATATCCAAGCTTACATGGAGATGCGACTTACCTTGAAAATTTGAGACGTAATTGCACCTAGCAGTCTCTGGTTACGGGATTTGGGTGACCCTGTCTGTTGACTCATTTTGCTACTGTAACATGTCATGATCACAGTGTACATGCTTGTTTTTTCACTTGGACCACTCAAACTTGGATAACACTGTAACTTACTAAACTACTCATGATCTAACTTCTTAGATACTATGAACAAATACAGATTGTTTTTCATTCGTCTGTTGGTTTATCAAAATGCAAGATCCTTACAGATCTGCTCTCTCCCAATGGCCCCTTGGTTGAATGGATGTATGAATAAGTGGCAGGGCTGGCCCAAGACATTGTGCTGCCTGGGTCCAAGGATGAAATGCATTAAAAAGGGCATTAATTCTCGGGATGAGACTATAATTTTGCCTCTTTATAAATCACTGGTAAGGCCACATCTTGAATGTGCTGTGCAATTTTGGGCATCTATTCTAAAGAAGGATATTATGTTACTAGAAGAAGTGCAAAGGTGGCTACAAAATTCATAAAAGGAATTGAATATTTTAACTATGAAGTGTCACGGTTCTCAATGTGCCATCCAGACGGTGTCACTCCACAGGGGATTTGAACCTTGGTCCTTCTGCATCCTAAGAATGCATTCATGCCTCTGAGCCACTTCAGTACTTGTGGATCTTGTCTTATTTATCTGGTACTGCCTGTAGCACTAGGGGGCTGGACTTCACCAGTGGCTCCTACCTGTCACTCTAAGTCCCCCTGAGGCAGATGGATCATTATCCAAGGTATATAACACTGCCTCTCCCTGAGGGCAGTGTCAGTTCGTTGTTTCATGACCCCTGCTTGTGGAATATATGTTATTGCCTGTTTGCCGCCTGCCCTGACCTTTATGATACTGTCCCTGACTACTCTTCTGGATATTCCTTTGTCTGTTTCCTCGTACCCGGTTACTGTTCCTGCCTAAGCCCCCATGCACAGATTCAAAGCCCAGGTAGCGTCTTACCTGGTTACCGTGAGCTGTGTTTATCTGCAAGGGTGAGAATGAATCTCTGCGCTTCGGACTCCAACCAAGGTAAGCCGTGACAGAAGAAACGTTAACACATTTAAAATTCTTTAGTTTAGAAAACGTTGCCTCTTACAATTATTCCCCTGTTTTTTTTTGTTATTAGTAATTTATTTATTTTTATTGTGTTATTATTGAAAATGTATTAATAAAAACATTTGAAGAGAAAAATGTTGCCTCAGGGGGGATATGATAACATATACAGGTGATACTCGAAAAATTAGAATATCGTGCAACAGTTCATTTATTTCAGTAATGCAACGTAAAAGGTGAAACTAATATATGAGATAGACGCATTACATGCAAAGCAAGATAGTTCAAGCCGTGATTTGTCATAAGTGCGATGATTATGGCTTACAGCTCATGAAAACCCCAAATCCACAATCTCAGTAAATTAGAATATTGTGAAAAGGTGCAATATTCTAGGCTCACAGTGTCCCACTATAATCAGCTAAGTAAGCCATAACACCTGCAAAGGGTTTCTGAGCCTTTAAATCGTCTCTAAGTCTGGTTCAGTAGGAATCACAATCATGGGGAAGACTGCTGACCTGACAGTTGTGCAGAAAACCATCATTGACACCCTCCATAAGGAGGGAAAGTCTCAAAAGGTAATTGCGAAGGAAGTTGGATGTTCCCAAAGTGCTGTATCAAAGCACATTAATAGAAAGTTATGTGGAAGGGAAAAGTGTGGAAGAAAAAGGTGCATTCAGCAGGGATGACCGCAGCCTGCAGAGGATTGTTAGGAAAGGACCATTCAAATGTGTTGGGGACTTTCACAAGGAGTGGACTGAGGCTGGAGTCAGTGCATCAAGAGCCACCAAACACAGACGGATCCTGGACATGGGCTTCAGATGTCGTATTCCTCTTGTCAAGACGCTCCAAAAACAACAAACAACGTCAAAAGAAAAACAGACCTGGTCTGTTGCTCAGTGGTCCAAAGTCCTCTTTTCTGATGAGAGCAACTTTTGCATCTCATTTGGAAACCAAGGACCCAGAGTCTGCAGGAAGAATGAAGAGGCACACACTGCAAGATGCTTGAAGTCCAGTGTGAAGTTTCCACAATCTGTGTTGATTTGGGGAGCCATGCCATCTGCTGGTGTTGGGTCCACTGTGCTTCATTAAGTCCAGGGTCAATGCAGCCGTCTACCAGGAGATTTTGGAGCACTTCATGCTTCCTTCCACAGACAAGCTTTATGGGGATGCTGACTTCATTTTCCAGCAGGACTTGGCACCTGCCCACACTGCCAAAAGCACCAAAGCCCGGTTCAATGACCGTGGGATTACTGTGCTTGATTGGCCAAACTCGCCTGACCTGAACCCCATAGAGAATCTATGGGGCATTGCCAAGAGAAAGATGAGACATGAGACCGAACAATGCAGAAGAGCTGAAGGCCGCTATTGAAGCATCCTGGTCTTCTATAACACCTCAGCAGTGCCACAGGCTGATTGCTTCCATGCCACGCCGAATTGAGGCAGTAATTACTGCAAAAGGGGCACCAAACCAAGTACTGAGTCCATATGCATGCTTATAATTTTCAGAGGTCCGATATTGTTCTATGTTCTATGTACACTCCTTGTTTTATTGATTGCATGTAATATTCTAATTTACTGAGATTGTGGATTTGGGGTTTTCATGAGCTGTAAGCCATAATCATCGCACTTATGACAAATCACGGCTTGCACTATCTTGCTTTGCATGTAATGCGTCTATCTCATATATTAGTTTCACCTTTTACGTTGCATTACTGAAATAAATTAACTTTTGCACGATATTCTAATTTTTTGAGTATCACCTGTATAAATATATCCAGGGCCAATACAAACCATTGGGTGGAAATCTATTCACAAACAGGACTATACATAGGACACAAGGTCATGCGTTTAGACTGGAAGAAAGAAGATTTAGTCTAAGGCAAAGGAAAAGTTGTTTTGTTTTTTTTAACCTTAAAGGGACACTCCAGGAACCCAGACCACTTCTGCCCATTGGAGTGGTCTGGGTGCCAACTCCCACTACTCTTAACCCTGCAAGTGTAATTATTGCAGTTTTTTATGAACTGCAATAATTACCTTGCAGGGTTAACTCCACCTCTAGTGGCTGTCTACTAGACAGCCACTAGAGGGCACTTCCGTGTCCCTAGCGTCGCTGGACGTCGTCACGCTATGTGAGGACCTCCAGCGTTGCTCATTTCCCCATAGGAAAGCATTGAAAAGCATTTTCAATGCTTTCCTATGGGGAGCTCTAATGCGCATGCGCGGCATTGCATTAAGTCTCCCTGGCCGGTGGACGGGATCAGTCTCGCCCACCAGCCAACGCAATCACAGGGAGGAGCGGCGGCGGAGGAAGAAGCAGGGACATGTCGCTGCTTCTGGTATGTGACTGAAGGGGTTTTCACCCCTTCAGCAACTGGGGGTTGGGAGGGAGAGGGAACCTGCAGTGCCAGGAAAACTGATTGTTTTCCTGGCACTGGAGTTTCCTTTTAAGAACAATAAGGATGTGGAATTCTCTGCCTGAAGAAGTGGTTTTATCGGAGTCCATACAGATGTATAAACAGCAACTAGGTGCATACTTGCAAAAACAGAATATTCAATGATATCTTTCAACTGTAGGGTAAGAGCTTCTTGATCCAAGGATAAATCTGACTGCCAGTCTGGGGTCAATAGGGAATTTTTTCCCTTGTTTGTTGCAAAATGTTTTGTTTTGGTTTTTACTTCTTTTGGATCAACAGCAAAAAACAAATGTGAGGAAGGCTGAACTTGATGGACACATGTCTTCAGCCTATGTAACTATAAGTATTGTGACGGAGTGCCTGGTACCCCGACTGGGTACCTCAGCCAAACACGCTCCCTAGCTATCACTGGGACACCAGCAGCGCTCCAGCTCCAAGCTGCCACAACTTGGCTGGGGTCTTGCCGTTGCTTTCGACCCTGGAACAGGGTCCTGGATACAGCTTTAAGTGATTAAGCTCTCCAGCAGAGAGTATAGTTGTATAGCTGGTCCACCCAAACACTAGTCGAGACTGAGTGAAGGGTAAAAAGGAACTGGTGTATCTGCTTTATTTAGGCCACAACGACCGGCATGGGCTCTCAAAACAAGCCAGTGTCAAAGTTCTGACCAGCCACATACATGGTTGGATGCCCAGAATAGTCACCCCCCAGTGGGTGCAGAAAGCTCCTTCTGGCCATTGCCAGGAAATGTATCAGCGTTGTCACTGTAATCTGCAGTAACAATCCAATATAATATAGGCAAGTGAGAAACTCGCTATATTCGATCACCGGTTCTGCAGTGGCTGGCCTGGGGAAGTCTCAACCTGTCGGCCTCAGCCACACAGCAGGAGAATGGGCTTGGTGGTCTTGTGGCAAATCCTGCCCTGACTACACGCTGCCGACAGAAGTAAAAATCTTCCCCTTGAAGGCAGAGCGCCTGAAAGGGGAAGATTGCTTCCAAATCCCTCTTACCTCCTTCCATCGCACACTGTTTTTTTTTTTGGTTTTTTTAACCCCTTAAGGACACATGACATGTGTGACATGTCATGATTCCCTTTTATTCCAGAAGTTTGGTCCTTAAGGGGTTAAACCTTCACTCCCTCCCATTACCGACCCAGAACGCACGCATGCAATCAGAGCTGGCGAATTGGTTCAGTCAGAGGCTTCTCTGTCTCTAGCCCCTGTGATTTTGGAGGTGGTGTAGTAGTCAGCATCGGGTGCTACGCCTGGTGCTAGATTCAAAGTGAGTAAAAACAAAAAAAAAATTCCAGCTGTTACTGCTAACAGAGGGGGACTTATCTACAGTGCCCAACAGAGCATTTTACACTGGAAAGGTCCACTCCCCCTCATAAGGGTTAAAGTAACCCTTTAAAGTTGCATCAAAAAGTTTACATCTGCTCCTGACTGGATAATTATTCTATCTACACTGAACAAACTTAGAAATGCAATACTTTTGTTTTTGCCCCCATTTTTCATGAGCTGAACTCATGGTGTGCCTTAGGATGGCCACAATAAAAGGCCACTCTAAAATGTGCAGTTTTATCACACAGCACAATGCCACAGATGTTAAAAGTTTTGAGGGAGCGTGCAATTGGCATGATGATTGCAGGAATGTCCACCAGAGCTGTTGCCCGTCTTGAATGTTGAACTGAATGTTCATTTCTCTACCATAAGCCGTCTCCAAAGGCATTTCAGAGAATTTGGCAGTACATCCAACCGGCGTCACAACCGCAGACCACGTGTAACCACACCAGCCCAGGACCTCCACATCCAGTGTCTTCACCTCCAAGATCGTCTGAGACCAGCCACCCGAACAGCTGCTGCAACAATCAGTTTGCAAAACCAAGGAACTTCTGCACAAACCAGAAACCGGCCCAGGGAAGCTCGTCTGCATGCTCGTCATCCTCATCGGGGTCTCGACCTGACTGATCGTAACCGACTTGAGTGGGCAAATGCTCACAGTCGATGGCGTCTGGCACTTTGGAGAGGTGTTCTCTTTACGGATGAATTCCGGCTTTCACTGTACAGGGCAGATGGCAGGCAGCATGTATGGCATTGTGAGGGTGAGCGGTTTGCTGATGTCAACGTTGTGGATCGAGTGGCCCATGATGGGGTTATGGTAGGAGCAAGTGTATGCTATGGACAACGAACACAGGTGCATTTTATTGATGGCATTTTGAATGCACAGAGATACCGTGACTAGACCCTGAGGCCTATTGTTGTGCCATTCATCCACGCCCATCACCTCATGTTGCAGCATGATAATGCACGGCCCCATGTTGCAAGGATCTGTACACAATTCCTGGAAGCTGAAAACATCCCAGTTCTTGCATGGCCAGCATACTCACCGGACATGTCACCCATTGAGCATGTTGGGGATGCTCTAGATTGGCGTACACAACAGCGTGTTCCAGGTCCTGCCAATATCCTATATACAACCAAAATAATCACTAACTCCTAAAAATCATAGGGAAGTGAAAACAACAACACTTATCTGAGTGGATAGTGGTGGCAGCTTCCTCCAGGGATATTCCAATAATTATCCCTTAAATATAATATGGATACAAACGAGAGGATACAGCTGTAGATCTACAACATAAAAAGCAAATGATAGTGTAACACTATAAAATAAATATAAAAGCGCTATAATGAGTAACACTCACAAGATAGATGAAAATATATCGCCCAAGGGTGCCTCCCCTGATGGAAATGGGGGGTCAAATCCACTCCTCCTGCTTCCAGATATGACGAAATCAGACTCTGGGTAGATTAATAAAATTCTGCTTCATTATAAAAAGTGAATATAAAAACATAAAATTATGTTTATACCAGGTCCTACGCGTTTCGTCCTTTAAGGTCTTCCTGAGGGTCCTCCTGGTATTAAAAATTGGAATGACGGCAGCAATACAATCACAATCTGATCAAAGCAAGCAGTATAATCCCTCCCCCCTGAGTCTCTCCTTTATATGAGTGGCTTTTCTTCTCATTGGTGTTCCTATTGGCGTTGTTGACTTGTTCCAGCTAATTACATTTCCTGGGTTTTCGACGATTTTGGGAAATCACTTCTGGTTTTCGGCCATATCGGAACGTCACTTCCGGTGTGCCAATTTAAATGGGTATCTTCTGATGACATGTGCCTTCCATTGCACAGTTCTTTTGCGTTCCACGGATGATTCATAGAATGAAGTGTTACTAATGGAAGCCCTAAGAGCTGAAAAGTATTTGGGAACATGGCAAAATAGCAATACATCATGTTTTATTAACAGAAGAAGGGGAAGTGAAAAGCCTATTAGAACTCATTAGGATTTATCCCCACATATGAAAGAGTGCATATGTGTGTAGGACCTTGTATAAACATACTTTTATGTTTTTATATTCACTTTTTATAATAAAGTGTCCGATTTCATCATCTCTGAAAGCAGTCCGATTTCATCATCTCTGAAAGCAGGAGTGGTGGATTTGAGCCTGCCAATATCCAGAAACTTTGCACAGCCATTGAAAAGGAGTGGGCCAACATTCCACAGGCCACAATCAACAACCTGATCAACTCTATGTGAAGGAGATGTGTTGCACTGCGTGAGGCAAACAAGATACTGACTTTTATTGTGGCCATCCCAAGGCACACCTTTGAAATAATCATGCTGTCTATTCCGCATCTTGATATGCCACACCTGTGAGGTGAATGAATTATCTCGGCAAAGAAGAAGTGCTCACTAACAGATTTAGACAGATTTGTGAACAATATTTGAGAGAAATAGGCCTTTTGTGTACATTGAAAAAATCTTAGACCTTTGAGTTAGGCTCATGAAAAATGGGGGCAAAAACAAAAGTGTTGCGTTTATAATTTTGTTCAGTGTACATTGTACTTTCTGAACTGAAGACAGTTAGATCATAGTATCTCAATCATAAAACTAGCTTTTAGTGGATTTCTCAGATGGTGTAATATATATGTAATAAGGTATCTACACAAAATAACGAATAGCAGGCAGGAGGGAGTTTAACCTATTCTATTAATGAAAAACATTGTTGTGACGAGACCAATCCCGCCACATTGCATTGGAGGAGCCTGGTTGCCCGCCTGTTGCCTATGTATTTTCCCCTGCAGAAAGACTTGTTCGTGCCTTTCTGCCAGGGTGTTCGGTAAATTCAATGTACCGAACAAACGCACGAATAACGTGACCACCTGGGAGCTGGAGTGTGCCATCAATTGACCTAACCGCAGCTTAATTGACGAATGCTGGGTGGCCTTTGTTCGTTTGCCGAAGACGTGGAGGCGGCCATTTTAAACTCCCGAACAGCCAGTGGTGTTCACCCACACTATGGAACTGGAAATGGACACTTATTTGCGCGAACACCGCTGAGCCGTCAGCCTCCTTGCTTCTGCATTCGGTCATTTAACCGAATGCCTGTTCATTCGGTAGTTTAACCGTATGAACAGCATCACCCCAGATAGCCATGCCATGGAGCTAATTCGTATAACGAAAGACTATGGGAAAGACTTTGGCTCCATGGTGATTGAACTGTATGTATGTGATCTAAGTGCCATTCGTTGATAACGTTCACTCAGATCTAAGCTATCTGGGGATAGGTAGAATGTATATGTTATTTTTGTCTTCTTACTAACATGTGCTCAATGGAGTTTTGCCTCTGTCCTTGGAGATACTTTGATTACTTCCCAATTACCTCCAGGATAGAGGGGAGGGATTGTAATGTACTGTGGGAGTGTTTTAACCCTGTATGCCTGTGATTGGTCATTTTACCATTTGTGTCCCAGCCTTCCATCTGGTCCCTAGGGGAGTGTCCACCAGGTGGAAGTCCTGCATAAATACCGGGCAGGTAGCCCACATTAAACCAGACCACTGCTTAACCCCGAACACGGAGCCTTGTCTCATTCTTGGGGGGATTTACTGTAAAATACAAGACAACAGGAATATTTGGGATACGGCTGAGAAATCTATAATTGAAACACAAAAGTGTACATAGTGTAAATCTACATTAAATCATTGGTAAGTGATCATGAAATGCACTCACGAGATGTAGATGAAAAGACAGCGTTGCTAAGGTGCCTCCCCCGATTGTGATGGGGGGCTGATGCCTTTCTCCACTTGCTCCAAACGATAAGTGAAAAAACAGGACTTCCAAGGTGGTGGAAAAAATAAAACAATTTATTCAGGATGAAAAGTCACCCAACAATAAAAGTAGAAATACAGGCTTAAAATGAATAAAATTACATACAGAAATGACAGAATGAAAAAATACAGCCTATTTTGCTGACCAAATATTCCTGTTGTCTTGTATTTTGCTGCCAAATATTCCTGTTGTCTTGTATTTTGCTGTGTAGGTAGGCTGTATTTTTTCATTCTGTCATTTCTGTATGTAATTTTATTCATTTGGTCCCTGAGGAAGTTCCAGTTTGTGAACGAAACGCGTAGGACCTCTTTTTTAAGCCTGTATTTCTACTTTTATTGTTGGGTGACTTTTCATCCTGAATAAATTGTTTTATTTTTTCCACCACCTTGGAAGTCCTGTTTTTTCACTTATCGTTTGGAGCAAGTGGAGAAAGGCATCAGCCCCCCATCACAATCGGGGGAGGCACCTTAGCAACGCTGTCTTTTCATCTACATCTCGTGAGTGCATTTCATGATCACTTACCAATGATTTAATGTAGATTTACACTATGTACACTTTTGTGTTTCAATTATAGATTTCTCAGCCGTATCCCAAATATTCCTGTTGTCTTGTATTTTGCTGTGTAAAGGTCATCCGATCTGGGTGATGACCTGGGAGGCTGTTTCATTTGAATACTGAGATAAGTATATACTTTGTCACTTATACACATTATTTATTGTGGTGATATTTTTTTACGTTTATATACTTTTCTGTAGTGGGGATTTACTGTATGCTGATAGAGACTGATTGCTAGGAGTGTAAGCCGCTTGGGTGCTTTTCCAATTCGTCTGCTAGCAGCTATTCGTGAGGTTCCAGTTCGGGAGTTTGGAGTGATATTTTGTATGCAATTCGGGAGTTTGGAGCATTCCCTTGTATTCAGTTCGGGAGTTTGGTGTTCTGCAGTAGCCTGTATCTCTGGAAGGGAAGCTCTACTAAACGGCTTTTAACCCCTTTATGCCCGGGGGTGCTGTTACATTTGTCTATATACATACACACACAAGAAGCTGAATTTCTACCCATCAATTGGAGATCAACTCTGAATTTATATTAGCAATTCAGTCTATTAGTTGTGTTGTTAGATTTAATGACAAGCCAACTCAATCCAATTAGCAGTAAAATCATCTGGTAGTGTAACAGGTCCCCTATACACAGACTTAGTATATCCGTTGAGAGGTTCTCTCTATTCACACCAAATATGCAGTAAGTGTCCAATCTCAGCATGACATCTCCAGCAAGTGTCAGAAATATTATTAATATTCTATTAAGTCTTGTAAGAACTAAATAACATCTGTAAATCATTTTATAATGTAGATGTATAGAAATACAATGGATATTCTGATTTACCCTCATAATCCCAGACAGCCATAGTTCACATGAAAAGTGGGTATCCAACTTAGATTACAATTTAACTGTAGTTGGGGCCTTATATCCTTGAAATCCATTATTTTAAGAGTTTGATTTAAGCAATTCCAAAATCCTGGACAATATTTTTCTTCTGAAGGGTAGAAATTTTTAAAAAGATCATCTAACCAATGGTGTTGGATAATTGTCTTATCTGACATATAATTTTTTTTAATCATAAATAAGAGGATATCTCTCTGCTATAGAGCCTGATTTTATTTTTTATATTTTTTTCTTGCAGTTGAACAAAGGACTTAATCATTTCATCATGTGTAATATCTAAGAATTTTAAAATACCCCTGGTATACTATCATATACCTGAGATATACTATTACTCAAAAAAAAGTCTCTTCTTCAACTTCATTAAAGGGAAACTCCAGTGCCAGAAAAACGATCCGTTTTTCTGGCACTGGAGGGTCCCTCTCCCTCCCACCCCCCAATGCCCGGGTACTGAAGGGGTGAAAACCCCTTCAGTCACTTACCTGAGGCGGTGGCGATGTCCCTCGCCGCTGTCTCCGCCTCCGCGACGCTCCTCCTGGTGATTACATCGGCCGGTGGGCGAGACTAATCTCGCTCACCGGCCGAGGAGACCTAATGCGCATGCGCGGAAATGCCGCGCATGCGCATTACGTCTCCCCATAGGAAAGCATTGAAAAATCATTTCAATGCTTTCCTATGGGGAATAGAGCGACGCTGGAGGTCCTCACACAGCGTGAGGACGTCCAGCGACGCTCTAGCACAGGAAACCTGTGCTAGAAACTAGGAAGTGACCTCTAGTGGCTGTCTAGTAGACAGCCACTAGAGGTGGAGTTAACCCTGCAATGTAATTATTGCAGTTTATGAAAAACTGCAATAATTACACTTGCAGGGTTAAGGGTAGTGGGAGTTGGCACCCAGACCACTCCAATGGGCAGAAGTGGTCTGGGTGCCTACAGTGTCCCTTTAAGGTGATTATTATGTCACTGACAATGGAATTCATAGCAAATTTTGGTTTGAGGAGGAATTTGACCAGAATATTTTCGATGGAATATAAGGTCTTTATATTTCTAAATTTTATAATTTTATACTACTAAGAAAGCTGAGAGTTTAAATTTAACTAATCAGTATTTATTTGACAATTTTTATTGGGTCATGTTGGTACAACAGCAGCATTTAAGCAATTTTCGTGAAACATAATGTTTGT
Source organism: Pelobates fuscus (assembly GCF_036172605.1). NCBI lineage: Eukaryota > Metazoa > Chordata > Amphibia > Anura > Pelobatidae > Pelobates > Pelobates fuscus. The sequence goes on from NC_086328.1 coordinate 77,176,014, forward strand.
GCAGAGGGATAATGATATACTTTTTCACATTATATAAGTACAGTTTGAGATTAAAATTTCAACTGCTGCAGTGCATCCTAACATTTCTTATGCATGTCCCAAACCTTTTGAGAAATAATTATAGAAGGAGGAGAGAAAAGTTGAGTGAGGAAATATTGGGTGTGGAAAGTAGGAGAGGGGGGAGGGGGTGAAGGAGGTTCGTCTTGCAGTTGGTCCCCCTACTCGGATTGGGGGTTTGCGCGGAGGGTCTTGGTTGAGGATGACTGTCGGCCAACCCCTACTTGGTCGTGTCCTGCGATCCCAGCGATACTCTGCTATTCCATGCCTCGGAGGTCGAGCTCACTGCTCCTCAGGTGCATTGTCAATGCCCTCTTTTTATGTATGTGTCCCATAAAAGTTTTGCTTTAGCTAGTACTGATTTAGGGCCGAATTGGTGCTGATGCATTGTTTTGTATGTCCAATTCAGTGCAATTTGGTGTAATAAATGTGTGATTGTGGGTGTCTCCTTGGATTTCCAGTGTCTTGCTATTAATATGTGTACTAACGTGAGCGAGTGGCACACTAGGGCTTGTTGTGTCTTGTTCATCGTGTCTGGGAACATGTACAGCAGGCATAGTATTGGGTCTGCCTCTATCCGGGCACCAAGCAGGTTCGATATCATTCGGCGAGCTTGCGTCCAGAAGGGCATGATCTTGGGACACGTCCACCATATGTGGATCATCGTACCCATTTCTCGTTCGCAGCGCCAACACATATTCGTGGAGCTGGGACATATTTTGTGTATTTTTTTCTGCCCCCCCCTCCATCTTATTGATAAGCAATACTGTTTTTTTTTTTGTTTTTTTCACTTAACCAAATATATTCCTCAAAACTTTTGCAAATTTGCCCAATATTCTACGATTCACCCTGAGAGGGATAGTTCTATGTAAATACAAAATATTAGGGAGAATATATGCATTTTTTTTATTGCATTTGATACATCCAACCCATGAGATTTCTAAACCTCTGCGAGAGGAAAGATAACCTGGAAATGTTTTAAACATTTCAAAATAATCAAGATCTACCATATCAGTTGCAAAAGGGGTAAAAACATTTATTTTATTTTTTTAACATCAGAAGTTGGTATTCCATGTGAGAGTGTCCATTCATTGGAGAATACAATCGGACACCAAAATGTTCATTTGTTATACATTTTGATGCGTGTGATCATCTGCTACACTATCAGGCTACTACTAGAATTTCAATAGACCTTTCATATAAAGGGATTTAAAAACAAAAATTATTTATAACTTTCACCCATTATTCATACAACCCTTCAGTAATTTATATAATATTAGATATTTATATAACTGTAGGATAAACCAACGCACTTACTCCAAAAACTCATTCACATGGGGAGAGAACAACGTTTATGCCGCCGTCTACCCAGGATTCTATATTATATAATAAAGGTCAAAGTTTTTAAAGTTTGTATAGACTGCTTTTTCCATTAAGCGCTGGAAATCTACCTGAAATTTAATCTCCAATAGGGAATAGCTGTTGTTTAGCAATGCACATTTTCGTAGCAATTAATATATGGATACCGATCCATCTGGAAAGGTTTATTCTGCAGAGTCATATCGTAATAGATATGCGGAGTCATATCATAATGAGAACCCAACAAATTCCCAATTACAGTTTCTAATTTATCTCTCAAAGAGGTTAATTTAATACAGTCCCACCATATGTGTTTAAATGAGCCAATATCCAAATTACATCTCTAACAGGTATCTGGTGTGCTATTTTGAAATTTAGCTACTATGGTGAGCACCAGATACCGTCTGTATAATATCTTGATATAGGTCCCATAAATCTATATGTTTATTGTACTTTTTGTAAATTTAAATGTCCTTACCCACTCTTCCTCCAGGAACTCTACCCCTATTTCCTGTTCCCAATTAATAATGCTACTTCGTTTCTCTTTAGGTTTAAACTCATATAGAATCTTTTTAATTTTTGTAATAAAAATTATTATTCCCCATCCAGCAAGAAAATGTTGTCAAAAGTACTAGCGGACACTTTTTTGTTCTGTTTTTAAAGTAGGCTTCCCTTCTTCCTTCTTCTAAAATTTCCGATAAAATTAACACCTGCCTCTTTCCGTTTAAGAAGGTTTATATCAGATATATGTTCTAATAAAGTATCTATTTGGGGTTATGTTTGAGAAGTCTTTTTTTTTATATATATATATATTTTTTTGCAGTGCAAAAGAGATAACAACATGCATGGGGTAAAAGTGTGGAGTAGGTTAGCGCTAATAATATACAAAGGAGGCAGCAACCTTACAGAGGGTCACCCTCTAACCCTCTGGGATAAGGATGTACAGGAAAAAAGGGGAGAAAAGGCTGCGCCAAGAGATACAATAAAATAAGTCTCAATAAAAATATAAAAAGGATATATATAAATATATATAAAAGTCAATATAAAAATAAAAGGAGGATAAATGTCTATGTTGCGCTGGTGTTCTCTCTTCTTATGATGCTTTGGATCCTCCCGTGATATGTAAAATATAAAAGGGAAAAGGACCAATGGTGCAGATTGTGGGGTACGTGGAAAATGAAGAATAAAGATGTAATAAACTCACATTTGTATGAGCTATAACCAGCTCAGGTGGAATGGGCGTTCTGCAGTATAATCCCTGCTAGTAGGATATCAGGAAATTCTGATCCACTGGTGCTGTCCAATTCTCAGGAGAAGGGAGAAAAATATATAACAGATAGTGCTCTCTGAAGATAAGATGTGGTATATACAAAACAAAATAAATATACTCACAGTATACAGTGCAGATGACACTGCACTTGAGATATGGCGTGGGTGGTATAATCCCCACCTTAGGATATATAAAATGCCAGGAAAGGATAATATAAAATTGAAGTGATAAAAATATATATAATAAAAATATGAATGGCACAGAGATAAAGCCAAACGTAATTTATTATTAAAAGTATACAATAAAATCCATTAATTTTTTATCAAAATGGAATAAAAACCCTTGATAAAACCCTTGAGGTGAAACGCGTTAATGGATTTTATTGTATACTTTTAATAATAAATTACGTTTGGCTTTATCTCTGTGTTTTTAATATAGATGTAGTTACAATCAGGAACAGCTAGTTATGGAAGTGTACACCATTGACAGCTATGAAATTTGGTGCTACATGGTACAGTTGTAGAAGTGTATGCCATTGCTGCTATTTCCCGTTTGAAACTTAATACTGTAATATGTATTCGATTGCCATTGCTGCTATTTCCCGTTTTAAACTAAATACTGTAATAATTTTGTATATCATCTAAGTATATAGGATGTACTGGAACGCACATTCGATACGTCGTGCGTTCCAGGGACGCAAGGGTCGCAACAATTAATGACGTCACTCTATGCGACCCGGAAGTGGAGCGCACGACGTACAGGTTGGAACGCACGTTGCGTTCCACGTGCGCATAACGCCGGAACCCGGAAGCAACGAGGAAAAAAACCCGGGAATAAACGCCAGTAAGAAGATGTATAAAGAGAAGAGGACCCATTAGAACATTACACCGACTGAGGAAGCCCCCATAGGGGCGAAACGCGTATCGGCATTGGTACAGAAGCTACCAAAGGTACCATTTGGACTTTTTACAAGACACATTGGACTTTAAATCTGTTTTTTTTTTTTTTTTTTTGGGACTTTTATGATTGGGTCTGACCTGATTCCAGACAGTACCCATATAGAGATATCCCAGATATACTATTTTTAACCAGCATCAGCACTTATATATAGGTGCATGTTTTTACAATAAAGAATTATCCTTTCATAAAGACGTCTTTTTTTCATCTATCACCTGCATCAAATACATCAGGAAGCAGGATTGAGGGCGTCCTAAAAGAGTCCTCCTGCGCTATTCATGAGAGCCTTATGATTTTATTTGGCTCCATGTTTGTGAGTATTTACTCTTGATTCTTAATTATTTTACTTGCCTTTACAATATTACCCTATGTGATATATTTCTCCTATAGATCCGCCCAAAGTGTTCCACCAATTGTATGTATTTATCTCTGTGCCATTCATATTTTTATTATATATATTTTTATCACTCCAATTTTATATTATCCTTTCCTGGCATTTTATATATCCTAAGGTAATAATTAAAAATAATAGGTATAGTAATATTATCCTCCTTTTGTTCTTATTTCTTATTTTTTTTTAAATATTCTCTCTAGTCTCTTGTCCAACTTCATCCTTTATATCTTTTAACAAGTTTTGGTTATATCCCTTTTCTACTAGTTGGTTTATTAAAATTTGTGTTTGTTCTTCATATTGTTGATTTTCTGTACAATTGCGTTTTATTCTTAGGAATTGTCCTTTAGGTATGTTTGCTAACCATGGTCTAAAATGGCAACTTTTCAGGTTAATAAAACTATTTACATCTACCAGTTTAAAAAAGGTATTACTTTTAATCTGGTTTTCTTCAATATAGATGCATAAATCTAGAAAATTAACTTTTTGAGTACTAATCTCATATGTTAATTTAATATTCCAACTATTTTGATTAAGATCATTTAAAAAACTTAAAAGGGACTCTTGTGTTCCTCTCCACACTATAAAAATATCGTCTATATACCGTTTGTAGAGGACCAGATTTGCCCCTAATTCTGGCTTTGAAAAAATCTCCAGGTCCTCCCAATGAACCATGAACAAATTGGCATAGCTTGGGGCAAATCTGGTCCCCATAGCCGTTCCCTTAGTCTGTAAATACAAATTATTCTCAAACCAAAAGAAATTATTAAAAAGGATTATTTGGATATCCTCTATAATAAAATCTATTTGTTGGGAGTTCAATTCAGTATCTTTATTTAAAAAATGTCTAGTAGCCTAGCAACCTCTCTCGTGTTCTATAATGGTATAGAGGCTACTGACATCACAGGTAGCCATAATCATTCCATCTTCCCACTTAAAATTTGTAAAAGTGACATAGTGTCTTTTAGATATGAAGGGCATTTCTTAACTGGATCTTGTAAAAAATAATCTAAAAACTGGGATAAAGGAGGTAAAAGAGAACCAATCCCTGAGACTATTGGTCTTCCTGTGGGATTTTCTGTGTCGTTATGGACTTTAGGTAAGACATACAGGACTGGGATTCTTGGGAATTTAACATTAAGAAAATCATATTCTTTTTTAATTTAAAATCTCCAACTCTAATCCTTGATCTAAAAATGTATTCAATTTCTTTTTTATATCTTCTAGAGGATTTTTTTGCAATAACAGGTAGGTTTCCTGATCTTTTAATTGTTCAAAGATTACATTAAGGTATTTTTCTTTTTGCCATATCACTACCCCCCCCCCCCCTTTATCAGCTGGTTTAATAACAATTGTAGAATCTTTTTTCAGATCTTGTAATGCTTTTCTTTCACATATAGTTAAATTCTTTTCTTGTTGTTTTATAGGTTTTATTTCTCTAAGTTCTTTAGTACAGACTTTTTCAAAAAAATGTATGGCATCTGACTTTAGATGACTTGGAAAGAAATTAAACTTATTTTTAAGGGTAGTATGTTTAAATTTTTCATCCTTATTTTCACTCCTCTCTGTTATATTATTAAAAGATTTCTGATTAAAAAACTTTTTTAAACAAAATTTTCGTGGATTTTTAATATGGAAAAACTTGCACATTTTAGAACAGGACCAAGAGATACAACAGTACTTAGGAGAAAAACCTAAAGTTATTTTTAGAGGAGCAAAACATTTTAAACAGGTTTTAACTTCGAGTTTTTTAGATAAAGAAAAAAATCCACAATTTTTAACTATGTTTAAAAGAGAGAATGGTTTACATAGTTACATAGTTAGATAGCTGAAAAGAGACTTGCGTCCATCGAGTTCAGCCTTCCTCACACCTGTTTTTTGCTGTTGATCCAAAAGAGAGAAAAAAAAAAACCCAGTTTGAAGCACAATTTTGCAACAAGCTAGGACAAAAAATTCCTTATTGACCCCAGAATGGCAGTCAGATTTATCCTTGAATCAAGCAGTTATTACCCTACATTGAAAGATTATATCCTTGAATATTCTGTCTTTGCAAGTATGCATCTAGTAGCTGTTTGAACATCTGTATGGACTCTGATAAAACCACTTCTTCAGGCAGAGAATTCCACATCCTGATTGTTCTTACAGTAAAAAAAACCTTTCCTTTGCCTTAGACGAAATCTTCTTTCTTCCAGTCTAAACGCATGGCCTCGTGTCCTATGTAAAGTCCGGTTTGTGAATAGATTTCCACACAATGGTTTGTATTGGCCCCGAATATATTTGTATAATGTTATCATATCCCCTCTCAGGCGACGTTTTTCTAAACTAAATAGGTTTAAATTTGTTAACCTTTCTTCATAGCTGATATGTTCCATTCCTTTTATTAATTTTGTAGCCCGCCTCTGCACTTTTTCTAGTGCCATGATATCCTTCTTTAGAACAGGTGCCCAAAATTGCACAGCACAGTATTGTGGAACGTGTAGAGGCTGCACTTTAAGAAAGCACAAAGACAAAAATGTTACTAAATTCTATTCATTCCACAACAAAAAACCTTATGATATGAAATCCTTTTTAACCTGCAATTCTAAAAATGTAATTTATATGATTACCTACCCCTGTGGATATTAATATATTGGTAGAACATCAAGACCACTTAAAATACGAATCAGGGAGCATATCTATAATATCAATAGGAAATATACCCTACATAATGTGTCAAAACATTTTTTTAGAAGTCCATGGTGGCAACACACAGGGTATTGAATTTATGGGAATAGAAGCAGTTAAAGTACACTGGAGGGGAGGGGATATAGAGAACCTCCTCAATAAAACTGAAATGAAATGGATTTTTTTTATTATTTTTTTTAATTCTTTATTTTTGTTGTGCGGGTAGGTACAGCATAAAATCAGGCGCCATAACAGCGTATTACAATTATAACATAACATTAAGTATTGGCATGAAAATTCGCACATTTTTATAGGATATATAAGCATAGTTTAACAATAATACTGTCGGCTTAATATTGAGTAAGACAAGAGCGTAAACCATTGCGCAACAGGTTTAGATTGGCTATGTTTTTGTCGAGGAGATCCTTCTATTTTGTTTATCATGAGAAGAATGATACAAGATTAGGTATAACTAAATAATATAAGATTAGACAGTGCACATTTGTATAGAGACAGGTTTAAGTTACTGCGGTTATTATGTGCTCGTCAGTTTGCAGGCTATGCAGTTTCAACATCTAGTACTGGTTTCTAACTTCTCAATTAGAGTTAAGCATTGTTAATAAGAATAACTTTTTCTCCTCATATTTAACGTATGTAGGCAACAGCATGAGAAACACTGCTAGGAGCGGAACGGTGTCCGTTAGGAACATTACATTTTAGTTTAGCATGTCTCGGTGTAGATTGTACGTAACAGAAGTGAAATCATAGTTAACGTTTGTAAGGCATAAGACAATAGTTTAGCTGCAATCTAATAACTAATAACAGATAACCTGCACGGCTAGTCAGTGCAATATGAGTTTAGGTGTCCCCAGTTCAAGATAGGCAAATGCCATGATGCGAGTGTTTGGGCTGTGTGGTATTTCCAGCGGTGGCCTTGTCCCGTGGGGTGTATAAGGCAGGAGCCAGAGTCCCGCGCCAGTTGCCTGTGAGCCTACCCCGTTCAGCCTATACCCACCGGGTGTTTCGTTGTGTCCATCATTGGGTGGTCCCGCTCGGGGGTAGCCCGCTTGCATGGCGGAGTGATGGATGTGCTGTTGCGTCGGGGCGCTCGTCCCTTCGGTGTTCTCCCGTCTGTTGGCCGTGGGTAGGTTCCCTGCTGGTCGGACCCCCGCCCTGTTGTGGCACAAGTGGTGTTGCTGATAGCTCCGCCGGTCCCCTCGCGCTGGGTTGTGGCATGCGAGGTGATTGTTGCTGGGACCACTGGGTGATGGGCGGGTTGGGTACACCGGCGGGTTCCATGCTTGGGCTTGAGGACGTTGCCTTGTGTCGCTTTCCGCCACACTGCTCCTCTTCTCTTTTCCTGTCGGGTGGTCCCGCTAGGGCCACGTGGTATGTTCCACCGCAGGCAACGGCGAGTCGCCGGACGGATCCAGGCTGCAGCCTCTTTCGCGAGGACCGGGATATCCCCCGCCGGTCCAGAGGGGGGGGGGGTTGCAGGGCTGAAGCGTGCTTTCGTGTATGAGCTCGGCCCGGGTCAGGAGATCGGCCGCCTCCCCTGGTTTCCAGGCTTTGCTCTGTTGTAGGCCGCATGGCCGGCGCAAGTTTTCCTGCAGCGCTCAGGTGCCGGGCTGGTGTCAATCGGTTGCTTTTATCGTGCTCTGCTCGTACCTGGTCTCTGTTTGCCGCTGGTAGCTTTAGATCTCTCTGTAGCAGCTCTCTTTTACCCATCATTGTGGGAGATCCATGAGTATGCGACCAGCCATCTTGGCTGTCAGGCCCCGCCCTGAAATGGATTTTTAACATGGAAACTTTGTCTCCATATGGTTTGAATGTGGATTTTGAGGTTAATTCATATATATGATAATTTTTAAAAAATTTATATTGGAGCTTTTAATTTCTTTTTAACCATTTTGGGATATGTATTTAAATGATTGAAATTAATTTAGGTTTTATATATATATATATTTTTTATATATATTTGTTACATATATCTTATGGCTTTTTTTTTTCTAACCCAATAACATCTTTCCTCTATTCCCCCCTTTAGAAGTTTTTATTAAGTGTTTATATTTACATTTATGTCCAAACGATTGATTTTTACTAAGCACTGGCAAGTTATACAAAGTAAGGACATTCCAAAATGGCGCCCGCTATACTTGCGGAACACGTCGGACGACCGATGATGACGAATGCGGAAGTAAAAGAACCCGGACATGGCGAAAAAGAGCGCCAAACCTTTCATAATATAAATGGAAACATTGGAGATGGACAGACAGCACCACTTGAGAAAGGCTTCCTTGCCAAAACGCGTCGTGGTATATTTTATGGACAATTTTTTATTTGTATTTGAGTTTTAACATTCTTTGATTTTGTATCAAATAAATAAGTTTTACTTTGATCCTGTATCCTGGAATAATTGTAAAGTCTACATCCAGGGAAGACTCATCAATATCAACTACAAGACGTCCAGTCTAAAAGGCTTTTTTCATCTCCATTACAAGTTCATAGTCTGAGTCAGCTTGTATAGGTGACTCAGAAGCATGAGTTTAACCAGTAATTTCTGGTCAATATATACATTTGACAATATTACCCTATATTTATTTTTTTATATTTAGATATACACTAAAGACAGTACTGGTAACAATTTAACTGCATGTATTGAGTGCACTCACCATTATATATTTCTTGTGCATATTCTGCACTATATAGAGGCATGCAATACGTGTCAAAACACCCTAGGGGCATTTTAAATCAGGCTGCATTTGTCTGGCAGGCAGGGAGGCAGGCTATGCTACATGGTCTGGCCTTCCAGGGTTAAAGGGTGGAGCGTTATCGTCGGTTAACATGCGTTAAGCATATTGGCAGATATGACAAGCTGGCCTATGCTATAGACAATATGATATTGGTATTGCAGTCAAAATAAACAGATCTGTAAAGCAACTTTTCTGGAAAAAAAAAAATTGCCCTTGAATGCCCTATGGTGTGTTTACCGCTAGTGCCATTTACGGTCTGGGAGCGTCTCTGTAGGGTGCTTATCCGATGCCCTGCAACGGGAGACTGCAGAGATATGAGTGACAGAGTCCAGTTAGCAGTATGTGGGGGCCCAGCAGGCCCGTGTTCTCTGTGTCAGGTCCACAGTTCCGTAATAGCGGGGGTCAGCTAATGGGTCACAGACCATTACTGCTCCAGGTGGTGTCTGACGGTTTTTCCGTGGCGTTGCCAGTGTCCAGCCTGAGGAGGAGCCCTGTGCCTTTCGTGTGAAACTTTTGTTTTGGACATGCACATTGCTAGTGGCCAGTTAAATCTTTTTTTTATTTTTTATTCTTTATTTTTGTAGTGCATAAGCTTAGTACAATCGCTTGTGAGGTACCCCAAAGGCAATCCTGCAGCGCTTTACAAAACATTTAAACATAGAGGTACAGAGTTGATCTTGCACATTTTTATAAGGTTGAGTTATGCGGTATACGGTATCGATTGTCAAGCATATTCATAACATAAAATAAAATAAACTAAAATAGCGTTGCTTAAACTTTCAGCTCATGGAATAAAATTAAGATGCTGTGTCCAGTGTAATGGTAACTATACCAGCATACTAGTGTAGTTGAGTCAGTTTTGTGCGTCGCTTAATTGAATCATATTTTTATATTCAAACGTAAACATAACTTTTAGTACAGGCTAGGCAATTTATGAGGTGGATATAACAGTAAAGGTAAGGTAAACATGTAAGTCAGCTGGTGTACACTGGGCATGTAAAATGTAAAACAGGCTTGTTAACATTCAATGAACATAATCTACTTGCCTGACTGTAGCAAATGAGTATGTGTCTAACTATGTGGACTCTATGAGACTGTGGAGACACATGTGCACTCTGGTGCTAGAGATGTAATAATGGTACACTGGGTAAATTTTATATACACAGAAGGGACTGGCTTACTGCTGTATTCAGAGTCCTGTATGTGTGGATCACCCCACTCCCACTCTCACCACGATAGTCCCACTGTAGGACCAAAGTCCAGCTTTTTGCTGATGCCCCCTCCATTGGGTCCAGGTCTCCATTGGAGCTGAGGTGCATCGCCCGCCATTACTGTTTTCCTCGTTGCCGCACACATAGTCCTGGTAGGGGATGGTGAAGTGGACCCCTTCATGATGTATGCCAGGTACCCGGTCTCTTCTCCCTGAGCGTGGGTGCGATGGTAGCCTGTCTTCAATATTTTGGCGGTCGGTCGGGTGTCCCTCTCTTGGGGTCTCCAGCGCTGGTGTGTTCTTACTCCGTTTGTGGGGCTGTACTTCGCCAGGTAACTGCCAGCTTGGTGGGTGCTCTGGCTCTGTGCTTTCCCCTTTCGATGTTGAGGGCAGACCGGCAAGGGGGGTTCCCAACCCGTTTCCGGGGTTTGCTGCGTCACTGCTCGCGGATCACAGGGGTCAAATCTTTACTCCAGTGGCGATTCTCCAATTTTTTGTATTTTTTTTAATTTTTATTTTTTAATTCTTTATTTTTGGTGCAATGGCGTTTACAAACAAGCCTGAGGTGCCACGACAGCAGACACAGGCCGAACAGTGCAGTCAAAGTCATGACTATATACAATTGCACATTTTTATATAAGACAGGTTGTATACTTAAGTTAAATTGTCGCAGGTAAGGTGAATGTAATGGCAGTTGCAAGATTTAACATCAAGAAACAAGTTACAAACTGTGCTGTGATATGTGTGTATCTGTATGATTTCGTTGGTCTGGTACTTGCTTATGAGAGATACACTTGAGTGGTGCCAGGCAGGCGGACTCTGTTTCCTTAAGAGATTAAGTGACAGGCTATGTGAGTGCGTGACTGAAGCATGCAGTGTAGCATTAAACGAGTGTGAGAGGCATATTGCATAAATGTTAACTATGTAAAAGCGGTCAAACAGTAAGTAGGACAGTTAATTTCTTCAGGGTACTGCTTTGTTGATGAGTCTCTGATTCGGAGGCTGTAGTGTGGCACAGACAGCGTCTGTTGTAGCAGAGGCTATGATAGTGTACCCCTGCAGGATCCTGACTTGTGAGTCCGCTGTTAGCCTATACCCTGTACTGGGACGGGCTTTTGGGACACTTGTAAGTCCTGGCGGGGCATGGCTAGGCGCATCGCCGCTGGGTCCGGTAGCTGGCTCACCCGTCCGCCGTTGTGGAGGCTTGCTTTGAAGACATAGGTTAGTCGTGTCCCCCTCTGGTACTCTGAGGCTCTCCGCGATGCCGGGTGGGTTCGGGGTCGTTTGAGGAGCTTGCCAGTAGTTGGTTGCATTGTGGGTCTTGGCTTATTGCTTGGTCTGTGGGGAGCTTGCAAGCTGCTTTGGGTAGGCCTCTGAATGCGGCGAGTGCTTGCCTGTTTATGGGCGGGCGGGAGTGTACTTCTTCTCCAGCGCCATCTTGTGGGTCCAATCGGCTGGGGGGCCATGCGGTTCTGGTGGGTAATTGCGGGTCCCCCATTGGGTGAGTGTATTGGTTCTGTGGCCCTCCGTTCTCTATCCGCCAGCTTTGCCCAGAAGGCGTCAAATATCGCATCAAGCTTGGCCTGCATGTGGTACCTTGCTGTGAGGTAGTTGTGCTCCCAGGTGGCGTCCGCCATTGTGTAGGCCCCTGTAGTGAGGGGTTGCCTGAGCGGCTCTGCTGTCAGTGCCTGACTGAGCCCCGCTGCCTGGAGGGGTTGGACCGGGATCACCCCCGCCGGTCCTGAGGGGGGGGAGCGGGTAGGCTGTGGCTTGGTACCTTCGGCGTAGGGGCAAGGAGAGCGGCCGTCTCCCCCCAGCTCCGTCCACCGCAGGCCTCGGCCTGCCACCTTAGGTCCTTGATTGCTGGATATACTCGAGTCTGGTGTCGGGTGATTCGCCAGAGAGCTCCCGACATGGGTAGCATGTTCCGGCATCGTTTCAGGCTTGATAATTTAGAGATTTATCCCTATAAGCAGTTTGTGTGGTGGGAGCTCCTCCACCATGCGGCTGCTCTGCTTGCAGGTCAGGCCCCGCCCCCGCGATTCTCCAATTTTGCCAGCTTGGCCACTCGAATCAGCACTATCTGGGGATGTATCACATGCGGTGTTACTGTGGGTTTTTATTATGTTTTGGGGATATTTTATGTTGTGACTTCTCTGCCGAGAAGATAATTGGTTTAGTGAGAGAACATAATTATCTCCCAGACAGAGGCCCCATGGTGTGATCGTTATACTGTTCAATAGGGACCCCATACTTGGGGTCTGTTTAAATGACCATGTTGGTGACAATAAAATAACTTCTCCCAGCATGAAGTCTCAACTGATGGATTGGGGGGACCCAATTAGGCTGCAGCTCTCTTGTCAGGCAGGTATTATCCCCTCTGCTGCAGCCCTTCTTCAATGCAGATTTTGTGTTTTAAAAAAAAAAAAGTGTAACACTAAACAATTACATTCTACACACCCTGCACCTACAATGGGTACCAGGAGACTTAAACATAGGAGTCATCCAGTTATCTAAGTAAGGTGGCCATCTTATGCTACCATCACATCCTCTAATTGCCACAATCTGGTTGCATGGAAGATTGCCAGAACTTGAGATATTTGATCAAAAGTTTTCTGAACTTGCAAAATCCCTCACTAAGTAACAGAGGTGCAGACACTCCAGGTACCAATACTAGTTTAATGCATTTAGTAGGTTTTGGCCTCATTAATATGCTTCATTTTTTTTGCACTCAATTCTTTAGTTTTTGCATGAAATAAAGGTTTTGCACATAAGCCTGCCCCCTCAATCCAGGAGAAAAAAAAAAAAAAAAAATACGCACGCAGCTCAGCCACTAACAATACTGAATGATCTGAACAATACATCCTGCATTAGGAGAGGACACCGGGGAAGGCACATAGTAAGGATGTGACAAACGCTGCTCCCATGACACGGGCTCCTGGAGGAGCGTTAAGGCTAGCCTTCTGCCTACAGACTATGCGCTTATCCCCAGAGACCCTTTTCTCACATGAACTAAACTAGTTTCCCCGCCTGATTACCTTGGATTGATACATGGCTCACTAACCCTCCACCTCTTCCTGAATTAGCTGTATTCACCGGACTTTCCCCTAGCAGCCATGCCTCCGTTGTAGCGCTCTTCCATCTCTCTCTGGATCAAAATGCAGATTTTACCCTTCACCAAGTCTGCGCTAGTGTTGGGGGAGACTGCTATAGTTCCACAAGCCAGATTGTTCCAGGGTAGTAAAGCTCCAGATAGACCCAATTCAATGTGGGGCCTCACTGCGGAAATGCTCCAGGTTTCCCAGTTGCAGCAAACTTGGCAGATGTACTCAGCCACAAAAGGCTATAACCACATGTCTCTAGTTTCTCTCCCATGGAGCCTGCTTGAGACGGTATACCTTTGATAAGGAAGTATTTCTTGCATGAAGGGATAAGGAGACAGACTGATGGTGCAGAATTCTACAAAAACATTCACAAAAACTATTAAGATTTGAGAAAAAAAAAAACAAAACAAAACAAAAAAAAAAAACAAAAAAAAAAAACTTATGAGGCCAAAATCTACCAAATGCATTAAATTGTATTGGTGCTTCATGCGCCTATAAATAAACTACTCTTTGGTAAGGGATGGGGGAACCTTCTTAACTGCAAGCAGGACAGTTAGAAATTCATAGATACAAGACTGTCCAATTATTTCTCAAATTCACAATTCAGATAGTTAAAAATGCATGCAGCATTCATGTTTTGAATTTAAGTTATAGGACCACTCCACACCCAGAGAAAGAACTTCAGCTTGCTGAATTGCTTTATGGGTGACGATTATTCCCATTTAAAAAAAAACACAAACCAAAAAACACACAACCTGTTTATAAGTGTGCTGGGAGGGAAGGGGGACACAACGACACAAAACAGAAGTTAGTGAGGAATGTCTTTCTCCCACAGAGCAACTTACTCAGATCCTCCAGACCAAGCACAGTTAATAAATCTTACCAATGATTACATGTACGTACTCATTGAGGTTATATCTCAATGAATACGTATATACGCGAACAGGATTCTTTTTGCACATTTGGGCAGTAGAATGTCCCTTTAAGATACAATAGGTTTTGTAATCTGTTCAGTGGCTTGCAGGGCACAATTGCAAATTCTACAATATCACCTGTAGCTTATTTTTTTTTCCTGTTCAGTTATTACCTTGGTCCAGACAGTTTGTCGAGAAAGTCATTTTGTAGATATTAGTCATACTGCTTACTGTCAAGTACATCTAGTTACACAAAGAAACCTTATTTTACAGTTTTTTTTTTAACAAAATAAGCAACGCAAGTCACATACCTTTATAAGTTTATTAATGTTAGATTTGCCAGTATGACTATTAGTAACACAAGACAAACAGAGTTATTTACTAGAGTGAAAAGTGTTGGAAATTAAGAGAATTTAACATCTATGGTCAAGAAATCCAAAATGAAAAATTCTCCAAGTCAACAATGCTTCCAGTTTGTTTATGCTGACCTTGAAGTTTAAGTTCCTCACAATTCTCAATTGAGTAAAGAGCTCTGAAAAAATAAATTGGAGACCGCAGTTAATGTTTGTTTGACTTTGAGGTGTAGGGACAAGAGGTACTAAAGGTGAATATCTTCTACAGAAAACAAAATCTACACCCTCCCAAAAATAGACCCTTTATCCATAATAGTAGAGGAGCAGAGGGCCATACATTTGGGCTTTAGACTGGATTTTTTGCCTTTTTTGGAGCAACAGCAAAAACATGTGAGCATGGCTGAACTTGATGGACGCAAGTCTCTTCAACTATGAAATTATGTAATTTGCAGAGAGAAATTGGCAAAATATTTAGTGTATACGGCCATCTATTTCAAATGCAAAAATATGGAATACAGGGCTAAGGAAGGGGCGGTGTCCCGTAATCTCAAGTTTAAAGTAAACATTAAATTAAGAGTACTTCATTGGCTGAAATAGTTTGCCAAAAAAAAAAAAAAAAGGAATGAAAATGGTATGCAGTTATTAAATAGGCAAAGGAATGTAGGAACCACTCAGCTGTTTGATCCTCCTGAATTCAAAGCACAATGGGAATATCTACAGTTACAGCTCATGTACAGAAGAATAGAATATATAGCAGGATGGATATATGCTGCCAGGTTGCATTTGGCAAAAATAACTCAAACTTCTAAGATAAATGCAGATTGCAGTGGAACAGGGCAGCAAAAAAAAAAAAAAAAAAAAAAGATAAATTAAAAATGAAAAAAGCCAATGTGCAAATTTGTACTGAAAAGCTGCCAATGTTTCAAGGCCCAAATAAGAAAAAACAAATCTAAAGGTGGAGACCAAAAGGCAGGTTACCAAGAGGAAGGCTGGGCCTGTCTACAGAAGGTGTTTATAGGTGGTACCCGCTTGTAGGCGTGTCAGTTATAATAATAAAAAAAAAAAAAAAAAAAAAAGTATTGTGAATAAAGGGTCTACAAAGGGGACACTTTGTGATCATGGGTACATGGAAGCCCCTTTAAGGAGTGGCACAGACACTGGGTAAGGAATGGGATGGGGGTTTCACAAGGCCTTTCCTTCCAGGGAAATGACACTGCTGCCTCCAAGTTTTTCAGCAAGAATGCAACGATCCATTAGGTCTTCTAAGTTATTTACTTGCAACTCATGCTTGATACCTACAAAACGTGAAAAAATAAAAAGTTATGAATAAAGGTCTGGTTACTACATGGCAGTACAAGAACTCACTTCATTAGACTTTCAAAAAGGCATGCAAAATGCCATACATAGATCAAGAAATACATCCTTTGTATTTGTATCAAAAGATACATCCTTTTTGAATTATGTGGTTTTACATATCAGGACATAATCTGTTTTCTCTGCAAGGACAGTTCTGTGGCTTGTGTCCCTTTAAGAGTTGTATTAATTGCTGAAAATAAAGCCAACAAAAATAAAAAATTTGTTCCTAGATTTAAAGCAAATTTGTCAAGTCTTCCCTTAGCCAGTCTTAAAATTAGGTAAACACAACATTACAGCGTGTCATGATTCAACATAAATAAAGCTAAAAGTTGAGACACCATGAGTGAACAACCAAATTACACCTTATACCACTTTAGCAACAATCACTTTAACAGTACCTCACATGAGGAATATTGGCCCATTCTTTACAACTTTCTTTAGTTCAGGGCTTGACAAATTTATTTGGAATCTAGGAGCCACCTAAAAAGATTGTTAGGAGCCAGTAATTTTAAACAAGAAAAATGCAATTCTTAAAGGGACACTATAGTCACTAGAACCACTACAGCTGGTGTCTACAGCCTGTCCATGCAGGCTTTTCAGTGTAAATGTGGCATTTACCTCCGCCAATCCCCACAGACCAAGGGAAACCCCCTCATCACCTCCCTCGATCCTAGTCTACCTCCTCCTTGCAGTGAGGTCTGACTGAACTACGCGACTGCATGTCTGTATATAGATGTGGACGTCACATCCAATCTTAAAGTGACCGTGTCATCATTGCAATCCTAATCTGTTTTGGATCGAAGTGATGACGTGGACCTATCAGAACATAAGTAAGCCGAT
The DNA here is from genome assembly GCF_036172605.1 of Pelobates fuscus. Lineage (NCBI taxonomy): Eukaryota > Metazoa > Chordata > Amphibia > Anura > Pelobatidae > Pelobates > Pelobates fuscus. The sequence goes on from NC_086328.1 coordinate 77,193,242, forward strand.
TTAAGGCTTGTTTAAGACCCCATTCATTGCCCTATTGTGGTTTGTTAGAACCTCATTTAGTGCTCCTAGTGATTTCTGGTATCCTGACCCCGACTGCCTTGACTCTAAGTATTCCTGTTCTTGATTTATTCTTGACCCCGATTCTTGTTTAGTTTTAAGTCCAGCCATTCTAAGGCTCTGTAATAAGTATTTCAGATCCACCTTTTGTGGTTTCCTCTTTCCTGCGTGTTGGTTACGACTCCCGTGACAGTAAACACTACCTTTTCAGTGAAAATGCAGTGTTTACATTGCATTTTAGTAACCCCTCTAGTGACAGTCACTCAGACTGCCACTAGAGAGTCCAGGCAGCATCCACGTGGAGAGTCTCCAAGCTCTGCATGGAGGCGCTGAATGTTCCTCAATGCATCTCTATGAGGAGATGTGGGTTGGCACATTTCCTGCGCATGCACAAAATCCTCCCAATGCTTTCCTAAGGGAAAGCATTGGCTTAGACGAGATTATAAAGATTGATAATCTCAGCCATATAGGGTGCTGGTGCCTAAACGCGCGCACACACACACACACACACATTCTGACAGACTCCCATACATATATACACACACACACTTTATTGAAACCAACTCAGCTTCTCTATCCTGGGGTCCAGTGGGGCTGCTCTCATCCTGCGTGTGAGTGAGCACTACTCTGCCTGTAGCTGCTCTCTGTAATGATGCCGGGGCGGTGTCATGTTCCAGCTCCTGGCACCATTACACAGAGCACAAGGGAGCAGAGAGCAACTACAGGTAGAGCACTGCTCCCTTGCGCGCCGACTACAACGCCCCCACGAGCGGCATCCTGCTCACTGCAGCCGGCTCCATGCTGCCTCAGTCGGTCACCTCCATCCTCCTTAGGGTGGCCGGCTCCAATATTCCCTGCAGAGCTGGCAAATCCCAGGCGCCAGGGCAAGCTTTCTAGTTGCAATGGCAACCAGGATTTGTCAAGCCCTGCTTTAGTTCATTGAGTTTTGCTGGCATTTACACACAGCTCTTAAGGTCCTGGTCCAGTATTTCATTTAGGTTGAAGTCTGGACTGTGACAGGGCCATTACAACACCTTGATTCTTTTCCAACCAACCATTGTTGTAGATTTGCTGGTGTTCTTGGGATCATTGTCCTAGTACATGATCCAATTTTTGGACAGTTGACATTTAACTCTAGAATACTTTGGTATACAGAGGAGTTCATGGTTGACTAACCATGGTTCCCAGGTTCTTGTGGCTGCAAAACTAGCCCAAATCACACCTCCACCAGTTCTAGACAGGTGTATGAGGGGTTTGTACTGATATGCAGTGATGCTGTGAGTTATGCCTTTGGTCTTGTCTGTATCGGAAGTTTTTTCGGATGCAACTTCGCAAACCTAAGCTGTGTTGCCATGTTCTTTAGAGAGAAGAGGCTCTCTCCTTTCTAAACAAACCATATTTGTACAGTCTCATTGTACGGTCATGAACTTTAACATGCCAATGTAGGCCTGTAGAGTGAGATGCAATGACAGAATTTAATTTGTTTGGAAATGTTCTTGTAACCCAGTTTGATGGCCAGCAGCAATTTCTTCTCCAAGAACATTGCTGATGTCTCCTTGCCATTGTATCGACACCTGAATGCTAAAACATCGGCTTTTGTAGAGTTGGCCGGGGCCGGGGAAGATTTTTGGGTACACAGGCGAATATGCATCTTGTATGTCATGTTGTTCCTTAAACATTGGGTAAATACAACCTGAGAAACAGAATTCAGAGAGTGTACCCTTTCCCATGACTGTACATGCATATGCACCAATATTCCTTTAACAGGAGGTCAGCTTTGTCTAACATTTAATTCATTAAATGACAATTGAAGCCAGTGAGTATTCTAGTAACTGGAAAGGCTACACTACGTAACAAACTACTACTTGCACAAAACCTTCAGTTTTGCCTTATGGAAGGCACACTATGCACAGCCTATGAGCTTTTAATCCAGTGCTTTAGAGTATAATCCATTAGAAGCAGCAACTCACCTGTCATTTTCTTCTTGAGTGCATCTTTAGAACTGGCATAGATCATTTTGCTTTTCAGTGAAGCATTATCAGGGCACCTAAAAGGAGGAAAATAAATATAACACCATTTTGAAATTAACATATTTATAGTAATCTAAAGAAACGTGCTTATAGTTTGCCCAATATGTACAGTAAAGTTGTATAGCGGCTATTAGTGCCTTTTGAAACAGAATTTTAGTCATCTATTCTTGAAAGGGAGTCACTGCTGCACAAAATACTTCTGGGTGTCCACGTTTGTGTTGTGCAATACAATTTGGCAGGACTTCTAGACTGTGTGACAGATTCATAAATGAGCACTACTTTCCTCAGAGCTGTGTTAATTTTGGCAGCAAATTTTTATTTAGTTTTAGTCCGTCTTTTAAATGAAATGCCATTTTAGTAATCCGGATAGGTATAAATTTATTAAATATCCTGTAGGTTTTAATTGAACAGACTAAAGCCTCTCCTTTGCCCCTTCCCCACAGCTCCATTTGTGTGACACTTCGCCAGCACCTTGTCTCGCCCCCATAACACTGCCTCAGAGCTCTAGAATTGGGTGTGAGCAAATATTGCTTTTTCTAGGGTTTAATAAAAAGTTGTATTTCACTATAGTAGTCTTACAAAACAAGACAATGAAAGTTGCTAAAACAGTTTTGGCTCTCCAGATGTGGACTACATCCCCCATAATGCTCTTACACACATAATGTTGGCAAAGCATCATGGGAGGTGTAGTCCAAAACATCTGGAGAGCCGACGGCTGCCTATCCCTCAACTTTAAGGGAATACACACAGCAATATAGACAGTCTGCTTCTTGTTACTTTATAGTATTAATTGCTACATAAGCAGGTGGGCCAGAACACATGAGAGGTAAGCGATCTGCAGGGATATTAGGAATTACCATAGCGAAGCAACACTGTTCCCAGAAGAGAGCTTCTTGAAGGTGGGGTGTTTTCATATTCTCCCAATGTGCCAGATTATTTTAATTGGGGGACCCAAACCCCTCCCCCCCATAAAAAACAGACCACAAACCACCAGGTTGTGTTCAAGTTTAAAATTTGCTCAGTACAGACAGTCAGTCAAAGACCACATCATGGAAGTTGCTGGCCCATCAGTTTTGTCCCACACACATACAATGTACTCCTTAACTGTAGAAAATTGATATCAGATGGGAAGAAATGTTGTAACGTCAGACATTTCTGCAATTGATTAATATAGGTGTTACTCTAAGCAGGAAGTTGTTTTATTATAAATCTTGCCTAAACTAGTAGTCAAACCCACAATAGAAGCCCATTTTTTTGGAAATATTAAAAACCACTCATTTCCAGTGCACTGCTAGCCCTCACCTGCACACATGCAGATTTGAATGCAGGGTTAACACTTGAACGGACTTCCCTGTTGCCAACAGGGAAGTCACATTGCCACCATTCACCTTCTCATGGACAGATTGTTAATTATTGCCAAGAGCCCATTGTGAACCCCCTCCTCCCCCCACCTCTAACCTTACCAACCCAGAAAAACACAGAATAAAGTTGCAATGATCATGAACATTAAAAGGGACACTGTAGGCTCCCAGACAACTTCAGCTCATTGAAGTGGTCTGGGTGCTATTGCCACGTATGCTCATTAGGTCTCCCTCGCCGACAGGAGAGGAGCTGAGCCAGTGCTGAGGGACATCAGCGCTGGACCCAGGTAAGTGACAGAAGAAGAGGCTATTACACTACACATGTGGCCCTTTGTTACTTACACAAAGGGTTTGTTGGATGAAAGGCACAATTTGTTATGAGACCATTGTGATGCGGTTTAGCCATTTTCAGGCAACAGATTATATATAGAGGCACAAGAACCAATTACACACTAAGTTATATACAAAATGGACATCTAGCTTCAGTCTTATTTTACATTACTCCCCCTCCCCCCAGCCTAGAAGCAGATTTATAAATATCTTTCCTAGTTTGCACATGCTCACCAGAGGATGAAAACCAGATCCTCCTTCTTGGTCTCATTTGTTTCATAGCTGGCATCATAGAGGGCATAACGGCAGTCATCCAGGGGTAGCATTTTCACAAATGTCTTGTAGGGGTCATCAACTGTGGTACCGATGTCTCCAACCAAAATTTCCTTGCCCTCCTCTAGGATGATGGTTTTCTTATCAGGACTTAAGCAGAAGAGGATAGCCTTCTTGCGTTTCTTCATATCCTCTGTGGTGGAAGTTTTGCGCACCTTCATGTCATTGAAAGTTTTGATAACTTTATCACACACAGCCACACCTGAAGCCTGGAAAGAAAGTGTCAAGAGTCATGATTTAAGTTTCAGACAGCTGCAATACAACTAGAGATCCAGGCTTTAGTGTAATTTCTGTGCATGGGAACGTAGGCCAAAAAAAAAAAAAATAAATAAAAATAAAATTGTAAGAGTGGTTTGCCTCATTACTGGGGCACCATAACTACAGCAGGCTGTATTGTTTATGATGCTTAAAGTAACCCTTTAAATGTAATCTTGCACAGCCTCTGTCCTCTCTGTAGCCTATGTGTTCTGAGAGATCACCCTGTCCAATCAGATGAACAATGTACAGCTGCTCTATAACTAAATATATAGAACACTGCATTTGTTGACAGGGTGATCTAACATTTTAGATCTTATACTGCAGCTACAAGCACATAAAGCCACAGGCAGACATTGGCTTGCAGAGGTTCAGAAGAATAAAAAGTACTTACTGCTGAGCTAAACATTCCATAGAACACCACCCAAGCAAGGGTGTATGGTGTTAGGGCTCACACTGAAAACTGGAGGATTTCTTCACTGAAAAGGCAGGGTTTACATCAAAGATTCTGCACAATAAGTGGCAGTGTGACTAAACAGCTTTGATGTAAAAAAAAAAAAAAACCCCACAAACAAACACACCACTGGCTCCTAGATTCAAAGCATATATCTCAAACCCTGGTGTAGAGGGTGAGGTGTGATACCAATGATTCTCCATGCACTTGAAAGAAATTCTGCATGTGCACTTGTGTATTCCTTTCATAGTTTGTGTTAAGGCACAATAGAGGCACCCAGGCCACTTAATCTAATTGAAGTGGTCTAGGTGTAGTGCCTGTCCCATTTACCCCTGCAATAATTACCTTGCAGGACTAAGACTGCCTCCAGTAGCAGTTTATCAGACAACCTCTAGAAGCACCTCCATGATACTAAGCGACTCAGAGTCCCTTAAACGCCCTTATGCTCTGCATGCGTTGTAGATCTATACCAGGACTGCACTAGTTAAAAACAGTTCTGGGGTATTTTACATTTTGTATATTTAACTTGTAGCAAGGTGCCTTCCTCCTGACCCTCCCTTTCCTGGAGCTTCACCTGCTCAGTGGTGCACGCACTAGAGAGCACACAAACTCCAACAGTCTTTATGAAAGACATTTTGGGTGGAGAAAACTGGACAGTGCAGAGCAGCTTTAACCCCTTTAGAACCAAACTTCTGGAATAAAAGGGAATCATGACATGTGTCCTTAAGGGGTTAAGTGATGCAAAGTCTAATTTGAAGACTACTCATTTAAAGGTCTTAAAAAAAAAAAAAAAAAAAAAAGTAAATTTATATCCTGTGGCGATCATGTTATCTTTCCACTTAAAAATGGTGAGACAGATGGTTCTTAAACACCAACTGCTTTTCACCACTGTGTACAACCTCTGCTTATGTACATAGGTGTGTGCAGCCTGTTGTATAAGGGTGTGCACACACACAGCTGTGTGTATGGGTGCTGTGTATGTAAGGGTGATGTGTTTGTGTGTAAGGGTGCGGTTAGTGTGAGTGTTGTGTACGCTGTATGTTTGTGTGGGGGCCGTTTAGTTAATATCCCCCCTCCCTTCTAACTTTTGTAGGGAGGGGGGACCGTGCTGCTGCCATCCCTGGTGGTCCAGTGGTGAGTGAACTCTAGCCCGAGTGAACTCTAGCCCTGCATCCTGCGGGGCTAGAGTTCATTCTTGCGAGATCTGAGCGTTGCCGTGGTAACAGTAGCAACACTGCTGGCAAGAGCTCCCCCCTGGGTCCTCTCCTGCCTCCCTCACTTCCTGTGGGTTGGTAAGGGAGATCAAAGATCTCCCTCACCGGGCCACGGAGAGAGGCACATAGCGTGGGCCACGGTGATTAGGGTGTGCCTAGGCACACAGCTTATTTTTCTACTGCAACAAATTTGAAACACCTATGTTATGACATTGTCATGGCTGCAGATATGGGTTCAGTAATATTGAACCCCTTAAGGACACATGACATGTGCGACATGTCATGATTCCTTTTTATTCCAGAAGTTTGGTCCTTAAGGGGGTTAAAGAGCTGTTTGAGTGCATTAAAACGAACAACTATTTAAGAACTCAGAGAGCCTGACTTAGAATATGCAGACTACATGAGCTCTATTGTTCATGGTGCTAAGAGCTTTAGACCCACCAACTGGTTGTTCCGGTTAGATGAACAACAGAGGCCTAAAGGGCAGATCGGAACCAACATAAACCGTCCCACCCATTATAAACTTACAACCTCAGATTTGTTGCATAAGTCAGTTTAAGATTCAAAATAGTCCAGGGTTTGAATTTCAGGCTCATTGTATTCTGATCCGTCTCTCACACTTAACACCCAGCAGTAGTGGACAAAATGAGATGACTACTGCACTTGATATTAACCCCCTGAAGTTCCAGTGACTTTCTATATTAAATGTTCCAAAGCCAATATTGTTTTATTTGGTATATAGGGAGAAGTATGTAGTGTGTAGCATTCAGCTCTTAAAGTGGCACTGTCATGCCAAACTTACTAGGGATCAACCGATATCTTATTTTTAGAGCAGATACTGATAATCTGAACTTTTAGGCCGATAACTTACCGATACTCTGTACATTTACCGTTTTGAAAAAAGAAACAAATTTCTACAGTTTACTAAACATTAATATTTTTTTGGGGGGGTAAATGCACAAAATATACATGCCAGTCAGATTTTGTTTTCAAGAATATTTATTGTTCCTCTCCTCCTTAGTGGTCCTCTCTGGTGTGCCTTGTTATCTCTTAACCCCTTAGGGACCAGAGCTCTATATTTCTGTGGTGTTTGTATTTAGCTATAATTTTCCTCGTACTCATTTACTGTACCCACACATTATACAGTTTATCACCCTTAAACGGTCTTTCTAAGGATACTTTTATCATTTACTATAAAAAATTATTTATAATAAGTGTGTAAAAAAAAAAAAAAAAAAAAAAAAAAAAATTCTAATTTTGACACCCAAAATCTGTTACACATCTACAACCGCCAAAAAACACCCGTGCTAAATAGTTTAGAAATACATAATGTTCATATGTTAGCTTTTTTGCAAGTTATACAGCTATAAAGGACAGGTTTCAAAATATATATTTTTCAAACGTATCAGTTTGAAACATTGTAACACATCTGTCATAAATCTGAATCACACCTCAGTAGCCACTTAGTCACAAACACTGGCCAAAGTTAGCATTTTTTATTTTTTTTAAATGTAGAACACAATTATGAACGCTAACTTTGGCCAGTGTTGGAGACTAAGAGACCAAAAAAAAAAAACCACAACCCCACGGGTTGTCTACGTTTGCAAATGGTATGCCATCATGGGGATCTCTCTCATTTGTGGGCTACCATACACTTTTCAAATGTTTTACAGTTTCTAAACACCAATTTGTGTTCAGCAAAGTCTCCTGAGTAAAAGAGGAGCCCTGCAATTTTTTGCTGTAGGTTTGGGTACATTTCACAAGCGGTGGAACAGTAGGGAGCTGAGCTTCATCATTTGCATGCCCTTTACTGTGTGTTCTGCATTGTGGGTTTGTTTCCATGCCAGCTCATTTTGACTTTTTTCTGACCTCCAGAACGGATTTATTGGTTTTTAATGCATTCCTATGGGAAACCATTTTTCGGTTTACAAGTTTTTTTCGCAATAAGAAACGTCCGAGACGCACCTGACCAGGTATCCTGGCCAGCCCGGACGTACGCACACCCAACCGGGGACCGATCTGGGGGGCTGGCCCTGGGTTGCTCCACCCAACATGTCTTAGATGGCTCCCCAAGACCGCAACAACCAACGACCCCTAGGCATGCTATAACTCTGGAAACACCTCTCCGACCCGGCAAAGTAGAGATAACCTTCTCTACGACACTGACCTAACCCCTGACATACACTACTACACTGACCAAACATCCTACAACCATACACGCAGCCTATGAACATGCTTAACCTGAGGATGACATGACTCAAGGTTAGCGGACCACTAGGAAGTCAGCTCACAGCTAAAGGGCTTCAATGTACTTCATGTTATACCTGGTTACTCATTATTAGTTCCCTATGTTCACTAAAAAAGGTGGCCAGCAGAAGTTATATGAAGAGATATCACACGAGGCCATACCTGATGTGTGTAAGGCCCGGAGAATGCATTAAATTGGTAAACCGAGGTACATACTTATATTTATTAAAGTAGTCCAAGCCTTTGCACTCCTAACTCCATCCAAATTACACTGGGGGCCTAACCACACTTCTAGACTGCAAAACAGAAAACTTGCCGGCACTCCTGGATTTCCAATAAAGTAATTTATTGTCACGAATTGTAGACATTTCAGTTCTGGGTTGGAACTTTCATCAGGACACAAAGAAATCAAATACAAATAAACTGCTTTTATACTGAATAAATGAATCACTAACCACCCCCAGCTGTTCATTAAGTGGGTTGGGCCTACTGCTCTGGAGATTGGCTGCACACCTGAGTGATTCCTAAAACATCAGAGGCATGGCCCGCCTCCATAGTAATCTGGCATCACTAGGACAACTACCGATGCTATTCGGCAATTGGATGCCCATAATGCACGCCTACTGCGTGTGGAAACTCCCACGTCAACAGACACTCTGCCCACCTGTTACGTAGGTCTGACGGCATCCCCATAGCTACAGGAGCACGCCAAACCCACTGGATGAAAGCAAACTGCTAAAGCTACCAGTGGCCACAGACTGCATATTAATAAACATGCAGTCAGTTCCTAAGGCATCTCCATGCAACTATATAAAAATCTAAGGATAACCAATTTGGGACCTGTGCCAAGTCCCCCTTTGATTTGGGGAGTGGCAGGCCACTGGCTGCTCACTGTTTAGTAGACATGCCCCTGCATGCAGCATAGCTAGTAGGGGCATTTGGGAAATTTTAATCTCTTATGCCAATATGGGGGTCATATACAATTCACCATGACATCAAACAAGACGTTCTCCCGGGTGGTTTAAAAAATAAAGCAGGGCCTGCCCGCTGAGCCAACTGGTTGCACCAAGTGAGAGCTCCGTGCGAGACCCTACTAAAACTCCAACATCCCGATGTTTAAACGATCAAACTTTACATGGCTCCCAACTCACAGTGGCTGAAAAGAAAGCAGACCCACCTAACTAGCTCAGCACAAGTTGCCGCAGAAACTAAAACTACTGGGGCAAGACATGATCGAAGTCGGCGAGCTACGCAACCAAACCCGGCAAGCCTACTTACTCCGCCTGCCAGGTTTCCAAGCCAGCGGTATACAACGCATCATCCTGACCCTGCAAGCTGGCCTACACCTGGGTCCAAAGGCTTGCACTGCCGCCTCGCTGGGAAGCAGAACTATCATACAGCCTCAGCAGGAATCGGCTGAATGAGCTCCCAGACAGCGCAAGAGAGGGCAAACACCGCAAGTTCAATGGTGAAGCGCATTAGGTGTGCTAGAGAGAATTGTTTCACCTAGACTTTCATACTGAGCACAAAAGCCTGTGAAAACCTCCTAGGGAACTATGTGTCTTAACATATCCCGGTTTCATCTTTCTCCCTGTTAATTTGATACATAGCAACATCCCCTAATCTGATTTATACTCTTGTATATGTTGTCCAGCGAAGTCAATAACTGATCAGTTAAAGCTTCCCGTTTAGTCTCATGATTCTTGCTGATCTCGAGTGCCTCGTATCTTTACAAAAATGTTTAAATAGGTTTAGTGTGTTATGCATATCGGGATACCCCTCATGATAACATCTCGAATACATTGTGACCTGCACAAGTACTAATAACTTGTCTCTTGCTACAAATACACACGACTCGCATGCTGCCCGGTACCATATGCAGACCTTCGTCTGTTCTCACTCATGTACACCAAGGATCTCTTCAGGTCAGTGGAAGCATCTTGGTGCCTATTGTTTGCAAACATTCGGAAATGCACCATTGACTCTCATAGAATGGGAGGGGCGCATGGCGGGAGTTTGGAAGTGGTGGGGAGCACTGCTCCCCGCCGCTTCCATGTTCACATATTACAAGGAGGGAACAGCGAGCCGGTAGATTCGTCCTTGTAATAAACCAAACGAACGAAGGTCTTCGTTCATTAGTTTGAAATTTCTATTCATTTTAGTCTGACAAAAATGGACGAAATTCCAGGTGTTTTACTGGGCATGCGCGGGAATTTCACAGTGCTTTCTAGTGTGGGCAGATGTGTCCCACAGGGCCTTCACCTGCCCACACTAAGATGGTGGCACCCAGGACCGGTCACAAAATAAAGACCCGAATGGGTTGAAATGTCGATCGGAAGTATGTAAATCTTTTGATACATTAAATACCACTTTACATTTTCATAAAGACTGAAGAGTGCATCTCCACACACACACAAACGCGCATGCAGCTAGATGTAGTGTAGTCGGGAGGGAGGTTAAAAAAAAAAAAAAAATCCCAGATTGGGACGTCTGCCTAGAGACTAGAACAGTTACTCACCAATCTGAATTAATTTGGAGGGAGGCCATGATCCCTGGTGGTCCAGCCACAGTAAATGGTTCTTTAGTCTGCTATACAGAGAGTTAGGAGGAGGATGCGCTCTGACTCGGCAAGCACCAAGTTGACTTAAAGCAGCCATTGCTTCTCAAATTAGCATAGGACTGACAGATCAAGGCAATTGCTGTGCATGCACAATATGCCTGCATTCTCTACTAGAACCATCTGACATTACTGATCGCATTAGAGAATTGGTGCAGAGAGGAAACTGTGTGGATGCTCAAGTTTTTTTTATTAAAAATAAAAATTAAGTAGTCTACAGTTATATTTGTGTTTTAGTTTAACTTTCCTTTTACAATAAAAAAAAAAAACTGATCAGAATCAGTGTTTTTTTTTTTAGCTTCTGCATTAACTGCAAGTTTAATATACAAAAGTAATGTGTCAAGTTCTCTTTTTGGGAAACTCCTGACCAGTTGTCCGAAAGGGCCGTTTGAGGCTTGGTGCTAAATAAATAAAAAACACAATATATTGTTCCAGTTAGAAACATGCCATCCAAATTAGGGGCGCTGACTGTTGCATCTCTCTGACTCTGGTACATTGCGGAGCATTATGGGTTATGTAGTGCTGAAAGCGGCCTATCCCTGAGAGAACACAGGGAAGGAGGACATTATCATGCCCAGGATTTATTTCCACATCAGATCCCAGTGTGGTCACAACGGATGTTCAACGCTTGACAGCAGCTAGAAGTTGCTCATACATTTAATATATGTGTACCACAGGCGGACTTGCTCGCCACTGACACGGCCTCACCAACTAGCTCGGAGACATGTAACGGCGGGAGGGAGCGCAGGGCGCGCGGACAGTCAGTCACAGAAAGACAAGGAGAAAAAAAAAAATAAAAAAAAAATTAACGGATTGCGCGCGCCTCCAAATACCAGGCGCACGCGAGCCTTCAGACTGCCCTGTGAGCCAACTGACAATTTACCGCACCCGCCCGTGGCACGGCACCATTCCTGCCGTCACTCACGGTCTCGGGTGGGTTAACCACAACCACTGCATATTAAAACCACAACCACTGCATATTAAAATGCGCATGGAAATATTCCAGACAAACTGGGGTAAACAAAACAAAAAAAGGCAAGAGTATGAAACGTCCGTCAGCGGGCGTTTTGTTTGTGCGGATGGAGCCGTAACGCGACCCTTGGCCACACCCAGTAATATAACGGCACTCGCTGCTCGAGGACCAAAAGGGCTGTCATGTCGCCGCGCGACACTCACTGAGCGCGAGAGAGTGAGCGCGCAGCGAGCCCCCCTCCCCCTCATTCCCGCAACGTAAAGTCGGCATCAATGAGAGAAAGCCAGAAAAGGGAGCGCGGCCGCCATTATTACAGGTGTTACTGAGCATCACAGCCGTGAGATAACGGGTAAGCAGTGTGCAATGCAGTCACCATAGATTGCGTCAACATACACGTTACCAGCTTTAAGACTATGGGCTGTTCGATAATTAGAGGCTGCTAGATAGTCTAAGCCAGGTACAGTGGGAACAAAAAACACAACCGGCGTCTTGGCTCAGCGGCCACTAAAGATAGGTTGCCGGTCAGCATGACGGCGGCTGCAGAAAATGGCGGCCTGAAGGAGATGCCCCCGCAGCATCTCCAACAACGGGGTCTCTGTGATGTGATGCTCCAACTCCCACAATCCTCCCCCCGTCCCCCCCACCATGATACACATACTTACCATTATTAAGCCGAATTAGAAATATGGCCGAGGAAACGGTGGAGAAAGGATGGGGGGAGGAGAGGAAGGCAGACGGTGTCTCGATGAGCAAAGAGGACCGTGCCGCTATTTCGCAGACTCGCACTGAAATGAAGCCTCCTCCACTGCCTCCTTCCGCTTTCTTTAAGCTCTGCACAATGAGGAGGGAGGGGCAACTTCCTGCCTGGCTGCCCATTGCCTGTGGTAGTTGTAGTCCGGCTATTGAATGGACTTGTAGTTTCTTAGTTGGCCGCGCAGTAAGGGATGCCACAGACTGATGGATGCAAGTGGCTGGTTTACATTTGTGAGGCTAGTGGATGTTTTGACAGAGAGGAGGTTGGATTAATATATTATATATATATTTGGGGTCAAGATGGAATTTTTTCCCTTGCTTGTTGAAAAATTTTATTTTTTATTTTTTGGATCAGCAGCAAAAAACAGGTGTGAGGAAGGCTGAACTCTCTCTCTCTCTCTCTCTCTCTCTCTCTCTCTCTCTATATATATATATATCTATATGTATATAATCAACTATCCTGTTCAAGGTGTGACTAAATAAATGGCACTTTTTTTAACCCAAATAGTTAAATATGCAACATTTGCCAACTTTCCTATTTTGACCTACATTTGATTTTATACTGTGACATTCAAAAGATGCATATTAAAACTTCCCTTTCCATTACTTCCCGCATGCAAAGAGACATTAACTTTCATGTCATGACACACAGGCATTTATTGCAATTTTGATTAAGCAAAATCATTTGAAAATCACCTAATCAACTGATATAATACTGCGATAAAATCAGATATGATTTTGCCAAAATGCAGATAAGTTGTACACATTTAAAAAAAATAAATAAAAATAAACTATTTGTGTCAGTTTCATTGTAAATCTATTACATTTACAGTTATCTGAATTTCATTGGCGGAGAGTGAACAACTGACCATAGGGCTTAGCTCAGGAGCGTTAATAAAAATTTCCTTCTCTGGCGTTGCTAGTGGAGGTTGGGGAAGGCACTGGTGTAGAAAGCTGTAGTGGTTGTGCTGCTTTAAACATAGCAGAGACATTGAGCGGCTCCCTTATTTCTTTAGATGGCTAATAGCTTATTTATTAACTAGTTATACCCTCACAGGATAGAGTCGTCATAATAATGTTTCTTGCCCCAACCATGGTTTTCCCATATCTTACCCAGGTACATTTTTCTAACTCCCCAAGAAATGTTTACCCTCTAACATTCCCCAAAATGTATTTTATTTTTGGTCTCTAATCTGTGTTTATTACATTCTTCTAAATATAGTCTTAACTGTGTTGTCAATTTCAGAAACGAAAATCTAATTTAGTGGTGATAAAAAGAGAAAAAGTGATATAAGGATTGATAAATACACTGAAAAAATGAATGAAAAAACTGATGGATACGGTAAAAAAACAGTGACACTTTGAACCCCCCTTTATTTATTGCAATATTTCTCAGACAAATTGCTTTCTGCAGCAAATTATGTCACTTTTTTTCCTGAGTCACGTTTACTCCACTTCCCTAGCCCACATTTCCTCCCTCATGAACCACAGCCTTATTTCCTCCATTATTTCTCCAGCCACATTTCCTTCCTCACCTCTGAGAAAATGTTATATATAGGTCCAGCCAGGGCCGGTGCAAGCATTTTTGCCGCCCAAGGCAAAAAATATTTTGCCGCCCCCACTCATGCAGACTAACACACATGTTGACTCAAGTATAAACACACACTGATCCATGCAAACTAACGCACAGGCACTGACCCATATACAGGCATACCCCGCTTTACATACACTCACGAGAACAGATATACCCACGAGTGTACTTAAAGGTGCCTCGCGAGTACAGACATTCCCGCGCCTCTTCTGTCCGCGAGTGAACAGTAAATGGAAGGTTCTATTCTCGCCCAGAGCAGCTCAGTTCAGTGTCTTTGGGGCAAGAACTTTTTACACTTTCTGTCATGGCACAGGTTAATTATCTCAAATTTATAATGCCTACTCCTAGCTAAACATATATATATATTTTCTGCCCATACATTGTTCATATTCTGCAATTGCGCCCTCCAGTGAAAGGGTTTATCCTGCCATTTTCTATAACTATGACTTAGCAGCTTAGCTGCATTAGCCACAATTCTGAGTGTCAAAGTTAAACCATAAATGCTTACAGTGATGAAGAGGTGTTTCTAAACAAAGTGTGCAAATAAGCTGCTAACAAATACAAATTGGCACTGTATTGACAGAAAATGGCAGAGTGGGCAGGTTTATTTTACTTTTCCTCCCAGTTTAAGGTTGTCAGATGAGTAAAACATTAAAGATAAATGGTACAATCTGGAATGAGCTTTTTCTTTTTACTGTTTGTTTTAACTGAATAAAAGCCCACTGGAAATCACTAAATAAATCACTGGAAATAAAATCATTGGAAATCTGCAGTTGCAGTTGCAGTTATGCCTGTGAATTACTATTGCAGTGCAGTACATGCATTGGGAAGTGAAAAAAGGTATTGCTTTACTTTAAGTACATTTCCGTTTTACATACATGCTCTGGTCCCATTGTGTACTTAAAAGTGGGGTATGCCTGTACACACACTGATCCATGCAGAGACACAATGACCCATACAGGCTGACATACACAAACATACTGACGGAAGCAGACTATTACACATCTTACCTTAAAAAAAAAATCACTGGCTTACACATTACTTACAATTGTTTTTCAGCTGAGTAACAAATACATAAAACACAACAAGGAACATTATGTTGCCTGCGCCTGGTGGCCCATCACTTCCTGTCTCAGCCTCGCCTTCGCTATCCTCCCGCACAATTGCCCCCACGAACAGGGAAAGGGGCGGGAGCTAACAATTGAAGCACCCTCGTGCTTCTTCAGCATTGGATGCCTGGGAGGGGGTGTGGCTCTGAGGGCTGAATTGGATGCTGCCAGATTGGTGTTCTACGGGCACTAGTGAGCAGCAATGTAAGTGCTCCCTAGCGCCCGGTAAAATGGCCGGCGGCACACTCGAAATAATAGAGGGGCGGCCGCAGAGCATACTTGCACATAAAGTCAGTGCCGCCCCCCCCTCTTAAACAGCGCACTAGGTGGCCGCCTAGTTGGCCTATAGGAAGTGCCCAGCCATGCAAATACACTGATGGACTTGCAGCTTAAGAACATTCTCTGTAACCTGGCCGCTGATTTGGACTGCCTCTGTAGGTGCTACAGCACTGCACACAAGTCCCATGGCTTTTATTGATAAAATTGGTTTACCTGTTCAGAAATGGTTGACCTGCCTAATTGATAAAAAATATATATTTTT
The DNA here is from genome assembly GCF_036172605.1 of Pelobates fuscus. Classification (NCBI taxonomy): domain Eukaryota; kingdom Metazoa; phylum Chordata; class Amphibia; order Anura; family Pelobatidae; genus Pelobates; species Pelobates fuscus. Next base: position 77,209,107 of record NC_086328.1, read on the forward strand.
TAAAACATTTTTTGAGAAATAATTTTAAAATATGCTTGCATGACAGATATATGCACAGCATTTGATCTCAATATAAGCTGAGAATAGTCAATGGGTCTATTAAGTGATATATATGTATGTATGTGTATATATATATAACATCTAACGAAGATTTAACCTTAAAATATAATCAATTGGACGAGAAGATTAAAGCATTAGAGACAAAGGTTACCGATTTGGAAGATAGATCCCGAAGGAACAATATAAAATTGAGAGGTGTTCCTGAATCCATTAATTATGATCAACTAGACAAATTCTTAAAATCTTTCTTTCAAAACCTAATGCCTGAATTGTCACTTGGAGAATTCCCATTCGAGCGATACCATAGACTATACAGACCAAAGAACGTGTCGGCTGACATACCTAGAGACATAATTGTCTGTTTCTCTAACAACTATATTAAAAACTTAATCATGCAGTCGGCACAAAAAAATGCTATAACAGACCCCCAATTTAAAGATATTAAGTTATATTCAGATATATCTTTGACGACTCGGTTGGCAAGGAAAAAATTTGCCGTTCAGACCAGCATTCTGAGGAAACATGGAATTAAATATAGATGGAGTTTCCCTACAGCATTACTGGTTTCCTTTCAAAATCAACAATTTCTTCTTAAAGAAGCCTCGGCGGCCCAAGAAAAAATCCAACTTTGGAAATTACAGTAGCTATCTCCCTGAGTTGATTAAATTAACGACCACCTACCTGGAACAAGACACTGACTATTTACTAAGTTGTTCAAGTTAATGATCATCTTTTTTGGAATAAGACAACGACTAACTACTACCACTATAAATCTTTTTTTTATTTTATTTTATTATTTTATTTTTTTATTTATTTATTTTTTTATTTATTTTTTTTTTTTGCTTTGTCCTTTTGTAATAATCAATGACAGATTAGATTAGTGAATGCCCAAGCTCCATGGGCAGAGTTATGTCCAAAGTTATGGTTGTTCATTTATAGATAAGGGCATTTGGTAACATTTGCAATTTAAAAATCTACACTGTATTCATATAAGGGGTATGACATAAGTTAAGGTCTAAGGTAATGATAACCTGCGATAATGTTGGGAGTCATATAATTATGCTATAATATATAGTCATTACACAATATTTTCTGTTAAGATGCCTTCACTTCCTCACTCTCCTCCGCTTTGATATAATTAACTACATAGGAGACTGGTAATTCTATATGTTATATCTCTGACGGATAATTGAAGGTGGCATATTGGAGATATATAAGAATGGTATAAAGCACTAATATAATTTTTTTTTTTTTCTTCACATATTTTGTATTAACACTGTTTGGAACACAATAGGTATAGCAAGATATTATTAGTACACTTCTCCAAATAGGAAGTTTGACATTAAGGAACTTTCTAGAGACTCTACATTTTGTACCTTGTAGCAACATAAGCTTTGGTCACAATAGTTACGATTAGATATTATTTAGCAGTAATAAGAATGGAAGTAAATTACCTTTACACGAGTGATAGTACAATTTCATAGTATGGGTCTATTCACTTATGATATAACTGTGGTTATTATGTGGGCTTTAAAGGGGTAAAGGAGTGAAGAGATTTGGTAATAGTAAGACAATATATAAGAGGTAAAGCTGATTTAGATCACAATAGATAGGGGTAGTCGGACTATGTGTATATATATATATCAAGGAAATAGGTAGACAGAATGACTAAGGGAGGGGAAAGGAGAGGAAGGACTCGTATTATCATACTTAAGAGTTGGAGAAATATGCTGAACAGAATTAGAATAGTAACTATTGGAATATTTTTTTTTTTCCTTTTTTTTTTAACCAACGTGATCCATTATCCCAGACAAAACTAACTGATCCATTGAAGGTTATAGTGTTAAATAAAGGGTGGATATTTGGAATACTGTTTGGGTTTTAATGAGGTCTGGAGAATTTCCTTTTCTTGTCAGTGTGTTTATTTTTTATTTTTAATTTCTTCTACATCTATAGGCAGGTCTGGTTCAGGTAGATATAATTATACAGGTCTCCTTATCTTGCTTCTTTCACGATATACGTTTCATATTCCATATTATATCTTGGAATTACAATGACTGAGGGAAGGGAGAGGAGAGGGAAATTAGTTTTATTATAATGGATAGCTGTAAAATACAACAAGTAGTGTCAGATTAGTAATATATTGGGTTATGGCTTTAGGGGTTAGGGTGGTCATGCATTCTAGTCAAAGTTGACAGTATTGTGGATTGACATAGATCGATTTTGGGCTAGAAACTCAGAATGCCGTCTGGTCTCTGAAGAGTTTGGAGGCCTTCCTCCTCTCGCTAGGGTCTCTATTCCTGCAATTATAGGCAGGTCTTGTTCAGGGGGCTTCTTATATATGTATGTATTTATATATATATACGTTTCCCCACTGGATTACCAAGAGGGGGTTTGTTCCCTCTCTTGAAGTATTTTTTATGTTTTTTGTACTTTATATTGTAAATTTGTATTTTTTTTGTTTTTGTTTTTTCTTTTGTTTTTGTTTTTTCCTTTTTCCTTTTCTGAGACTCGATTTGGGGGGTAACCAGGACAATAGGCGTTATGATGGCACTTAATGTGATATCATGGAATGTCCAGGGTTTGAATTCACCACAGAAAAGGGGAGCGGTCTATAAACTTCTAAATGAAAACTATATTGACATTGCTTTTATTCAGGAGACACACTGGATTAATCCCCCAGAGAGACTCTGGAAGTTTAAGAAATTCCCGTTGATATTTTCTTCTAATATGGAGGGAAAAAAAAAAAAAAGAGGCACGGCTATCATAATCTCTAGCAGAACTAATTTTGAAATGATACATCTAACTGGGGATTCAATGGGAAGATACGTAATACTTATTGCAAAAATTAATGGTACTATATATACTTTGGTTAATATTTACGCACCAAATTCGTGCCCAGGGGACTTTTTGGATAAACTTATGGAAAAGGTTGATGAACTAGCATGTGGTAACATCATAATTGGGGGAGACTTCAATTGTGTATTGGACCCAGCACGGGATAAAAGCCATAAAAATGTTAGAGATTATAAATCTGTAAATACCTATGTTTCAGATCTTTCTAAATTTCTAGATAGGAACTCTCTATTTGACTGTTGGAGGACTTTGAATCCTAGTGAGAGAGACTATACCTTTTTTTCGAATGTCCATCAGACCTATTCTCGAATTGATATGTTTCTGGTGAAAGCCGGGTTTCTAAGTTCTATTATTAAATCCAATATTGGATCCATAGTTGTATCAGATCATGCACCAGTATTCATTAAGGTTAAGCTAAAAGGTGGTCTTAGACCAAGGACAAGGTGGAGACTTAACGAAAGCCTCCTGAAATCAGAGTGCAACATTGACCTTTTGTCATCCGAAATTGAAAACTTTTTGATTACCAACGATAATGGGGAAGTTTCTACGGCTATGGTATGGTGTACCCTTAAAAGCTATATAAGGGGACTATTGATTAAACTTGGCTCTGAATCTAAAAGGAAGAAGGCAGAATCTCTGCAAGAGTTAAGAATAAAATTGGCAAATCAGGAACGTTTAAATAAAGATATGATGAATAAAGACTTAATCAAAGAAATAGCTAAATTAAGGGAAACTATTAAAGAGAGAATTTATGATATGGTCAATAAAAATATACTATTCCTTAAACAAAGATGGTACCATAACAATAACAAAATAAACAAAGACCTTTCTAATAAAATTAAAAATAACCTCAAAGATAAATCTATAAAAAAAATTGTCTTAGGTGATAAACATTTAGTGTCACCAAAGGATATTGTAAATGCATTTGCGGAATTTTACAAATCCTTATATAACCTGGAGGAGGTAGGGAAGAGCAGAGAGGAAATGGATACATTTCTGAGTAGTCTTAGATTACCAAAAATTAACCATAGAAAGATGGAAATGCTGAATGCCCCATTTTCACTATCAGAAATAAACGAAGCAATAGGTAAGTTAAAATTGAACAAGGCCCCAGGCCCAGATGGCTTTTCAACAATGTTTTATAAAACCTTTTCTAGACTCATTTCCCCTATTCTTTTAGAGATGTTCACGAAGGTGTCTGCGGATACCCCCTTCCCAAATGAGATGTTATTGGCTTCAATTATTCCAATACCCAAAGAAGGGAAAGACCCAACACTTATTACTAACTATAGACCTATATCTCTTATTAATTTGGATATAAAGTTATTCTCTCAAATCTTGTCCAATCGATTTAAAGAGGTAATTGGAGAACTGATTGATGTTGATCAGTCTGGATTTGTGCGAGGGAGAGGTACTACAGATAATACACGTAGAATATTTAATTTAATACATAGAATAAATGAGCATAAATGGGGATCTGTCATTATGGCCCTCGATGCTGAGAAGGCCTTTGACAGAGTCAATTGGAGATTCCTCGACTCTGTCATGGGCCAATTCGGCTTAGAGGGTCAGTTTAGACAAAAAACTATGTTGTTATATAGGAGCTCTACAGCTAAAATAACTAATTCTTTCGTTGAGTCGGACCATTTTGAGGTCAAAAATGGTACTAGACAGGGTTGCCCTTTGGCTCCCCTGCTATATATTCTTACAATTGAACCCTTGGCCACCTTGATCAGACAGGATAATAATATAAGGGGGGTTAAGTCTCTTAATGGGGAAACCAAGGTTTCCCTTTTTGCAGATGATGTACTCCTTACCTTGACGGATCCGATGGTCTCAATTCCATCGGTATTGGATGTTATATCCATCTATAGTAGTTTCTCAAACTATAAGGTCAATATGAAAAAAACTCAAATCTTAGCCTCTTTTTTATCTGAGGCTCAGAAAGATCATCTGACTGCACATTTCCAAATCCTATGGGCAAAAGACACTATTGGTTATTTGGGGATTAAAATATCTTTTGATATAGAGAGGACGATACAAACAAATTACGATAAATTACTAAAAGACTTGCAACAATTGGTAGACAAATGGAGGAAGATTGAGTCCTCATGGATAGGAAGATTAAATATGATCAAGGCATTCCTGATACCTAAACTTGTTTATTATCTTAGGGCAATTCCTTATAGACTGGGGAAAGGTATCCTTAATCGTTTTCAAATCATGATTTCCAAATGTATTTGGGCAAATAAACCACCTAGGATAGCTTTTGACACTCTTCGAAGGAGCTATCAGAAGGGAGGAATAGCATTTCCAGATGTAGATAAAATCCATGAAGCATGTATGGCGACTCATCTTTTACAGTGGCTAGACATGGAACAGGGATATAAATCGTGGCTTACTTTAGAACAGGAGGATAGCCCTAGATATAAACTGTTTGTTCTCTTTTGGATGGGTATGTTGAATTTGGGTGATCTGGATACCAAGTATCTTTCGAATCGTATATTGGTAGATATGATCAATACCTCCAAAATCCTAAATAAAAAATTGAAGCTAGAAGATAAATTATTATATAGGGTTCCATTAGTGGTCCTACAATATACAATGGATAATATAAATGTCCAATCTTGGACACACCTAGGTATAGTGAAGATCTCGGATTTGTGGGATGGACTTAAACCCATCCCATTTACACAATTGCAAGAAAAGTATAATCTTCCCCCTAGAGATCTCTTTCAATATCTAAGGATTAAGAATTTTCTATTATCTAGGACCATACTTAAGGACCACAATGTTAATCCCCTTATTGTATTATATAAAAAGAAGGGAGGGATCTCTAGATTTACTAAATTGCTAGAATCAATGGAACAAGATTCTCATGCTACCTCTTTTGTTAAATGGGAACAAGATATTGGGGAATCCTTTCCACTTTTGGAATGGACCAATGCTACACTCCTAGTTAAGCGTTGTATACATAGCGTCTCTCTCTATGAAACACACTTAAAGATAATATATAGGTGGTACATGGTACCGGCTAGATTATATAAAATATCATCTGTATATTCTAGGAACTGTTGGAGATGTGGAAACGAGGAGGGTACTATATATCACATATGGTGGGAGTGTCGGGGTCTTAATAATATAAAAATTCAAATGCTCGGCTTTATTAATTCTATTTTTAGGGAGATAAAAGAAATTAGCCCTCAACTCTTTCTCTTTAATATTGGTTTCCCTTCGCAAGATAAATATCAAAAATACCTTTTGACCCATATATTTTTTGCCATTAAAATATGTATAGCTAGGGCCTGGAAATCCTCTATCCCATTAATATGGCATAATATTATGGAGCAAATAGATTATCAGTACAGGATGGAATCAAACCCCTTTTTTGGTACTAGAGATGTGGCCAAACTATGGTCACCCTGGACAAATAAACAGAATATATGATAACGGGTTGTGCTTCCCCCATATCGAGTCTCAGAGAACGTAATATATTTGTAGTCTAAATTATTATTATTTTTTTTTTCTTTTTTTTTTTTTCTTTTTTTTTTTTTATGTTTATCAATATAACAGCTATACCATGGAAATTCTTGGTGCGAATTCCATCAGATAGCGGTTGGCAGTGGACAAATGTAGCGCGATTGCAATATACATATGTGTATGATGGTTTTCAATGGAATACTGCACTTTCTTTGTGGAAACCTTCGGTGTTTAATTCTACATAGTGTCTATATTGCAATATATTGCCAGCATATGTATGCCTTCAATAGTCATGGTGTGTTTTTTTTTTGGTTATAAATTTTTTTATTTTTTCTTTTTGCTTGTTTAATTTGTCGTGTTTTAACATATATCGTTGTGTCTGGCTGTTTCAATGTGCTGGAGGATTGCCTTTGGGGTACCTCACATGCAATTGTTAAAACTTTTATACAATAAAAAGAAAAGAAATAAAAAAAAACAAAAAAAAAAAAAACATTTTTTGAGAAATAATTTTAAAATATGCTTGCATGACAGATATATGCACAGCATTTGATCTCAATATAAGCTGAGAATAGTCAATGGGTCTATTAAGTGATATATATGTATGTATGTGTATATATATATATATATATATATATATATATATATATATATATATATATATATATATATAAAAAATAAAAGACCGTAATTTTAACACCTGTGCTTTTCTACATTACAAAACTTGGAATTTCATTGTGTTATATATATATGTATGTGTGTGTGTATGTATGTGTTTGTATGTCTTTAGTATGTGTCTATCTGTATGTATGTATGTGTTTGTATGTATTTCAGTATGTATTTATGTCTGTGTGTGTCTGTTTGTGTGTATGTATGTTAGTATGTATGTCTGTCTGTGCATATGTATTTCAGTATGGATGTATGTGTATCTATTTCAGTATGTGTGTGTGTATGTTAGTATGTGTTTATGTATATATGTATTTCAGTATGTATGTCTGTGTGTGTATGTATAAATGAAAAAATCTCAGGCACTCACTGTACTCGCTTCCAGGCAGGTTTATTGCAACGTTTCGACCTATACAGGTCTTTATCAAGCTAACACCGCAGTGACAAAATTGCATTTATATACACACATAATACAAACAAATAATCATTGTGCAAATACAAATTTCATTAGATAAACATATGTGTAAAATAATTCAATTAATAAATCAAGACATTGCATCAGAGCCTCAAAAACATGGAAAGATAAAAGGAGTCAAGGTTTAATAAAAGACCACATCACCAATTATGAACACACACATCTTTTTTAATCAAAACATCAAATAATCCAGATTGTATAATTGAATGAAAGTACCTGAGATTAAATAAAATTGAAAACAGAGCTCGGGGAAAACGGTCCGCCTATTGTGCGCAGCCATGCGTGGTTATGTCATTCTGGCAAAGGAGAGTAAAGTACGGTGGCTGCAGTGTGTAAAAAACACTCAAACCCCGAGTCCATGCATGAAAACTACCTAGCCACGCATGTGAACAAAGCGCATGTCTAAGGCACGGGCAGCGCACAGTAATGTGCATCCGCCCGTGATCGAAAGATATGGGCACACCTCTAGACTAAAAGTGCAGGCTAAATCGCTACTCAGATAACCAGGACAGATAGATAAATGAATAAAAGATCTGCCATGACGGCAGGAAAGAAAAGAAATGGAAAGAGAGAATTAATAGAAGAGAAAGAGGAGAAGAAAGATTAATAAATGATAAGAAAAATAAAACTAAAATAAATAAAATAAACAAAAAAGAATCAAAAGAAAAAATAAATAAATACAAATAAAAATTATAAATAATAACAAATATATATATATATATGCTTGTATTGTTGAGCTTCTATTAATTTGTATTTATTTTCCATCCTTCGGATTTCACTGTAGTACTTGGCTCTATTTCGTATTTCTTTCTTATTTTTTATCACTTTTTATTATTTTACTTTATTTTTATTTACATTTTTATTTTATATATTTATATGTTTATTATTATTTTTTTAAATTTGAATGTTTTATTTTGTTTTTCAGCATAAAAATGGGGGAGGGGTACAGAAGGAAAGGAAGGAGGGGGTGGGGGCATTTGCATTGTCACATTTTTCAAGTCGCAATACATGATCTCTTCATGAGCTATATAATACATCTGACACTCCTGCTTCATAGTCATACTGTGGTGCGGTAGACAATTTCAGTATATAGTAACCTAGAGTGATGCAATATTATGTGTTCGGCTCAGTGTACCCTATCCAAGAAACCTCCATCTTTCCACGGTTTCCATGCTACATCAAAGGATTCGGCGTGTTTGGTGGAGATAAGCAACATTTTCTCATACACGTAATATTGTTTGAGTTTTTCCAGCAGACGTGTCGTGGGTGGGCATATAGGCTGTTTCCACTGTGTAGCGATTTGGTTCCTAGCTTCTAGTATGGTAAGCATGAACGGTTGTCTCTGTGTGGCACGTATGGAGTTGGGTAGTTTCTGGAATAGTCCTGCTTGTGTGGTTAGGGGTGGTAGATCAGGGTCCACTGCTATGAACATGTAATTTACTGAGTCCCACAGTGGTTGCAAGTCCTTACAGCTCCACCATATGTGGGTCATATGACCCTCTGCTTCCCCGCATCTCCAGCAACAACCAGGTACTGTGGGGTATATTTTGTGTAATCTGCTGGGTGTGAGGTACCAGCAGTAAAACAATTTTTATGTGCTTCTATATGTGAGTGACATTGGGTCTGTCCCTTAAGGGCCGTAAGAGAGTTGATCTACTCTGTGTCGGACCATATTACCCCTGTTTCAGTTGCCCATTGGGCCGTAAAGGAGGGTGTTGGGTGTGGGGTGCTCTGTGTGATGGTCTTGTAGCACAAAGAAAGGGCTTTAGGTTTGGTGGGTGTTTTGTGGCATCTATCGTAGATCTGTTGAACTTCATTTGGGTTTGGGTGGGTTATGTCTGCCTGTGCATAAACATGTGTGTGGATAATACTCTTAAGCTGCAGGTACGAAAAGACATAGGAGTTCGGTAGACAAAATTGTCGTTGCAGATCAGGGAAGGGGAGGAGTTTGTCCTGGTGTGTCATTGATTCAACAGATGATATACCATGTTTGACCCAATTCTGAAAGGTAAGCCAGGGGCTGACCACACTGAGTGACGTGAGGGGGGCACCTGGGTGGAATCTAAGGTGGGTGTGCTGTTGTTTCTGGAAGAGGTCCCAGTGGTTTATAGCTAATTTCGTAGTGGGGAACCCGGTAGGTTAGGGTGTAATGCTTTAGGGGTCCACAGTAGGTCTCTCAGCCTTCGCCCGTGGCATCTCCATGTCCACCCACTGGAGTGTTTTATCTGGGGCTTGTAATTTTATAGCTGCTTCCATATGGACGGCTTTGTAGTAGGATAGTATATGCCTGCGAAGCAAGGATGCTGGTGTGGTGAAAGCAACCTCGCCACTGTTCACTGGAGGAGCCTGGTTGCTCGCCTGCTCCCTTTGGACTATGGCCCTGCAGGGTAAATCATTTATTTTCCCTGCAGAAAGGCTTATTCATGCCTTTCTGCCGGGGTGTTTGGTAGATTCCAACTACCGAACGGGGGACCACCGGGGAGCTGGAGTGTGCCGCCAATTGACCGCCCAGAAGCTGCGGTTAACCGCAGCTTAATTGATGAACGCTGGGTGGCCTTTGTTCGTTTGCCGAACACGTGGCACGCGGCCATTTTAAGTCCCGAACGTCCAGCGGTGTTCAGCGCTAACACTGTGGAACTGAAAACGGACACTTACTTGCGCGAACACCGCTGAGCCGTCCGCCCCCTGGTTCCTATTCGTGCCCTTGGTGTCGAACACCGGTTCAGTCGGTACTTTGGGATATGTGAATATGTTAACCCAGATAGCTAAGCCATGGAGCCCATTTGTGCAACGAAAGACTATGTGAAAGACTTTGGCTCCATGGCATTTAAACTGTATGTATGTGATCTGAGCGCCATTCGGTAGTAATGTGCGCTCGGATCTAAGCTATCTGGGGATATGTAGAATGTGTATGTTTTATGTATTAAATGCATCAATAGGTAATTTTGTGTCTTTTACTGTCTTTTTGTCTGCCATGTGGGTAATGGAGTTTTGCGTCTGTCCTTGGAGATAATTGGGTTACTTCCCCAATTATCTCCAGGCCAGAGGGGAGGGATTGTGATGCATTGTAGGATTGTTTAAAGTTGTATGTCTGTGATTGGTCCATGGCCAATATGTTTCCCAGTTTCCCATCTGGTCCCCTAGGGGAGTGTCCACCAGGTGGGAAACCTGCATAAAAGCCGGGCAGTTAGCCCTAGTAAAGGAGTTCCTGTTTAACCCTCAAAGTGAAGTGTCATTACAAGCCCGGCGGTCCTGGGGGGGGCGGGCAGCAAGCACTTACTCACCTCCCTGCAGCTCCTCCAGCTCCCCAGTGTAACTTTCGCGAGACCCGCGGCCGTCAGAGCGTTGCCATGGGTTACCATGGCAACGCTCCGCGCGGCACGCTGGCCGCGAGAGTTACACTGGGGAGCTGGAGGAGATGCAGGGAGGTGAGTAAGTGCTTGCTGCCCGCCCCCCCCACAGCTCAGCCCATGCCACTGGACCACCAGGGACTGCCACAGCCCCCCTCCCTGGCCAGGCAACAAGCAGGGAGGGGGGACAACAAAAAATAATAATAATAATTAAATATGAAAATAAAAAAATAATGTAATAAAAAATGCCCCCTCACACACACACACACTCCATTATATACACATACACTACACAAACACACTGTGTATATAATGCAGTGTGTGTATATAAGTCAGTGTGTTTGTATAGTGTGTGTATATAAAGCAGTGTGTTTGTGTAGTGTTTGTATAGTGTGTGTATATAATGCAGTGTGTTAATGCAGTGTGTGTATATAATGCAGTGTGTTTGTATAGTGTGTTATATAATGTACACTGCACAAACACACTGCATTATATACACACACTACACAAACACTGCATTATATACACACACTGCATTATATAAACACACTATACAAACACACTGCATTATATACACACACTACACAAACACACTGCATTATATACACACACTGCATTATATACACACACTACACAAACACACTGCATTATATAAACACACTATACAAACACACACACACTGCATTATATACACATACACTACACAAACACACTGTGTATATAATGCAGTGTGTTTGTGTAGTGTGTTTATATAATGCAGTGTGTGTTTGTGTAGTGTGTTTATATAACGCAGTGTGTGTGTATATAATGCAGTGTGTGTAGTGTGTGTGTATATAATGCAGTGTGTTTGTGTAGTGTGTTTATAGAATGCACACTACACAAGCATGCTGCATTATATGCACACACACTATACAAACACACACACTCTGCATTATATACACACACTACATTCACTATACACACACTACACAAACACACACACACTCTGCATTCATTATATACACACACTACACAAACACACACACTTTGCATTTAGTATATACAGCATTCACTTCACGCACACTACCCACTACACTAATACACACTGCATCCACTACACACACTAGGCAAATGCACACTGCATCCACTACACACACTAGACAAATACACACTGCATCCACTACACACACTAGACAAATACACACTGCATCCACTACACAAACACACATTGCATCCACAACACACACACACTACACAAACACACACAGCTCCCCTGTCTAAACACACTGCATCCACTACACGTGGCATGTATATTTTGTGCATTTACCTTTAGAAATAGTTTTTATTTTCCAAAATGGTAAATGTACAGAATATCGGCAAATTATATCGGCTATCGGCCTGAAAGTTCACAGAATATCGGTCGATCCCTAGTTCTTTCCCTGGTTTGGGAAGTGTGGATATGTGGGCTATCAGCATATCACTTGGTATTCGGCCTTGGGAGTAGCAGGCGTTGAACAGTGCTGTCAGGTGTGGGGCGAGGGTGTCAGCGTATGTTTGGTAGTATTTGTTCGTGTATCCGTCTGGGCCTGGTGCTTTGTGTTTGGGTAGTTTGTGGATAGCCTGTTTAATTACCTCTTCTCTAAACGGTGTTGATATAGAATCTATGTCGGTTTGTGTTAAGTGGGGTGTAACGGATCGACAGGCACCCCGACTGGGTACCTCTGTTGAAGGGTGCTCCTAGCGCTTCCTGAGCACTCCAGCAGACACCATAACCACTGTAGACTCCTCCAGAGAGCAAGGCAGGAACAATCTCTTACAAGAGCTTAGTAGTGATTTAGCAAGGGAGTATGACAAGCATAGCAATCCCTTGTAGCAGATTCCCCCAATAAGAGACGGCACTCCAAAATTGAGGGTGAAATAGAACTGAACTTTTATTCAAACACTCTGCTTTTATGCACATTCTACAAACATAGTACCACCCACAGGGTTTTGAAGTACAACCAATCAATACATACAATACACTCAGACACTCCCACACAAAATCCTTCCCTCTGCCTGTGATATAATTACTGAACACAATGGGCTAACGTAATTATCACAGGCAGGAAAATACACAGTTTTGCACAATATTCATAACTCCAAAAGTATACATCACATTCACATAAAACTTACAGAATCAGCATACTCCAAATACAAACATACTCAAAAATCAGACAATTCCTTCCATTGGTTTAAAAGTTAGGTCGAAAGTTCTTTGTGACCACTGAAGCATGGCTTTCCTGCCAAAACCAGTTCCACAGAGTCCTCTATCCTGGAGATAATTGGCTTAACTGGGTGTGGTAAGCCAACTATCTCCAGGTACAGAAAATGTCTCTATTCACAACAACAGCAAAAATACATAATTCCTATCATACTGAACAGAACCCCCACATTCAACCTATCCCCAGATGGCTTGGACCTGAGCGCTCAATATATCCAAACATCGCTCAGATACCACAAACACAATCAAATCGCCATGGGGTTTAAGTTCAGCATGGGCTGATGAGAAGGTCCATAGTCATGAGGCAGGAGGCTGGCAATCAGGCTTCTCCATAACCCAGTGGCGAGGTTAGTTTTGCCACATGGGGTAGCTGCACATCTGCAAGGAAGTTTTGGATGGACTCTATGGTACGGCGTGTAGTCAGGGGGTCATCTGCAAGGTTATAGAGATTGCTATAGTAAGAAGCGAATTCGTTAACTATCGCTTGGGGGTTCAGAATTTTTGAGCCCTGCTTTGTGTGTAAGTACGCAATCTTAGTGTTGCGCGTTTTCGCTTTTAGTTGTGATGCTAGCAGAGCCCCTGCTTTATTGCCTTGGGCGAAAAATTTGTGTTTGTATCGCCTTAGGAGATCCGTCGTTTTTTGAAGCTCCAGGTACCTGATGTGGTGTCTAGTGTCCTGTCCATCAAAAAGTTTGTGTCTCCTCCTATAACTACATTTCCGAACTTGTGTAGGGTTGCTAGGGCAAAGACATTGTTTAAGACAGGGCTTGACAAATTTGTTTGGAATATAGGAGCCAGGTAAAAAAGTTAGGAACCAGTAATTTTCAACAAGAAAGTGCAATTCTTAAAGGGACACTATAGTCACCAGAACCACTACATCTTGATGTAGTTGTTCTGGTGTCTATAGCCTGTCTCTGCAGGCGTTTCAGTGTAAACACTGCCTTTTCTGCAAAAAACAAGTCAGAGTTTACATTGCTGCTTAGTAACACCTCTGGTGACAGTCACTCAGATGGCCACTAGAGAGTCCTGGGTCACTGCTGCACCACGTGTAGCACCCTGGTTCAGTGTCTCCAAGCTCTGCATGAAGGCACTGAATGTTCATCATAGAGATTGATTAATGTAATGCACCTCTATGAGGAGATGCAGATTGTTACATTTGCTGCACATGCACAAAATCCTCCCAAAGCATTGCCTTAGCTGAGATCATAAAGATTGATCATCTCAGCCATGGCGAAACTTGCACGGCGTGGTAAATGGGAAGAAAGGTGAGTAAAAACACGTGCGATCGGAGGGGGCAGGTACATAAACGGGCACACACTGACAGGCTCTCACACACATACACACTCACGCTGACAACAGGCGTACACACAAACTCTTAACAGGCTCACACACATTCAGACAGGCGCTCACACAAACTCTGACAGGCTCACAAACACACTGACAGGCTCACACACACACACACACACACACTCTGACACTCATACACACACTGACCGGCTCACAAACATACACACACTCTCTGACAGACTCACACACATACACACTCACACATGCTTACACACACACACATTTTTGTTTGAATTGAAACCCATTCAGCCTCCCTACCATTGGGAGAGCTGAGAGGGTCTTCCCTGGTGTCCAGTGGGGCTGCACTCTTCCTGTGTGCGAGGGAGCAGCCTGTAGCTCCTCTCTGCTCCCTCGTGCTCTGTAATGATGCCGGAGCCGTAATGACGTCATATTCTGGCTCCCGACATCATTACACAGTGCGAGGGAGCAGAGAGCAGCTGCAAACAGAGACTGCTCCCTCACGCGTTGCCCATTATGCTCCCGCGGGCGGGCGGCCGCCTCTTCCATGCTCTTCAGGGCGCCTGCAATATTCCCCATGGCGGCCGCCGTCAAAGCTAGAGAGATTTGTCGAGCCCTGGTTTAAGAATTCCCCCTAGTTGGCGTGAGGTCCATAAATGTTAATCAGAGTGTAGGGTTTGTTATTGAGGTAACATTGTAATAGTAAGTATCTCCCTTTTTTGTCCCCCAGTTTTTTGACCAGCTGGAAGGAGAAATCGGTGCCTATCAGTATAGATACTCCCCTTTTCTTTTTCTTATAGCATGAGTGGTAATCATGTGGGAAGTGAACTGAGTTAAATTTCGGTTGTTTACCCCATTGGAAGTGGGTTTCCTGATAAAATGCCACTTGTGCCCTTTGCTTCTTGGCCTCTCTCAGTGCCTGTCTTCGTTTGTTGGGTGAATTTAGACCTTTGGCGCTAATAGAAATAATTTTTAGCCCCATATGTAAACAGAGGGGTGGATTGCTAGTAGAGTCGGATTGACAGTATCTGTAAGTAGTGTAGAAGAATTAAAGCAAAAGGAGCCAACTTTTGTTGGGGAGATGTTATTAGTGACTAGTTTGCGTTTGTGCGGGGTTTGGATGGTGGTTTGCGACTTTGTATTGATGGGTTAGGGGAAGTACTTAAACAGGGTAGGTAGAGGGTAAATAGTATACAGTAGGCCATCTAAGGCAGCGCAAATGCGTTGTGATGGCAGAATCATGGCTCAGATGAGCCTGTGGGGGGGCGAAGGTTGTCAGCCCACCTGGTGTGTGACCCTAGGGCTAATAGTGTTTGAGACTGGTGTTGAGACTGGTGTTGTAGGGGCCCTTGGACTCTGCACTCTAGATGTACCCCTCCGGGAGGTAGAGTCACGGGTGGTTGTCTGAGGGCGTTTGGCTTCACCTCTCCCCGCAAACTCACAATCCATGTGGGCAGGGTATAATTAGGCCTGTGAGATATCATGGTAATCTCCGTGCCCCAAAACGACCCAAGGAGGCACAGGCCCGTTGGTATTGGGTCCCTTGACAGCATGTACTCACGGGTGGTTAGCCCATTAAATCCAAACATTTCCCAGTATATTATTAAGTAATATAAAACATAACAATGAAAACAGATAATCAATTAACCCCTTAACGCCGTTACGGCGTTCTATGCCGTCGCGGCTTTAAAGGGCTTTAAAGCCGTTGCGGCGGCATAGAACGCCGTAACGGCTGAAGCCCCCAGGAGGTAAGCTATACTTACCTCCGCCGCGATACTCTTCTGGGGGTCTGCCTGAGAGCCCAGGCAGCCCCCCTCCGGCAAATGAGGCCCCCGGGGGCCATGTGATCGCTCTCAAAGAGCGATCACATGGCCCCCTATAGCTGGCTATGGATCTGCCAGCAGGGGGACTGTCTAAAATATTAGAGAGTCCCCCTGCTGGTAGGTAGTGTAAAAAAAAAATTAAATACACATGTTAAAATAAAATAAAAGTATTTATATATATATAATATATGTATATATATTATATATATAATATATATACATATTATATATATGTAACGTCATACGTAATGTATTTTAATATTAATATTAGTATATATATTAGTATTAAAATACACTTAGAATGACGTTACATATATATAATATGTATATATATTATATATATAATAGATGTACATATATATATTATATATATATACGTATAATTACAATAATAAATAAATAAAATAATAAAATAAATAAATAAAATATTGAAACAAAATTTAAAATAAATTATATATTCATATGTAATTTCATTCTAACTGTATTTTGTTATTAATATATATATATTGGAAACAGAATACACTTAGAATGACATTCTATATATATCTATCTATATATAAAATACAAATAACCGCAAATATATATAGATAGATAAATACATATAATTACATGAAAGATTACATTAGTATACACGTAGAATTTAAATACCTATAAATGCATATATATTAAAATTCTACGTGTATATTTAAGTATTTTTTTAACATAATTATGTCATTTAATTAATTAAAATTTGATTGACATGCCTGACAACACAGGGAGAAAGTGCAGAGAATTTAATTCGCAAGCACTATATTTGACCCTGTAACTCTCCAAGACACCATAAAACCTGTATATAGGGGGTACTGTTTTACTCGGGAGACTTCGCTGAACTCAAATATTAGTGTTTCAAACTGGTAAATTGTATTACAACGATGATATTTTAAGTAAAAGTGACGTTTTTTGCATTTTTTACAAACAAACGGCACTTTTATGGACTATATTATTGTTGTAATATGTTTTACTGTTTTAAAACACTAATATTTGTGTTTAGTGAAGTCTCCCAAGAATAACAGTACCCCCCATGTACAGGTTTTATGGTGTTTTGGAAAGTTAGAGAGTCACATATAAGGCTCGCATTTCATTTTTTTGACATTGAAATTTGCCAGATTGGTTATGTTGCCTTTGAGACCGTATGGTAGCCCAGGAATAAGAATTACCCCCATGATGGCATACCATTTGCAAAAGTAGACAACCCAAGGTATTGTAAATGGGGTATGTCCAGTCATTTTTAGTAGCCACTTAGTCACAAACACTGGCCAAATATTAGTTTTTTGCTTTTTTCACACAGAAACAAATATGAACTCTAACTTTGGCCAGTGTTTGTGACTAAGTGGCTACTAAAAAAGACTAAACATACCCCACGTTCAATACCTTGGGTTGTCTACTTTTTCAAATGGTATGCCATTATGGGGGTAATTCTCATTCCTGGGCTACCACACCGTCTCAAAGGTAACATTACTAATCTGGCAAATTTCAATTTGAAAATGGAACGTTCTATATTTGACCCTGTAACTTTCCAAAACACCATAAAACCTGTTAATGGGGGGTACTGTTGTACTCGTGAGACATCGCTGATTACAAATATGTGCATTTTGTTGCAGTAAAACCTAACAGTATTATGACATTTACAGCTAAAATGTGAGGCGGAACTACAAATTAAAAAAAAAAATTCTAATTTCTTACAGTTTTTTTTTATTTTATTCATAATAAAGTGTTTCATATATAAATATTTTATATGAAATGAAAGCCCTGTTTCTCCTGAACAAAATGATATATAATAAGTGTGGGTGCATTTAATATGAAAGAGGTGAATTACGGTTGAACAGACATATAGCGCAAATTCCAGTTTTTGTTTACGTTTTGTTTTGATCAGAACGTGCACTATTGACTCCGTCCTGAAGGGGTTAAGCATGAAACAGATGATCAATTAAGCATGGCTGCAGAGGCGATACGTTACCATGCAGCTAACCGGCAGGAGGTTTGCAGGTATGATTGTGTGTAAATCAGGACAGTCATTTGGCGGTTGCCACAGTTTGCCAATCTCTTGTCACCCGTGTGGGTGAGGAGTGCATCTCTTTCGCTTGATCTGTGGTTCCCGGTGTTTGGAGCTGTATATTCCATTCTGCCAGTAGTCGTTTGCCTTCCTCTACATTAGCGATGTGGCGTTCTGCTCCATTGTGCTTCAGTATGAGGCAAGTTGGATATCCCCATCTGTACATGATGTCGGCCTCTCTCAGTGCTTTTGTAATAGGTAGGAAGCTTTTGCGCTTTAAGAGGGTAGCTGCTGAGAGGTCTGTGTACAGCGTCACCCCCGGAAAGCGGGGTGGCAGCGTTGGTTGTAGTTTAGATGCTTGTATAATTCTTTCTTTGGAGGTGTAGTAGTGTAGCTTGGTGATGGTGTCTCTCGGTATGGAGGGGCCAAGATGCCTAGGCCGCGGCAGTCTGTATATGTGCTCTATCAGCAGGAAGGAGTCCCCGATGTCTGGGACCAAGGCCTTAAAAGAGATCTGTGGCGTAGGCCTTGAGGTCTTGTGGCAGGTATCCCGCGCAGGCGTATGTTGCTGCGCTTGCTTCTATCTTCTTGGTCCACAAGTTTGTCAGTTAGGTATTCTACCTTCGAAGTCAGTTCCCCATAGGCGTCTGCTAAGGTATTGTGGGCCGAGATCAATTCTTCGGTTTTGTCTTCCAAGTGCGTGGTTCTATCTCCCAGCGCCTGTATTTCTGCTTTGATATCTCTGGCTACCTTTGTTATGTCTGCTTGTAGCGAAGACTTTAATTCTTGGAGCATCCTGTAGACAGACAGGTCCGTGGCAGGAGCTGTAGTAGGCATAGAGATCGTGGTGTTGTCGCTCTGCTCAGAACACGAGGTAGGTGAGCTAGGGGGTCCGGCGCCCTCTTGGTTGAATTGGTGCGGCAAGGTGAGTGCCGCTACTTGAAGCCCTGGACGCTTATGCCTCATTTATTTTGAGCTTTTGGTTACCATAGGTTGTGTGAGAGGTCTGGGCTGTGTCTGGGTCTGGTAACTGTCGTTTTTCTGCTCGTCTTAGCGCTGTATCGAGTCACACTGTGAGGGAGCTAAGCACTCACACGGCCATCTTGGTGCGCGTCCAGACCACGCCCCCCTATTTGTTTATTTTTTTATATTATAATTTTTTTTTCCTTTTTTTCTGTTCATTCATTTTTGTTTCATCTTTATTTGATTTTATTTTTCTATTATGTCTATTTCTTATCTTAATTTTTTTAATTTTTTTATTACGGCACTGAAAATATGAATCCACATATAATATACCACCATTACAGTGACCCCATGGCTACTGTTTACCTTGTTCTTTCCACCCAGTGTGAAGTGGTGGATCTTCCTGCCCCTTCTGATTTGTATTGCTGCATTAAGGAAAAACAAACAAACAAACAAAAAAAAAAAAAATCCCATTGTCAATAAGTGTTTTTTAATCAAAGTTTACCTATTTCTATTTTTAATTCTGTAACAGTGCAGACTGTGATTGGGATTTCTTAAAACAGTTAGTAATTGTTTAGTCACTGAGCTCATCGCACCATAGCTTATGCAATAGAAGCATTCTAAGTTCCTCTTATGTGGTTTTAGTAGTAATTTCCCTGTCTAACATGACCTTTGTCTGTTTCATAACCTTTCACGATATAGGAAGTAAACGACAAACAGACACATGAATATTATGTCACTTTGCATCCTGATAGCTTTCACTTTTGGGATGTGTAAAGCACTGCCTTGCAGTTTACAAATTGGCTATGCTCAGCACAAGGTAAAGACCTCCTCTACACGCAGAATTGCCTATGCCAGGATAGCAACACAGATATCTATTTCCACTGCCCACTTTATAATAAACACATTTACTGATTGAGCTCTTCGTGCTATGAACTATGGTAAACCTTATTTTTGTTTTTGTTTTAGAGATGCTTTGCTCACTTCCATATATTCCAAATGTTTAAGGGATACAAAAAGATCTCTCTTCTGGTTTGCCAGAAGGCAAATACCACAAAAGAGATTCTGTTTAAAATATGAACGGTATTTAATTGAGGTTAAATATTAAGGTTTCTTTAGAACAGGACTTGAGAAATTTGATTGGAATCTATGAGCCAGTTAAAAGTTAGAAGCCAGCATGTTTTTAAAACTAACAAAGCTTTATTTTCAATGACAAAAGTACAATTGTTAAAGGGGCACTATAGTCACAGTGTGTAGCACTTAATGTTCCCCATATAAATGCATTAAATCAATGCATCTCTATGGAGGGGATGCGGTTTGCCGTGCATGCGCAATAACCTCCCAGTGCTTTCCTATGGGAAGCATTCCATTGGCTGAAATCATCAAGCTCTATTATCTCAGCCATTAAGGTGGGGCCAGTTATGGCGAGACCAGCAGGAAATGGGGGAAAAAAGGGGAGTAAAAACACACTTCCCATTGGAGGGAGGCCAGTCACCTAAAGACAGACAGACAGACAGACAGACATACAAACACTCAAAGAAACATACATACTCACTGACAGACACACACACTCATTGATGGACATACACACTTACAAATTATTTGTATTACTTTTTTGTTAATTTAAATCCACCCAGCCTCCCTACCTTTGGGAGAGCTGGAGTGGATCCCTTCCCTGGGGTCCAGCGTGGCTGCTGTCATCTCTAAGCTATTCTTGCTCTTTTCTCTTGCATACTGTTTAGTGATGCAGGGGCTGGAGTGACGTCATAGTCATGCTTCCGGCATCACTGCAGGGCACGTAAGGGAGCAGAGCAAAAAGAGCAGGAATACTAAAATACTGACTGTGACGGAGGTATTCCAACCTCTGCCGAATCCGCTTCTTAGCCATTGGGGATGGAGCCTGGAATGCTCCAGTCAGTCACCGAACCTTGACTGGAGATTTTCCGAAACTCTTTTACCCGACCAGACTCTTCTTCCAGGCAGGTATCGTCCCCTCTGCCTATTCCTTTTTAGCGTTCCTTCCAGGCATGTATCTTCCCCTCTGCCTATCCCTCTAAGCTCTGTTTGTAGTGATTGTTCCTGTCTTTACAGAGACATTTGTGTCTCAGGCCTAGCTGTCTTGATTTGCCCCTGAGCTAGGGGGAACGTGCAGCCAGCCAACAGGTCTGAATACTCTACTACTGAGATCCCTAAAAAATCCACACAGGACACACAGTTCCAGAAGGAACTAACATACTCGTTTTTATTTTTTCTCTGTACATAAAACTTATAGTGACAAGAATAAGCAGGGCAGGAGAGCACACAAAACATTTACCCACAACCAATTATATTGTATATACCCTGCACCTATAATGGGAACATGGTGACTAAAACATAAGAACAATTTAGGAACCTTTATAAAGTGCCCTTTTGCTCCCAGTGATGGTGACTACCGTCACATTGACATATGCAACATTTAATTGAGCAGTCCTTGTGTCTTAAAAACAGGGCTCAAAAAGTTAATCTCCACTGCACTCTTGGAGGATCCATTTAACACGTATCTCCATCAACTTTTCAGGTTTAATAATTATAGTAAATAGAATTTGAAACCATTGGTCTTATAGTAAATATTTACAGTATAAGTAGGTCTTCCACCATATACAGTATGCAGGATAAATGTCATTATTCAATAAATCAATAATAGTTGTACTGTTGCTTCTATCAATGCATACGTGGGCATGGCTGAGGTCTACCTCTCTCCACATGCATGAAGAGATATCTGGCCAATTGTGTGTGCAGTGTGCATCATTTGGACAGGTCTCATGTAGCAAAGCAGAAATCAGTCATTGATCTTTCTTCATTTGGGTAGGAGCTTATAGATTTTATAATTTGACAAAGGTTTGTGCCACCCTCATGAGACAGCTTTCAGAATTATCTCTGCATCATATCAGTAGCAATTACTTTTTATTCTAGTGTAATTATTAACAAAGTGTAAAAAATAATTTCTTGGTCATTGCACAAATGCATGTTTGAGGATAAATATCTCTAAAAGTGAAAACACTGGTATTTCCAATAAGTAGTTACTAATTAAAGTACACAATACCACACCTTAAAGGAAAGGTGACCTGTGGAATGAGCCCTTTTATAGTCTGTGAACTTGTCCTTACATGGGTCATATTACTTTCTTCCAGGTTCCTTTGCATAAGTGATAAGATTATTTGAAGAAAAGTGGCAGGTGGAAACTAATTTTGTGTTTTTCAGAGACTCCAATCTACAGTAGCCAAAAGGTGCTGTTCTATCTCAGTGTTCATATAGGAGATGGAATTTGTTTATGCATGATAGGGTTTGTGCCCTGATTGTCTATCCAAATGTATATGATTTTTATTATTATCATTATAACAATACTTCACTGCAATTAAACTCAGTTTTATTTATTAGAGGTGTTAATATTATTTCATTTTGTTCTAAATTAAAGTTTCAGAAATGAGTTGAGTATCAGTAAATCACAAGTCATCTAAAATTCCAATATTCCTGTCAAACCTTCCAGCTGCACCTCTGAAATGTTATTGTTTCTCTTAAACTTAATTTAATTATTGCAAGATATATATTTTTTCTATTCTTCCTTCTAGTAACTTAAAGCGGCACTGTCATGGCCGAATCCCATTTTTTTTTAACCCCCCTCCCGCCTCCACTACATCTAATTGACACCCTAATCATCCCCATATGCCCCTAAGCCCCCCATATTACCGATTTTTTATTCTTTATTTTCTGCCCTGATCTATATTCAGGGCGCCGCCATCTTTGTGTGGGTAGAGGAAGTCCCTGTGGGACACGTCATCTGCCCACACTAGATAGCACTGAGATTCCCACACATGCCTAGTTAAACACTTGGACATGCGAACGGGAATTTCATCTATTCATTCATTCGTCAGAAAGACGAACAAACATATCTGGTGTTATTTAGCGATGGTGGCTGCTTGTGCAGCCTCCCCATCTGTTCCTCATGCTCATGGTATGCTTAAATCCAATCTTCATTGCAATGCCCACGGCTTATCAAGAAAAAAATTGATCGCTGAAAGCCAGTTTACTTTTGATGTATGCATTTGCTACAAATTAGATTACCACAACATATAGATTAAAATGTATGTGCATTAAATGTCACATCATCATGTTAGGCAGTCGTGACAGGTGTGCTGTACTTATGTACCGTATATACTCGAGTATAAGCCGAGTTTTTCAGCCCATTTTTTGGGCTGAAAAACCCCAACTCGGCTTATACTCGAGTCAAGGTCTGTATTATGGCAATTTACATTGCCATAATACAGACTGGGGGAGAGGGGGGCTGGCAGAGCTGTAACTTACCTTTCCTGCAGCTCCTGTCAGCTCTCTCCTCCTCCGCGCCGTCCGTTCAGCACCTCGGTCAGCTCCCAGTGTAAATCTCGCGAGAGCCGCGGCTCTCGCGAGACTTACAGTGTGAGCTGACAGAGGGAGCTGCACGGACGGCGCGGAGGAGGAGAGAGCTGACAGGAGCTGCAGGAAAGGTAAGTTACAGCTCTGCCAGCCCCCCTCTCCCCCAGTCTGTATTATGGCAATGTAAATGTATAAGGACCGCTATGGGAGGGGGGGGGGATAAGGACCACTATGGGAGGGAGGGGGTGGGATAAGGACCACTATGGGAGGGAGGGGGTGGGATAAGGACCGCTATGGGAGGGAGGGGGGGTATAAGGACCGCTATGGGAGGGGGGGGATAAGGACCACTATGGGAGGGAGGGGGTGGGATAAGGACCACTATGGGAGGGAGGGGGGTATAAGGACCGCTATGGGAGGGAGGGGGGGATAAGGACCACTATGGGAGGGAGGGGGGGATAAGGACCACTATGGGAGGGAGGGGGGGATAAGGACCACTATGGAAGGGAGGGGGGGGATAAGGACCACTATCGGAGGGAGGGGGGTGGGATAAGGACCACTATGGAAGGGAGGGGGGATAAGGACCACTATGGGAGGGAGGGGGGGAGAAAAGGAACACTATGGGAGGGAGGGGGGGATAAGGACCACTATGGGAGGGAGGGAGGGGGGGATAAGGACCACTATGGGAGGGAGGGGGATAAGGACCACTATGGGAGGGAGGGGGGGATAAGGACCACTATGGGAGGGAGGGGGGGATAAGGACCACTAGGGGAGGGGAGGGGGAAGTAAGGACCACTAGGGGAGGGGAGGGGGAAGTAAGGACCACTAGGGGAGGGGAGGGTAAGGACCACTAGGGGAGGGGTGAGTCAGGACCACTAGGGGAGGGGGGTGAAGGAACACGGGGGTGGGGAGGTAAGGACCACTGAGGGAGGAGGAGGGGAGGTCAGGACATATGGGGGGGGGGAAAATATCCTTGCACCGGCCCTGCACACACTGCATTCATACACTGCATTCATACACGCACTCATACACACACACACTGCACTCATACACACACACTGCACTCACACACACACACTGCACTCACACACACTGCATTCATACACACACACACTGCATTCATACACACACACACTGCACTCATACACACACACGCTGCACTCATACACACACACGCTGCACTCATACACACACACGCTGCACTCATACACACACGCTGCACTCATACGCACACACTGCATTCATTATACACACACTGTAAATAAATATTCAATTAATATATTTTTTTTAGGATCTAATTTTATTTAGAAATTTACCAGTAGCTGCTGCATTTCCCACCCTAGTCTTATACTCGAGTCAATAAGATTTCCCAGTTTTTTGGGGAAAAATTAGGGGCCTCGGCTTATATTCGGGTCGGCTTATACTCGAGTATATACGGTATCTCTATTTTGTATGACGTAAGTATAAAGGATTAAACAAAAGTGTGTGCTCATGTACACTGGGACCTATTCGGAAGAGGGAAACTAAACATTTTATTTTAATACTATGCAACAGTTACATAAAAAATAGAATGCTTGACTTTCAGGAGGTTTTCGGGCTCTTCATCTTTTTATTTACTTTAGAATATGACTGGTAATGCTGGTATGTTTACTACTAACAGCTTCTAGTTCTGACATTTTCTACATAATATCTTATTATTATAATTATTTAAAACTACCTAGCATAAAATTGTATATCTGTTAGTATATGGGCAGACAGGGTCGGCTTTAGGCCATTAGGCGCTCTGTGCGAAAAGTCTTCACGGTGCCCCCCCCCCCAACCAAGTTGCCTGTATACAGTCACACAAACAGTTACAGGCAGACAGGCAGACACGCTCAGGTACAGGCAGACAGTCACACACACACACACACAGGCGGACAGTCACACATGCTTAGTTACAGGCAGACAGTCACAGAGCCAAGCACACAGTTACAGGCACACAGTCATACACACTCTGTTACAGGCATGTAGACACACACACACTCAGTTAAAAGCAGATAGTCACACATACAGGCACAGCTACAGCGACACACACAATTGGAGTCACACACAGGCAAACAGTCACACACAGACAGTCACACACACAGGCAGGGAGGCAGTCAGACAGACAGTCACAAACACACAGTCACACACACAGGCAAACAGTCACACACAGGCAGTCAATATAATTAAAATAAAACAAGGTGGGCACACTCAATTAACTGCAAAGTAGCCCCTAACTGGAGCTATATAAGCAAATGCTGGGTGCTCACTTGCATAGGGCCTATCCCCCAAAGAACCCAAGTACATATGAATATGAATAGAGTAAGGAGCACAACCATAAATATTTATGTACAAGAAAAATATTTATTACATGGGTACATGCTATAGCAAAATGCGTAATATGTAAATGAAAAAAAATCTGTAACATAAGAAAACAAATATAATGCTAGTACAATCCAAACCTGCTTCTCACTAGGTCTGGTATGTCCCTGCTTCTCACTAGGTCTGGTATGGGTTTGGTATTATTTTATATGTTGTATCTTTTTTGGGGGTTTGGATTGTACTAGCATTATATTTGTTTGCTTATGTTACAGATTTTTTTTCATTTACATATTACGCATTTATATATGTCCAGATTTTTTTCTGGTAGATTCTTTACAGCATTATGACTTTGTATCTTTTGCTTCATATTTAAATAGATATTCCTATAGTATGTACCCATGTAATAAAGATTTTTCTTGTACATAAATATTTATGGTTGTGCTCCTTACTCTATTCATATTCATATGTACTTGGGTTCTTTGGGTGATAGAACCCTATGCGAGTGAGCACCCAGCATTTGCTTATATAGCCTGTTTTACATGCAAAGCAAGATAAGTGCGATGATTATGGCTTACAGCTCATGAAAACCCCGAATCCACAATCTCAGTAAATTAGAATATTACATGCAATCAAAAACAAGGAGTGTACATAGAACAATATCGGACCGCTGAAAAGTATAAGCATGCATATGGACTCAGTACTTGGTTTGGGCCCCTTATGCAGCAATTACTGCCTCAATGCGCGTAGCACGGAAGCTATCAGCCTGTGGTACTACTGAGGTGTTATTGAAGACCAGGATGCATTAATAGCGGCCTTCAGCTCTTCTGCATTGTTCGTCTCATGTCTCATCTTTCTCTTGGCAATGCCCCATAGATTCTCTATGGGGTTCAGGTCAGGCGAGTTTGCTAGCAAATCAAGCACAGTAATCCCATGGTCATTGAACCAGGCTTTGGTGCTTTTGGCAGTGTGGGCAGGTGCCAAGTACTGCTGGAAAGTGAAGTCAGCATCCACATAAAGCTAGTCTGCGGAAGGAAGCATGAAGTTCTCCAAAATCTCCTGGTAGATGGCTGCGTTGACCCTGGACTTAATGAAGCACAGTGGACCAACAACAGCAGATGACATGGCTCCCCAAATCAACACAGATTGTGGAAACTTCACACTGGACTTCAAGCATCTTGCAGTGTGTGCCTCTCCATTCTTCCTCCAGACTCTGGGTCCTTGGTTTCCAAATGAGATGCAAAAGTTGCTCTCATCACAAAAGAGGACTTTGGACCACTGAGCAACAGACCAGGTTCTTTAGCCCAGGTAAGACGCTTCTGACACTGTTTGTTGTTCAGGAGCGGCTTGACACGAGGAACACGACATCTGAAGCCCATGTCCAGGATCCGTCTGTGTGTGGTAGCTCTTGATGCACTGACTCTGGCCTCAGTCCACTCCTTGTGAAAGTCCCCAACACTTTTGAATGGCCTTTTCCTGACAATCCTCCAGGCTGCGGTAATCCCTGCTGCTTGTGCACCTTTTTCTTCCACACTTTTCCCTTCCACATAACTTTCTATTAATGTGCTTTGATACAGCACTTTGGGAACATCCAACTTCCTTCGCAATTACTTTTTGAGGCTTTCCCTCCTTATGGAGGGTGTCAATGATGGTTTTCTGCACAACTGTCAGGTCAGCAGTCTTCCCCATGATTGTGATTCCTACTGAACCAGACTTAGAGACCATTTAAAGGTGTTATGGCTTACGTAGCTGATTATAGTGGGACACTGTGAGCCTAGAATATTGCACCTTTTCACAATAGTCTGATTTACTGAGATTGTGGATTTGGGGTTTTCATGAGCTGTAAGCCATAATCATTTCACTTATGACAAATCATGGCTTGAACTATCTTGCTTTGCATGTAATGCGTCTATCTCATATATTAGTTTCCCCTTTTACGTTGCATTACTGAAATAAATGAACTTTTGCACGATAGTCTAATTTTTTGAGTATCACCTGTATATTAAGAATGTATACTGAGTCTAAGCCTATGCATATTAACCACCTATGAAAGTAATCATTTTGATTTTAAAACCTTCCAAAACTGTGATACGTGTGATAATCTAGGCATGTTATAAGTATCTACTTAATCCAATTTCTTTTTTATCTTCCTTGCAATGTGTCTCAAATCAAAGATTTCATATGGGTCTTATGGATTTTTATGGCTCTCTGCTGCTTTGACTAATCCCTATATTGGTAATTTATTTAATTTTATCCTTTCTAACCTTAATCACATGACTACCACTTAAAATGCATCAGAGGCCCTCTGCCACAGTCCACTGTAGTGGTTATGGTGCCAAGAGTCCCCTGGTGCAGTCCTAAAGTAATGAGTCACATTGTTTTTGAACAGTTTGACTCTTAACTTGTCTTTATTAACACCTTTTGCTAGTCCTTACTTTGATATCACTAAATATAAAGTTCTTATAATTTATTTTCCTCATTACTCGTACTCAAAGAAACACTATAACTTCAGGAATACAAATCTATAGTGCCCTAGTCACCATTTAGGTGACCAGGCCACAGTTTAAAAGTTGCGTTTAATTACCTTATTTCCCTTACAGCGCTGGTCTCTGGCATACTGTTCATCTTTGGCTGAGATCATTGAGATTGCTGAATTATTAAGAGGCTAGTGCGCATGCGTGGCAAAACACTGCTCAAGTCAGATGGTTTCTCTGAGACCATCTGATAGAAATAGCAAAGTTTGACTCCATGTATTTAGGCAAAAGTGCCTCTGGGGGCTTTCAATATGACAGCCAATAGAGACAGGTTAAAGGGACACTATAGTCACCTGAACAACTTTAGCTTAATGAAGCAGTTTTGGTGTATAGAAAATATATGCCCCTGCAGCCTCACTGCTCAATCCTCTGCCATTTAGGAGTTAAATCCCTTTGTTTATGAACCCAAGTCACACCTCCCTGCATGTGACTTGCACAGTCTTCCATAAACACTTCCTGTAAAGAGAGCCCTATTTAGGCTTTCTTTATTGCAAGTTCTGTTTAATTAAGGTTTTCTTATTCCCTGCTATGTTAATAGCTTGTTAGACCCTGCAAGAGCCTCCTGTATGTGATTAAAGTTCAATTTAGAGATTGAGAGACAATTATTTAAGGTAAATTACATCTGTTTGAAAGTGAAACCAGTTTTTTTTTCATGCAGGCTCTGTCAATCATAGCCAGGGGAGGTGTGGCTAGGGCTGCATAAACAGAAACAGTGATTTAACTCCTAAATGACAGTGAATTGAGCAGTGAAATTGCAGGGGAATGATCTAGACACTAAAACTGCTGCTTTATTTAGCTAAAGTAATTTAGGTGACTATAGTGTTCCTTTAACCATGCAATGACAATCTTGCTCTTCTTGCACAGCGTAATGTTTTCACAGGCAGGGTTGAAGGTGGGAGGGGGGTACCTGGCACACAGACCATATGAATTGGTCTAGGTGCCTTAAGGGTTCCTTTAAAAACATTTAACTGTAGTGGCATGACACAGTAGAGATAATGGCAGACATTTGCAGGCATTGAGAACGTGTTCCCAATAGCCAAATACAATCTGGCTGCTGTAAATTGATGATTAATACACAAGTTAATTGACTAACCACCGTATTCATATTTAAACATTATGTAAAATATGTACTCTGCGTCGGATTAATATATGGCCTCTTCAAATGGCAGCATAGCTATCATTGTTTATTCAAAAAAGAACTTCAGCAGCACATCCTCAATCTACAAAACAAAAATTATTTTTTTCCTTCTTATCTTGTGCCAGCACAAACATTGACAAAATAAAGCAGGTGTCTAATTCAACAACTGCAAAATGGTAGGATAAATAATCCACACAGCAATCTAGCACAGTGTATTATATTTCAGTGTAAAAAGCTGATTTTCTGCTCTTGTGGCTGAGATGCATTTGCTTCTGTTAAAGAAACCAAGGATAGCCCTATTTGCCCTAATATGGACATACAGCCTGCAGTGGGCGTTCCATGTGCTGGGAAGGGATGGGGAGCTTTAAGGCGTCTGGCACTTCCTTTTTTGGAAACAAGTTAAACCTTCCAAGTCTTGATCTAAAAAGCTGAACAGCTAAGACATCCCATGATATTTAAAATGACTGGGGCATGTGGCAGCTGATGCTACCCAAAAGGTGATGCTTGTACTGTGTACCATTGTGCAGCTAGAAACAAGAACGAAGGAGGGAATTACTGACATCTACCAGTGCTGAAAGAGGAAAATAAGAGCAATGTTTATGTATGCAAAAATGTCAATTATAATGATAAAAATGCTCTGCACTGATAGTGTACAATATAATATTTTAATTTAAGATTTATTATCATCATTTATATAGAGCCAACACATTCTGCAGTGCTGTACGATGGGGCTATGCAAGTAAATAAAAGGCAGATGTGTTAAGGTTTAAAGGAACAAGTGTATTAGTGTCATGACCAAACAAGCTATCTACTGAGATATTTGTTAAAGTTTGCACAATCCATTGTTGAAAGGGTTACTTGGGAGATGAGTGCTAAAATTAACCACTGCAGTGCCATAGTTTGCATTTTGTCTAAAAAAATTATATAATGATATTCATCTAAAGCGTGTATATATATATATAAGCAAATATAAAAAAGTAAAAAAAAAAATGAGTAGATATAAAAATGAATTTGCATGGCTTGCTGGAAAGAGCGAGGGCTGATAGTGTACAATTCCTAATGCAGCAGGACTGGATCCATTATTTTACATCTCTAACCTACATCCTCCCTAGATTGTCTCTTGAGCAGGGTCCACAGAAACCTTTTGTTCCTGTAATATTTTGTAATTATCTTATTTATTGTTACATTTCTGCCTTTTATAATATTGTAAAGCGCAGCTGAATAAGTTAATGCTATATAAATGACAGAAATAATAATACATATGTCTAACATACTGTAATTATACCACTGCTAATGAGGAAGTAAGATCAGTGCAATTTGCAGCAAACTACACTATTTTAAAGGATGCAAGCCCTTAAATTTTACTAGCTATATTTGCTTAAAGCGGCACTGTCATGCCGAATCCCGTTTTTTTTTTTAACCCCCCTCCCGCCTCCACTACATCTAATTGACCCCCTAGTCACCCCCAAATGCCCCTAAGCCCCCCAGATTACCTATTTTTAAATCTGTATCTTCTGCCCCGATCTTTATTCAGGGCGCCGCCATCTTTGTGTGGGTAGGTGAAGTCCCTGTGGGACACGTCATCTACCCACACTAGACAGACTGTGAGATTCCCGCACATGCCCAGTGAAACACCTGGACATGCGAACGGGAATTTCATCTATTCATTCATTCATCAGACAGACGAATGAATGAATAGAAAAAATCAGACGAACAAAGTAACACTGAGTATCAGTGTTCGTTTGTTCGATCAGTTTATTACAAGGAGGGAGCTACCGACGTGCAGCTCCCTCCTTGTAATATGTAAAGACAGAAGCGGTGGGGAGCTGTGCTCCCCACCACTTCATAAGCCCCCCAGGTCCCCCCCTCACTCTATGGGGGTCAATATGACCAATAGCACAAGGGAGATTAAAATCTCCCCAATGCCCCTACTCGCTATACCGCGAGTAGGGGCATGTCCACTAAACAGTGAGCAGCCTGTGGCTGCTCACTGTAAAAACATAAATGGTAATAAGGGGGGGGACCTACTGTCCTCCCCCTGGCCCCCACCCCTGCGCGGTGGGTGGGGGCACTAATAAAATAATAAGGGGGGGGACCTACTGTCCTCCCCCCCGGCCCCCACCCCTGCGCGGTGGGTGGGGGCCCTAATAAAACAATAAGGGGGGGGGACCTACTGTCCTCCCCCCGGCCCCCACTCCTGCGTGGTGGGTGGGGGCCCTAATAAAACAATAAGGGGGGGGACCTACTGTCCTCCCCCCCGGCCCCCACCCCTGCGCGGTGGGTGGGGGCCCTAATAAAACATTAAGGGGGGGGACCTACTGTCCTCCCCCCGGCCCCCACTCCTGCGTGGTGGGTGGGGGCCCTAATAAAACAATAAGGGGGGGGACCTACTGTCCTCCCCCCCGGCCCCCACCCCTGCGCGGTGGGTGGGGGCCCTAATAAAACAATAAGGGGGGGACCTACTGTCCTCCCCCCTGGCCCCCACCCCTGAGCGGTGGGTGGGGGCCCTAAATAAAGATAGGGGGGGACCTACTGTCCTCCCCCCTGGCCCCCACCCCTGCGCGGTGGGTGGGGGCCCTAATAAAATAATAAGGGGGGGGACCTACTGTCCTCCCCCCCGGCCCCCACCCCTGCGCGGTGGGTGGGGGCCCTAATAAAATAATAAGGGGGGGGACCTACTGTCCTCCCCCCTGGCCCCCACCCCTGAGCGGTGGGTGGGGGCCCTAAATAAAGATAGGGGGGGGGGACCTACTGTCCTCCCCCCTGGCCCCCACCCCTGCGCGGTGGGTGGGGGCCCTAATAAAACAATAAGGGGGGGGACCTACTGTCCTCCCCCCTGGCCCCCACCCCTGAGCGGTGGGTGGGGGCCCTAAATGAACCCCCCCCCATCAAGGTGACTAGGGGTCCCAAGCCCCTAGTCACCCCACCCCCCCACCCCAAAACATTCTAACCCCTACCTACCCCCCTCACCCTAAAAATAGTGAGGGGGGAATAAAATAACTAACCTGTAAAAAAAATAATTAAACTTACCATTTGACGTCTTCTTTTTTCTAAATTCTTCTTTCTTCAGCCCCCAAAAAGGCCAAATAAAAATCCATCATACCCGTCGCACTTTAAAAAAAAAAGGTGAGGGGGGTAGGTAGGGGATAGAATGTTTTGGGTGGGGGGGGGGGGGGTGACTAGGGGCTTGGGACCCCTAGTCACCTTGATGGGGGGGGGGGTTCATTTAGGGCCCCCACCCACCGCTCAGGGGTGGGGGCCAGGGGGGGGAGGACAGTAGGTTCCCCCCCCTTATTATTTTATTAGGGCCCCCACCCACCGCGCAGGGGTGGGGGCCAGGGGGGGAGGACAGTAGGTCCCCCCCCTTATTATTTTATTAGGGCCCCCACCCACCGCGCAGGGGTGGGGGCCAGGGGGGAGGACAGTAGGTCCCCCCCTATTATTTTATTAGGGCCCCCACCCACAGCGCAGGGGTGGGGGCCAGGGGGGGAGGACAGTAGGTCCCCCCCCTTATTATTTTACTAGGGCCCCCACCCACCGCGCAGTAGTGGGGGCCAGGGGGGGAGGACAGTAGGTCCCCCCCTTATTATTTTATTAGGGCCCCCACCCACAACGCAGGGGTGGGGGCCAGGGGGGAGGACAGTAGGTCCCCCCCCCTTATTATTTTATTAGGGCCCCCACCCACAGCGCAGGGGTGGGGGCCAGGGGGGGAGGACAGTAGGTCCCCCCCCCTTATTATTTTATTAGGGCCCCCACCCACAGCGCAGGGGGGGAGGACAGTAGGTCCCCCCCCTTATTATTTTATTAGGGCCCCCACCCACAGCGCAGGGGTGGGGGCCAGGGGGGGAGGACAGTAGGTCCCCCCCCTTATTATTTTATTAGGGCCCCCACCCACCACGCAGGGGTGGGGGCCAGGGGGGAGGACAGTAGGTCCCCCCCATCTTTAACCCCCGCGCAGGGGGGGGGGGTTATTAGGTGTTTTTTTGGTTTTTTTTACAGTGAGCAGCCACAGGCTGCTCACTGCTTACTAGACATGCCCCTACTCGCGGTATAGCGAGTAGGGGCATATTATTTACTAATACTAAGTAATCTTTACTTAGTATTAGTACATTTGGCTTCAAGACCAATTCAGGTCTTTCAGCCTTTTAGTAGATAGCTCCCTAATACCGTGGGAATTAGGGAGTTATCTACTAAGCGGCTGCAAGATGCAGCCACAGCAATGAATAGGATCGGAGTTTCATTCATTAGAATGAAATTCCGATACGAACAAAGTACCGAATTGCATCCTAACACCAATGGAGAAACTCTTCTCATTCTGTTAGGATGCAATTCGGCAGTTTTGCCGGCGTTCTGTCTAAGTGACAGGACTTTCGGCAATACTGACAGGAAGCATTGTGGGAACAGGGAGGAAAGCTAGGGATCATGGGAAAATTGCTCTGACCAGCGGAAATGAAGCACACTTTGCTCCTCCGCTGGTCAGAGCTGGTCAAGCGGAGGAATCCTCCATAAGACAGAGTCCCTACTTTGTCTTATGATTTTAAAGAAAACTAAAGAAGAATGGAAGAAAAGAATAACAGATCCGGAGAGAGGCGGAGAAGAGGAAGAGATTGAGGAAAGGTAAGTTCGGCATGACAGTGCCGCTTTAATGTAGTCTTTGTTCCATATGTTTACACATGGGTGAAGAAAGCTGCTGGGGGAGGGAGGTAGGTGGATCTGTAGGGATGAATCCCCCCTCTCCCTACATTCTACTAGGGGGATTGATGAAAGGGGTCAGATATTTATTGTGAAAGGTTGTCAACAGGGCAAAAAACAAGGCAAATTGTATTGCTTTTGATTTCCTTTCAGAACTATATCTTTATAGTTTATTTTTATATTTTATTTTTTAAAGGGACACTGTAGGCACCCAGGCCACTTCAGCCAATTTAAGTAGTCTGGGTGATGTGTCCTGTTTGCACTTCGTTCTGCAATATAAAACATTGCAGTTCCAGAGAACTGCAATGTTTACATTGCAGCTCTAAGTCTGCCCTCTGTGGCTGCCTAACAGACAGCCACTAGAAGGCTTTCGGAATCCAAACATACTTTTGGTCCGTAATCTGATTTTCCCCATAGGAAAGCATTAAAGGCATTCCTATGGGGAGTTCTAATGCGCACATGGCCATTGCCACGCATGCGCATTAGGTCTCCCTGCCAGCTGACGTCGGCGGGGGGTGACTGTGGGCGGAGCCTGACTCAGTGCCGAGGGACATTCAGGTAAGTGGCTGAAGCCCTCCAAAACCGGGATACAAACTGAGAACCTCTATCAGATACAATATTGTGAGGAATGCCATGCAGACGGACAATCTCACGTATAAAGATCAGTACCAGGTCTTGAGATGACGGTAATTTCTTGAGAGGGATGAAGTGAGCCATTTTAGAAAAACGGTCAAAAACCATGAGAATAGTGGTATAACCATTAGAATTAGGAAGTTCTACAATGCAATCCATAGACAAGTGGGACCATGGCACATCAGGAATGGGAAGAGGTTGTAACAAGCCACAAGGGAGTTTATGAGGTACTTTGGAAACCACACAAACAGAACAAGCCTGCACATACTCCTTAAAATCCTTCTTGAGGGAATCCCCCCAGAATGACCTCATGATAGCAGAAGTGGATTTATTAATACCTGGGTGACCAGCAGACACATTGCCGTGAAACACCTTCATGATATTAACCCTTTCCCCCCAATGGAACGAACAATTTGTTCTGAGGTTTACCGCAGGGCGCCTGAGACTGAGCCTCCATGATGGAGCCAAGCAGCGGAGAGGACAATGAAAGGATAGTGTAAGCAATGATACATTTCTGGGGAATGATATGGGACTTTTCTTGCTCTTGTATAGACTCAGTATCAAACTGTCTGGCTAAGGCGTCAGCCTTGACATTTTTAGAACCAGGTATATAAGTAATAAGAAAATTAAAGCGAGAAAGGAAAAGAGACCACCTAGCTTGTCTAGAAGACAATCGCTTAGCATCTCCTATGTAAGCCAGGTTTTTGTGATCAGTAATGATCAAAAGGGGGGTCCTTTTGGAACCTTCTAAAAGATGTTGCCACTCCTTGAGAGCTAGAATAATGGCCAACAATTCCCTATTGCCAATATCATAATTGCGCTCGGCAGGAGACAACTTTCTAGAGAAGTAAAAACAAGGATGCAATGGAGTATCCTGGCTCTCCCTCTGGGAGAGAACTGCCCCTACCCATGTCTCTGATGCATCAACTTCCAGTATGAAAGGTTTACTGGTGTCAGGATGTATCAATATGTCGGCGGAGGCAAACCGCTGTTTGAGAGTTTCAAAGGCTTCTATAGCCTCCTTAGACCATATCGTACTGCTAACCCCCTTGCGTGTCATATTGGTGATGGGGGCTATTACTGAAGAAAATCCCTTTATAAACCTTCTGTAATAATTGGCAAAACCAATGAACCTTTGAATGGTTTTCAACTCAGTGGGTAAAGGCCATTGTAAAACCAATTCCAGCTTTTTAGGATCCATCTGAAACCCCCGAGGCAGAGATATATCCCCAAAACTGTACTTCAGATTGGTCAAAGATGCATTTTTCTAATTTACAATAAAGTTGATTCTTTAACAAAGTCTGCAGAACTTGTCTAACGTGATCGTGGTGAGTCTGAATGTCAGGAGAATAAATAAGGATATCTTCCAGATAGACCAAGACAAACGAGTAAATGTAATCCCTGAGTACATCATTTATGAAATCTCGGAAAACGACTTGAGCATTGCACAACCCGAAAGGCATCACTAGATATTCATAGTGTACACTTCTGGTATTAAATGCAGTCTTCCACTCGCGGTTTTCCTTGATTCTCACTAAATTGTAAGCACTTCTAAGATCAAGCTTAGTAAATACTTTAGCGCCTTGGAGTCTATCAAATAATTCAGCAGTAAGAGGAATGGGGTAGGCGTTCTTAATGGTGATTTTGTTCAATGCCCTGTAATTGATACATGGGCGCAACTCACCGTCCTTTTTAGATACAAAAAATAATCTTACCCCAGCAGGCGAGGATGATTTTCGTATGTGACCTTTATTCAATGAATCCTTAATATATTCCTCCATTACTCTACTCTCCTGAGGTGACAGAGCATAGACAGCTCCCTTAGGTGGCATAGCGCCGGGTAGTAAATTAATGGAACAGTCATGAGGTCTGTCAGGAGGTAGAGTATTCGACTGAGTTTTGCTGAATACTTCTTTTTTTTTTTTAATTTGATAATTTTTATTGTTTTCAAACATCAGCAATGATAGGGTGAGGGATAGAGAACAAAGAAAGAGGGGGGGGGGGGGAAGGGTGTCATCCAAAGAAATAAGTATTCCATTTCCGTTCACATATTGAGTTGATACAAGTTATTTACAGTACAACAATGTCTAACATAACTTTCTACAATACCCAGTCGTTTAGTGTGGTATCTCCCTAAACAGGGTGTGTTTGTCTCCATGTGTCCCACATGTCCCAGGTTGCTGTATTAGTCCTGGAGGGTGGGCATATGTTGGTGAGGTGTCGTTCATATGTTCGCTGGTTGTCTATCTCTGAGAGGACTGATTCTATTAAGGGAGTATGGCTATATTTCCACTCTCTCGCGATGATGCGTTGGGCCGTGAGGAGTACGTGGTAGATTAGTTTCCTAATGTGCTGTGGGGTTCCTCGTGGGAGCAGGAGTAGTAGGTATGTGTGTGGTTCCCATTTTAGGTCTATATCTGTAATGATTTTCAATAGGTCACCTATGGCTCCCCAGAAGGCTATGATGTTCGGGCATTGCCACCAGATATGTAAGACTGTGCCTATATGCTGGGTGCATCTCCAACATTTCGGAGAACTATTTGGGAAGATTTTGTGCAACCGTGTTGGTACAAGGTACCACCTGTAGACCATTTTTATGTGTTGTTCTAGGAGGGTGGCTGACTTTATTAGTCTTCTAGGGGTGATTGTTATGTCTGTCCATTGAGCAGGCGTGATCTCGCCCCCAAGGTCTATTTACCATTGTTTCGCTGGTGAGGCTTTGGCTAACGGTGTATAGTCTAGAATCAGTTTATAGCACATGGATAACGGTTTGGTAGATTCAGGCAAGCGTTTGTTGGAGCAAATCTGCTCCCACGGGGTGAGCATTGGTGTTCCTGTGATGTGTAAGGTGGGGTTTTGGACTTCTTGTTTGTGCAAGAAAGACTGGAGTTGCCTGTATGAGAAGTGTGAGGCTGGTGGGATGCCGTGTTCGGTTTGTAACGTGGCGAAGTCTACCAGTTGTGACCCGTTGTAGAGGTGAGCTAGGGTGTGGAGGCCGTGTTCGTGCCATGGTTTGGCGTGGAATGTTGGTATGCAGTAGGAGAGTGCCCATAGAGGTGTAGCTCGTGAGATGGTGGGGTGTGTACAAAGCTTAGCCCTTTGCGAATCCCAGGTATGTAGAAGTAGGGACAGTTGTTCCGGTATGTTTGGGATAGCTGGTCTGAGAGTCTTGGGCAGCCATAATGTATGTGAGATATCGCATGGTTCTAGTAATTGCTTTTCAAGGGTCACCCATTGGGGAGGGGGTTGGTTGAGGAAATGCGGTAATGCGGATGCCAGTATTGCTGCTTGATAATAAGAGCGTACGTCTGGTAGTGCCATGCCTCCCTCTCTCAATGGGGCCTTTAGCAATTTCATTGCCACTCTGGGTTTCCCACCTGCCCAGATGAACATGTTTATGTCCCTCTGGATCTCTTTGAAGTAGCTTTGGGGGATTCGGAGTGGGAGAGTTCTGAATACATATTGTAGCCGTGGAAGTATTGACATCTTGAGTGCAATTATTCTCTCTGTCCATGTGAGAAAGAGAGAGCCCCAGGACCTCAACGTTGCCTTACATTCGTTCCAGACCTTATTATAGTTTCTGGGAATGAGATCTGTGGGTTTTCTAGTGAAAAGAATCCCCAGGTATTTTATGTAATCTTTTTTCCACTCAAATGGGTATAATCTATGTAGGGCTTGTATTAGGGAGGGGGGAGGCCTATTCCCATGGCCTGAGTTTTAGTTGTGTTTAAGGAGTAATATGAGAGGTTACCGTAATCTTTTAGGGTCTGCATAAGGTGGGGGAGGGAATCTGATGGTTCCGTGACATAGTGTCATGCCTTAACTATAATATCCCCTTACTTCCTGGTTCCACGGAGCTTAGCCACACCTCTTCATGACTCGGTCTCCCTATTTAATCTGACTGCACCAGCTGATCAGGGCTGGATTATTGAACTACGTTCCTTACTCACAACCCGGCTACAACTTCGTTGTGAAAGCCTCTGCTACCAGACCGGACTGAAAGACTCTGCAAAGTTCCCTTCACCTTTCCTCATCCACGGCTAAAGCTGAACTCTATCCATGCAGGATAATCTGCCTCTGAGGAATCTCGGGAACCAGTGTTCTATAAGCCGGAAGCTAAGTAAAACTTCTCTGATAAACGTTGCATCTAAAGCTGTTATTTCCTGTCTCCAAAGTCCTTCGTTAAAGCCAACCGTTACAGCTAACTTCAACACATACTTGTCTCAGTTAGCTGCATCTATCTTTCTTCAGTTAAAGTCTATGGAACAGCTATTGTAACTTCTTATCATCTAATTAACTAATACTACTAAAGGACTCTTGCTGCTTCAGTTCCGTTTACTCCTTAAAGCTACAGTGCATGTAACTGTGGACTTCATTTATCGTTTATTACTTAATGCTACAGTACCTGTAAAGTGGAATTAAAGTCTTTACCTTTTACTTTCTTTAATAAATATTCAAACTATACGAAATCTGCAGTTGTGTTCCTTCATAACAAATGTTTAAACGTGACAGAATAATCCAGCCCTTGTAATGGATCCAGCAGATTTCGATTCTACTATAACTACGTTGAATCAAAGAGTTAATGCACTAGCCCAAAGTGTGCAAGACCTGCAAGTTACTAACGAAAGACTTCTCACTTATATCAGAGATTTACAAACTCATACTCCTCATACTACTTTGCACTCGGCTAGTGATCCTGCTGTGTGTAACCCTGAAAAGTTCTGTGGAGATCGTTCCAGATACAGGGAGTTCCTCAACTCTTGCAAATTGTTAATTGCTTTGAAACCTCGATCCTACCCTACAGAAAGAACTAAAGTTTGTTCGGTTATTTCCTTTCTAAGAGGTGAACCTATGTCATGGGCCCATTCCTTTCTGGAAAACGATGACCCCATCTTAGATTCACTGGATGAATTTTTTGAAGCCATGTCTCTTCTCTATGAAGATCCTAACAAACAAGCTACAGCTGATTTAACAATCAGAACACTACAGCAAAGAAATAGACCCGTTGAAGATTACATTGCTGAATTCAAAAGATGGGCTATAGAAACGCAATGGAATGACATCACATTGCGCAACCAGTTTCGAATTGGTTTATCGGAAGCTGTAAAAGATGAATTATCTAGAACAGAACTCCCTACTAATTTGAACGCTCTAATTCGCCTATCAATCAGCATTGACAGAAGATTAAGAGAAAGAAAGGCCGAAAAGTCTCTTTTTCTTTCAAAAGACCGCAAACCTTTCACTCCCTCAAAAGCTCCAGAAAAGACTTCCTTAACAAGTGAACCTATGGAACTAGGGGCTCCAAAGCCTCCTGACAACCCATCTGAACCAATCGAACCTATGGAAATAGGGATAATAAGAAGTCCCCTCACTCCTGAAGAGAAAAATCGAAGACGTATGTTAAACCTCTGCATGTATTGTGCCTCTCAAGTTCATTCAGTCTCTGATTGTCCTTCATTGAAACGGACAAAAGGCAGAAGGCCGTCTCATGCCTCTTCCATCCTAAGTGTACTTCCCTCTACAGCAAATACTCAAATGTCCCCTATCTTTCTTGTATTACAGTGGGACAATAAAAGAATCATAACCAAGGCTGTTATCGATTCCGGTGCAAATGGAGTATTCATCGACTCAGCCTTTGTAACAAAGAATAAAATTCCTTGTGTTCGTAAAAGAACTTCTGTACCTGTTAAAGTGATTGACGGGTCCCTCATCTC
Organism: Pelobates fuscus; assembly: GCF_036172605.1. Taxonomy (NCBI): domain Eukaryota; kingdom Metazoa; phylum Chordata; class Amphibia; order Anura; family Pelobatidae; genus Pelobates; species Pelobates fuscus. Next base: position 77,249,790 of record NC_086328.1, read on the forward strand.
ATCGGGACCAATACTTCATGAATCCATCCCTCTAAAAGTAACCATCAATCATACTCATACGGAAAGTCTTATATTTGATGTCATCTCATCACCATTTTTTCCTATTATATTGGGGATCAACTGGTTAAGGAACCACAACCCTCAAATCTCATGGTTTCCCTTCTCTCTTGCATTTGATTCTGATTATTGCAAGAAAACATGCTTGCAACGTATTCCAATTCTTCAGTCTACGAAAGAACTAGCTAAAACCTCATGTTGTTCTGACACCGAACTGGAGTCTCCTCCTCCTACAATCATTGGTGAATTAAAGAGAAAGTTTACAACAGCTCCTATCCTTCAACTTCCAAATCCTTCATATCCTTATGTCCTTGAAACGGATGCTTCGGAATTTGCAATTGGAGCTGTCCTTTCTCAACACAAAACTCCTCAAGAACCTCCCTTGCCTAAAGTCATTGGAATCTTATCTTCTCTTATTGACGACATTAAAGGTCTCAGTGAAGATGCTCTTGAACTTCCTAAATCAATGAAATTATCCAAGAAAAACGGTCTCTACTATTTTAAAGACCGGATTTATGTACCTCCCTCTTTCAGAATTAAAGTACTTGAATTTATTCATGATTCTCCTCTGGCAGGTCATCCAGGTATGAAAAGGACCCTTGAATTGTCTAAAAGATACTGTTGGTGGCCTTGTCAAGACCAAACTATCGAATCTTATGTCAAATCTTGTTCTGTATGCCAAAGATCCAATCAATTGTCCTTGTTGAAGCCTCATCATCCTGACCCTTTCCAAAGGAATGTCACTACTTCTCCTGACCCTATACTGGTCCAGGGTGAAGAAGAATACGAGATTCAAAGTATACTGGATTCAAGGTTCCATCGTGGCTCCTTACAATATCTCATCAGATGGAAAGGATATGGAGTTGATGAAGATACATGGGAAAACTCCTCTGACGTTCATGCTGACAAATTAGTTTCCCAGTTTCACAAACGCTACCCTTCTAAACCAAGTCAATAGCACCCAGAGGTTGCTCATTAAGGAGGGGATACTGTCATGCCTTAACTATAATATCCCCTTACTTCCTGGTTCCACGGAGCTTAGCCACACCTCTTCATGACTCGGTCTCCCTATTTAATCTGACTGCACCAGCTGATCAGGGCTGGATTATTGAACTACGTTCCTTACTCACAACCCGGCTACAACTTCGTTGTGAAAGCCTCTGCTACCAGACCGGACTGAAAGACTCTGCAAAGTTCCCTTCACCTTTCCTCATCCACGGCTAAAGCTGAACTCTATCCATGCAGGATAATCTGCCTCTGAGGAATCTCGGGAACCAGTGTTCTATAAGCCGGAAGCTAAGTAAAACTTCTCTGATAAACGTTGCATCTAAAGCTGTTATTTCCTGTCTCCAAAGTCCTTCGTTAAAGCCAACCGTTACAGCTAACTTCAACACATACTTGTCTCAGTTAGCTGCATCTATCTTTCTTCAGTTAAAGTCTATGGAACAGCTATTGTAACTTCTTATCATCTAATTAACTAATACTACTAAAGGACTCTTGCTGCTTCAGTTCCGTTTACTCCTTAAAGCTACAGTGCATGTAACTGTGGACTTCATTTATCGTTTATTACTTAATGCTACAGTACCTGTAAAGTGGAATTAAAGTCTTTACCTTTTACTTTCTTTAATAAATATTCAAACTATACGAAATCTGCAGTTGTGTTCCTTCATAACAAATGTTTAAACGTGACACATAGAGTAGTATGTCATCGGCGAAAGCGCTAATCTTAAATTCTGTGTTTTTTACTGTGATGCCGTGTATGTGGGGATGTGTTCTAATGGTACAAAGGAGGGGTTCGAGGGCCAAGACATATAGCAGGGGCGATAACGGGCAGCCCTGTCTAGTCCCATTAGATATTGTGAAGGGGGTAGACACGAATCCTGATTGGAGGACCTGGGCAGACGGGGTAGAGTATAAAGCAAATATTTGTTTTGTAATCTGTTGGGGGAACCCGTAGGCTTGTAGAGTACGCTGCAGAAATGGCCAGCTGAGGCGATCAAACGCCTTTTCGGCGTCTAACGCTAGAAGTAGGCCGCTACCTCGCTCCCTCCGTAGGCTCTCCATAAGGAGTTTCAGTTTTCTGGTGTTATCAAGTCCCTGCCTGCCTTTTATGAACCCTGTTTGATCATCTCCTACGAGGCTAGGTAATAAGTCGCTCAACCGGTTAGCTAGGATTTTCGCATATATCTTGGCATCGGTATTTAGTAGTGATATAGGGCGATAATTTTTGCATTGGTCTGGTGCTTTGTCCGGTTTCGGGAGGGTCACTATAGTGGCCACTAACATCTCGGGTGGTAGTGTCCCTGAGGCGGTCGCTGACTGAAAGACTTTCAATAGGTGCGGCGCCAGTTCCTTGGCATATAGCTTATAGTAAGCATTCTTAAGGCCATCTGCCCCGGGTGCTTTGCCCCGCGGCAGTGCCGCTATTGCTGCTAATATTTCCTGTAAGTCTATGGGTTGTAGTAGCTGAGCTACCTGTGTTTGCGTGACTTGTGGGAGATTTGCACTTCTCAGGTATGTATCAATGTCCTCCATTTGGGCTAGCGGTGCAGTGCCAGAGGATTTCAAATTGTATAGCTTAGAGTAAATCTCCGCAAATTCTTGGCTTATGTCCGCCGGGGTAACTTTTTTAGCTCCATCCTCCCCTATAATATGAGCAATTTTGGAGTTGGCATATTTGGCCTGTAATCTATTGGCTAGATATCTACTAGCTTTTCCGCTATTATAGTAAACGGTGGCCTTGAGCTTATGTAACATTGTTTTGTTTTTTTCCGCGTTCAGGTCTGTTAGGCGGTTATATAATATTTGGAGTTGGGTCGCTAGCTGGGTTGTAGGTTGTAATTTATTTTGTTTAGATATTATGGCTATATCCTTATGGCAGGCCAAAAGGGTAGTTTGGTGGTGTTTTTTCAGATATGTGGACCTCCTTATAAACAGGCCTCTTACCACCGCTTTGTGCGCTAGCCAAACCGTGTTATGTGTTACTTCCCCATCTGCGTTTGTGTCGAAGTATATGTTTAATGCCTCCCTGATCTCTTTAGTGAAGGCTGCATCCGTCAGTAGGGAATCATTCAGTTTCCATGAGCCTCTACCTTTGAATTGGAATGCGTCTAAGAGGTCAAGGTAGATTGGGCCATGGTCAGACCATGTAATGTCCCCCATTGTACAGTCGGTCAATTGGGCTAGTAGTTGTCTGTCAAGGAGGAAGGCGTCTATACGGGTGTAGGTATTGTGAGCCCTCGAGTGGAAGGAATAGTCTTTTTCATCTGGGTGCAGTGTTCTCCAGGCATCATAAAGATCGAATTTGTCTAGCACTTTAGTGAGTGCTCTACTGGTGGATTCCAACCTCTTTTTGCTATTTCCCTTGAGGGTGGCGGTTGTATCTAGGAGGGGAGATTGGATGCAGTTGAAATCCCCGCATAGGATTACTTGGCCCAGTTTAATTTTCTCCGCTTTGTGCAGTACTTTGAGGAGAAATTGAGTGGGGTTATCATTGGGGAGGTAGACAGCTACCAGTGTGAGTGGGGAATTGTTAAACTGCCCTACAAGGATGATATATCTGCCCTCCGGGTCGATATTATGCGTTTGTAGTGTAAAGGCCACGTCCCTATGAATTAGGATGGATACTCCTTTGGTTTTGGTAGTTGCTAAAGAATGGTATTGTGTGGGGAATATTTTAGTGAATATAGCCGGGGTGCGACCTTTTTTGAAATCGGTTTCCTGAATGCAGGCAATGTCAGCTCTGTTCGTGGTCAAGTCTTTGAGCAGTAGCCTACGTTTTCCTGGGGTATTCAACCCTTTAACATTATGTGACACTAATTTCATATTGGATTATACGGTGCAGTCGATCTTTGTTATTGTTGTACTTAAGCGACCCTTTATGGGTCAGGTTTCGTTTCTGTCTCATGTTGACATGTATTTGTACTCGCCATTGCAGTGGAACAGCTTGATTACGTTTGTGTGGATGACACTTCGAACTGGGTGAGAGAATTTCCTTGTGTGGAATTGAACTGGGGGTAGTGGAGGTGGGGGGGATAGAACAAACAGGTAGGCATTCGGCCTTAACTGGTTCCTTGCGTTGGAGCCAAAGAGCGTCGAGTAGGTCTCGACGACCAAGAGTTAGGGGTGGAGTGATGAACCCTGCTACGGGCAGGTAGGTCATCTGTGGCGTCATAGTTGGTGAATGGAGCAAATAGCTGTTGTGATAATAAGGGTTTCAGGTTTAGTGTACGGCCTTGAGTATTGATTTTTTTTTTATTCAACATGTCACAGAGGGTCCTGGATAACAGAACTCAGTGCCCCCCCATGTGAGGAATGGCGTCTAAAGTTACCCATATGTAAGTCTTGTGTTGGGAGCAGTGGCACCCACGGGCACAATCGCGACCCAAGGATCTCTGGTCGGTTGGAGGGGTCTTTCTCGGGTTGTGCTTTTCTTGGGGGGGTACAATGGGGGGTACAATAGATTGCGTCTGTCTTGGGTCTAATACAGGTCAGGCATGCATAGGACTCAAGTCCACCCAGCAGAATCTTAAGCAAAACAAATATCAATACCTAAAACATATTATAAACTTGGTTTAACAGCATACAGTTGTCACTGAGAATTACAGTAAGTCCCAGAGTATGTCTGAAAAGGATACCGAGAATATACCTCTATGTGGAGGCGGTATGCATACGGTACATTGTTCATGTAATTGTCCATTCCGGCGAGATTCTGGGGACCTTTGCTGGGTTCTGTTGTTTCTCTGGTACTGGAAAGCCCCACTCTCTGAGTTTGATGAGGCCTGCATCTAGTGTAGAGATGGCGTGCAGGGTCCCTCCATGTTGGACCAGCAGCTTAGCCGGATAGCCCCATCTATAGATGATCTTGTGATCTCTTAGGGTAGTAGTGATTGGGGCTAGCTGTTTTCGGAATTGCAGGGTGTCTCCTGATAGATCTGCAAAAAGTTTGATGTGTTTGTATGGGTCAGGCATAGCGGCATTTCTACTCGCTTTCATCAGGTTTTCCTTCGTTTGGAAGAAGTGGATGCGAGCTATGACATCTCTATCTGTGGTAGGTGGTAGGTGTTGCGGTCTCCTTAGGCGATGCACCCTGTCTATGAGTAGTAGGTCTCGGTGGGTGGTCGGGATGAGTACCTGAAACAAGTCCTGGAGGTAATCGTTGAGGCCCGTGTGCAGGACAGTTTCCGGAATGCCCCTGATCCGAAAATTGTTTCGTCTCGATCTGTCCTCCAGATCTGCCAACTTGATTCTGTAAGTATTGAGGGCCGCTTCTTGTTCTTGGACTTTGGTAGCGAGGTGGTTGTGGGCTTCTGCACATTCATCCAGTCTGTGCTCCACATGTGCCGTGCGCTGTCCTATTTCTGAGATGTCTTTGCGTAGTTCCGCCGCCATGTTCTGTAGCTGTTTCCTCATATTAACTTGCATGGTCTCTGCTAGGTCGGCCAGCATGTTTTTCATTGCGGTAGCAGTGAGGGGTTGATCCTCGTAAGTGGAGCCCAGGGAGGCAGAGGGCGAGAGGGATTCTTCGCGCGATCGGGTCCCGCCGCCGCCATCTTTGTAAGGGCTTCGGCCTTCCCGCGTTTTCCCCCCGGCGGGTTTTGCTAGGAAGAAGGAGGCCCTCTCAGCTTTGGGCGGTTTGGTTCTCTGCCTCTGCGACATAGTTAGGTCGTTTTATGTGTGTATTATCGCTCTGTATTCCGTTTATTTCTCCTCCAGGGCACCAGAACGGCGGGAGCTTCACAGATGTGCGTCCATACAGTTCAGGCACCAAGCCACGCCCCTCGCTGAATACTTCTTTAATGTTTTTGTACTGTTAAGGGATTTCCGGGTTTTGAGGTGTACTAGTGGGTAATCCAATAGTGCCCACTCTTTTGGCAACATTCAATATACACCTTTCATAACAATCCTTACCCCATTCTAATATTTCCCCTATAGCCCAGTCAATATCAGGTTATGCTTGTTAAGCTATGGAAAGCCTAATATGATCGGACAAGAAGGGGATGCAATAACCTGAAATGTAATCTCTTCCTTATGTAAGGCACCAATGGACAAATAAATGGGTATGGTTTCATGTGTAATCAATGGTTGTGAGAGTGGTCTCCCATCAATAGCTTCAACAGCTAGGGGTGATAGTCTCTCCTTGATAGGTATAGTATTACCTTTAACAAATTGAACGTCGATGAAGTTTCCAGCGGCACCTGAATCCATCAGGGCTTTGCATGAAAAGTTCTTCTTTTTAAAGGCAGTAGAAATATCAAGGAGAAACCTATTTTTATCCATTCCAGAGGACGTTTCCATTACACCTGAGACCTGTCCCCCTAAGGTGCTTAGGTGCGGTAGTTTTCCAGACGTATGGGACAATTGTTTCTCATATGTCCTTTTCTACCGCAGTTTTGACATAGGCCTTCTTTTCTCCTATATTGTCTTTCTGGTTCCGACAGTCTAGTGACCCCCAACTGCATGGGTTCGGGTTCAGACTGTACAGGAAATTCAGGGACAATAGGTTTGGAGAAGTGGGGTGCTAAAGGCATATTCATGTGTCTGGTCTTGTTTCTAGTAGCTTCTCTGGTTCTCAATCTATTATCAATTTGCATGACAAACGTGATAAATTCATTAAGCTTTTTGGGTAAGTCTTTGGCGGCAATCTCATCTAGCATAGTTTCAGATAGTCCCTTTTTAAATGCAGAGATTAACCCACTATTAGTCCAGTCTACCTCGGAAGCTAGGGTACGAAATTCTATGGCAAACTCCGAGATAGACTGGTTCCCTTGTCTGATATGCATCAGGGCAGTAGAGGCATCTTCCTCCCTGCCTTATGGTTCAAACGTAAGTTTAAATTCCATAATAAACTCCTGTTAATTGAGTGCCACACTCCTATTACTCTCCCAAAATGGATTGGCCCAAGCTAAAGCTTTACCTTTTAATTGACTCATCAGGTAACCAATTTTAGCTCTGTCTGTGGGAAAAGATCCTGGTGAGGCCTCAAAATGATACTCTATTACCGGGGAGCTGAACAGACACAATATCTGTGAGCTCCCGAGCCTGGACCCGATTTTCGGCAAAAAACGAGGGATCCCCGCTCAATCCTGAACCCTTACTTACCTCACCTTGCAACCCAAATGCTGAGGAACGGGTGGATACCTCACACACTCGGAAAGCCCGCTGGGCTACCGGTTCAGAGACTCGGGGCCTACACCACGCAGGGTAGAGGAGAGACGGCCGCTCTCCCATCCCACCAAAGCATGCAGCACCCGAAGTATTGGGCTTACCCCCCCCCCCTTTGGACCGGTGGGGGTTATCCCGGTCCCACTAATCGACACCAGTGAGCCTACACGGAAAGCAACAGATAGCAACAGCCTAAACCGTACACTGATCCAGCAGACCGATAGCTGCACTAAAATGGCGGACGCACAGCCTGATGAGAACCACGCGGCACCAGAGTCCCAACTCTCCACCTGCGCACCACTGGATACTTGCCTGAACAAACTGTTTGCAAACTTCTGGGCAAAGGTGGAAGCACGCCAAGCTGCTGCAAGGACACGAATGCAGGCAAGTGATAGCACACAGAGACATCAAGGGAGCGACAGCTGGAGAGGTCCAGGGAAGCCCTTGGGCAAGAACCCGAAAACACAGACCGCTACTCCTTTCACAACCCCATCCGGGCCGCGGGCCCTGAAGGGCAAAGCCCCAACACAACTCCCAAACAGGCGGAGGCCGGGGCGCCGCAACGCAGCCTTCAAATCTACCCCACCAGGGAGAGACCCGGCCTCTACATGCCCCCGGGTCCGTGGTAATATGGTGCTGACCCCACAAAAAGCCTGGAACAAGAGGGTTGGCCCAGTATACCCCTGGCCGTCCGCCGACACCCAGCAAGGAGGCTCTACTGAGCACCATACTGCTATGCCGCCAGCTGACCCTCCGGTTCCTGGTAAATCTACAAAGGGACACACACCGCTGCAAAAGCCGCGACACAGGCGAACAGCACGGCACCGGAGACGCAGTCCCAACCAGACACCCAAACCTGCTTGCTCTCTCCCGAACAGGAAGATTGAGGCGCCTAGAGCTCTGCCAGCAAGCGGCAACATGAGACATACAGTCCCCCAGGTTTGGGAACGGGAGGTAGCAGCTCACCTACGACACAGCTGCAATCAACCAAGCTGGGGAGCCTACAATCCTAAACGCAAGGCTTCACACGAAACTAGCAGACCTCTGACATCTGAGAGCAAAAGGGACCAGCCGAGACCCCACAAGCAGAGGGTGCATACGAAACCACCTCACACAAGCTGCAGAGTCCCGACCAGGCCCAAAGATGCACCTCAAGGCCCAGAGCTTTACCCACAACGACAAGGAAGCGGTACTGAGGGCCGCCCACAATGCCTTCCCAGGCCGAAGACCACATGGAGTCAGACTCCAAGGCACCGACCACTCCGCCGGAGGCTTTCCCGCCGCTGGCGGCGGCAGAACATCCGAGCCCCACATGGCGCCCGAAGAAGGGACGACCCGGCCTCTCTGAGCTACCGAGTCGGTGTATCGCAGGTGAAGGCCTTCACAGAGGCCTGGGGCTGGCAGACAGCGGCCACCAGTCTGCACCAAGTCGTACCCCTGTGGAATTTACCAGTTGCCGAGGCCATCTTTCCCACTCCTCAGACTCGAGCGACGGCTCTACCCAGCAGCGGGATAGGTTGAACCAACCCCACTAACAGACGGTCTCACTACCACCACCCCTGGTTGAGGACTGTTGGGACATAACCTGATCGGCCACACGACCTCCCTTTGCTGGACTTTCGTCTGTAACCTCACTTCTAAGTTACCTGTTGGTTTTGGTAATTAGCTATAGCATACATGTTCTTAAAACGACTAGACAAAGCGTAATGTTGAAACCTTATCGCTCAATTAGTAGGCGAATGAACAAGCTCTTTATTTTATTATACTTTATTTTCTCTTAGCTTATGACAGACTTTTAAATGACACCTAGCATTATTGAATGGCATGTGGACTGACGATTGCTTGCATAGTTTCAATAGCCGTGTAGTAACCTGTGCCTAGAATGTTGCGTCTAGAATTTTCACATATACGTGCAGCGAAATATATATCATAGGCTACGTCTTACTTGCGTGTGTTCACATTAACCGCTCTGCCACTTGCTTAACTACACTTCTACAGATCAAAAACCCTGCATTACATAGGCTATCTAGACAGACGCTGCTTATGTGTATAATATGTTTACGTTAACCGACATAAAAATAAAAATTAGGCATTGCCATCCAGGAAATGTAATTCGTTATTGTTAGCGTTGTATTAACCCTATACTGTATACCATTCGTGCATTTCCCTCTCTTTATTTTGTACCCCATTGCATATGCCTTAATAAAAGAAAGATTGACAAAAAAAAAATTGTAAATTGTAAAAAAAAAAAATGATACTCTATTTGGTTAAGGAATCCCCGGCATTCTTGGATATTACCATCAAAATGCAGAGGAGGAGATAGAGAGATAGTTGGTGCCTTGTATACTATAGGCGGAGGTACACAAGGCGTGGGTGAGACAGTAGGAGCAACCGCAGGTTGCAGATGCGCTGTACGGGTAAGAAGCGTACTGAAGGCCTGGGCAAATTGATCCATGCGGTGATCATTCTACTCTAGTTTCCTTTCGCAAGCAGCTATGTGCTAACACAGTTCTACAGGATCTATGGCCATGTCATAATGTCAGGATTACAGAATGATCCAGCACGTAGAATTGTGTAACACAGAGGACTGATAGGTAACGTATACCGGACCTTAGAATGGCCGGACTAACGTACCAAAGAATAGTCAGGAATAGCCGAGGTCAAGGGAAACAGAAAGAGACACAATGATATGGAAAAGCCAGGAGTCAGGGATGCCATAAAACAGGGAAGTCAAAAACAATGCCAATGTCAAATAACCAGAATGACCAGAATCAATAACGCGCTCTCGGACAACCACAAGGGAAACCACGACAGGGCACTGAGCAGGATGAGAACTGGGCCTAAATACCCCATCTCTAGATCTGATAGGCTGTAACCGGCCTTTGACCCCAAAGGCAGTTACCAGGTTTCCATTAGCATAATTGCTGCTCAGCATTAACCCTTCTGTGGATTTGGTTGCTGCTCGGCACAACTTTTCCTGTGTGGAATGCAAATGCCATTAACCACATTTTTATAAGCGGATGAATATGTGAGAGGTTCCTTCCACATCTACCTGACCAACATACTCAGATGTAAGGTCTATTACTAGAGTTGAGCAGACACCTGGATGTTCAGGTCCGGCGGGTTCTGCCGAACTTTGAAAAAAAGTACGGGTTCGGGCTCGAACTTGAACCCGAACCCTATTGAAGTCAATGGGGACCCAAACTTTTGGCCACAAAAATGCCTCTAAAAAAGTCCTGGAAAGGGCTAGAGGGCTGCAAAAGGAAGTAAAATGGGGGTAAGAGTAAGACAAGTGCACTGCAAACAAATGTGGATAGGGAAATCACTTAAAATAACATAAAAATTAAAAATACAGCTGAGTCATAAAATAGCACTAGATGGAATCTTTGATTTTAGCTTTGGAAGAACATAAATCAAAATCTAAAGCATGCTATAAGGAGGATCACCAGAATTATCCATTTGAGAGAGGGTTGGAGTGCAGGGTATTCTCTTTCATTGTTCAAACTGAGATCAACTCCTGATGCATGGAGAAAAGGCCTTCACAAGCCTCTGCTATTGTGTACATAGTTTATACTACGTGACCCACAGGTTGAGGAGGCAGTGACCGTGGCGGTGTAGGAGGAGGAGGTAGCAAACAATGTTTTTTTATATATATATATATATTTATTTATTTTTAATTGGGGTAGCCCCCAAAATATTGGGACATATAAAAAAAACTTCCGCAGAGCGACTGATCCGTGCGTGCTGCATCTGAAACTCCACTATCGCTCCACTATCTCATATGGCGATGAGAGGGAAGGCCGAAGTAACGCTGCAGCGCAGACAGGCGAGCAGCAGCAGGGTGAGAACGCCGTAAGACGGCCCACACTTTTTGCAGCAGCTCTGATATATCTGGGTATACACCGTGGCGGTGTAGGTGGAAGCGGTGGTGGAGGAGGAGGCAACAGGAGGCAAAGCTGTGTACCCAAATAAAGATTGTCAAACATTGTATCCTGGAACTGTGTCCCATCCGGTTACTGCAGAAATGGGTCTGACCTATTCTAATCAAAGGGGATAACCATCGGTTACCCAGGTCCTGCTTCAATTGGTGGCAAGCGGCGGGATCCCATGTCCCTGCCAACAGACCCATAGACTACAGTGCTCTAAAGTGACCTACACTGCAGGACTTGTGTGGAGCCAGAGGAATAACACCTGGTGGGTGTAACAAGGCCAAATTGACTGCTGCGCTCATGGAGGACGACCAGGCATGCAGTGAGGCAACGAACCCCAGCCAGGGGGCGGAGATGAGGAGGCAGTGCGCAAGGAGGTGGAATGGCGCCTGGCATATTACCGAGAGCCACCCTCAGAGGAGATTGTCAGCAGGACCTTTTTTGGAGGTCCTTGCCAATAGACAGAGGGCGACCTCCATGAACCCAGATGAAGGAAGAACGGAGCAGAGGGTGAGACTTCAAGGAAGCAGAAGAAAGCATCGATGACTTTTTACAAAACTTAGAGCGCCAGTGCCTACTCCAAGACGTGGACCCCAGCGACTGGTTCACCATCCTGGCCAGCAAACTAGTGGGGAAGGCAGCGGATATTTACCGGGCTGTACCAGAAGAGCAGATCAGAGACTATCCCTTTTTTTACACAAATCCTCCTGCCCCTGTATGTGGTCACCCCCGAACAATACCGCCTAAAGTTTAGGGAGACCAGGAAAGGGGAGAAGGACTCCAATGCGGATTGGGCATGCCACATCACAAGGGCCACCCAGAACTGGCTCAACTCCCATCAAGCCAAGTTCCCGGAGGAGATTACCCAGCTCGTCATGCTAGAGCACTTTTTCAATGTACTCCCCAACGACAAGGCGACGACGCATTCGTATGTCAATGCATATCAACTTTCGATGCCATTTACTGCGCCTACCATGGTGACCATGGGTAACGGGGAATCAGGGTTAGATTCTGTACAGGGACCCTGACAAACATGCAAGGAAGGCAGCAGGCGCACAAATGATCCACTCCCGACGCGGGGAGGTAGTGACGACAAATAACAATACAGGACTCTTTAGAGGCCCCGTAATTGTAATGAGCCCACTTGAAATCCTTTAACTCTGATCAATTGGAGGGCAAGTCTGGTGCAGAGCGACTGACCCGTGCGTGCTGCAGCTGAAAATCCACTATCGCCTGCTGCTGCTCGCACAGTCTCTCCAGCATGTGCAAGGTGGAGTTCCACCTTGTGGGAACGTCGCATATGAGGCGGTGAGCGGGAAGGCCAAAGTTACGCTGCAGCGCAGACAGGCGAGCAGCAGCAGGGTGAGAACGCCGAAAGCACGCACAGCCACTACAGTGAATGTCACATCCTGTTGCAAGTTGCGGACCAGTCTGGTGATGGCTTCTGGTATCCAGTACTCTTTTTACTGAAGCTGCATCAGGGTCCTAGTATGTGGCCGCACAAACGCTGGTGCTCAACACCAGGGGGCGTGCGGTTACCCTGCACCAGACCCTGATAATCCATTCCACACTGTGATTCCTAACTTCAACATCAGGCATACTGGGTCCCGGTCGTCCGACCGTCGCCCAGACAGTGTCTGGGTCCCGGTCACCGGACTGCGGAACTGCAAATGGCTAGTTAAATCTGTTATGGTTCCTTTTATCGCTCCATCTGTTACTTGGATAACTGTGGGAATTCTAAAGATAATACATGCCGACGAGCGCTAGGGGACAGCTGCTCCACTTTTGCACCTTGCTCCCTCTTATGCTGTGCTGGTGCCTCTGTGCGACCAGCACCTCTTCCTCCAAACTGCACACGTCACTCGCATGACCTTAATTCCATGTGGGGTCTAGGACCTCATCATCCTCCACATCATCTTCCACCCACTCCTCAACCCTGCCCTCATTGCCGGTCTGCACACTGCAGAAAGCCACAGCAGTTGGCACCTGTGTTTTTCCATCATGTAAAGTCTGCAAAGGACATATGGAAATTGTTTTAGAATTGTATCCAGGCAACAGTTGTCCCTATAAACTGACCTCTCAGTTTGACTTGTGAGGGTATTGCCCTCTCAGATATGAAGAGCAGGCCCCAAAATGTACTATTTATCAGAATAGCACCCAGAAAATAAGAATGTTTACAACTGCGCTGTAAGCGCACTATTTGACGCTTCTGTTTGACTCTGAGATATGAAGAGCACGCCCAAAATGTACTATTTAGCAGATTAGCACCCAGAAAATAAGAATGTTTACAACAGCGCTGTAAGCGCACTATTTGACGCTTCTATTTGACTCTGAGATATGAAGAGCAGGCCCCAAAATGTACTATTTAGCAGATTAGCACCCAGAAAATAAGAATGTTTACAACTGCACTGTAAGCGCACTATTTGACGCTTCTATTTGACTCTGAGATATGAAGAGCAGGCCCCAAAATGTACTAGTTTGCAGAATTCTGTCCTAATCTGTCCCTGAAAGCGGCAGCATCCTCTCCCTACACTAATAAGAGCTCATGTGACATGCGGCGCTACGCGACTCCAGCTTATATATAGAGGCTGGGTCACATGCTGCACTGGCCAATCACAGCCATGCCATTAAGGAGGAAGAATACATTTGTTACATTTCATCAACAATCATTAATTCCCAATTTAAGGGACACTGTTGGAATTGTAAATGCTTTACCTCATTGAAGTGGCTATAGTGTCTTGAGACGCCTGGTGCCTTACTTCCATTGAGCGTCAAACCATTTTTAATGTTTTAATTAGAGTTGAGCGAACCCCGGGTTCGCTCAACTCTAATTAAAACATTAAAAATGGTTTGACGCTCAATGGAAGTAAGGCACCAGGCGTCTCAAGACACTATAGCCACTTCAATGAGGTAAAGCATTTACAATTCCAACCGTGTCCCTTAAATTGGGAATTAATGATTGTTGATGAAATGTAACAAATGTATTCTTCCTCCTTGAATTGACATGCAAATGTTTAAGATATGTTAAACAGTGTTTCGTGCATTGAGCTTTCATATTTATGTTTACTTAAAACAAAATGAAATCATCTGTAACCGTGCAATATTGTATATTTAATTCTAACTGTATGCAGTTTATATATTTGTTTTTCTATTTAGTATGACATATTTAGAATTTAGATTTGATATACTGTTTTGTAATGTATGTACCAGATATATATATAGAAGGCTTTTGCCTGAAATTGTGGGAGGGATTTACAGCCCTATATAAGCTAACTAGTCCCCACTCACCTGTCTTCGTCGATCCGGAAGTTCCCCTCCCACCACACCCTCTTATCAGTTCATCATAACCAGGCGGGCCCTCTTTTTTGCAGGCCTAGCCTCTCGTCGGTTTCGGCACACCTGAACCGACTATTATTTGTTAAAACTAAACCTATTGGGAATATACGCCCCTTTCCATAATCCCGTACACAAATATATATATATATATTTTTATTTATTTTTTTAAACCACATATCCACACCATGTTTAATAGCAGACAATAACAACATTATTTATGCAGTGTACTTATATTCAGCACTAGTGTGTGCATTCTCTGTGTAATTACACAGCCTGGAAAAAAAACCTGCTGCCCTTTGCTCAATCTCTTACACGTATCTACACAGTGACAGGTAGGGAAATTGGTAGGGAAAGAGGCTCTAGGAAAAAGAACTAAGAACTAAGGGTGTGTTTAAAATGTACTAAGCTACACTGGCCTGGGGCATCAAAATCCACTTCTGCTTATTTCTACTGTATGAGTAGGAACAGAGGCGTCTCTCTAATTAGGCAATTTAGGCCGCCTAAATCGCCTGAGGGCAGACTGACATGTCGGGTTCTTGGTCTAAGACCGAGGACCCAACACAGGAGGGGGCCCGGCGGCTTGCCCTTTATGCCGCTGGGTGCGAGGCCCCTCCTGTCAGTCCGCCCGGGGAAAGAGAGCCAGCCTCAGTCTGCAGCTCCGCCAGGAGTGAGCTGCAGACTGAGGTGTCTCGCGATCTCTAGCCAATCAGAGCGTTGCCGCAGGTTACCACGGCAATGCTCTGACTGAAGATCGCGAGATATTCCCCATGTGGCTGCAGCTCTGCATCCGACGGAGCTGCAGACCGGAAAACCCACCGGACCACCATGGACACAGGGAGCCCACTGGACCACCAGGGAATCTCCAAAAAAAAAAGTAAATTTCGTCACCCACACTATCACCCCACTTTACATCCTGTCACCCCCATAACAGTGTCACCCCCCAACACATCCGGTCACCCCCCTCTCACCCTGTCACCCCCCTTTACATCCTGTCACCCCCCTTTACATCTTGACACCCCTCTAATACTGTCACCCCCCTAACAGTGTCACCCCCCTAACAGTGTCACCCCCCTACACATCCGGTCACCCCCCTTCACACCCTGTCACTCCCCTTCACATCCTGTCACCACCCCTAACACTGTCACCCCCTTCACATCCTGTCTGTGAGCTCCCGAGCCTGGACCCGATTTTCGGCAAAAAACGAGGGATCCCCGCTCAATCCTGAACCCTTACTTACCTCACCTTGCAACCCAAATGCTGAGGAACGGGTGGATACCTCACACACTCGGAAAGCCCGCTGGGCTACCGGTTCAGAGACTCGGGGCCTACACCACGCAGGGTAGAGGAGAGACGGCCGCTCTCCCATCCCACCAAAGCATGCAGCACCCGAAGTATTGGGCTTACCCCCCCCCCCCCTTTGGACCGGTGGGGGTTATCCCGGTCCCACTAATCGACACCAGTGAGCCTACACGGAAAGCAACAGATAGCAACAGCCTAAACCGTACACTGATCCAGCAGACCGATAGCTGCACTAAAATGGCGGACGCACAGCCTGATGAGAACCACGCGGCACCAGAGTCCCAACTCTCCACCTGCGCACCACTGGATACTTGCCTGAACAAACTGTTTGCAAACTTCTGGGCAAAGGTGGAAGCACGCCAAGCTGCTGCAAGGACACGAATGCAGGCAAGTGATAGCACACAGAGACATCAAGGGAGCGACAGCTGGAGAGGTCCAGGGAAGCCCTTGGGCAAGAACCCGAAAACACAGACCGCTACTACTTTCACAACCCCATCCGGGCCGCGGGCCCTGAAGGGCAAAGCCCCAACACAACTCCCAAACAGGCGGAGGCCGGGGCGCCGCAACGCAGCCTTCAAATCTACCCCACCAGGGAGAGACCCGGCCTCTACATGCCCCCGGGTCCATGGTAATATGGTGCTGACCCCACAAAAAGCCTGGAACAAGAGGGTTGGCCCAGTATACCCCTGGCCGTCCGCCGACACCCAGCAAGGAGGCTCTACTGAGCACCATACTGCTATGCCGCCAGCTGACCCTCCGGTTCCTGGTAAATCTACAAAGGGACACACACCGCTGCAAAAGCCGCGACACAGGCGAACAGCACGGCACCGGAGACGCAGTCCCAACCAGACACCCAAACCTGCTTGCTCTCTCCCGAACAGGAAGATTGAGGCGCCTAGAGCTCTGCCAGCAAGCGGCAACATGAGACATACAGTCCCCCAGGTTTGGGAACGGGAGGTAGCAGCTCACCTACGACACAACAGCTGCAATCAACCAAGCTGGGGAGCCTACAATCCTAAACGCAAGGCTTCACACGAAACTAGCAGACCTCTGACATCTGAGAGCAAAAGGGACCAGCCGAGACCCCACAAGCAGAGGGTGCATACGAAACCACCTTACACAAGCTGCAGAGTCCCGACCAGGCCCAAAGATGCACCTCAAGGCCCAGAGCTTTACCCACAACGACAAGGAAGCGGTACTGAGGGCCGCCCACAATGCCTTCCCAGGCCGAAGACCACATGGAGTCAGACTCCAAGGCACCGACCACTCCGCCGGAGGCTTTCCCGCCGCTGGCGGCGGCAGAACATCCGAGCCCCACATGGCGCCCGAAGAAGGGACGACCCGGCCTCTCTGAGCTACCGAGTCGGTGTATCGCAGGTGAAGGCCTTCACAGAGGCCTGGGGCTGGCAGACAGCGGCCACCAGTCTGCACCAAGTCGTACCCCTGTGGAATTTACCAGTTGCCGAGGCCATCTTTCCCACTCCTCAGACTCGAGCGACGGCTCTACCCAGCAGCGGGATAGGTTGAACCAACCCCACTAACAGACGGTCTCACTACCACCACCCCTGGTTGAGGACTGTTGGGACATAACCTGATCGGCCACACGACCTCCCTTTGCTGGACTTTCGTCTGTAACCTCACTTCTAAGTTACCTGTTGGTTTTGGTAATTAGCTATAGCATACATGTTCTTAAAACGACTAGACAAAGCGTAATGTTGAAACCTTATCGCTCAATTAGTAGGCGAATGAACAAGCTCTTTATTTTATTATACTTTATTTTCTCTTAGCTTATGACAGACTTTTAAATGACACCTAGCATTATTGAATGGCATGTGGACTGACGATTGCTTGCATAGTTTCAATAGCCGTGTAGTAACCTGTGCCTAGAATGTTGCGTCTAGAATTTTCACATATACGTGCAGCGAAATATATATCATAGGCTACGTCTTACTTGCGTGTGTTCACATTAACCGCTCTGCCACTTGCTTAACTACACTTCTACAGATCAACAACCCTGCATTACATAGGCTATCTAGACAGACGCTGCTTATGTGTATAATATGTTTACGTTAACCGACATAAAAATAAAAATTAGGCATTGCCATCCAGGAAATGTAATTCGTTATTGTTAGCGTTGTATTAACCCTATACTGTATACCATTCGTGCATTTCCCTCTCTTTATTTTGTACCCCATTGCATATGCCTTAATAAAAGAAAGATTGACAAAAAAAAAATTGTAAATTGTAAAAAAAAAAAATGATACTCTATTTGGTTAAGGAATCCCCGGCATTCTTGGATATTACCATCAAAATGCAGAGGAGGAGATAGAGAGATAGTTGGTGCCTTGTATACTATAGGCGGAGGTACACAAGGCGTGGGTGAGACAGTAGGAGCAACCGCAGGTTGCAGATGCGCTGTACGGGTAAGAAGCGTACTGAAGGCCTGGGCAAATTGATCCATGCGGTGATCATTCTACTCTAGTTTCCTTTCGCAAGCAGCTATGTGCTAACACAGTTCTACAGGATCTATGGCCATGTCATAATGTCAGGATTACAGAATGATCCAGCACGTAGAATTGTGTAACACAGAGGACTGATAGGTAACGTATACCGGACCTTAGAATGGCCGGACTAACGTACCAAAGAATAGTCAGGAATAGCCGAGGTCAAGGGAAACAGAAAGAGACACAATGATATGGAAAAGCCAGGAGTCAGGGATGCCATAAAACAGGGAAGTCAAAAACAATGCCAATGTCAAATAACCAGAATGACCAGAATCAATAACGCGCTCTCGGACAACCACAAGGGAAACCACGACAGGGCACTGAGCAGGATGAGAACTGGGCCTAAATACCCCATCTCTAGATCTGATAGGCTGTAACCGGCCTTTGACCCCAAAGGCAGTTACCAGGTTTCCATTAGCATAATTGCTGCTCAGCATTAACCCTTCTGTGGATTTGGTTGCTGCTCGGCACAACTTTTCCTGTGTGGAATGTAAATGCCATTAACCACATTTTTATAAGCGGATGAATATGTGAGAGGTTCCTTCCACATCTACCTGACCAACATACTCAGATGTAAGGTCTATTACTAGAGTTGAGCAGACACCTGGATGTTCAGGTCCGGCGGGTTCTGCCGAACTTTGAAAAAAAGTACGGGTTCGGGCTCGAACTTGAACCCGAACCCTATTGAAGTCAATGGGGACCCAAACTTTTGGCCACAAAAATGCCTCTAAAAAAGTCCTGGAAAGGGCTAG
This sequence comes from Pelobates fuscus, assembly GCF_036172605.1. Taxonomy (NCBI): domain Eukaryota; kingdom Metazoa; phylum Chordata; class Amphibia; order Anura; family Pelobatidae; genus Pelobates; species Pelobates fuscus. The sequence continues at coordinate 77,268,831 of NC_086328.1, forward strand.
AGGGCTGCAAAAGGAAGTAAAATGGGGGTAAGAGTAAGACAAGTGCACTGCAAACAAATGTGGATAGGGAAATCACTTAAAATAACATAAAAATTAAAAATACAGCTGAGTCATAAAATAGCACTAGATGGAATCTTTGATTTTAGCTTTGGAAGAACATAAATCAAAATCTAAAGCATGCTATAAGGAGGATCACCAGAATTATCCATTTGAGAGAGGGTTGGAGTGCAGGGTATTCTCTTTCATTGTTCAAACTGAGATCAACTCCTGATGCATGGAGAAAAGGCCTTCACAAGCCTCTGCTATTGTGTACATAGTTTATACTACGTGACCCACAGGTTGAGGAGGCAGTGACCGTGGCGGTGTAGGAGGAGGAGGTAGCAAACAATGTTTTTATATATATATATATATATTTATTTATTTTTAATTGGGGTAGCCCCCAAAATATTGGGACATATAAAAAAAACTTCCGCAGAGCGACTGATCCGTGCGTGCTGCATCTGAAACTCCACTATCGCTCCACTATCTCATATGGCGATGAGAGGGAAGGCCGAAGTAACGCTGCAGCGCAGACAGGCGAGCAGCAGCAGGGTGAGAACGCCGTAAGACGGCCCACACTTTTTGCAGCAGCTCTGATATATCTGGGTATACACCGTGGCGGTGTAGGTGGAAGCGGTGGTGGAGGAGGAGGCAACAGGAGGCAAAGCTGTGTACCCAAATAAAGATTGTCAAACATTGTATCCTGGAACTGTGTCCCATCCGGTTACTGCAGAAATGGGTCTGACCTATTCTAATCAAAGGGGATAACCATCGGTTACCCAGGTCCTGCTTCAATTGGTGGCAAGCGGCGGGATCCCATGTCCCTGCCAACAGACCCATAGACTACAGTGCTCTAAAGTGACCTACACTGCAGGACTTGTGTGGAGCCAGAGGAATAACACCTGGTGGGTGTAACAAGGCCAAATTGACTGCTGCGCTCATGGAGGACGACCAGGCATGCAGTGAGGCAACGAACCCCAGCCAGGGGGCGGAGATGAGGAGGCAGTGCGCAAGGAGGTGGAATGGCGCCTGGCATATTACCGAGAGCCACCCTCAGAGGAGATTGTCAGCAGGACCTTTTTTGGAGGTCCTTGCCAATAGACAGAGGGCGACCTCCATGAACCCAGATGAAGGAAGAACGGAGCAGAGGGTGAGACTTCAAGGAAGCAGAAGAAAGCATCGATGACTTTTTACAAAACTTAGAGCGCCAGTGCCTACTCCAAGACGTGGACCCCAGCGACTGGTTCACCATCCTGGCCAGCAAACTAGTGGGGAAGGCAGCGGATATTTACCGGGCTGTACCAGAAGAGCAGATCAGAGACTATCCCTTTTTTTACACAAATCCTCCTGCCCCTGTATGTGGTCACCCCCGAACAATACCGCCTAAAGTTTAGGGAGACCAGGAAAGGGGAGAAGGACTCCAATGCGGATTGGGCATGCCACATCACAAGGGCCACCCAGAACTGGCTCAACTCCCATCAAGCCAAGTTCCCGGAGGAGATTACCCAGCTCGTCATGCTAGAGCACTTTTTCAATGTACTCCCCAACGACAAGGCGACGACGCATTCGTATGTCAATGCATATCAACTTTCGATGCCATTTACTGCGCCTACCATGGTGACCATGGGTAACGGGGAATCAGGGTTAGATTCTGTACAGGGACCCTGACAAACATGCAAGGAAGGCAGCAGGCGCACAAATGATCCACTCCCGACGCGGGGAGGTAGTGACGACAAATAACAATACAGGACTCTTTAGAGGCCCCGTAATTGTAATGAGCCCACTTGAAATCCTTTAACTCTGATCAATTGGAGGGCAAGTCTGGTGCAGAGCGACTGACCCGTGCGTGCTGCAGCTGAAAATCCACTATCGCCTGCTGCTGCTCGCACAGTCTCTCCAGCATGTGCAAGGTGGAGTTCCACCTTGTGGGAACGTCGCATATGAGGCGGTGAGCGGGAAGGCCAAAGTTACGCTGCAGCGCAGACAGGCGAGCAGCAGCAGGGTGAGAACGCTGAAAGCACGCACAGCCACTACAGTGAATGTCACATCCTGTTGCAAGTTGCGGACCAGTCTGGTGATGGCTTCTGGTATCCAGTACTCTTTTTACTGAAGCTGCATCAGGGTCCTAGTATGTGGCCGCACAAACGCTGGTGCTCAACACCAGGGGGCGTGCGGTTACCCTGCACCAGACCCTGATAATCCATTCCACACTGTGATTCCTAACTTCAACATCAGGCATACTGGGTCCCGGTCGTCCGACCGTCGCCCAGACAGTGTCTGGGTCCCGGTCACCGGACTGCGGAACTGCAAATGGCTCGTTAAATCTGTTATGGTTCCTTTTATCGCTCCATCTGTTACTTGGATAACTGTGGGAATTCTAAAGATAATACATGCCGACGAGCGCTAGGGGACAGCTGCTCCACTTTTGCACCTTGCTCCCTCTTATGCTGTGCTGGTGCCTCTGTGCGACCAGCACCTCTTCCTCCAAACTGCACACGTCACTCGCATGACCTTAATTCCATGTGGGGTCTAGGACCTCATCATCCTCCACATCATCTTCCACCCACTCCTCAACCCTGCCCTCATTGCCGGTCTGCACACTGCAGAAAGCCACAGCAGTTGGCACCTGTGTTTTTCCATCATGTAAAGTCTGCAAAGGACATATGGAAATTGTTTTAGAATTGTATCCAGGCAACAGTTGTCCCTATAAACTGACCTCTCAGTTTGACTTGTGAGGGTATTGCCCTCTCAGATATGAAGAGCAGGCCCCAAAATGTACTATTTATCAGAATAGCACCCAGAAAATAAGAATGTTTACAACTGCGCTGTAAGCGCACTATTTGACGCTTCTGTTTGACTCTGAGATATGAAGAGCACGCCCAAAATGTACTATTTAGCAGATTAGCACCCAGAAAATAAGAATGTTTACAACAGCGCTGTAAGCGCACTATTTGACGCTTCTATTTGACTCTGAGATATGAAGAGCAGGCCCCAAAATGTACTATTTAGCAGATTAGCACCCAGAAAATAAGAATGTTTACAACTGCACTGTAAGCGCACTATTTGACGCTTCTATTTGACTCTCAGATATGAAGTGCACCCCACTAATGTACTAGTTTGCAGAATTCTGTCCTAATCTGTCCCTGAAAGCGGCAGCATCCTCTCCCTACACTAATAAGAGCTCATGTGACATGCGGCGCTACGCGACTCCAGCTTATATATAGAGGCTGGGTCACATGCTGCACTGGCCAATCACAGCCATGCCATTAAGGAGGAAGAATACATTTGTTACATTTCATCAACAATCATTAATTCCCAATTTAAGGGACACTGTTGGAATTGTAAATGCTTTACCTCATTGAAGTGGCTATAGTGTCTTGAGACGCCTGGTGCCTTACTTCCATTGAGCGTCAAACCATTTTTAATGTTTTAATTAGAGTTGAGCGAACCCCGGGTTCGCTCAACTCTAATTAAAACATTAAAAATGGTTTGACGCTCAATGGAAGTAAGGCACCAGGCGTCTCAAGACACTATAGCCACTTCAATGAGGTAAAGCATTTACAATTCCAACCGTGTCCCTTAAATTGGGAATTAATGATTGTTGATGAAATGTAACAAATGTATTCTTCCTCCTTGAATTGACATGCAAATGTTTAAGATATGTTAAACAGTGTTTCGTGCATTGAGCTTTCATATTTATGTTTACTTAAAACAAAATGAAATCATCTGTAACCGTGCAATATTGTATATTTAATTCTAACTGTATGCAGTTTATATATTTGTTTTTCTATTTAGTATGACATATTTAGAATTTAGATTTGATATACTGTTTTGTAATGTATGTACCAGATATATATATAGAAGGCTTTTGCCTGAAATTGTGGGAGGGATTTACAGCCCTATATAAGCTAACTAGTCCCCACTCACCTGTCTTCGTCGATCCGGAAGTTCCCCTCCCACCACACCCTCTTATCAGTTCATCATAACCAGGCGGGCCCTCTTTTTTGCAGGCCTAGCCTCTCGTCGGTTTCGGCACACCTGAACCGACTATTATTTGTTAAAACTAAACCTATTGGGAATATACGCCCCTTTCCATAATCCCGTACACAAATATATATATATATATTTTTATTTATTTTTTTAAACCACATATCCACACCATGTTTAATAGCAGACAATAACAACATTATTTATGCAGTGTACTTATATTCAGCACTAGTGTGTGCATTCTCTGTGTAATTACACAGCCTGGAAAAAAAACCTGCTGCCCTTTGCTCAATCTCTTACACGTATCTACACAGTGACAGGTAGGGAAATTGGTAGGGAAAGAGGCTCTAGGAAAAAGAACTAAGAACTAAGGGTGTGTTTAAAATGTACTAAGCTACACTGGCCTGGGGCATCAAAATCCACTTCTGCTTATTTCTACTGTATGAGTAGGAACAGAGGCGTCTCTCTAATTAGGCAATTTAGGCCGCCTAAATCGCCTGAGGGCAGACTGACATGTCGGGTTCTTGGTCTAAGACCGAGGACCCAACACAGGAGGGGGCCCGGCGGCTTGCCCTTTATGCCGCTGGGTGCGAGGCCCCTCCTGTCAGTCCGCCCGGGGAAAGAGAGCCAGCCTCAGTCTGCAGCTCCGCCAGGAGTGAGCTGCAGACTGAGGTGTCTCGCGATCTCTAGCCAATCAGAGCGTTGCCGCAGGTTACCACGGCAATGCTCTGACTGAAGATCGCGAGATATTCCCCATGTGGCTGCAGCTCTGCATCCGACGGAGCTGCAGACCGGAAAACCCACCGGACCACCATGGACACAGGGAGCCCACTGGACCACCAGGGAATCTCCAAAAAAAAGAGTAAATTTCGTCACCCACACTATCACCCCACTTTACATCCTGTCACCCCCATAACAGTGTCACCCCCCAACACATCCGGTCACCCCCCTCTCACCCTGTCACCCCCCTTTACATCCTGTCACCCCCCTTTACATCTTGACACCCCTCTAATACTGTCACCCCCCTAACAGTGTCACCCCCCTAACAGTGTCACCCCCCTACACATCCGGTCACCCCCCTTCACACCCTGTCACTCCCCTTCACATCCTGTCACCACCCCTAACACTGTCACCCCCTTCACATCCTGTCTGTGAGCTCCCGAGCCTGGACCCGATTTTCGGCAAAAAACGAGGGATCCCCGCTCAATCCTGAACCCTTACTTACTTCACCTTGCAACCCAAATGCTGAGGAACGGGTGGATACCTCACACACTCGGAAAGCCCGCTGGGCTACCGGTTCAGAGACTCGGGGCCTACACCACGCAGGGTAGAGGAGAGACGGCCGCTCTCCCATCCCACCAAAGCATGCAGCACCCGAAGTATTGGGCTTACCCCCCCCCCCCTTTGGACCGGTGGGGGTTATCCCGGTCCCACTAATCGACACCAGTGAGCCTACACGGAAAGCAACAGATAGCAACAGCCTAAACCGTACACTGATCCAGCAGACCGATAGCTGCACTAAAATGGCGGACGCACAGCCTGATGAGAACCACGCGGCACCAGAGTCCCAACTCTCCACCTGCGCACCACTGGATACTTGCCTGAACAAACTGTTTGCAAACTTCTGGGCAAAGGTGGAAGCACGCCAAGCTGCTGCAAGGACACGAATGCAGGCAAGTGATAGCACACAGAGACATCAAGGGAGCGACAGCTGGAGAGGTCCAGGGAAGCCCTTGGGCAAGAACCCGAAAACACAGACCGCTACTCCTTTCACAACCCCATCCGGGCCGCGGGCCCTGAAGGGCAAAGCCCCAACACAACTCCCAAACAGGCGGAGGCCGGGGCGCCGCAACGCAGCCTTCAAATCTACCCCACCAGGGAGAGACCCGGCCTCTACATGCCCCCGGGTCCATGGTAATATGGTGCTGACCCCACAAAAAGCCTGGAACAAGAGGGTTGGCCCAGTATACCCCTGGCCGTCCGCCGACACCCAGCAAGGAGGCTCTACTGAGCACCATACTGCTATGCCGCCAGCTGACCCTCCGGTTCCTGGTAAATCTACAAAGGGACACACACCGCTGCAAAAGCCGCGACACAGGCGAACAGCACGGCACCGGAGACGCAGTCCCAACCAGACACCCAAACCTGCTTGCTCTCTCCCGAACAGGAAGATTGAGGCGCCTAGAGCTCTGCCAGCAAGCGGCAACATGAGACATACAGTCCCCCAGGTTTGGGAACGGGAGGTAGCAGCTCACCTACGACACAACAGCTGCAATCAACCAAGCTGGGGAGCCTACAATCCTAAACGCAAGGCTTCACACGAAACTAGCAGACCTCTGACATCTGAGAGCAAAAGGGACCAGCCGAGACCCCACAAGCAGAGGGTGCATACGAAACCACCTCACACAAGCTGCAGAGTCCCGACCAGGCCCAAAGATGCACCTCAAGGCCCAGAGCTTTACCCACAACGACAAGGAAGCGGTACTGAGGGCCGCCCACAATGCCTTCCCAGGCCGAAGACCACATGGAGTCAGACTCCAAGGCACCGACCACTCCGCCGGAGGCTTTCCCGCCGCTGGCGGCGGCAGAACATCCGAGCCCCACATGGCGCCCGAAGAAGGGACGACCCGGCCTCTCTGAGCTACCGAGTCGGTGTATCGCAGGTGAAGGCCTTCACAGAGGCCTGGGGCTGGCAGACAGCGGCCACCAGTCTGCACCAAGTCGTACCCCTGTGGAATTTACCAGTTGCCGAGGCCATCTTTCCCACTCCTCAGACTCGAGCGACGGCTCTACCCAGCAGCGGGATAGGTTGAACCAACCCCACTAACAGACGGTCTCACTACCACCACCCCTGGTTGAGGACTGTTGGGACATAACCTGATCGGCCACACGACCTCCCTTTGCTGGACTTTCGTCTGTAACCTCACTTCTAAGTTACCTGTTGGTTTTGGTAATTAGCTATAGCATACATGTTCTTAAAACGACTAGACAAAGCGTAATGTTGAAACCTTATCGCTCAATTAGTAGGCGAATGAACAAGCTCTTTATTTTATTATACTTTATTTTCTCTTAGCTTATGACAGACTTTTAAATGACACCTAGCATTATTGAATGGCATGTGGACTGACGATTGCTTGCATAGTTTCAATAGCCGTGTAGTAACCTGTGCCTAGAATGTTGCGTCTAGAATTTTCACATATACGTGCAGCGAAATATATATCATAGGCTACGTCTTACTTGCGTGTGTTCACATTAACCGCTCTGCCACTTGCTTAACTACACTTCTACAGATCAACAACCCTGCATTACATAGGCTATCTAGACAGACGCTGCTTATGTGTATAATATGTTTACGTTAACCGACATAAAAATAAAAATTAGGCATTGCCATCCAGGAAATGTAATTCGTTATTGTTAGCGTTGTATTAACCCTATACTGTATACCATTCGTGCATTTCCCTCTCTTTATTTTGTACCCCATTGCATATGCCTTAATAAAAGAAAGATTGACAAAAAAAAAATTGTAAATTGTAAAAAAAAAAAATGATACTCTATTTGGTTAAGGAATCCCCGGCATTCTTGGATATTACCATCAAAATGCAGAGGAGGAGATAGAGAGATAGTTGGTGCCTTGTATACTATAGGCGGAGGTACACAAGGCGTGGGTGAGACAGTAGGAGCAACCGCAGGTTGCAGATGCGCTGTACGGGTAAGAAGCGTACTGAAGGCCTGGGCAAATTGATCCATGCGGTGATCATTCTACTCTAGTTTCCTTTCGCAAGCAGCTATGTGCTAACACAGTTCTACAGGATCTATGGCCATGTCATAATGTCAGGATTACAGAATGATCCAGCACGTAGAATTGTGTAACACAGAGGACTGATAGGTAACGTATACCGGACCTTAGAATGGCCGGACTAACGTACCAAAGAATAGTCAGGAATAGCCGAGGTCAAGGGAAACAGAAAGAGACACAATGATATGGAAAAGCCAGGAGTCAGGGATGCCATAAAACAGGGAAGTCAAAAACAATGCCAATGTCAAATAACCAGAATGACCAGAATCAATAACGCGCTCTCGGACAACCACAAGGGAAACCACGACAGGGCACTGAGCAGGATGAGAACTGGGCCTAAATACCCCATCTCTAGATCTGATAGGCTGTAACCGGCCTTTGACCCCAAAGGCAGTTACCAGGTTTCCATTAGCATAATTGCTGCTCAGCATTAACCCTTCTGTGGATTTGGTTGCTGCTCGGCACAACTTTTCCTGTGTGGAATGTAAATGCCATTAACCACATTTTTATAAGCGGATGAATATGTGAGAGGTTCCTTCCACATCTACCTGACCAACATACTCAGATGTAAGGTCTATTACTAGAGTTGAGCAGACACCTGGATGTTCAGGTCCGGCGGGTTCTGCCGAACTTTGAAAAAAAGTACGGGTTCGGGCTCGAACTTGAACCCGAACCCTATTGAAGTCAATGGGGACCCAAACTTTTGGCCACAAAAATGCCTCTAAAAAAGTCCTGGAAAGGGCTAGAGGGCTGCAAAAGGAAGTAAAATGGGGGTAAGAGTAAGACAAGTGCACTGCAAACAAATGTGGATAGGGAAATCACTTAAAATAACATAAAAATTAAAAATACAGCTGAGTCATAAAATAGCACTAGATGGAATCTTTGATTTTAGCTTTGGAAGAACATAAATCAAAATCTAAAGCATGCTATAAGGAGGATCACCAGAATTATCCATTTGAGAGAGGGTTGGAGTGCAGGGTATTCTCTTTCATTGTTCAAACTGAGATCAACTCCTGATGCATGGAGAAAAGGCCTTCACAAGCCTCTGCTATTGTGTACATAGTTTATACTACGTGACCCACAGGTTGAGGAGGCAGTGACCGTGGCGGTGTAGGAGGAGGAGGTAGCAAACAATGTTTTTTTATATATATATATATATTTATTTATTTTTAATTGGGGTAGCCCCCAAAATATTGGGACATATAAAAAAAACTTCCGCAGAGCGACTGATCCGTGCGTGCTGCATCTGAAACTCCACTATCGCTCCACTATCTCATATGGCGATGAGAGGGAAGGCCGAAGTAACGCTGCAGCGCAGACAGGCGAGCAGCAGCAGGGTGAGAACGCCGTAAGACGGCCCACACTTTTTGCAGCAGCTCTGATATATCTGGGTATACACCGTGGCGGTGTAGGTGGAAGCGGTGGTGGAGGAGGAGGCAACAGGAGGCAAAGCTGTGTACCCAAATAAAGATTGTCAAACATTGTATCCTGGAACTGTGTCCCATCCGGTTACTGCAGAAATGGGTCTGACCTATTCTAATCAAAGGGGATAACCATCGGTTACCCAGGTCCTGCTTCAATTGGTGGCAAGCGGCGGGATCCCATGTCCCTGCCAACAGACCCATAGACTACAGTGCTCTAAAGTGACCTACACTGCAGGACTTGTGTGGAGCCAGAGGAATAACACCTGGTGGGTGTAACAAGGCCAAATTGACTGCTGCGCTCATGGAGGACGACCAGGCATGCAGTGAGGCAACGAACCCCAGCCAGGGGGCGGAGATGAGGAGGCAGTGCGCAAGGAGGTGGAATGGCGCCTGGCATATTACCGAGAGCCACCCTCAGAGGAGATTGTCAGCAGGACCTTTTTTGGAGGTCCTTGCCAATAGACAGAGGGCGACCTCCATGAACCCAGATGAAGGAAGAACGGAGCAGAGGGTGAGACTTCAAGGAAGCAGAAGAAAGCATCGATGACTTTTTACAAAACTTAGAGCGCCAGTGCCTACTCCAAGACGTGGACCCCAGCGACTGGTTCACCATCCTGGCCAGCAAACTAGTGGGGAAGGCAGCGGATATTTACCGGGCTGTACCAGAAGAGCAGATCAGAGACTATCCCTTTTTTTACACAAATCCTCCTGCCCCTGTATGTGGTCACCCCCGAACAATACCGCCTAAAGTTTAGGGAGACCAGGAAAGGGGAGAAGGACTCCAATGCGGATTGGGCATGCCACATCACAAGGGCCACCCAGAACTGGCTCAACTCCCATCAAGCCAAGTTCCCGGAGGAGATTACCCAGCTCGTCATGCTAGAGCACTTTTTCAATGTACTCCCCAACGACAAGGCGACGACGCATTCGTATGTCAATGCATATCAACTTTCGATGCCATTTACTGCGCCTACCATGGTGACCATGGGTAACGGGGAATCAGGGTTAGATTCTGTACAGGGACCCTGACAAACATGCAAGGAAGGCAGCAGGCGCACAAATGATCCACTCCCGACGCGGGGAGGTAGTGACGACAAATAACAATACAGGACTCTTTAGAGGCCCCGTAATTGTAATGAGCCCACTTGAAATCCTTTAACTCTGATCAATTGGAGGGCAAGTCTGGTGCAGAGCGACTGACCCGTGCGTGCTGCAGCTGAAAATCCACTATCGCCTGCTGCTGCTCGCACAGTCTCTCCAGCATGTGCAAGGTGGAGTTCCACCTTGTGGGAACGTCGCATATGAGGCGGTGAGCGGGAAGGCCAAAGTTACGCTGCAGCGCAGACAGGCGAGCAGCAGCAGGGTGAGAACGCCGAAAGCACGCACAGCCACTACAGTGAATGTCACATCCTGTTGCAAGTTGCGGACCAGTCTGGTGATGGCTTCTGGTATCCAGTACTCTTTTTACTGAAGCTGCATCAGGGTCCTAGTATGTGGCCGCACAAACGCTGGTGCTCAACACCAGGGGGCGTGCGGTTACCCTGCACCAGACCCTGATAATCCATTCCACACTGTGATTCCTAACTTCAACATCAGGCATACTGGGTCCCGGTCGTCCGACCGTCGCCCAGACAGTGTCTGGGTCCCGGTCACCGGACTGCGGAACTGCAAATGGCTAGTTAAATCTGTTATGGTTCCTTTTATCGCTCCATCTGTTACTTGGATAACTGTGGGAATTCTAAAGATAATACATGCCGACGAGCGCTAGGGGACAGCTGCTCCACTTTTGCACCTTGCTCCCTCTTATGCTGTGCTGGTGCCTCTGTGCGACCAGCACCTCTTCCTCCAAACTGCACACGTCACTCGCATGACCTTAATTCCATGTGGGGTCTAGGACCTCATCATCCTCCACATCATCTTCCACCCACTCCTCAACCCTGCCCTCATTGCCGGTCTGCACACTGCAGAAAGCCACAGCAGTTGGCACCTGTGTTTTTCCATCATGTAAAGTCTGCAAAGGACATATGGAAATTGTTTTAGAATTGTATCCAGGCAACAGTTGTCCCTATAAACTGACCTCTCAGTTTGACTTGTGAGGGTATTGCCCTCTCAGATATGAAGAGCAGGCCCCAAAATGTACTATTTATCAGAATAGCACCCAGAAAATAAGAATGTTTACAACTGCGCTGTAAGCGCACTATTTGACGCTTCTGTTTGACTCTGAGATATGAAGAGCACGCCCAAAATGTACTATTTAGCAGATTAGCACCCAGAAAATAAGAATGTTTACAACAGCGCTGTAAGCGCACTATTTGACGCTTCTATTTGACTCTGAGATATGAAGAGCAGGCCCCAAAATGTACTATTTAGCAGATTAGCACCCAGAAAATAAGAATGTTTACAACTGCACTGTAAGCGCACTATTTGACGCTTCTATTTGACTCTCAGATATGAAGTGCACCCCACTAATGTACTAGTTTGCAGAATTCTGTCCTAATCTGTCCCTGAAAGCGGCAGCATCCTCTCCCTACACTAATAAGAGCTCATGTGACATGCGGCGCTACGCGACTCCAGCTTATATATAGAGGCTGGGTCACATGCTGCACTGGCCAATCACAGCCATGCCATTAAGGAGGAAGAATACATTTGTTACATTTCATCAACAATCATTAATTCCCAATTTAAGGGACACTGTTGGAATTGTAAATGCTTTACCTCATTGAAGTGGCTATAGTGTCTTGAGACGCCTGGTGCCTTACTTCCATTGAGCGTCAAACCATTTTTAATGTTTTTATTAGAGTTGAGCGAACCCCGGGTTCGCTCAACTCTAATTAAAACATTAAAAATGGTTTGACGCTCAATGGAAGTAAGGCACCAGGCGTCTCAAGACACTATAGCCACTTCAATGAGGTAAAGCATTTACAATTCCAACCGTGTCCCTTAAATTGGGAATTAATGATTGTTGATGAAATGTAACAAATGTATTCTTCCTCCTTGAATTGACATGCAAATGTTTAAGATATGTTAAACAGTGTTTCGTGCATTGAGCTTTCATATTTATGTTTACTTAAAACAAAATGAAATCATCTGTAACCGTGCAATATTGTATATTTAATTCTAACTGTATGCAGTTTATATATTTGTTTTTCTATTTAGTATGACATATTTAGAATTTAGATTTGATATACTGTTTTGTAATGTATGTACCAGATATATATATAGAAGGCTTTTGCCTGAAATTGTGGGAGGGATTTACAGCCCTATATAAGCTAACTAGTCCCCACTCACCTGTCTTCGTCGATCCGGAAGTTCCCCTCCCACCACACCCTCTTATCAGTTCATCATAACCAGGCGGGCCCTCTTTTTTGCAGGCCTAGCCTCTCGTCGGTTTCGGCACACCTGAACCGACTATTATTTGTTAAAACTAAACCTATTGGGAATATACGCCCCTTTCCATAATCCCGTACACAAATATATATATATATTTTTTTTTTTTTTTTTAAACCACATATCCACACCATGTTTAATAGCAGACAATAACAACATTATTTATGCAGTGTACTTATATTCAGCACTAGTGTGTGCATTCTCTGTGTAATTACACAGCCTGGAAAAAAAACCTGCTGCCCTTTGCTCAATCTCTTACACGTATCTACACAGTGACAGGTAGGGAAATTGGTAGGGAAAGAGGCTCTAGGAAAAAGAACTAAGAACTAAGGGTGTGTTTAAAATGTACTAAGCTACACTGGCCTGGGGCATCAAAATTCCACTTCTGCTTATTTCTACTGTATGAGTAGGAACAGAGGCGTCTCTCTAATTAGGCAATTTAGGCCGCCTAAATCGCCTGAGGGCAGACTGACATGTCGGGTTCTCGGTCTAAGACCGAGGACCCAACACAGGAGGGGGCCCGGCGGCTTGCCCTTTATGCCGCTGGGTGCGAGGCCCCTCCTGTCAGTCCGCCCGGGGAAAGAGAGCCAGCCTCAGTCTGCAGCTCCGCCAGGAGTGAGCTGCAGACTGAGGTGTCTCGCGATCTCTAGCCAATCAGAGCGTTGCCGCAGGTTACCACGGCAATGCTCTGACTGAAGATCGCGAGATATTCCCCATGTGGCTGCAGCTCTGCATCCGACGGAGCTGCAGACCGGAAAACCCACCGGACCACCATGGACACAGGGAGCCCACTGGACCACCAGGGAATCTCCAAAAAAAAAGTTAATTTCGTCACCCACACTATCACCCCACTTTACATCCTGTCACCCCCATAACAGTGTCACCCCCCAACACATCCGGTCACCCCCCTCTCACCCTGTCACCCCCCTTTACATCCTGTCACCCCCCTTTACATCTTGACACCCCTCTAATACTGTCACCCCCCTAACAGTGTCACCCCCCTACACATCCGGTCACCCCCCTTCACACCCTGTCACTCCCCTTCACATCCTGTCACCACCCCTAACACTGTCACCCCCTTCACATCCTGTCACCCCCCAACATCCTGTCACCCTCCTACACATCCTGTCACCCCCTTCACATCCTGTCACCGCCCCTAACAGTGTCACCCCCTAGACATCCTGTCACCTCCCTACACATCCTGTAACCCCTCTTTCACCCTGTCACCCCTTCACATCCTGTCACCCCCTAACACTGTCACCCCCTCTCACCCTGTCACCCCCTTCACATCCTGTCACCCCCATAAGTGTCACCCCTTCACATCCTGTCACCCCGCTTCACATCCTGTCACCCCTAACACTGTCACCCCCCAAAAATCCTGTCACCCCCCACAACATCCTATCACCGCCCCTAACAGTGTCACCCCTAGACATCCTGTCACCTCCCTACACATCCTGTAACCCCCCTTTCACCCTGTGACCCCTTCACATCCTGTAACCCCCCCCCTAACAGTGTCACCCCCCTTTACATCCTGTCACCCCCCTAACACTGTCACCCCCTCTCACCCTGTCACTCCCGGCGGAGCTGCAGACTGAGGTGTCTCGCGATCTCCAGCCAATCAGAGCGTTGCCGCAGGTTACCACGGCAATGCTCTGACTGAAGATCGCGAGATATTCCCCATGTGGCTGAAGCTCTGCATCCGGCGGAGCTGCAGACCAGAAAACCCACCGGACCACCAGGGACACAGGGAGCCCACTGGACCACCAGGGAATCTCCAAAAAAGAAAGTTAATTTCGTCACCCACACTATCACCCCCTTCACATCCTGTCACCCCACTTTACATCCTGTCACCCCTCTAATAGTCACCCCTTCACATCCTGTCACCCCCCTAACAGTGTCACCCCCCAACACATCCGGTCATCCCCCTCTCACCCTGTCACCCCCCTTTACATCCTGTCACCCCCCTACACATCCGGTCACCCCCCTCTCACCCTGTCACCCCCCTTTACATCCTGTCACCCCCCTTTACATCCTGTCACCCCCCTTTACATCCTGTCACCCCTCTAATACTGTCACACCCCTAACAGTGTTGCCCCCCTACACATCCGGTCACCCCCCTCTCACCCTGTCACCCCCCTTCACATCCTGTCACCCCCCTTCACATCCTGTCACTCCCCTTCACATCCTGTCACCCTCCTACACATCCTGTCACCCCTTCACATCCTGTCACCCCTTCACATCTTGTCACCGCCGCTAACAGTGTCACCCCCTAGACATCCTGTCACCTCCCCTTTCACCCTGTCACCCCTTCACATCCTGTAACCCCCCCTAACAGTGTCACCCCCTTTACACCCTGTCACCCCCTCTCATCCTGTCACCCCCCAACATCCTGTCACCCCCTAACATTCTGTCACACCCCTACACATCCTGTCACCCTCCTACACATTATGTCACCCCCTTCACATCCTGTCACCGCCCATAACAGTGTCACCCCCTAGACATCCTGTCAACTCCCTACACATCCTGTAACCCTCCTTTCACCCTGTCACCCCTTCACATCCTGTCACCCCCTAACAGTGTCACCCCCTTTACATCCTGTCACCCCCTTCACATCCTGTCACCCCCATAAGTGTCACCCCATTCACATCCTGTCACCCCTTCACATCCTGTCACCCCTTCACACCCTGTCACTCCCCTTCACATCCTGTCACCCCCTAACACTGTCCCCCTTCATATCCTGTCATCTTCCCTAACAGTGACACCACCCTACACATCCTGTCACCCCCCTAACAGTGTCACCCCCTACACATCCTGTCACCCACCTCTCGCCCTGTCACCCCCTCTATCCCCCCTAACAGTGTCACCCCCTAAAACTGTCACCCCCTACACATCCTGTCACCCCCCTAACACTGCCACCCCCTTCACATCCTGTCACCCCCTTCACATCCTGTCACCCCCTTCACATCCTGTCACCCCCCTAACACTGCCACCCCCTTCACATCCTGTCACCCCCTTCACATCCTGTCACCCCCCTAACACTGCCACCCCCTTCACATCCTGTCACTCACTAACACTATGATACCCCCCGTCACCCCACCTCTCACCCTGTCACCCCCTCACCCCATTAACACGATGACACCCTGTCACCCCACCTCTCACCCCCTTCTCACCCCATAACCCCTCTTACTTTGTTACCCACCTCTCACCCTGTCACTCCCCTCAGACTGTCACCCCCCACCTCACCCGGTCACACCCCTCTTACTCTGTCACCCTCCCTCTCACTCTGTCACCCCATCACACTATGTCACCCCCCTCAGATTGTCACCCTCCCTCTCACTCTGTCACCCCATCACACTGTCACCCCCCTCTTACTATGTCACCCCCTCTTATTCTGTCACCCACCCTCACACTGCCACCCCCTCTTACTCTGTCACCCCCCCTTACTCTGTCACCTCACCTTGTTACTCTCCACACACCATGTTACCCCCCCTCACACTAGGTCACCCCCTCTTATTCTGTCATCCCCCTTACTCTGTCACTCACCCTGTCACCCCCCTCTTACTCTGTCCTTACTCTATCATCACCCTGTCACCCCCTCTTACTCTGTCACCCCCTTACTCTGTCACTCACCCTGTGACCCTGTCACCCCCCTAACAGTGTCACCCCCTACACATCCTGTCACCCCCCTCTTACCCTGTCACCCCTTCACATCCTGTCACCACCAGTGTCTCCCCCCTACACATACTGTCACCCCCCTAACACTGTCCCCCCTTCACATCCTGTCACCCTCCCTAATAGTGTCACCCCCCCTACACATCCTGTCATCCCCCAACAGTGTCACCCTCTACACATCCGGTCACCCACCTCTCACCCTGTCACCCCCTTCACTTCCAGTCACCCCAATAACACTGCCACCCCCTTCACATCTTGTCACCCCCTTAACATCCTGTCACCCCCCTAACACTGCCACCCCTTCACATCCTGTCACCCCCTTCACATCCTGTCACTCACTAACACTATGACACCCCCCTGTCACCCCACCTCTTACCCTGTCACCCCCCTCTCACCCTGTCACCCCACTAACACTATGATACCCTGTCACCCCACCTCTCAACCTGTCACCCCCTTCTCACTACATAACCCCTCTTACTTTGTTACCCCCGTCTCACCCTGTTACACCCCTCTTACTCTGTCACCCCATCACACTATGTCACCCCCTCTTACTCTGTCACCCCCTCAGACTGTCACCCCCTTTTACTCTGCCACCCCCCACACTGTCACCCCCTATTATTCTGTCACCCACCCTCACACTGCCACCCCCTGTTACTCTGTCATCACCTTGTCACCCCCTCTTACTCTGTCTCCCCATCACACTATGTCACCCCCTCTTACTCTGTCACCCCCTTTTACTCTGCCACCCCCCACACTGTCACCCCCTATTATTCTGTCACCCACCCTCACACTGCCCCCCCTTCTTACTCTGTCATCACCTTGTCACCCCCTCTTACTCTGTCACCCCCTTACTCTGTCACCTCACCTTGTTACTCCCCACACATCATGTCACCCCCCTCAACCATGTCACCCCCCTCACACCTCTTCAGCCCCCTCTTATTCTTTCACCCCCCTCTCACTCTGTCACCCCCTCACCCTGCCATCCCCCTTACTCTATCACTCACCCTGTCACCCCCTCTTACTCTGTCACTCACCCTGTAACCCCCCCTCTCACTCTGTCACCCCCTCTCACCTCTTCACCCCCTCTTACTGTCACCCCCCTAACACTGTCACCCCTTCACACCCCGTCACCCCCCCAACACTGTCAGCCCCCTACACATCCTGTCACCCCTCACATCCTATCACCACCTTCACATTCTGTCACCCCCCCTACACATCCTGTCACCCCCTACACATCCTGTCACACTCCCCTCTCACCCTGTCAACCCCCTTCACATCCTGTCACCCCCCTAACACTGTCACCCCTTCACATCCTGTCACCCCCCTAACAATGTCACCCCCCTACACATCCTGTCACCCCCTACACATCCTGTCACCCCCTCTCACCCTGTCAACCCCTAACACTGTCACCCCTTCACATCCTGGCACCCCCTACACATCCTGTCACCCCCTTCACATCCTGTCACCCCCCCTTCACATCCTGTCATCCCCCTTCACATCCTGTCACCCCCCTTCACATCCTGTCACCCCCTTCACATCCTGTCCCCCCAACACTGTCATCCCCTTCACCTCCTGTCATCCCACTAACACTATGACACCCCCCTCTCACCCTCTCACCGCCCTCTCACCCTGTCACTGCCCTCTTACCCCACTAACACTATGACACCTTGTCACCCCACCTCTTACCCTGTCACCCCATAACCCCCTCTTACTTTGTTACCCCCTCTCACCCTGTCACTCCCCACACTCTGTCACCCCCTACCTCACCCTGTCACACCCCTCTTACTCTGTCACCCCCTCACACTACATCACATCACCCCCTCACACTACATCACCCCCTCAAACTGTCACCCGCCCTCTCACTCTGTCACCCCATCACACTGTCACCCCCTCTTACTCTGTCACCCCCCACACTAAGTTACCCCATCTTATTCTATCACCCACCCTCACACTGTCATCACCTTGTCACCCCCCTCTCACCTCTTCACCCCCTCTTACTCTGTCACCCCCCCCTTACTCTGTCGCCTCACCCTATTACTCCCCACACACCATGTCACCCCCCTCACACTAGGTCACCCCCTCTTATTCTTTCACCCTCCTCTTATTCTTTCACCCCCCTCTCACTCTGTCAACCCCATTCTCACACGGTCACCCCTCTCACCCTGTCACCCCCTCTTACTCTGTCATCACCCTGCCACCCCCCTCTCAACCCATCACCCCCTCTTACTTTGTCACCCCGTCTTACTCTGTCACTCCTCCTTACTCTGTCACGTCACCCCCCACACTATGTCACCCCCCCTTACTCTGTCACCCCCCTCTCACTCTGTCAACCACTTACATAATGGCATCCTCCCTCTCACTCTGTCACTCCCCCTACACTATGTCACCCATCCTCTCATATTATGTCTTTCCCCTCTCACACTAGGTCACCCCTCCTTCACTCTGTCACCCCTCCTTCACTCTGTCGCCCCCCCTACACTATGTCACCCTTCCTCTCACACTAGGTCCCCCCCTTTCACTCTTTCACCCCCCCCCCTTTCACACTGTCACCCCTCCTTCACTCTGTCACCCTCTCTCCGCACACACTGACACCACTCACCGCACACACTGACACCACTCTCCGTGCACATTGTCACCCCTCCATACACACTGTCACTCCCTCCAAACACACAGGCACCACTCTCCGCACACACGAGCACCACTCTGCGCATTCAGTGCCAAAGGCCACAGACAGTACACAAACATACACATGCTGAGAGAAACATACATACAGACACACTCTCAGGCACACTCAGGTAGACAATGCAACGATGTATACAGAGACCAGCTCTCTATATCCAGTGCTGCAAGCTCCCCCTTCAATATATCTACAGCTTCTTATACACACACAAGTAAACTGGTATTTTTTTTCAATAATGGTGTTAGTGGGGGTCTCGTGTATGAGTTTCGCATAAGGCCTCGCCTAAGTATGATACAATGCTTATAGAACATCAGTAAAAAATTGTTAATATGGTAGACACATCATGAAGAAAACATGTAAGGGCTAACTATACATTGAGTAACATAACGCATATACTATACACTTGAGGTTCTCTCACTAGCTATGTGAGGGCTATGTATTGAAAACTCAGAAGCTTGCTAAAACTAAAACAAAAGCAAATAAGGACATGAAAACAGGTATAATTTCCAGTCTTAAACTGGACATTAGCTGGACAGGAGTCCCTGAGGTTCCCATGGCAAGGCACTGCTGTGAGGAGGCCCCTAATGACTTTCAATGTGTGCAGTCCTACGGAGGGCTCTGTGGTCTTAAAGGATTTGTGTCTTCCTCTGCCTGGGACTTAGTTTCCTGTGTCGCCTTGGCTTTTTGAGCTCCCTAGGCTCTGGTTTCCTGCTGTGTTGGGGGAGGAGGCACAGGCAGAGGTGGCAGCTGGAGCTTTCGCATAAATTTTGCTGGGTTCTCTGTGGCTGAAAGAACAAGGACGTCACACCCCCTCCCCCCCCCCCCCAACCGTGGTACCACTAGGGTCCCCAAAACACACCACCGGTACCTGGTGCCATGCTCTCTCAAGGTTTTGGTGATGGGCAGGAATTTGCGTCTGGCTGCCAGAACCGAGAAGGGTAAGTCCGCATAGACTGTAATCCTGCAGCTGTCCACATTTACGCTGGGGTGTTTCCTAGAACAGGCCATAATGGCTGATTTTACCGCTATGTCCCAGGTGACAGCGATGAGGGGTGCGTCTGGGTGCGTCCACTTGGGCGGTTGGTGTCTTCCTAATCCTGAACTCATTCTGTTTTCCCTGTTTCTCTAGCATAGACACTTTCATTTACTCTGTATACATGTTCAATTGCAGAAGTTTTTTTTCTTATTACATAATTTTTATGCATACACAGAATTGTTACTGAGACACACCAAAAAAGGAGAATAATGGTTAAAGGACCACTATAGGCACCTAGACCACTTCAGCTCAATGAAGTGGTCTTGGTGCCAGGTCCCCCAGGTTTTAACCCTGCAGCTCTAAACATAGCAGTTTCAGAGAAACTGCTATGTTTCATTGAGGATTAATCCAGCCTCTAGTGGCTGTCTCACTGACAGCTGCTAGAGCCGCTGCCGCGATTTTCACTGTGAAAATCACAGTGAGAAGATGCTTGACGTCTATAGGAAAGCATTGATAAATGCTTTCCTATGGACGGTTTGAATGCGAGTGCGCATGCACATTCGGTGCAGGAGGAGGGAGTCCGGCGCTGGAGAAAGGTTTTAACCCCTTCAGCCCAGTGGGAGGGGGCCCTGAGGGTTGGGGGGACCTATTAACACTATAGAGACAGGAAAACGAGTTTGTTTTCCTGGCACTATAGTGGTCCTTTAATTAACCCCTTAAGGACACATGACGTGTGACACGTCATGATTCCCTTTTATTCCAGAAGTTTGGTCCTTAAGGGGTTAAAGGAGCATTCTAACAAGTATGTCTAATGTTAGAATTTATGTAATATTTCAGTGTTTCTGTACAACTTAGTGCATGTACATGTTAGACATAGACATAGACATAGAATGTGACGGCAGATAAGAACCATTCGGACCATCTAGTCTGCCCAGTTTTCTAAATACTTTCATTAGTCCCTGGCCTTATCTTATAGTTAGGATAGCCTTATGCCTATCCCACACATGCTTAAACTCCTTTACTGTGTTAACCTCTACCACTTCAGCTGGAAGGCTATTCCATGCATCCACTACCCTCTCAGTAAAGTAATACTTCCTGATATTATTTTTAAACCTTTGTCCCTCTAATTTAAGACTATGTCCTCTTGTTGTGGTAGTTTTTCTTCTTTTAAATATAGTCTCCTCCTTTACTGTGATTCCCTTTATGTATTTAAATGTTTCTATCATATCGCCGCTGTCTCGTCTTTCCTCCAAGCTATACATGTTAAGATCCTTTAACCTTTCCTGGTAAGTTTTATCCTGCAATCCATGAACCAGTTTAGTAGCCCTTCTTTGAACTCTCTCTAAGGTATCAATATCCTTCTGAAGATAGGGTCTCCAGTACTGTGTACAGTACTCCAAGTGAGGTCTCACCAGTGTTCTGTACAATGGCATGAGCACTTCCCTCTTTCTACTGCTAATACCTCTCCCTATACAACCAAGCATTCTGCTAGCATTTCCTGCTGCTCTATTACATTGTCTGCCTACCTTTAAGTCATCAGA
Source organism: Pelobates fuscus (assembly GCF_036172605.1). NCBI lineage: Eukaryota > Metazoa > Chordata > Amphibia > Anura > Pelobatidae > Pelobates > Pelobates fuscus. The sequence continues at coordinate 77,290,333 of NC_086328.1, forward strand.
AATAATCACCCCTAAATCCCTTTCCTCAGATGTTGAGGTTAGGACTCTATCAAATATTCTGTACTCTGCCCTTGGGTTTTTACGTCCAAGATGCATTATCTTGCACTTATCCACATTAAATGTCAGTTGCCACAACTCTGACCATTTTTCTAGTTTACCTAAATCATTTTCCATTTGGCTTATCCCTCCTGGAACATCAACCCTGTTACATATCTTAGTATCATCCGCAAAAAAGACACACCTTACCATCAAGACCTTCTGCAATATCACTAATAAAAATATTAAAGAGAATGGGTCCAAGTACAGATCCCTGAGGTACCCCACTGGTGACTAGCCCAAGCTTCGAATATACTCCATTGACTACAACCCTCTGTTGCCTGTCACTCAGCCACTGCCTTACCCATTCAACAATATTGGAATCCAAACTCAAAGATTGTAGTTTATTGATAAGCCTTCTATGTGCAACAGTGTCAAAAACCATGTTAATGGTTGTGTTTTAGTATAATGTTAGTACTGTATGAGTATGCAAAGTTCTTTTAGAGTAAGATTCTTACAGCGGAGTATTGTAAAATGAGCTACAGTGGCAGTATGACAGTGTCTATATGGATGGTTTTCAGACCCCTAGCTGTGTCTTTTCTGAATCTGTATTGTTGGAAGTCCAGGGTAGTGTTTTGGTGCTGATCAATTGCCATGTCACTAGAATTGTCATTGATGATGTCATTTTTAATGTTGCTGAGAGGGATGAAATGATGGAAAATAGAGAAAAGGCGATAAATTAGATATTAGAATTCATGATTTAAAATTATATTAGTAGGTCTATGAGGCTCCTGGAATAATTTGATGTACTAGAAGACCCCTATCCAAGTTGGCAAATAATCTGTATAACTACTGTCTCAGCCTACAGTTTAAAAAAAAAAAAAAAAAGTGAGACATGCTGGAGTGGGATGACAGGGCAGTGGCTAGGATGATATTAGTGATTGAATAAAAGAAAAAGATGAGACAATAATATGCATGGGTAGAAGAATTAATGTGAAAAATACGCAAAAGAGCAAAAACATCTTGGGGGTGGGGCCGGACCGCCAAGCTGGACGGTCGCAAGACAGACCAGCTCCTGCAAAAAGCTAAACCATTAAGCCATAAAAACACAATTCTTGTCCCTTCTGCGGACCAGCAACAGCGGCCCTCGATGGGCAGAGTGCACTAGATCCAGGGTGAGGCTGGCTCACTGAGTATTAGTCCCCTGGAGGAGAAATCTTCACTATCACGGTTGAGGCCTACTCCGGGGGTGAGTGGAGCGGACGGCCGCTGCCCCGCTATCCCGCCTAATAGTGCCCAGACCCTCGAGGAATCGGCTCTGTCCCCCCCCCCCCCCCCCTCTGGACCGGTGGGGGTGATCCCGGTCCTCACCCTGATGCCCCGACCTCTACAACGCGAATAAGGCAAAGCAAGATTGCCAAACTGACCCGCAACTCAGGTGATAAACCTAAGATGGCGGAGGCCGCGTTCAACAGCACCAAGAACAAAGTACAAGAAAGCGGTCCCCCCACATCAGCCGCAACCAACGCGGATCAGAAGCACCAACAAATCTGACACCCACAAGGACCAGCGGCACGCTCACACCCTGGCACCTAACGGGTCACTTACATATGGAGCCTCATCACAAGCTCTAGACTCCGTTACGGAGACGGACTAGCAACCGACGGCGGAGAAAGAGGCACAGCAGACCAGCGCTTGCCCAGTCTGCTGTGTCCAGGTCCAGTCCAGGTCCATCGAGCCGGATGCCGCATACCACTCCCAGTCTGTCGTGCAGCACCTGCCAACCAACCCCGTGGGAGTCGCAACAGAGGCAGACCGCCGGACAGCAGCGGGAACGTGCTGAGCCCGCAGAGGGCATTAGCAAGGGGACTCTCTGAAAATGACCTCACTAATCATAACTTGTCTTAGTGTAAACATGGCAATATCGAAATTTTACCTATCACAATGCACCAGCCTTACTCAATTTACTCATGTGTAGCTATAGGGGCCTAAAGGGTGATATTTACCTCTCACATCTAAAGCATGTATCCAGCGAATAATAAACAGAGCATAATACCAGCATGTAACCTTATCCTGTACCTATTATACCAAAAATGTGCACTGCCTAGCAACTACCCTATCTGTTATCTATGCCAAGTAGCTCGAGGAATGCCGTTGGGGTACCTGGAGCCAGTTTATAATCATTATATGCACTGCAAAAATAAAAAATTATAAATAAATTAAAAAAAACATCTTATCTAATGAAACATGTTTTTGTAAAATGGTGTTAAGGCTTTACATTTTATACCCTTATGTTGTCTTTCATACAATAGTGTTAAAAGGACACATATACTTTTTACTTGTTTATTTTATTATATTTATGTTGTACTTTAAATCTTTAATAAAGTTTTTATCTTGAGTTGACGCAGAGCAATAAGCTCACACACTCTTGCATATTTTTTCAGTATTCTGGTCCTTTTTGTTATTTTTCTTTTCTTTATTTTTGAATTAAAAAAAACTGGTCTTGGTGCAGTGCCCTTTAGTTTTAACCATGCAATGTAAACATTAATGTTTGTGGAAACTACAATCTTTACATTGCTGAGTTAAACAGACTTTTAGTGTCATTCTTCCTGACTGCCACTAGAGGCACAGTTTCACTCAGTCATGTGACGTTTCACGACTATGGATTGAATGCTTCCCTATGGAAGGATTTTATTAGATAAGCGTGGCGCTTGCAGCTCACGCACTTCTCAACTGTAATAATTCTGTATGATTGGACAAGAAGAGTCTGCAGACATATGACATCTCGGAATGAGGTTCTGTTGGATGCACCGAGTGAGTGTTGGCGCTGGACAAAAAGGAAAGGAATACCTTACTCTCCTTTTATTTAAGCTGGAGTGTGAATCTAACTAGGTACTAGAATGCCATAGAGTTAGGAATAGAGATTTGTATTATTAACACTAAAAACACCTTTAGCTGTCACACTAATAACACCTTTAAATTCAAAATATCTGAACTGGTAAAATCTCATGTCAGCTTCTAGTTTGGCCTGAAATGTAAAATTCACTATAAATTTACTTAGTGATAATTTTTCTTGATTTAGCTCTTTAGGGTAAGATTTTCAAATGATTTATATGCAGAAATTCCCAGAGACTTTCATGGTGACTTATGTAGATAAATCATTTGTAAAAACACATTGTGATAATATGAAAAATTTATCCAAATAATTCAATTGATGCCCTGACTGTTACTTTGTTCAGATATAGAGTGAATGAAGCTCTATTTGATGTGCTACTTGCTTTCATTTCTGATACATGGCTGACAAGGAAGCAGGAAAACCGTTCATTGAAGTGGTCTGGGTGCAGTGTTTCTATTGCACTTAGTTTCCAGAGAAACTGCAATGTTTACATTGCAGCACTAAGTCTGCCTCCAGTGGCTGTCTACCAGACAGCCACTGGAGGCGCTTTCTGTCTGTTAACAGATTTGTGGTCCTGTCACGAACGCACCCTACTTTAAGAGTGTCCGTGTGTTGCGGTCACCGGCCCGCCGAGCCTCACGGCCGTGCCCGACCGGCACGACCGTACCGACTACACGAGCTTACCTGCTCGTCGGCGAGCCGGGAACCGCGCACTTAGTTCTTCCGGGCATCACGCCCGAATCCAATATGGCGCCGACCACGTGGTCGCGTCTATGGATAGCCCCGCCCCGAGAATTATACTAACGTGTGTGTGACGTCACGACGTCAACGCACACGCACGTTTTGGGGTCAGAGGTCACCCTCTGACCAATCATAGCTTAGAGAGGGGTATTTAAACCCCTAATTCACCCCAGTACTTTGCCCTGTCGTGGTTTCCGTTTCCTGGTTTCCTGAGAGTGCTATTTTCGTGTTTCTGATTTCCTGGTATCCTGATCCTTGGCTTTTCCCTGGTTATTCTGATCTCTGGTTTCCCTGACTTGGCTTGTTTAAACGGTATTGAGTATTTTCTGGCTTTCTTGACCTCGGCTTTCCCTTTGACCATTCTCTGTCTCTAGCGTATTAGTCCGGCCATTCTAAGGTCCGGTTTACGCTCTATCCTGTTATTTTCCTTTTCTTACTTATGTATATGTTTACATCATTTCTGCGTGCTGGACCACATTACTAGCCGTGACATTACGACAGGGCCATGGATCCTGCAGAACTATGCAAACATATGATTGCCTGTGAAAATAGGGTGGAGGATATGGACCACAGGTTAGACCAATTTGCCCAGGCATTTCAGACCTTGCTCCAGAGGACTGCCTATTTAGAGGTCCCTCCTGTACCACCTGTGGTTCCGCCACCTGTAGTGGTTCCCGTACCACATAAACCACCATCCATAACCCTGTCACCTCCCCCTCGTTATGGAGGTGATTCTAAAGAATTCAGAGGTTTTTTAAACCAAATTGAATACCACTTTGAGGCCTCCCCAGGTTCATTCCCAACAGATAGATCAAAAATAGGCTATCTGATGAACCAATTAACTGGAAAAGCCTTAACCTGGGCTAACCCCTTATGGGAAAGTGGAGACGCAGTAGCCCGTGATTACAATGCCTTCCTCACAGCTTTTAAGGCTACGTTTGAACCTAAAGGCAGGGAGAAGAACGCTGCCAAAGCCCTTATGAGAATAAAGCAAGGCAGTCGTTCTGTAGCCGATTACGCCATAGAGTTCAGAACATTGACGTCTGAGGTTGATTGGACCAATAGTGGTCTGGTGGCTGCTTTTTCTGAAGGTCTAGCTGAGAGTATACAAGATGAGACCGCAGCTAGAGACCTTCCGGTTAATCTTAATGAGTTTATTGCCTACATGATAGACATTGATAACCGGCTCAGAGAAAGAGAGAAAAACAAACAACGTAACAGACGTTCTAATTTGTCCATAGCTCCTCGTTTCTCTAACCCTGTGGTGAGTAGCCAAGCTCCTCTTCCAGAACCTGAACCCATGCAATTGGGTAGCGCTAAACTCACTGAGGCAGAGAGACAACACAGACGTAACGAAGGGCTATGTATGTATTGTGGCAAGAAGGGACATCAAAGATTGTCATGCCCGGTTCGGCCGGAAAACTTGCACACCTAAGGCACGTACGGGGACCGACCTTAGGTGTGATGTATATGTCCCCTAAATTGACTAAGAACCGTTTCCTTGTCAAAGTTACCTTGTCTTTTAAGAAGACCACTGTTCAGTGTGAGGCTATGATTGACTCTGGGGCAGCGGAGAATTTCCTAGACAAAGAGTTCTCTGCAAAACATCTCTTGCCCTTAAGACAAAAAGAGAAACCTATAGCAGTCGAGGCCATTGATGGAAGGCCTCTTACCCAGCCTTTCATCACACACGAAACGCTGCCAATCACTGTCTCAGTGGGTATTCTCCACTCTGAAGAGATGACCTTTCAAATCATATCTTCACCTACATGTCCGATAATACTCGGCTTCCCTTGGCTCCTGAAACACAATCCACGTTTGGATTGGATTGAAGGAGAGATTGTGAGTTGGGGTGAGAGATGCAAAGGTGTTTGCTTTAAGCAAATCCCACAACCTATTGGTACCATTAATGTTCCTATTGCACCTCCCTTGACCACACAAATACCGCCGCAGTATATGGATTTAAAAGAGGTATTTAACAAGGTCCAGTCAGAAGGGTTACCTCCTCATAGACCTTATGACTGTACAATAAATTTATTACCAGGGACTATGCCTCCCAAGGGAGGAGTTTATGCCTTGTCCCCCCAGGAAAATCTTTGTTTGGAAGAATATATAAAGGATGCTCTCAGAAAGGGCCATATCCGTAGATCCTCCTCACCAGCCGGGGCTGGGTTCTTCTTTGTCTCTAAAAAAGAAGGAGACCTACGCCCCTGTATCGATTAAAGGGGTTTGAATAGGATTACCATAAAAAATGCCTACCCTATTCCCCTTATATCAGAGCTGTTTGACAGATTGAAGGGAGCTCGAGTCTTTACTAAGCTCGATCTCCGAAGTGCGTACAATCTAGTCAGGATTAAGGACGGTCACGAATGGATGACCGCATTTAACACAAGAATGGGACATTACGAGTACCTGGTTATGCCGTTTGGATTATGTAACGCTCCAGCGGTATTCCAGGATTTTATTAACGATGTCCTAAGAGAGTACCTTCACATGTTCGTTCTAGTGTACCTGGACGACATTCTCATCTATTCCCCAGACCTAGAGACACATCACGAACATGTGAGAATTGTACTGAAAATCCTGTTACAGAACGGTCTTTACTGTAAACTGGAGAAATGCCAGTTTGACCAAACGGAAGTATACAATTCCTTGGATACGTTATATCTCCGTCTGGTTTCCAGATGGATCCCCGCAAACTGGAGGCAGTCTTACAGTGGCCATTGCCCAAGGGCCTTAAAGCTACTCAACGCTTTATAGGTTTTGCGAATTACTACCGCAAATTCATAAAGGGATTTTCCTCCGTGATTTCCCCTATAACCAATTTAACCAAAAAAGGAGCAAATTGTATATCTTGGCCCAAAGAAGCAAGAGAGGCATTTGAACGGTTAAAATCTTTATTTTCCTCAGCACCTGTCCTGACCTATCCTGATCCAACCAAACCATTTATCCTAGAGGTGGATGCGTCAGAGACAGGAGTTGGAGCCATTCTGTCTCAGAGAGAAAGTCCTGATACACCTTTACATCCCTGTGGATTTTACTCTCGCAAACTCACACCTGCAGAGAAGAATTATGACATAGGGAATAGGGAACTTTTGGCCATTGTACTTGCCCTTAAGGAATGGAGGCATCTCTTGGAAGGTTCCAAAGAGCCACTTTTGATCTTTACTGATCATAAGAATTTGGCTTATATTGGGGACGCTAAGAGACTGTCCTCTCGTCAGGCTAGATGGTCATTGTTCCTCTCCCGATTCAATTTCGTAATTACGTATAGGCCTGGTACTAAAAACACCAAGGCAGATGCACTTTCTAGGCAGTTTGAGACAGAGGAAGTTCCGGAACAGGAGATATATCCTATTATACCTCCTGAATGCCTCATTGCCACTACAGTTTCCGAAGTGTCTTCTCCACTCTTCTGTGCCATAATAGCAGACCAAACTCAGGCACCTGTGGGAAAACCTCCGGACAAACTGTATGTGTCACCTCCGTTCCGAAAAAAGGTACTAGATATGTTCCATGACAACCTCACAGCGGGCCATCCTGGAGTCCATAAAACTCTCTCTGCTATCTGCAGGAAGTTTTGGTGGCCTGCTCTTAGAAACGATATCAAAGATTATGTTGGGGCATGTCAAATATGTGCCGTTTCTAAAGTTCCTCCTAGATCGCCCCCTGGACTGTTACAACCACTGCCCATACCTAATGCTCCATGGACCCACTTAGCCATGGATTTCATTGTGGATCTACCCAGTTCAAACGGGTTTAATACAGTCCTTATGGTTGTCGATAGATTCTCAAAGATGGCACATTTTGTCCCACTTAAAAAATTACCATCTGCTCAAGATCTAGTTCAAATATTCTTGAGAGAGATCTTTCGGTTGCACGGTGTACCCAAAAGCATAGTATCTGACAGAGGTACCCAGTTTGTTTCTAGGTTTTGGCGTTCCTTTTGCAAACAATTGGGCATCGAACTCTCCTTTTCGTCAGCGTATCACCCTCAAACAAATGGAGCAGCAGAGAGGGCGAATCAGTCTTTAGAAGCCTATTTACGTTGCTTTATAAATGCCAATCAGTCTAACTGGTATGAGCTCTTACCCATGGCTGAGTTCGCCAGGAACAACGCCACTCATGAATCTTCTACTCATAGCCCGTTCTTTGTAAATCAGGGTTATCACCCCACTGTTTTCCCTTCTGAATTCTCAGACACGGACATCCCTGCTTTGAACACCCGTTTAGAATCAATTCATGATACTTGGGATTCCGTCCATTCGGCTCTGCAAAAGGCTTCATTACGTGCTAAGGTCCAAGCTGACAAGAAACGGGGTGCTAATCCTGTCTATCTTCCAGGTGACAGGGTGTGGCTCTCCACAAGACATATCAAACTTAAGGTTCCATCCATGAAATTTGCCCCTCGATACATAGGTCCTTTTCGTGTCATCCGACATATCAATCCAGTGATCTATTCCTTGGCACTTCCAGCTCATATGAGAATTGCGAATACTTTTCATGTCTCTCTACTCAAGCCCCTTACTTGCAATCGATACACCAGGTTATCCACACCTCCTCCACCCTTGGTAGTAGGTGACCAAGAGGAGTACGAAGTTCGTTCTATCTTGGACTCCAAAATGTCCAGAGGTGTCTTGTCCTATCTTGTTGACTGGAAGGGCTATGGTCCCGAGGAACGTTGTTGGTTTCCTGCTGACCGGGTTCATGCGCCCCGTCTTGTCCGGTCGTTTCACAACCGCTTTCCTCTTAAGCCGGGTCCTTCCCGCCCGGTGCGCGGTCTTCGAGTGGGGGGTACAGTTGCGGTCACCGGCCCGCCGAGCCTCACGGCCGTGCCCGACTGGCACGACTGTACCGACTACACGAGCTTACCTGCTCGTCGGCGAGCCGGGAACCGCGCACTTAGTTCTTCCGGGCATCACGCCCGAAGCCAATATGGCGCCGACCACGTGGTCGCGTCTATGGATAGCCCCGCCCCCGAGAATTATACTAACGTGTGCGTGACGTCACGACGTCAACGCACACGCACGTTTTGGGGTCAGAGGTCGCCCTCTGACCAATCATAGCTTAGAGAGGGGTATTTAAACCCCTAATTCACCCCAGTACTTTGCCCTGTCGTGGTTTCCGTTTCCTGGTTTCCCGAGAGTGCTATTTTCGTGTTTCTGATTTCCTGGTATCCTGATCCTTGGCTTTTCCCTGGTTATTCTGATCTCTGGTTTCCCTGACTTGGCTTGTTTAAACGGTATTGAGTATTTTCTGGCTTGCTTGACCTCGGCTTTCCCTTTGACCATTCTCTGTCTCTAGCGTATTAGTCCGGCCATTCTAAGGTCTGGTTTACGCTCTATCCTGTTATTTTCCTTTTCTTACTTATGTATATGTTTACATAGTTTCTGCGTGCTGGACCACATTACTAGCCGTGACACCGTGATGTAGTTGTGGTCGTGAAAGGGGTTAAAGTTCACTATTTGTCTGCACTAGACCGGAAATAATGATAAAATACCACTTAACAACACCCACACCAAAGCATAATAATGTAAATATTACTATTTAACGCTGCCACCACCAAAACAACTTATTAATAAAAACCCACCAAAGGTAACTTAGCACAATATCTATGCAATTGCAAAATACTAATTAGTCTCTTCAGGTAACATGATTCTTTACCAGACAAAGACAGAACTTAATAAAGGAATATTTATTATGAGCAAAAATATAGTCACAGTGCATACAAAAATATAGATGATAATAAAATTGTTTACACCAACAACAGATAAAAAAACAAAAGGGATAAAATAACAGAAGTCCTAAACACTTAGTCAGGTTTTTAAACTAAACTTCTGCCCCAGGGGGTCTCTGGTAAGAAAGATGGTGACTCACTTAGAATTAGATTCTGGACCCTCAAGCAAGTACAAATACACATCTCAGTATCATTGGATATATACCCTGTGGATTATCACGCCTCACCCAGAGGTGGAGTTAAGGTGTATCTATAGAGACAATAAGTGACCACCCCTTATGTCCCAGACCCACATCAATCCAAATAGAAACTTTTCCTTCTATCTCCTCTTTTGTACTTGCCACAGAAATAATAATTGCCTCTATGAATTTCCTAATATTTCTCCATTCCATAGATATGTCACACTTATTACTTGTGACCCAATATAGCGGACATCACAATCCCTGCCCTTATGGTTAGGTTATGCCAATCATGTTTGGGCTTGTTTAGAAGATGGCACTTGTCCCATTCTAAATATAATAAAAATTAGGCTTAATTATTATTCTGTGGGTACATATTAATGTTTCTTTTGGATATGATACTTGAACACAAGGCTAATGATCATTAACATAACAAAGAAATTAACTCATCAATTAAGAGGCAGAGGCCATATGGCTGAAGGTAGTTAGTTTATATTGGAACTTGACTTCCAGGCCACTTATGTGTTTCTTCTCACACCTTACAGAGCCGTTGATTAATCAAAGGATCAATCCATGTTGTAAACCATCTACCTCCTTTCACATTCCTATGCAATTTACATTATCCCTTGCAACCAAGTGGCCAATTCATATATGCACTACACAAATTACATTACATGGCAATATTCTGTTGTGCAACAATGAATTAAACACCCTTGGCGTGACAGGTCTGGTAACTGACACTGGACATCCAGCGACAGCTATTTCCCTATAGTTAATCATTGATTCAATGGTTTTCTATGGGACATGCCTAATGCGCATGGCCAGCTGGGAATATGTATTTACTGCCATGGGGGGGGGGGGGGGGGTTGAGAACGAAGGAGATCGAATGCCAGGAATACAGCTTTGTATTCATGGCACTATAGTATCCCTTTAAACTCTCACACTAAAGCCCATACTCCTTGGATTCTCATTTTAACATTTATTGTTACACCACTGCATTAATAATGTGAGATAACATCTCTGCAATATATAGAAGAGCAATGTTGTCTAGGTCTGTTGAGGATTATATCTTTTTTTTTTTTTTTAAACAAACATTTCTTCAGAATGAAAATAAAATGTCTTTTGTGAAGCTTTTTCCAGGATATGAGTATCTGTAGGAAATTGCTTGCTGTATTTTTTACTTGAGTCATGTTTCCTGTCAGACTAAAGAAAATAGGTAAGGAAGTCTGTTTGCTTGTTGGATGAAAAATCCCTCTTGGTACTATCTATAGTGTTTGTGTCCAGCAGCTTCACATCTACACGTATTAATATGCTGATAGAATCAAATGACTATTTAGAAAGGTGTGAACATGACTTCATTAGTTTTTTTTTAAAGTTCAAAGCTTTATTTGTATCATCTGAACAGTTACAATAATAAGGCAGAGGAAAACAAAGGAGACTCGCAGGTCCCGTTTAGTAACAAGTAACAGTATTATATGGCATAAGATAATTAAGTAACCTTGCTATTGAGTTTAGTGCATCACTGTTATTAGGAGAAGCATGAGTTGCTACCAAGTAGCCATACTTGTTTGAGTTTATGCTGCAGATCCGATCGTGCATGTTCGAGTTGTTGTGGTGCGTGCTAGATATTATATTGGGCCGGGTGGGCGCTCGTGTCCCAGCAGTGGTGTCGAGTTGTATAGGTGGTGTAGTGTTACCTAGAACAGCTCTTCTGTTCATAATGCGTTGTGTGTCTGAGGAGTGTGCCGTGAAGTTTGAGTACAGCTTAGGCTGGGTTATTGTTGATATGTTGGTGTTCTGGAAATAGTTTGTTTCAATGTATGTCAAGCGGTATTGTCGGCAGGGCTTTTATTGTTAAGCTTGTGAGAGAGTGTTCTATGACGGGCGTGTCCTGTTGTGCATGAAGGGGGACACGTCAGTCCCGTGAAACTGTTTGTGTCGTTAAGGCAGGCTTGCGTTATATAGTTGCAGCTTTCTAGTTTGGTCGTGGAACGTTTTCTGTTTCTCATCTGTCGGTAGGACTCGTCTAGTTAGCGGTCATCTTGTGTCTATGCCCGTGTTGAGTTGGTAGAGTAAGCAACAATTAGTGTTTCATGTGACTTCAGAGGTTTAATTGGTTTTATTTCTAATGTGGTGTACTATTGGTGTTTTGAATTATGTGGCCATTATGGCGGGAGAGAGGTTGGTGTCTTAAGGATTGGGGAGGAAGAAGAGAGAGGAAGGAGAGGGGAGGGAGAGGGAGGAGAAGAAGAAGATAGAGGTACGAGATAAGGGGACTAGAGGGTTGGGTTTGTTTGACCTCGGACCATCCCCCGCTCGGCTGCTCCGTTGGACCCCTCCCACGGGCGCGCGCCCACCGCGGGCGGACAGGAGCCCCCACCAGATGGATGCGCGACCCCGCCCCCCCGCCCACACCCGCGTGGCGCTCCTCGCTCCCGCCGTTCGTCCCGCCACGTAAACTATCCATGGTCCCCACCTGTCCACGTGTTTCTCCTCAGTCCCCAATAGGGATGCCTGTATCCTTTCCGCAGTGTATATTTCGTCCACCTTGTCCATCCACTGTGCCGTCGTGGGGATCACGGTCGATTTCCAATGTTGTGGGATTAGTGCTTTGGCGGCATTCAGGAAGTGTCTGAGAATAGATCTTCGGTATGCCCCGATAGGGAGTGACGTGGAGTGCAATAAGGCCAGATCCCTATTGAATTCCCCTGCGTCCCCCAGTATCTCTTTGGTTATTTGTCGGACCGCGTCCCAGAATGGCGTGATCTGGGGGCAGTCCCACCAGATGTGCGTTAATGTTCCTCGTTCCGAGCCGCACCTCCAACATGTGTCGGGCGTTGCCGGGAAGATTCTATGCAGACTATCTGGAGTTTTGTACCACATTGCTAGTAATTTGTAATTGGTCTCCTGATGTTTGGAGCTGGACGAGCATTTGTGGTGTAAGATAAGTATTTTTTCCCATTGGGTGTCAGTGAAGGTGTTGTCGAGCATACGTTCCCATTGTCGTCTATAAGTGTTTTTGGTTTCAAGGTGACCGACTAGTAGGTGCTGGTAGAGAAGGGATATGGCTTTGTCTAGGTGTGCTGTGTTTTCGCAGAGGCCTTCGAACCAAGTTGGGTCTCGGTGGATTGCTTCTCTATCCGGGAGTGTCTGGTAGAAGTGTTTAAGTTGTGCATAGTGGAACGTTTGTAGGTTCGTCGGCGTGTGGCCCTCTGTCATGTCTCGCAGTGGTTTTATGTCCGCGTTGTGTAGCGCCTTACGTATAGGGATGTGGTCTCCTCTGTGTATAAATTCCCAGATCTGTGGTGGTATTCCCCCTCCTATTTTGGGGTTGTGCTGGAGTTGGGTTAGTGGGCTTGGCGTTGGGGATACTTGGGGCGCTCCCCTAATTTTGTCCCATACCCTCAGTGTGTGTGTTACCAGAGAGTCAGGGTCTAGGGTTGGTGGTGTTGAGCGTCCCGCATTCCAGATCAATGCTATCAGAGTTGGGTGTAGGTGTTCCTTATCCAGCGTTATCCACTGTTTGTTGCCCGAGTGGGTGTGCCAGTCAAGTATTCTCTGCAGTATGGAAGCTTGGTGATATTTGCGCATATCGGGGAGTGCCAAGCCCCCCCACTGTCTCGGCAGGCATAATAGGTCATGCCGGATGCGTACCTGGTTACCATTCCAAACGAAGCGAATCATAGCAGTTCGTAGCGATGAAAAGAAGGTCGCAGGTAGGGCCAGCGGTACCGTTTGGTATAGGTATAGGATCCTGGGTAATATGTTCATCTTCAATATCGCGATTCTGCCGAACCATGATATGTGGGGGTAAGACCACCTCTTTAGATCCTGTTGGATGCGTTGCAGGAGAGGTATGTAGTTGGACTGGTACAGCAAGCTCATGTCTGAGGTAAGTGTGATTCCGAGGTAGCGCATATGTGACTGGCACCATCGGAAGGGGTATTGATTTTTGAGGGTTTCGACCATTCGTGCGGGTGTCGTGAGGTTGAGGACTTCGCATTTCGCCTCATTTAGTTTGAAATTGGACAGTTCCCCGTATACCTTGAGTTGTGCCATAAGCCCTGGTAGGGTGTTTTCAGGGTCGGTGATGAAGAAGAGGAGATCATCGGCGTACGCGGCGATTTTGTGTGTCGAGGATTTCCACGTGAAGCCTTTGATCTCCGCCGCCTGCCGGACCGCCTCCAGGAGGGGCTCGAGGGAGAGCGCGAATAGCATGGGCGAGAGTGGGCAGCCCTGCCTCGTGCCGTTCCGTATTTGGAAGGAGTCCGTAAGCGCGCCATTTACCCGTACTCTGGCTGTCGGGTTGTTATACAGCGCTTTGATCCATAACATCATGTTGTCGCCGAGTCCGATTGCCTTCAGTGTGTTCATAAGAAAGGACCAGTTCACTCGGTCGAACGCCTTTTCAGCATCAGTGGATAGGAGGATAGTATGCTCTTTGGATCGTTTCGTTAGGTGTTGGATCGACAGGGCTCTCAGGGTACTGTCCCTTGCTTCTCTCCCAGGTATGAAGCCGGTTTGGTCCGGGTGTATAAGTTTCGGTAATAGGCGGCTTAGCCTGTTGGAGAGTATTTTTGTGAGAAGTTTCATATCCACGTTTAGAAGTGATATTGGCCTGTAGTTTCCGCAGAGCTCGGGGTCTTTCCCCGGTTTGGGGAGGACCGTAATAATGGCCTCTAGTGATTCCGGGTGGAATTGGGCGTCTGTCGTGAGGGCGTTGAGAGCTAGTGTGAGTTTTGGGAGCAGGGTAGTTTTGAATTTTTTGTAGTATTCCAGGGTGAAGCCATCCGGGCCCGGCGCTCGTCCAGTCTTGGCTGTTTTGATTGCGCCTGCTACTTCTGCTTCTGTGATCGGGGCCTCCAGTGATTCCATCTCGTCTCGATGGAGTTTGTTCGTGACGAATTTAGTCAGATATTCGTGTATCCTCCTCTGTTTTTCTTCGGCTGCTGTCCCCTGGGAGGGGTGTGCAACATTGTATAGGGTTGAGTAAAAATCGCGGAATTGGGTGGCTATTTTGTCGGGGAATTGGGTGGTCGTGCCATCGGCTGTCCGAAGTCTGTGGACTTGGGCTATCGTTTGGGGCCCTCTAAGCATTCTTGCCAGTAGTTTTCCCCCTTTGTTGGCGTGCTGGTAGAAGAATGCTTTCGATCGCTGTATGGTGCGGTAGTGGTGGCGCGTGAGAAGGTCTCTTAGTTGTCTGCGTGCTTCCAGTAGGGCTGCGTATGTCGATACAAGTTGGGATCTTTTGTGTTGCGATTCGAGCGATGTTATTTCCTCCACCAGGGTGGTCATCTGGCGTTTGGATTCTTTTTTTTTCCTCGCGGTTAAGCGTATCAGTGTGCCACGTATTACACTCTTGTGTGCTTCCCAAATGGTGGTCGCCGTTAGTTCATCCGTTGTGTTTAGGTCGAAGTATGTGGTTAATTCCTCGGATATCTGTGTGCGTGTCACTAGGTCCAGTAGGAGAGAGTCTTGTAGCCTCCATGTCCGCGTGGCTGGTCGCACATATGGGGAGTCAATTGCCATGGATACTGGGCTATGGTCCGACCATAGGGCAGTTTCGATCTCCGTAGATTGTAACGTCGATAGTTGTTCTTGTTGCAAGAAGAGATAATCTATTCTTGCATATCGTTTGTGGAGAGCGGAGTAGTGGGTGTACTCTCTGTCTGTGGGGTGTATTGCTCTCCAGCAGTCTACCAGCCGCAGGCCTCGGAGAGCCATGTTTATGCTTCTCAGTGCCCCCTGTGGGACGCTACTGTGGCCTGTGGAGGAATCCAGGAGTGGGTGTAGGGGGACGTTGAAGTCTCCCCCTACAATGAGGGTGCCTTCCATAAAGTGGGAGAGCTTGGCGAGGGTCCTACGGACGTATTGGGCTTGGTTAGTGTTCGGCACGTATAGTGTTGCAAACGTGTAGGTGCGGTTCCTTATTACCCCTTTCAAGAATAAGTAGCGTCCTTGGGGATCTATTATTTTGTCTGATACTTCGAATTGGAGTTTCGCCGCCAGAAGGATCGCTACTCCTGCCCTTCGGGCTGTGGGGTGGTTGCAGAGGAATGGAGATGGGTAGTCCCTGTTTTTCAGATTCGGCGCGGATCCCTCTTTGAAGTGGGTCTCCTGCAGAAAAGCCACTGAGATGTGACGTCTGTGTAGGTCCCGTAGCAGTTGTGTCCGCTTCTCCGGGATATTCAGTCCCCTGCAGTTCAGGGTGAGAATCCTGTATGGATCCGGCACGTATGCGCAGGATCCCGCCATTCGCCGGGGTGCGATCGGGCGCGGGACGCGGGGCGCAGCCACGCGGCCGGAGCCTACCCCAGGCCTCCCAGGCCAACTGCCCGCCCCCGTCGGGTCGCGCCCCCGCGGGTAGATCCGCAGCCGGCGGAGGGAGGGAAGAGGGGGTGGGGGGGAGGGCGGGAGGGGGTGAAGGGTGGGGTGGTGTGCCTCTCAATGGGGAAGAGAGGCGTGTCGCCCAAGGATTGGGGGCGTGAGTTCCTCCTGTGTGAGGAAGTTCGTGTGCCTGCGGAGGCAGTCGCCGGCTAGAGCCGCCAGCTGTCGGCCGGTAGCGTCCCACCGGCGGCTCCCCGCAGGGTATTAGTATTCACACGAACAGGGGCGTGGGGGCACGTATCCGCCTCCTATTGTGGCGCCAAGGTAGTGGCGTGAGGCTGTCCGGTAGGTACGAGGGCTACCGGGTAGTAGTGTGGGTCCATTTGTGGTCCGCCACCGTGTATGTAGTTGATTGACGTGTACCTTACGACTTGCTGATTCCTTTTGCCATGTGGGGGTGAGCTGTATTGTGATGTGTATCGATTCCCCGAGTGGGAGTGTAGTATCGTCCGATGTTTGGGTGTCAGTGGAGTCGTCATTGTCCCAGTCGGAGTCCCTGGTTGCCGCGTAGGGTGGGATGGGGCGGTCCCCCGTCTTCCTCTGTTGTTATGTCAAGCGGGGTGTGTACCTCCCGTGTGGGGCTCAGTCATCTATCCCCTACCATTCAGGTTTTGTGTAGTGATTGTGTGGGCAGGGGGGGGGAGGGCTAGGTCTAGGCAGGTGCGTCTGAATTGTCCTAGTGTGTGGGTGTGCATACATACATTTCAGAAGTGTATTCATATATCGTAGTTGCAGCACTGGCCTTAAGTAGAAACGGTACATAGCAAAATACATAACGGTTGATAGACAGGTTAGTCGGAGTTAGCTTCTGATTGTTGCTCTGTAGCAGCTTTCTGTCCCTAAGCTGCTCATTTTACCCATCCCTTACGAAAAATTGTGGGCGACATCACCCTGCTTGTCTTCCTATAGGTAGATTCCTGGTATTTATTGAGTGATAATGTATACTATTCGTGCGGGGGGGGGGGGGGGGGGGCCTATCAATGCTTGCGCATATGAGTGGTTGTGTGGGGAATGGGGGGGGGGGGGCTAGGTCTAGGCAGGTGTGCCTGAGTTGTCCTAGTGTGTGGGTGCGCATCCATACATGTCAGAAGTGTATTCCTATATCGTAGAAACGGCACATGGCAGAATACGTAACAATAGGTAGACAGGTTAGTCGGAATTAGCTTCTGATTGATGCTCTGTAGCGGCTTTCTGTCCCTAAGCTGCTCTTTTTACCAATCCCTCAAGAACAATTGTGGGCGACATCACCTTGTTTGTCTTCCTATAGGTAGGCTCCTGGCATTTATTGAGTGATAATGTATACTATTCGTGCGGGGGGGGGGGGATTATACCCCGAAGCACCTGCCGCTATGGGTTTTCAAACTTCTAGACCTATCAATGCCTGCGCATATACTTATATACATATACTTATACGTTGAGGTGGTGGGGTGGTGGGGGGGGGGGGATTGCTGATCCCTGTGTTGTTTCACCGATGGTAGTGGGTTGACACTAGCAGATGGGGGAGGGTGCCCATTGGAGGGATTGGGGATGCAGCGTGGTTTCGTGGCGTGAGTTATAGTTTCTGTTAAGGGGAGCTGTAAATTGTTCCTCTGATCTGCAGCGTGCGGGGGTTGTTTCCCACCTGGGAGCTGGTCCGGGGTTGAGCCTTTTGAGTCCCATGTATAAAGTCCCGTTCCGGGGTGGGGGGGGGGGAGATTGCTTCAGGTGGGTTCCCCGGTGAAGATGGCCCCATCCCATTCCCCACCCAAAGACAGCAACCATGTGGTGAGTGTCCCCCAACCAGTTCTGTGTGGCAGACATAGCGTGATGACCTGGGGGGAGATTGCCCACTGTGGGGTTTCCTAGTGCAGGTGGCCCCCTCCCACTCCCCACCCAAAGACGGCGTCCACGTGGCGAGTGTCCCCCACTCTAGTCCGGGTGGCAGACATAGCGTGTCGATATGTCGTCGGGGGGGGGGGCTCGTGAGCACTCACATTTGAGGTGATGGGTTGCGTCCATGTGTGGGTGTAGGTGCTGGACCCTCGGGGCTTGGGAGCAGTTGCCTTAGGCTATTCCTCGGGGATGGTCGGGTGAGGTGGAGCTGGCTGCTGACGTGGGGGGGGGGGGGGAGATTGCTTCAGGTGGGTTCCCCGTCCCATTCCCCACCCAAAGACTGCAACCATGTGGTGAGTGTCCCCCAACCAGTTCTGTGTGGCAGACATAGCGTGTTGACCTGGGGGGGAGATTGCCCACTGTGGGGTTCCCTAGTGCAGGTGCCCCCCCCCCCCCACTCCCCACCCAAGGACAGCGTCCCTGTGGCGAGTGTCCTCCAATCCAGTCCGAGTGGCAGACATAGCGTGAAGACATGTCGCCGGGGGGAGGGGGGGGGGGGGGAGTACTCACATTTGAGGTGATGAGTTGCGTCCATGTGTGGGTGTCTGTGCTGGGCCCTCGGGTCTTGGGAGCAGTTGCTTTAGGCTATTCCTCGGGGTTGGTCGGGTGAGGTGGAGCTGGCTGTTGATGTGGCTCTCGTGGGCCCCTACGGGGACGCCTGAGCTGCCGTTGTGTTGCGGTGCCTCGGTTGAGAGGTTCCAGTATCCAGTCAGGTATCTGAAGGGAGGGAAGTCCCGTGCGGAGCAGGAAGTTCGGCACTTCTTCAGGCCATCGCAGCACGACCCATTCATTGTTGTACCGGGCTTGCAGACTGAATGGGAAGCCCCATTTGTATGGGATGTTTCTGTCCCTTAGTGCCATTGTGATGGGACGCAGTGCTCGTCGCGCCTCCAGGGTCACCGGTGAGAGGTCATGGAAGAGGGAAACCCCGGTCCCCTGATACCTCCACGTGGTTTGTGCTCTGGCTGCCCTCATGATCTTCTCCTTCAGCTGGTAGGAGTGAAGGCAGCAGATGATGTCTCGCGGTTCTCCCTCCTGGAGCCTCGGTTGTAAGGCCCGGTGTGCCCGATCAAATCGGATGTCAGCTGGGGCCTCCTCTCCAAGGATAGTACGGAAGAGGTCCCGCAGCGTTGTCTCCACGCTCCCTTCGGCCTCCTGTTCCGGGATTCCGCGAACTCTGATATTGGAGCGACGGCTCCGGTTATCGAGGTCCTCCGTCTGGCGTCTCAGGGTAAGTAGTAGGTTGCCTTGTCTGGAGATGGCAGTGTCTGTTGCTGTGGCCTGCTGGCGTATGGTTTGGGCCTGTTCCTCCAGGGATCATATGCGGCCGTTTTGTGCGTCGACGTCGGCCTGTAGTGCTGAGACCGCCGAGGCAATCGATGCTGTGAGTGAAGTTTCCAGGGATCGTAGGTCTGCTTTAGTGACCATTCCCGTTGCTAGTCTTCTGAGTTCTGCCCCTATGTCCGCCAGCGTAGGCTGCTCCAGGTCGGAGTTAGTGGAGGCCGGAGATGTCGGCGCCATATTGGGGGGACATGCCTCGTGGGTAGGCCCCGACGGGGTGTGGAGAAATCCGTCCATCGGTCCCGACACAGAGGACGTGGGTGCCCCCCTGGGGGTTTGCGGGTTATCCTGTCGTCTATTGCGCCCCATTTCGTTCCGTGGGTCGTGTGTGGTGTGCTTTTAGGAGCTTGGTGGCGGAGAGCTCGTGGTTTAGACGTCCATACTGTTCGGAGTCTTGGCCACGCCCCATGACTTCATTAGTTGTGACTAACTTCTAGATCATAGTAGTCATAGAGAATATTTCGCATGGCAAAGTAGTTGCTTTTCTAAAATGCCTAAATTCTGAAATACATATTAAAATACCGTGCAATTCGGACTTAAAGAAATATTTCCAATGACCACTAAAATGTTAGGAATCCAGATTTGTATTCCTAAATATATAGTGTTCCTTAAGATGACTAGTCTTCAACTTTAACTGTACAAAAGTAAACCTATATGTATTTCTATGCTTCTATCATCAAAATAATACAAACAAACATAATGAAAGTTCTGCTGTTAAAGGACCACTAACAAACTAGTTTTACTGGCACTATAGGGTCCCACTCCCGCCGGGCTCAAGAGTGAGGAAGGGGTTAAATTCTTACCTTTCTCCAGCGCCCGGCTCCCTTGGCACTGGGGACTCTCCTCCTTCTTCCGACTTCATCTGCCGAATGCGCATGTGCAGCAATAGCCACGTGCGCATTCAATCAGTCCATAGGAAAGCATTTCTCAAGGCTTTCCTATGGACATTGGCATCTTCTCACTGTGAAAATCACAATGAGTAGACAGCCACTAGAGGTGGAGTTAACCCTGCAATGTAATTATTGCAGTTTTTAAAAAACTGCAATAATTACACTTGCAGGGTTAAGAGTAATGGGAGTTGGCACCCAGACCACTCCAATGGGCAGAAGTGGTCTGGGTGCCTGGAGTGTCCCTTTAACCCTAGATGGATCTGGCACCCAGACCACTTCATTGAGCTGATGTGGTCTGGGTGCCTATAGTAGTCCTTTAAGCATTACTTAACTTATCTCTTGGATTACTAATTTTAAATTGGAGAATGTGTTTACTTTTAGGGTAGGAAATAAGGTGGAGAACTTTATAACTCAATCAGTATGAAGGAGAATACCTTTAGATATTTCTACACGTCTAAACACTTGTTCTGAGCAATCCTTTGCACATCACATGCACTTTTTTAACGAATCGATCCATCTGGGATTTACCTGAGGAGTCGTATTCATTGAATAAGACTTCACAGGTAAATCTTGGACGGATCAATTCGTGCGGACATAGATTAAAAGGAATTTGATTTGCTAGTAATAGATGAAGTGCATTTTGTACAATTCTATTGCTTACAGTGTCCCTTTAAGTAATCGTGATTAGGATGAGGACATGTTTTTAATCATGTAAGGCACCCCATTAAACCTTTCTTCATTAATGGACTGATTTCCTCAGCACGTAAATTTTACATATCTCCAAAGAGCACATGAGACTTCCCAGCTATCTGTAGAAAAATGGCCCAAGGTGACTCTGTTACTCAACACTAGTATCTTTCAGATTATTATTATTTGTAGCTGTTTCTTGAAACCACTTGAGTAGGAAAAACCCAATTTAACTATGAAACGCCCTCCAATTGAGGCATTGCAGATGTAAAAGACTGCAACTGCATACAACCAAAATGGCAAGAAAAAATACACATTTCTTTTAAAAAAGGTAATTATCAGCTTTTTCTGTTGCATAATTTCTTTTTAAGGAACACTTTAGACAGTTTTTCCAACAGCCAGAAACCAGGGAGAAAGTTATTTTTAAACTCTGGAAAAAAAAAGTACAAAGTTATTTTAATTCAATGCATCTATGTCTGGAATGCAAGGCTATAGCAGTGGTAGTAGTGAAAACAGAAGTCTGAAACAGACACTCAGTGTAGCTTAAATAGGCCTAACAGCAATCCACTCCACACACAGGCAGTGTCTAACCCAGACCTACATATTCATTGTGTCTCTTTACTGCTGTTCATTGGAATACAACTCCAAGAGTGAAGCTCTACCTTAAAGCAGCACTGTCAAATTCATAAATAATTCTGCAAAGTCCCCAGATGGTGACAGTGTCACTTTAATTTTAAATGAATATATGCTCTAAAGTTTAAACCTATGCTACTAGCCAGGCCTAAAAGTTATTTGCCAGGGCTACTGTCTCTCGCCAATGTCTAATGGTGAGTGGAAAGTTTGAGCTTTTAATAACAAGCTACACATATTTTTTCTATATTTTCATTTTATACCCTAGTGGTTTGACAAAAACAGGCTGTCTCTGCACCTAAAGCCTGACCCCTCTGCTGTACCCAAAATGGTACAGGAGTGAAACGTCTGCATTAGCCACAGAAATCTATCCAAATGTAGATGGCAATAACAGCATATGAGCACTGGGGGCAGTTTAGCCCAATGCGCACAGCCTCTTATTACTTACCAGATTTAGATGACTTTGTATGGAAGTGAATGTGCAATGAGAGCTCATCAGATGGACGTTAGGTGCTGGGCAAGCCTCTTTTTGGGGAAACAGTTTAATGAAAAGCAGAAAGACTGTACCAAAAAACTCCTTGCAATGGTAGTTTTACTGATTAGAGAATCTCTTTAAAGAGACACTATAGTCACCATAACAGCTACAGTTTAATGTAGTTGTTCTGGTGTCTAAAGCCTGTCCCTGCATGCTTTTTAATGTAAAAACTGCCTTTTCAGAGAATAGGCAGTGTTTACATTGCTATCTAGGGACATCTTCAGTGGCAATCACTCAGACAGCCACTAGAGGTGCTTCCTGGGTCAGTGTTGCACAATGTGCAGTGCTGACATTCAGCGTCTTCATGCAAAATCCGAATGTCCTGTCATTTAGTCAGAAAGCCAGCAAAAGTACCGAATTTTGTCGTAACAGCATGAGAACAGTTTCTCCATTCGTGTTTTTCACGTATTCATCCACTTATAAAAATGTGATTAATAGAAATTACTGTTCAGACAGGAAAAGTTGTGCCGAACAACATTACTTTCCTGACAGGAAAAGTTGTGCCGAGCAGCAATCAAATCCACAGCTGGGTTTGTGCTGAGCAGCAATTATGCAAATGGGAACCTGGTAGCTGCCTTTGGGGTTAAAGGCCAATTACACCCTATCAGATCCTGAGAAGGGGTATTTAGGCCCAGTTCTCATCCGGCTCAGTGCCCTGTTGTGGTTTCCCTTGTGGGTGTTCGAGAGCGCGTTATTGATTCTGGTTATTTGACTTTGGCATTGTTTTTGACTTCCCTGTTTTCTGGCATTCCCGACCCCTGACTTTTCCTTATGGTTGTGTCTCTTTCTGTATCCCTTGACCTCGGCTATTCCTGACTATTCTTTGGTACGTGAGTCCAGCCATTCTAAGGTCCGGTATACGCTACCTATCGGTCCTCTGTGTTACAATTCTACGTGCTGGATCATACTGTAATCCTGACAGTGTTAGGACACAATTTGAGACTTTGTTCGGATTGGAATTTCATTCTAATTAATTAAATTCAAATCCGATTGGTGCCGCGGCTGCATCATGCAGCTGCTTAGTAGATAGCTCCATAATTCCCACGGTATTGGGGAGCTATCTACCAAAAGGCTGAACGATCTCCTCCTCTGAAGGTGGGCCACATGCAAGCCACCAAAAGATGTGGGCAGTGCCAATGGAGCAGACTCTGGCTGGGTCGCGGTCCAGGCATGTGGTGATCCGGTGTGGAAGTAGGTCCCTTGCATCAGAACCTTCGCCACTGCTGCCTCCTCCGCACCGTGGGTAACTGAATTTGGCCACCCACAGTAGGCCCACCGGAAGAGCATTGTTGTTGAGGTGTGAGGAGAGGAGCTTTAGTGGATATTGTGACAGAGCTCTTTTACTGCAACCGAGTACCTCCGCCCAGTCCACTTGCAGGGACCCTGGAAAGCTTCAGCCCCAGTCACCGAAGCTTGACTGGGATCTTTCAGGACCTTTTTAACCTCTACCAGGCTGCAGCTCTCATTCCAGGCAGGTATCGTCCCATCTGCCTCATACACTGCAACCCTGCTTCCAGGCAGGTATAGTTCCCTCCGACTCTTCCGCTGCAGCCCTTCTTCCAGGCAGGTATCCACATCCGCCTGCAATGTTATAGCTCGTCTTTAACCCCTTAAGGACCAAACTTCTGGAATAAAAGGGAATTATGACGTGTCAGACATGTCATGTGTCCTTAAGGGGTTAAAAAGACACTTGCGGCTCTCAGGCCTAGCTCTCTTGCTTTATCCCAGGACTCTATTGCCAGCAGCAAACCGGTCCGAAGACTGTCAATGGGATCCCTAAAATCCACACAGGACACAAGTTCCTAAAAGAACACACAAAACTTTAGTTTATTTGGGACTGGCCCATATGATCGTTACATATACATTGCTGTGACATACATAATAAAATTCATATAACTAAAACAGGTCACAAAATATACAGAAAACTATAATCCCATATCAACATTTTTCAAAGGGGTGGGGAAGTCAATATTAAACACAAAACATCTCTCCTGCCTTCAGAAACAGCAATGTGCAAATCTACCTGAATATGCAAATTAACCAGCTTTGCTATTCAGATAGTGCTTATTGCTGTTGCTACCAACAGAGGACGTTACACAGGCTCCATAGCCAAATCCACATAGTTGGTAGCAATCCTCAGCAGTACAGGAGAGCAGGCAAAACATTTAACAGTATGCGCGCGCACACACACACACACACACATTATAAACACCCTGCAGCTATAATGGGCACAGGGTGACTGAGACATAGGAGCCATTTAGGAACCATTGTAAAGTATCCTTCTGCTTCCAGGACACAAGGTGACTACCGTCACAACTTAGGCTTCACTTCTTGTCTTCGCCACCCAGCCCAGGAGTTGCGCCCATAGTCGTGCGAAGGCCCAGTCTATCCGCTCCTCCAACGAGGCCCACAGCAGGCTCTGGAACAGCATCCCTCTCAGGTGTAGGCCTTGGGAGACCAAATTTGTGGGATCACCGAAGTTTCTCAGCTGTAGTCACCTCTGCACGCCAATGACGATCGGGATATCCCCCACCGGTCCAAAAAGGGAGGGGGAGACAGGGCACAGTGACAGGCAATAACCACCAAGGGCAGAGAATTTGCTTTCCCGCCTTAAGTGTGCCCGTGGGCCGTCTGAGTAATCAGCACAGATAGTGTGTATAATTTCAGACCAGGACTGCTCAAACTGTTGCCTTAGTATCTCCTTACTGGTATAGCCAAGATTCAGGAAAAAAAAACTGCAGCTATTTAAGTAGAAAAGTCGAGTTTCTGGCTTTCACTTAGGAGCTCAAGCAGCATGCGACAATCTCTGTTGCATGTTTTATGATTTCTAGTTAGTGAATCTATTTTTATTTAGCTAGTTTTTTTGCACTTGGTGTGTAGAAATGATTAAATTTAAAACAGAATTTTTACAATTTTTTTTTCCATTTGTCAATATTTTATTCCAATTTAACATTGCTGTGACAGACCGCCTGGCATCCCGACTGGGTGGCTCTGCCAATCTCTGCTTCCTAGCTGTCGCAGAGTACCATAAGCACCGCACCCAACACCATAAGCACCAAGCGTTACAGCTTGGTTGGGGTCTCGCTGTCCTCCACCCACCCTGGACCCAAGACCAGGATCAAGCTTCCAGCCGGTACACCTGTCCTAGTTCCAAGAGTAGAGCAGGCTGCTCTTACAAGAGCAAGTGATTATAACCCAGGGCAGCATAGTAATATAGCAATCTCCAGAGTAGATACAGCTGTTCCCCCCCACACATGAGATGACTCTGTTGAGGGTAGGCAGGAACTCATTTACTGGCGGCCACAACTGGCCTTATGTGCAGGGCCCCATGCAAGGGACACTCCCCCCTGACCTGAGAGTAGATACAGTAAAAACATACACACGATTACATTGGCTCTCAGGTCCAGGACAATCCCACATAAAATAAGATAATCCCTCCTCTGTGCCTGGAAGAAAACTGAGTCAAGCACGGTATGAAACTCAATTATCTCAAGGCACAGAAAACATAATTTTTTACAAAATCCCAAAATACCTTTAAACACACAAAATCCCCACAAATGTCACATCCCCTGATAGCCCCGATCTGGGTGACCAGCATATCCAAAAATCACCCAGATCGGTTCAGGGGTTCAGGAATTTCCTGGAAGTCATTTGACTGACCACACGCATGGTCCTATGCCCAAAACAGTTCCAGAGAATCAGGGCTTGCGTTCGGTCTTGTTCAGTAGTTTAAAAACCGAACAAACTACTGAGCATAGTCAATGTTCTTACCCTGGGGCTTGTTCTTATCCAGACGAACAATTCCACTGAATAGTGCCCTTCTCAAGTGTATAGAACCGAACCCAGGCAATGATGGAAGTCCAGCAGTGTTCGGGAGTTTGTGTATTTTAGTTCTATGAACTCGACGCCGCCACAATTGCGTTATATATACAAATAGGGTATGACAAAAAGCCCTCTTTTTCAGTTAAAAAATATATATTATATATATGTAATTAAAGAGAGAGGGGGAAATTGTGGTAGAATAAAACGCATTGCAAAAGTGCCAAAAATACCTTGGTCATAAGTGTGTTACATTTAAAAAACGCCTTGGTCCTTAAGGGGTTAAGGCACATTATTGTAATTATTATAGCTGTGGAGCTATGTTATACATTCAAACAACAATTAAATGGAATTCCTAGAAGTCTTTGTGGGGTCATTTGAAAAGGAAAAGTGCTAAATTGCTCCGAAACGAGACATGGCTCCTTCAACACATTCAGCTATCAAAGTGTAAATTTTCATAGAAATAGTCATACCTCTTACGTGGTACTGTAACTTAACAAAATAGTGTAATATCCATACATTAGGGGTATTTTTTTACTGAGAAGATTCAGCCAAGTATGTTTTGGATTTTTTTTTTATTATAATAGTACACATCCAATTTACAAAATACCCAGCAGGTATGTAAATAGTGCAAAAAAATAAATACATTTTAACATAAAATGATAGAAGAAATGTAAAAAAAAAATGGCGACATAAGGCATAATATGAGATGTCTTGGAATGTTTACAGATAGACTTTCGTGGGGGATTTTCAGCTGCCAAATGATAGGCCTCTTTGGAATAATTTATACATTAAAGCTACAATAAGACCCGAAATTAGACATAATTCCTTCAAATCCATCTCTCAAAATTCTAATTGTAACAACCGAACTGGTCAGGTGTGTTATATGGCACTGTAGTTTCACAGGATAGTGGCAAAGGCATACATTGATGGTATTGTGCCTAGAAGATACAGCTGATCACAATTTGGGGTTTTCTGCAGGAGCAGCACACAGATATACAAAAAAAATGGTATAAACCCTTGTTATATGTGGGTAAGCTCCAACATATTCCACTGCATTGTACAAATGGGAAAAATACAATACAGTAAGAACAGACTGATACAACATGTTGAGGTACCTGCCTGTGAGCTTAGAATCTAAACACTTGCGTAAATACACCCTGTTCCAAATTATTATGCAAATTATATTTTTCTCATTTACCTAAATAATTGATGTAAATAACAGTAGGCATAATTCTCATGTTATCAACTATTAAGAGTACAATTTAAATTTTATTGAACAAACCTAATGATCACAGTATTTTTTTTTAACATAAAAAACTTACAATGCACTGTTCCAAATTATTACGCACAGTAAGTTTCAAAACACTTTATAGGTTGTAAAGAACTGAAAATTGTAATTTGTTGTGTTTGCAGCATATTTACTGAAATCAAAAGCTATTTCAATCAAACTTATAACAACATTTTAACTTTTTAAACATTTTAACAGGTCACGTTACATTTTAACATAGGACCCCTTATTTGATAGCAGCTTCACAAGTCTTACATCCATTGAACTTGTGAGTTTTGGGACAGTTTCTGCTTGAATTTGTTTGCAAGATGTCACAATAGCCTCCCAGAGCTGCTGTTTGGATGTAAACTGCCTCCCACCCTCATAGATTTTTTGCTTGAGGATGCTCCAAAGGTTCTCAATAGGATTGAGGTCAGGGGAGGATGGAGGCCACACCATGACTTTCTCTACTTTTATTCCCATACCAGCCATTGATGCAGAGGTATTCTTTGCAGCATGAGATGGTGCATTGTCATGCATGAAGATGATTTTATTACGGAAAGCATAGTTCTTCCTTCTGTACCAGGGAAGAAAGTGGTCAGTCAGAAACTCCACATACTTTGCAGAGGTCATCTTTACACCTTCGGGGACCCGAAAGGGGCCGACCAGCTCTCTTCCCATGATTCCGGCCCAAAACATGACTCCACCACCGCCTTGCTGACGTTGCAACCTTGTTGGAACAGGGTGGCTGTCCACCAACCATCCACTACTCCATCCATCTGGACCATCCATGGTTGCACGGCACTCATCAGTGAACAGGAATGTTTGAAAATTAGTCTTCATGTATTTTTCTGCCCAATGCAGCCGTTTCTGCTTGTGAGCATTGGTTAGTGGTGGCCGAATAGAAGGTTTATGCACAGTTGCAAGACTCTGGAGGACTCTACACCTTGATGTCCGTGGGACTCCAGAGGCACCAGCAGCTTCAAATATCTGTTTGCTGCTATGTAATGGTATTTAGCAGCTGCTCTCTTGATCCGATGCATGGATCTGGCAGAAATCTTCCTCAATGTGCCTTTATCTGCACGAACCTGTCTGTGCTCTGAATCAGCCACAAATCTCTTAATAGTGCGATGATCACCCTTAAGTTTTCGTGAAATATCTAATGTTTTCATACCTCGTCCAAGGCATTGAACTATTTCACTCTTTTCGGCAGCAGAGATCCCTTTTCTTCCCCATATTGAATGAAAATGGTGCTCTGCTTAATAATGTGGAACACCCTCCTTTAGTAGGTTTTCCTTAAATTGGGCTCACCTGGCAATCTAATTATCACAGGGGTCCGAGATTATTTTCAGTGATTAAAAGAGCCCTGAGACACAATGCCATCCATGAGTTAAATTGAAAAACAAAATATTTAATCTTTGTGACTCTTAAATAGAATTTGCATAATAATTTGGAACAGGGTGTACTCTATGATGTGTACTTTATATAAATTCATATTTTTAAATGGCAATCTTGTTTTCTGTGATTGCTATTAACCCCTTAAGGACGGCGGGCGTGCTATGCATCCTTGGGGACCCGGCTCTAAACGGCAGACTTACCTGCTCGTCGGCGATCCTGCGCCGGCGATCGCAATGGGGGAACTTACCTGACATCCCAGGGAGTACCCCTGCTGCTGATCCGGCACTCCTGGGCCATATGATCACGAGGTCATTGCGAGAACCTCACGATCACATGGACGGAATAGTCGTCCATAGCAGTGCCAGCAGGGGGAGTGCCTGTGATGACAGGTAGTCTCCCTGCTGCATGAAAAAAGTTAAATAAATTTTGAAAACAGCCTTACATTAAATCTAATACTTAGATCATATATGTGTGTGTGTGTGTGTGTGTGCATATATAAATATATATATATATATATAATTATATTTATATATTAATATCAAAATACACTTAGAATGATCTTAATGAAATATGTATATAAAATGTAAAATATATAAATACATTAAAAATGAATTTAAAAATATGTGTAATTTCGTTCTAATTGTATTTTGATATTAAAATACACTAAGAACAAAATAATAGCTATATACATAAATATAAATGTATATATCACTATATATATAATATATATTTTTAATGTAATATTTTTACATAATTAAGTCATTTTATTAATTACAATTTGCGGGGCCTGCCTGCTAATCCAGGCAGAAAGTCCAGAGAATTTAATTTGCTTGCACTATATTTAACCCTGTAACTTTTCAAGACACCATAAAACCTGTACATGGGGGGTACTGTTTTACTCGGGAGACTTTACTGAACACAAATATAAGTGTTTCAAAACAGTAAAATGTATTAAAACGATGATCTCATCAGTGAAAGTGAAGTTTTTCGCATTTTTCACACACAAACGGCACTGATGATATAATTGTTGTGATACATTTTACGGTTTTGAAACACTAATTTGTGTTCAGTGAAGTCTTCTGTGTATAACAGTACCCCTAATGTACATGTTTTATGGTGTTTTCAAAAGTTACAGAGTCAAATATAAGGCTTGTGTTTCAGTTTTTTCACAAAACTTTTTTAGTAGCCACTTAGTGTCAGGATCCCTTCTCTGTTAACCAGGCTTGTTCCCCAGGTTACTCACCTTTCACATGTTGCTGCAGGTCCTCTTCAGCTCTCCCCTTCCTGCTTCCAACTGTTTTCGCGACGGCCGCGATAACTCTGCCCCTTTTTATGATGCTAAAAATTGGCGTCTATGTCATGATGCAAATGACGTCACGGACCGCCAAAACTTCCGAATTATGACGTTTTGGGGGCGTGGCTATTGTCCTAACAAGCTACAGCCACAGTATAAAAGGGATTTCATGAGTTAGGTTCCTTGCCCTGTTGTGGCTCATTTTTGGTCTCAATAGTGCTATTCTGTATTCAGTTATTTATATTCTAGCTTTTGACCTTGGCTTTGTTTGTGACTATTCTGTTTTCTATACTCCTTGCGTGTTGGATCTCAGTTGTATCCTGACACTTCGTCACAAACACTGGTCAAAATTGGCGTTCAATTTAGTTTTTTGCATTTTATCACACAAACAAATAGTCACAAATACTGGCCAAAGTTTGCGTTAATATTTGTGTGTGAAAAATGCAAAAATCTAAATTGAACGCCAATTTTGACCAGTGTTTGTGACGAAGTGGCTACTAAAAAAGACTGGACATACCCCATTTGCAATACCTTGGGTTGTCTACTATTGCAAATGGTATGCCATCAGGGGGTAATTCTTATTCCTGGGCTACCATACAGTCTCAAAGGCAACATAACCAATCTGGCGAATTTCAATGTGAAAAAACTGAAAAATGTAACATGCTATATTTGACCCTGTAACTTCCCTAAACACCATAAAACCTGTACATAGGGGGTACTGTTTTACTCGAGAGACATCGCTGAATAAAGATATGTGTATTTTATTGCAGTAAAACAAACAGTATTATGACATTCAATTTATTAATTTCTCACATTGTTTTATATTTTATTCATATTAATTAAATTATGTTTCATAGCTAACTATTTGATGTTAACCCATTAGTGACCAGACCATTTTTCAATTTTCTTACCGTTAAGGACCAGGGCTCTTTTTACATTTCTGCAGAGTTTGTGTTTAGCTGTAATTTTCCTTTTACTAATTTACTGTACCCACACATATAATATACAGTTTTGCCTGCCATAATATGGTCTTTCTAAAGATACCATTATTTTCATCATATTATATAATTTACTTTAAAAAAAATGATAAAATATGATGACATTTAAAAACAACAACACTTTTTCGAACTTTGACCCCCAAAATCTGTTACACATCTACAACCGCCAAAAACACCCATGCTAAATAGTTACAAAATGTTGTCCTGAGTTTAGTAATGCCCAATGTTAACATGTTATTAGCTGTTTTTGGAAAGTTATAGGGCTATAAGTACAAGTAGCACTTTACTATTTCCAAACCATTTAAAAAAAAAAAAAATTAAATTAAAGGACCACTATAGTGTCAGGAAAACATACTTGTTTCCCTGGCCCTATAGGGTCCTTGGGCCCTCTTCACCCTCCCGCCGGGCACTAGGGTGAGAAAGGGGTTAATCCCTTACCTTTTTTCCAGCGCCGGGGACTCTCCTCCTCCTTTCCCCGTCATCGGCTGAATGCGCATGCGCGCGCGCGCATTCGGCCAGTCCACAGGAAAGCATTCTCAATGCTTTCCTATGGACGCTGCCGTCTTCTCACTGTGAAAATCACAGTGAGAAGCACGGAAGCGTCTCTAGCGGCTGTCAATGAGACAGCCACTAGAGGCTGGATTAACCCATTTGTAAACATAGCAGTTTCTCTGAAACTGCTATGTTTACAGCAGAAAGGGTTAATCCTAGATGGACCTGGCACCCAGACCACTTCATTAAGCTGAAGTGGTCTAGGTGCCTATAGTGGTCCTTTAACCCCTTAAGGACACATGACATGTGTGACATGTCATGATTCCCTTTTATTCCAGAAGTTTGGTCCTTAAGGGGTTAACAAATATAAATTCCGAAGAGAATTATCTCTAAGGTTGACTTTATTATTGAATACATACTTACCTTTTTACAGACCTATTTTTATTTATTTATCTTTGATATGCCTTTAACATGCCTAGAATCAATGGCATATCTTCATCATGATATGAATACTGCAGTGCTCATAGGGTTTTCCAAAATCCCTATGTTCTTTAGAACAGCTATTACTTAAAGGACCACTATAGTGCCAGGCGCTGAAGGGGGAGGAAAGGGTTAATCCCTTACCCTTTTCAAGCGCCGGGCTCCCTTGGCGCTGGGGACTCTACTCCCTCTTCTGAGGGCCTGACTGAATGCGCATTCGCGGCAAGAGCTGCGGGCGCATTCAGCCAGTCTCATAGGAAAGCATTCTCAATGCTTTCCTATGGACGCTGGCGTCTTCTGAAAATCACAGTGAGAAGCGCGGAAGCGCCTCTAGCGGCTGTCAATGAGACAGCCACCAGAGGCTGGATTAACCCTGAAACTGCTATGTTTACAGTAAAAAGGGTTAAACCTTGCTTGACCTGGCACGTAGACCACTTCATTAAGCTGAAGTGGTCTGGGTGCCTATAGTGGTCCTTAAATCACGCTGGTGGGTAGCACATGAAAATTCTTTGGTAGTTCCTTTGGGATAACACCTTTATTATTTAATTGATTTCTCTAAAGAATATGAATGCAACATAACAAGGCATCTCTTTCATTCGCTTTCTATTGCCATCTAGCAGTAGGATATGCCCTGGAAATATGATGGGTCTGGTAACCATATAAATATTAAGTTGTATAATGATAAAAAATATTTTTGAACATTAATGAATTTACTTTTTCTGTCATCTTTAGGCAACGTAAACATCATAACGCTGATGCTTCAGGAATAGCCAGAAGATGCCAGGTCAAGTCACCTATGGACGTAAGCGTCCACTTCCTTCATCTCCCAATCCCCTATTTATAAAGTGGCTAACTGAGTGGAGGGATGCAGCTGCAGAGAAAGGGTTGAAAACGCAATATGTTTATCAGAAGGTGAGCATGGAGACCAGGGTGTAAAGCTGTTCTGTGTTTGATTCACTAATTAGAAGCAAGTCACACCACAAACACACTGCTGTTGCTGGTACAGTGTATCAAATTATCTTTTTTGTTTTTTGGAAGATGGAAACCATATGATTAATCTGAAGTTGGTAATACAGCAATATAGTTTATATCTTTCTGAAATTTGGGTGCTTTGTGTTGCCAGTAAAAAGACTAAAGTTGCCAGTTCTCTATATCTATGTTTCTGACTTCCAGGGTTGTTTTAGCTAAAATGTAAACTATGTTGCTCGATTTATGGTTTACTCAATATCGGCCTGAGATTTTCATTTCTTAGGAGCTTCATTTATTAAACTGGCAGTGTAAGAATCATACAGGAGGACTCTTTGAGTATGATTTTAATTTGTGAGATGCACACCGCTGGAGCCTGTATTAATTAAAATATAGCTCTGAAGTATATTGCCTTCGAATCTCCTAAAGATCTGGCAACCACCATCTATGGAATTATGTATGAGTTTTCAAGAGAAATTTGAACTTTTATTTATATATTGAATTGATTTTGGACATTTTGGGAATACCCCCTTGAAATCAAGCTGACAGTTGAAGCTGTATATAGAATTCATATACTGCAGGGAATAAATTGATTCAAACAGATTTCTAAAATAACTGTCTTGGTTTGTTAAGTGATTTCCCTGCTGCAGCATTAAGGTTTCCAGTCCCATTAGGATTGCCAGGTGCACCAGATTTTCCTGGACAAATCCATTCATCATGCTGCAGACAGCACATGAAGTAGTGCCCTGCACAAATGTGTAATTTAAGCATTTATATCCTGGGACTAGCGTTGTCAAATTCAACATGTTTTCCTGTTCCCCTTCACTTATTCCTGTTGAGGGACAGCACATGAAAAGTGATATATTAAATTCCGACATTGTAAAATTCTCCAATAGTTAAAGGGACACTATAATCACCAGAACAACTACAGCTTAATGTAGTTGTTCTGGTGAGGATAATCATTCCCTTCAGGCATTTTCATGCAAAACCTGCCTTTTCAGAGAAAATGCAGTGTTTACATTGCCCCCTAGTGATACTGATACCGGAGAAACTGACGGAAGCCAAGCACAGAGAGATGGACACAGGTTTCTTCAGGAAGGAAGAGATTCTTTATTCGATTCACCGACCGGGGCTCAGAGGGACTAATGTCACCAAAATACAGCAAGATCTGAGCCCAGAACTGACTGTGTAAATGCATGATATAGACATATAGCTCCTCCTATAGTTAACTCTACCCACATATACTCTTTACACAATCAGCTGAACAAAGCCTAACTTCCCTTACCTGTTAGACCACATGGCTCACCCAGAACAATGGAGGAGGGGAAGTGTTTTCAGTTTCTGCATTCCTGCATTTGCTCAATACAGTGTTGATTGTATCTTAGCTACGTGTAACTAACTAACTGATACAACATTTACACATATGCCACATGGCAATCTTGTCCTAGTAAATTTATTTTTACTGAGATTCCACCACAATACCTCCAGTGGCCACTTATCAGATGACCACTGGAGGTGCTTCCTGGGGCAGTGATGCTGTTCAACATCTCCAAGCTGTGCATGGAGACTCAGAATGTTTCTCATAGAGCTGCATTGATTCAATGCATCCCTATGAAGCTGATTGGCCAAAACAGCGATTGGCACTGCTCCATTCTGCCTCCCTGACGATTTTCAGCCAATCCAATGCTTTGACTCTTGGCAAAAAAATGTAAATTCTGATGATGTCACCAAGGAGATAGAACACCGGCCCTGCCTTGATCTATCAAAATCCCCTACCCTCGTCACTTCCGGTGAGAGAAATCAGCTGGATCCTGTGCTGCACATGTGTGCTAGCACTCCTGCTACTCCTCCACAGCAAGGTCCTGGAAGGTAAGTAAAGCTAGTTTTACACTTTCATTATAGTTAGTGCATTCACTAAGTTTAGGCACATGGGACATTTAGGGTTAAGTGAGGGTTCAAATTAGGGTTAGGCAAGTTATTTTAACCTCTCTCACACTCTATTCTAACCCTAACCCTTGGGGTAATGGTTAAAATAAAGTGTGAAAAATCACAAAAATGGATATTCCCCTAATGTGACATATCACTAAATAAAAACAAGTCCCTAATCCTAACCCTTATTTGAACTCTAACATTAACCTTAAATGCCCCATGTCCTAAGCTTAGTGAATGCACTAACTATAATGAAAGTGTAAAACTAGCTTTACTTACCTTCCAGGACCTTGCTGTGGAGGAGTAGCAGAAGTGCTAGCACGCATGTGCAGCACAGGATCCAGCTTATTTCCCTCACCGGAAGTGACAAGGGTAGGGGATTTTCACTGGTAGGGACATTTGATAGAACACCGGCACTGGAAAGAAGGTGAGTTTTAACCCTTTCAAAGGGAGCTAAGGCGGGACAAACTACCTAAATGGTGGTTTTAACACTATAGGATTAGATATACAGGTTTATGTTCCTGACAATATAGTGTTCCTTTAATGTCTTGTCTTCCAGTTTGCATTGTATGAATTATTCTGCAGGACATTACATTGCTTGTCCTGCCCATCAGTAGTTTTATGTGATGCACTTTTTATGTGCTATCTGCATCATGATGAAAGGGTATGTATCCAGTAAAATATAGTGCATCTTGCAATCCTATAGTTTTTTTTAGAAAAGTGAGAATTCATAGTGAATTTCAAATTTAAGGCCAGAGGAGTCGAACTGAAAGCATAAGCTTCGAGAAATTTTCGAACTCCGCTATTTTGACCGTTCAATTTGAAATTCACTTTAAATTATCACTTTAGTTACGTTATGGCATTCTATACCGTCCCTATTATCATGGGCTTTAAAGCCGTTGCGGCGGCATAGAACGCCGTAACGACTTTCAGCCACTGGAGGTCCGCAGTACTTGCCTCCACCACGATCCTCTTCAGGAGGACTGCCTGACAGCCCAGGCAGCCCTCCCACGACAAATCAGGCCTCAAAGAGCGATCACATGGCCCCATAGGTGTGCGCACGGGGTGGGCCTGGGCACACCCTAATCGCTGTGGCACACCTATGGATTGAGACCGGCAGGGGAGATCCCAGGATCTCCCCTGCCGGCTCATGCAGAGCCGGCGCTATCCAAGCGCCAGCTCTGCTCTAAGCCTCCATGAGCCGGTGGGGAGATAAAAGGTCTCCCTCACCAGCCCACAGCAGCATGAAGAGAGGCAGGAGGTGAACCGGGGAGCTATAGCCAGCAGCTCCGCCGGGTACCTCTTGCGAGAGTGAGCGATGCTGTGGCAACGCTCAGATCTCGCGAGAGTGAACTATAGCCCCACAGGCTAGAGTTCACTCTCCACTGGACCACCAGGAAGCAAGGCAGCAAGAACGGATTCCCCCCTCCCTACATAAAGTAAGAAGGGAGGGGGATATTTACTAATCTGCCCCACCTTCACCCCCACAATCCCTCCAAACATACAGCATACACACAGCACACACTTACAGTACCCCCACACACACAGCACACACAGCACCTAAACACATACAGCACCCTCACACACACACACAGCACCTAAACACATACAGCACCCTCACACACACACACACACAGCACCCGTCTCACACACATACAGCGCACACATACAGCACCCTCACACACAGTACACTAACAGCACCCTCACAAACACTCACACACAACACTCATGTCGCTTTAACCCCTGTATCACAACTCAACTTTGAATTATATGTGTCGTCTTGCTCAGAAATGCTTCAGACTTGAGAAAGGGAGGTTCTCCCGAAAGCTTGTCATTAAAAAATTCTGTTAGTCCAATAAAAAAGGTATTACAAGATACAAATGTTATCTGTTCTATGTATGGGTTGTACTGTTTTACTCGTGAGACATTGCTGAATACAAATATTTGCATTTTATTGCAGTAAAACAACTAACAGTATTATATGTACAGCTAAAATGTCAGGCAGAAGTACAAATGATTTTAAAAATCTTAATTTCTCACAGTTTTTTTATTTTATTCATAATGAGTTATGTTTCATATATGAATAGTACATGAGAAATTAAAGCCCTGTTTCTCCTGAACAAAATTATATATAATAAGTGTGGGTGCACATATTATACATATAGTGCAAATTCCAGTTTGTCACTTGGCAACGTTTGCTTTTAAATCAATCCTTTTTATGTTCTCTATTTATCATTGTTTTTTTAATTGTCCTTTATTTATTTTTTTGTTATACAAATGCCGACGTAGGGATGACCTTTTCTCATATTTGGAAATGGGTGGAGCTCTAGTCAAGTTACATATCAGTTGCTAAGCTGATTTACCCACAATCCATTAGTCAAAAGAATCCCACAGAAGCACAAATTGCAGGCATCACGGACAGAGAGGAAAACAAAATGAACTTTTGTTGAGATCGGGCAATAAATATAAATAAAGGAAGATGGCAATGGAGGGAGTGTAAGATACAAACCGCATTAGCAAAGAAAAAACAAAAACAAAACATCCAGCAGTTGTTGTTTCATTGACATGACTCACAGATAGTAAGGTCACTTGGTGGTT
Organism: Pelobates fuscus; assembly: GCF_036172605.1. Taxonomy (NCBI): domain Eukaryota; kingdom Metazoa; phylum Chordata; class Amphibia; order Anura; family Pelobatidae; genus Pelobates; species Pelobates fuscus. The sequence goes on from NC_086328.1 coordinate 77,327,508, forward strand.
GCCACTTCTTTAATCCTCCGCTGGTCGTAGCCCATTAGGTTTCCCTGGCTCACAGTGATCTTGTGGAGGCAGAGCACAGAGTGGAAGGGGTGCTGGGATGTGATGGTAGGCTTTTCAGGGAGAAGATAGATGAGAGCCAGTTGTTAATCTGTATGTCAAATGTAGTTCTCATTTCAATGTTTCTTGATTAAAAGTTGACCAGTAGGTTGAAACTGAGATCAGATAAATACGGTGTAGATTATTCATTTATTTCAGATGACTTAAAGGTAGGCAGACAATGTAGTAGAGCAGCAGGAAATGCAAGCAGAATGCTTGGTTGTATAGGGAGAGGTATTAGCAGTAGAAAGAGAAAAGTGCTCATGCCATTGTACAGAACACTGGTGAGACCTCACATGGAGTATTGTACGCAGTCTCCAGAAGGATAATAATAGTTTGGAGAGAGTTCAGAGAAGAGCTACTATCAATCAACACAGTAAAGGAAGAGACTATATTTAAAGGTGCCAGGAAAACAAACTTGACTATATAGTCCTTCGGTCCCCCCCCCCCCCCACCCTCAGGGCCCCCCTCCCGCTGGGCTGAAGGGGTTAAAACCCCTTCAGCCACTTACCTTTACCCAGCGCCGGGCTCCCTTGGCGCTGGTGACCTCTCCTCCCCCTCCGACGTCAGCTCCCGAGTGAAGCCGAGTGCGCATGCGTGGCCAGAGCCACACGCACATTCAAACTGCCCATTCAAACTGCCCATAGGAAAGCATTACTAAATTATTTCCTATGGACGTTCGGCGTGCTCAATGCGATTTTCGCATTGAGCGTTGCAGAAGCGCATTTACCGGCTGTCAGGAAGACAGCCACTAGAGGCTGGATTAACCCAGCAGTGTAAACATAGCAGTTTCTCTGAAACTATGTTAAAACCTGGGGACCTGGCACCCAGACCACTTCATTGAGCTGAAGAGGTCTGGGTGACTATAGTGGTCCTTTAAAAGAAGAAAAACTACTACGACAAGAGGACATAGTATTAAATTAGAGGAGCAAAGGTTTAAAAATAATATCAGGAAGTATTACTTTACAGAGTGGGTAGTGGATGCATGGAATAGCCTTCCAGCTGATGTGGTAGAGGTTAACACAGTGAAGGAGTTTAAGCATGCATCAATATGAAAATGTCATGTGTTTCTGAAAACATATTGAATATGGCTATGGACAGTAGAAATCTGACAACCCCCGAAGCATTGCTGTCCCTGTAAAACACTGACTCTGGCATTAGCTCAGCAATACTATCAAAGGTTAAGTGAGTATCCTAATTGGTTTTCTGGTCTAGACATAGCTTACTGGATAAGCTACAAACATGAGAATGTATTACTTACCGTATATACTCGAGTATAAGCCGAGTTTTTCAGCCCATTTTTTGGGCTGAAAAACCCCAACTCGGCTTATACTCGAGTCAAGGTCTGTATTATGGCAATTTACATTGCCATAATACAGACTGGGGGAGAGGGGGGCTGGCAGAGCTGTAACTTACCTTTCCTGCAGCTCCTGTCAGCTCTCTCCTCCTCCGCGCCGTCCGTTCAGCACCTCGGTCAGCTCCCAGTGTAAATCTCGCGAGAGCCGCGGCTCTCGCGAGACTTACAGTGTGAGCTGATAGAAGGAGCTGCACGGACGGCGCAGAGGAGGAGAGAGCTGACAGGAGCTGCAGAACAGGTAAGTTACAGCTCTGCCAGCCCCCCTCTCCCCCAGTCTGTATTATGGCAATGTAAATTGCCATAATACAGACCTTGACTCGAGTATAAGCCGAGTATAAGCCGAGTTGGGGCCCCCCTCTCCCCCCCACTGAACTGCCACTGGACCACCAGGGAAGGAGAGCCCCCCTCCCTGCCATGTATCAAGCAGGGAGGGGGGACGAAAAATAAATAAAAATATAAATAAAATAAATAATAATAAAAAATAATAATAAAAAAAATAATAATAAAAAAAGGGGATATAAGGACCACTGTGGGGGGGGGGGGGGGTATAAGGACCACTATGGGAGGGAGGGGGTGGGATAAGGACCACTATGGGAGGGGGGGGGGGTATAAGGACCGCTATGGGAGGGAGGGGGGGGATAAGGACCACTATGGGAGGGAGGGGGGGATAAGGACCACTATGGGAGGGAGGGGGGGATAAGGACCACTATGGGAGGGAGGGGGGATAAGGACCACTAGGGGAGGGGAGGGGGGGATAAGGACCACTAGGGGAGGGGAGGGTGAAGTAAGGACCACTAGGGGAGGGGAGGGGGAAGTAAGGACCACTAGGGGAGGGGAGGGTAAGGACCACTAGGGGAGGGGTGAGTCAGGACCACTGGGGGAGGGGGGTGAAGGAACACAGGGGTGGGGAGGTAAGGACCACTAAGGGAGGAGGAGGGGAGGTCAGGACATATGGGGGGGGGGGGCAAATATCCTTGCACCGGCCCTGCACACACTGCATTCATACACTGCATTCATACACACACTGCATTCATACACACACTGCACTCATACACACACACTGCACTCATACACACACACTGCACTCACACACACTGCATTCATACACACACACACTGCATTCATACACACACACACTGCATTCATACACACACACACTGCACTCATACACACGCTGCACTCATACACACGCTGCACTCATACACACACACGCTGCACTCATACGCACACACGCTGCACTCATACGCACACACTGCATTCTTTATACACACACTGTAAATAAATATTCAATTAATATATTTTTTTTAGGATCTAATTTTATTTAGAAATTTACCAGTAGCTGCTGCATTTCCCACCCTAGTCTTATAGTCGAGTCAATAAGTTTTCCCAGTTTTTTGGGGAAAAATTAGGGGCCTCGGCTTATATTCGGGTCGGCTTATACTCGAGTATATACGGTATTTGTTTATTTATGGTTGCAGAGACAGGTAAGTGGTCATCCTAACACCAGTAATTGCTCACTGTTTGGCTTCAAGGATAAAACTAAGGAGAATAGAAGTAAAAGATTAGAACTGCAGAAAAACAAATGACTTCTAAAGAGCCTTACTTTATATAGGAATCATTTCATCAACAGCACAACTGAAAACCATTTTACTTCCACCAGGTTTTTTTAACACTGTACCACCCTATGCTACTCATTCAAGTAGGAGCTAGCAGGGCATTCCACAGATTCAGATGAGGTGAAAACATAGTACAATATGTATTAGGTATATCACCACCTTCTAGCATGTCCTCATATTGTCACAGTGTGCTTGAACAGGTGAATCAGTTTAGTAGCCTGTGTATGAGGGTGGTTCCTCTGAGCAGAGTAAAACATGTGGTTGCAGTAGCACAGCTTTTTTTTATACTTGCTTTTGGCCTAAACGTTTAGACATTTGTATTATTTGCTTGCATGTCCAATGTTATTTAAAACAAACAAACAAATTAATGAATTAATGAATGTTAAACCTGTCAAATCTCCTTCCCATCTCTTCAATTCTGAAATTCTTCCTTCTGGTTATTATATGTGTGCCCACCTCCCTTTCATCTCTGGATTTTTCATATTATATTTACTTATACAAATGTTCAAGAAATATGTATTTGTGTGGTGTGAAAAATTGAAATGTAGAATATCCACACCCCTTTTCCTGCAAATGGGTGCCTCCATTTTGGCTCCTTTTGAGTTATTGTTATAAACTCTGTCCCTTGCACCTGGCAGTAAGCATTGAGAAATTTATACAGAGAAGAGGAGAAACAAAAAGCCATTAATACTCTAAGTGCTAATGTATTATACATGCATGCAACTGTTTGCAAATGTAATAAAGTCCCCAAACATAATTGTGGTTATGTTCTGATGCTTTTCAATATTTCCATCCACATCTACTAAAATACAAGTATCTCTTTGAAGCTAAAGGGGGTATATGCTTCCCAAGTTTCCCTATTTTGTCATTCTTTTCTATCCTAATATCTCTTTTGTAAGAGCTCCATATTTATGATGTGTTCTACAGCATTAACACTCACAGTAATGTGTATTTAAACTGCAATAAACGTGTCTAGCAATCAGTCTGTGTAAATAAGATACATTGTTCTTGTGCTAAAGTACATTTTAGTTGCATACATTTTTATTTGTAAGTCGCCTGAAATTTCTCAGAACAGTCCTGTCCCGTCCCGGGCCACACCCCCCTCACCCACCTAAAATAAATATGTCCCATTTGAAATGTTGGGCGATATGGTGATATGGTGTATGAATGTTTGTGGTTCATTTTTATTTCATTTTTTTAGGCAATCAGCTCCCTTAAGAAGTATCCCTTGCCGCTGCACAACGGAAAAGAGGCAAAAATTCTGCAAAACTTTGGGGACGGTATCTGTAAGATGTTAGATCAGCGACTGGAGAAGCATTATGTTGAGAATGGTGTGTATACAGTTTGATAATGTTAAGTAAATACCAGGCCTTGCAATGTTGAAGAAAAGAACAAAATTTGCTTGTCACAAAGTCTAAAACATCTGTGACTCGCTGTGTTTCCTGAAAATATGGAGTAGTCTATTGAAATGAATATTAACTATATATCCATAAATTTCCCAATAAGTAAGGATTTAAAAGATAAGAACCATATCAAGTTGCTCCAATATGCATAGATATTATATAGATATGATGGAAAAATTGTAGGATATCTATTCTGAGCTTTATTTGATCTGGCTCATTAGACACCCACAACACTAACCAAATTAATTCTAATATACTAGCAAAAAACTCTTAATTGCTGTCCCTGATATTACAAAAGGCACTCCATATTTAAGATACCTAACTCAACTTATCAAATTATCAAAAGAATCCTCAATTTAAGAGGTCTTTTAACTGGCTATATGTAGTCCCAATTAGTTGTATATAGGTAAAAACTCTTATAACCAGTAATGCACTTCAAGAAAAAAAGAAGAAAAGATTGATAATGGACAGAGAGAAAAATATACAGTCTATATATAATGTAATAAATCTAGAGGTGCAATTGGAAATAAATTAAGAAATATTCCTCATAGAGACCATGATGCTTAGAGTGCTCAATGGTATATCTATGGACAGATTATTAGAGTATAAAGTTGTCAGAAAATAAAGATGAAAGAAGATAAAGGGTATAGTTAGAAACATATGCTGCATATAAATTTTGCAGTGAGAATAATTATCAACCCCTCACTTCCTATATCCATCTAGACAATAATGGAGCAAACTAAATAAAAAATATAAATAATGAAAAAAAACACCCATATAAGACATGTGTAAAAACATGCCGTGTTAAGTGCCCATAAAGTAAAAGTGAAAATAGAAAACACCTGACGCGCGTTTCGGTGCTCTAGGAGAAGCACCTTCGTCAGAGAAAAGTGGCTCCGAACCAGAACCTAATCCAGAAAGTTCATCCACCTCCACCGAACCGAATCCCAAGAGTATTCTGAAAAAAGGAATCCATTTTTTAGGAAGAGTAAACCAAGATGAAAGGCCCCAGAGGAATACAAGAAGCAGGTCCACACTAGGCTTTCAACGGAGAAAAGCCTACTGACTCAAGAAAGTCAGATTATCAACCTCTCTTCCTATCAACTCACTATTCCTGAAACTCAGATTCTGAAGAGAGGACTGTCCTTTGTCCCTACACCTAAATTTGACAAATTTAGTTGGACAAAGGACATTCATCTATTTGCTAGAAAACTAGCTCTCCACAAGTTCTATTGCATTCAAAAGACCAAACGAGCAACCAGACTAGGTCTAGAAATCCAAGATATGAATCTGCTTGATAACTTGGTGGATTTACTAAATAGCAATGATCCGCTTACTACACAGGCAGCTCCTTTCACCAATTTAAAACCGAAAAGCAAATTCACTCCATATATCTCGGAGTTCAAATACATTGACCTCTTTGTGGAATTAACGTGCAAAGAAATTGAAGCTATAGTTGACAATAGACAGTCCAATTTATATACAAGCAATTTGAGTTCTCAAGAACGAAAAGCATTACACAGCTTAAAGAGAAATGATTCAATTATCATCAAACCATCTGATAAAGGCGGTAATTTGGTAATACTAGATAGGACAATCTATGTCCAAATGGTACATAGAATATTAGATGATAAAAATACCTATGTAGCCCTACCGTCAGACCCTACAAATACATTTCTAATGGAACTGAAAAACATTCTAGACCAAACATTACACACTAAATCCATAACGATGGATGAATACAAGTTCATGTTCAATAAGAAACCCACCATAGCTACTTTTTATTCACTGCCTAAATTACACAAGCAACAAGAAATACTGTCTGGGGGACCAATAGTATCAGGCAGGAATAACCTAACACAAAATAGTAGCATCTATGTAGAACGTGTTCTACGTGATCTGGTCAGGACCCTCCCCTCATATTTGAGGGATACAAAACAAACCCTAAACGTTTTGAATGACCTGATGTTACCCCCTGATGCGAAACTATGTAGCCTGGATGTGGAGGGACTTTACAGCTCTATCCCCCACAGCATAGGCATAAGAAATGTCCAATGGTTCCTTCAGACACGAGATCCGTCCCTAAATGAGCATAATAAGTTTGTGCTACAACTGCTACAGTTTATACTAACCCACAACTATTTCCTGTTCGAAGGAACCTACTATCACCAGGTGAGAGGGACAGCTATGGGGACTACTTGTGCCCCCTCATATGCAAACCTCCACCTGGGATGGTGGGAACAAAACATCGTGTTCAGTTCCAAACTTATGGAATATCACAGCCACATCAAATTATAGAAGCGCTACATTGATGATGTGCTGATTGTATGGACTGGTTCAGTAGAATTGTTTGATAGTTTCATAGAAACACTAAACACCAGTGAACTAAACCTTAAATTGACTCATGAGATTGGTGGAAACAAACTACACTTTCTGGATTTGACCCTACAGACCACACAAGGAGGACATCATCTCTCCACAACTCTTTTTAGAAAACCAACTGCCACTAACAATTTTCTAAATTGGGAAAGTCATCATCCCACCTCCCTAAAAAGATGGATTCCCATAGGCCAATATCTTCGAAATAGAAGGAATTGCTCCACTCTTGATGAATTTAAACTTAAAGCCAAAACACTAAGATCTCAGTTTAAAATTAAAGGTTATTCCAACAGATGCCTTACGACAGCCTATCAGAGAGCACTACTGACTGAGAGAGCCACCATTCTGGAAGAAAATTCTGCAAAAGACACGACACAAAACATTATTAGATGCATCGGCACTTTCGATTCAGGATGGGATCCAGTTAAACATATACTAGAATGGTACTGGCCCCTTATCTACCAGGACCAACACCTGACGCCAAATGTGTCACAGCCAGAAGAGGCCGCAATCTTAAAGACCTCCTGGTACCTAGCCACCTCTCTCTACCAACAAGCCAGAGTGCATGGCTCAAAACTCCAGCAATGGGTACCTTCCAATGCGGCCGGTGTAAGGCATGCAAATTTATTCGGAGAAATTCCAAAACCTTTTCAAACTCAACTAATACATACACACATACTGTTAATACCTTCTTTAACTGCCAAACCCCAGGACTGATTTACCTCCTTACCTGCAGCTGTGACCTTAAACATGTAGGTAAAACTTTTAGACCTTTCAAAAACCGAATACTTGAACACGTCAACTCAGTAAACCCTTCGAGACAGATTGATACAGTAATCTCACGACACCTTCAGCACAGGGTCTACGTTTCAATGGGATCGAGAAAATCAAGCTGGGACCAAGAAAAGGAGACATTGATATCAAACTACTACAAAGGGAGAGCTACTGGATCTACACATTAAAGACACTCTCTCCCTCAGGACTCAATGAAGGTTTTTCCTATACATCCTTTATTTGAGACCATGTAGTGCCAATAGCTCTCCAATAAAGTTGAAACTCATGTTTCACTATTTTCCTATCCCAGTCTCACGTATACCAGACTTCTATAATCTAAATCCGTTCAGACTACACATATTAGTAGCACGCTGTATATATAATATTTAATAATTGTGTTTTATACACATTGTAAAATTTGGATATTTTGTAAATACGTTTTATAGTCTTTATATAGCTCTATTACTTTCTTGGGTAACACACATAGTAGTAACCTAGGTTGTTCCTTTTAGTCTAAGGCTGGTCAATATGGATACCTGGCGCCATTCCGTCAATCTCTTTAATGTATCAGGTGACGTATAAGTCATATCTAGATCGTAATCTTTACAAGGGTCATTCAGCAAGATATCATAATCTTTACAGTAGCTACCGAAGCTCCCCGGTCTAATTAACTACTAAATAGTTGTACATTCATCCCTAGCAGCGATTCCACTATAGTACATAAGATGAGCACCGAGTACCGTATATACTCGAGTATAAGCCGAGTTTTTCAGCACATTTTTGTGCTGAAAAACCCCAACTCGGCTTATACTCGAGTCAGTGTCTGTATTATGGCAATTTGCATTGCCATAATACAGACTGGGGCTGTTGGGGCTGCAGAGATCTTACTTACCTCTCCTGCAGCTCCTGTCAGCTCCCTTCTCCTCCTCGCCGGTCCGTTCAGCACCTCGGTCAGCTCCCAGTGTAAGTCTTGCGAGAGCCGCGGGGTCATAGTGCGGCTCTCGCGAGACTTACACTGGGAGCTGACAGAGGAGCTGCACGGACCGGCGCAGAGGAGAAGGGAGCTGACAGGAGCTGCAGGAGAGGTAAGTAAACTCTCAGCCAGCCCCCCTCCTCCGCCCACTGAACTACCAATGCCACTGGACCACCAGGGAAGGAGAGCCCCCCTCCCTGCCATGTATCAAGCAGTGAGGGGGGGACGAAAATAAATTAAATATAATTAAAAATAATAATAATTAAATTTTAAAAAAAAAATAATAAAAAACAATAACAAATTATTAAAATAATTAAAAAGAAATAATAAAATTGCCCACCCCCCACCAAGGCTCAGCTACACACACACACACACTGCATTCCTACACACACTGCATTCCTACACACACTGCACTCATACACACACTGCACTCATACACACACTGCACTCATACACACACTGCACTCATACACACACTGCACTCATACACACCCTGCACTCATACACACCCTGCATTCATACACACACTGCACTCATACACACACTGCACTCATATACACACTGCACTCATATACACACTGCACTCATACACACTGCACTCATATACACACACTGCACTCATATACACACACTGCATTCATACATACACACACTGCACTCATATACACACACACTGCATTCATACATACACACACTGCACTCATACACACACGCTGCACTCATACACACACGCTGCACTCATACACACTGCATTTATACACACACACACTGCACTCATACACACATTGCATTCATACACACACACTGCATTCATTATATACACACACTGTAAAGAAATATTCAATTAATATAATTTTTTTAGGATCTCATTTTATTTAGAAATTTACCAGTAGCTACTGCATTTCCCACCCTAGTCTTATACTCGAGTCAATAAGTTTTCCCAGTTTTTTTGGGTAAAATTAGGGGCCTCGGCTTATATTCGGGTTGGCTTATACTCTGGTATATACGGTACATATCTGTGAATACTAAATGTAGACTAACTCAAAGGACATATCGTGGTATACCATAAGCACTTCTTGAATGGGATAGTAATATATTACCATATGAGACAATTTTAGATTTCGTCATAGACATGACGGGCACCGTACAGAAGCTAAATGTTAGCGCAGTACTGAAAGGGTCAAGCTACTTAAATTGATAGTTGATCCCTTTGATAGTTGAATATCTCTTTGAAGACCATCATCTTACTAGTTACCTACTGTAATAGGACGAGATTCAATTCTCAGTCTACTCTGTCTATTAGTTGTACCCCATACATTTTGAAAAGTGAATGCATTGCAACCTGCATTTGTATCTTAATCAGTAAATTATACCTACAAGCTGTATTGTTATCGGAACATAACTGCATTACCTTAACCCCTTAAGGACCAAACTTTTGGAATAAAAGGGAATCATGACATGTCACACATGTCATGTGTCATTAAGGGGTTAAGGATGAATATATTATATGTTCTCGTCATATGTATGATGGGCGTCTATTAAAGATATGGATGAGCATGGCACTGAAAGGGTTAATGTATTCTAAGAGGTTTTTGATCCTCTTAACGCAAGTACATCTCTCCCCAGCCTCTTATCCAATTTTATCATCTACTTGTACAGCACGATCTGCACTGCCCAGCATTATGTGTCCGCTGGTTGCACACTGTATATAGTTACATTGTATATAGCTACAATAATGTGAATTCGACATCTATATCTCCTAAGACACATTGTATTTTAACTTATACATATTACTATCTACTTTAAATAGACAGGTTGGAGCAGAATAAGTTCTGGCTTTCCGTAAGGGTTAATACTTGCTGACACTGACGTCAGAGCTGGTACAGCGTGATTGGTAGATGCTGTCCAGCTCATTAGCATAATGAGTACTCGTATTTTTGGCGCCCAAACATTGAAAATACTGGCCTTTGATTGGACCAACCTACACCAAGGGGTTACTTGAACACATTTAAAAGGAGACAAATAGTCAGTCTCCCGTTAGCCCCTGACGAAGGTGCATCACAGGAAGCACCGAAAAGCGCGTTGGCTCGTTCACTTCCCCCCCCCTATCTTTTCTCACTTGGGCTGTCTATCACTAGGTGCAGGTAACCAACATCCTAAGTATGGTTCTGCACATAGACTTACTGTAATTTCTCACTTTACATTCACCTCTTATCTGGTCACTATTAACCTCGATGTAATAGTTTTTTCTGACCTTGTTCAGAATGGTTCTGAAAACATTTTAGTGGGGTCTAATTATAAGGAAAGGAAAGAACTATATATATAGACAAAAAAGACCACCCAGGTGCAGCAATAGGTTAAAGAGGAAGGATTGATTACTTCCCTCTGGGTCTAGGTTGTAACAAAGGATTCCTCGGATCCTCACAAACCAATATGTAAAACAAGATACACCTAGATAAAACAAAAGCAGAGAACACTCATAGGGAAACACAGTTTGGTGTATATGTCCCTGCTATGAATATTATGCACTCACAAAATAAAGGAGTATTTCAAGCCCATCAGATGTCTTTAGATCTTGAAGTAAGATTCCTCAGGCGTACATGCAGAAAAGAAGAACTGGACATAGTGTGAAATCTTAATTTGTATAAAAAAATCACATTTAATGGAAAAACTTACAGAAAATCAGAAGTAAAAATGCTCATCAAAGATTAAATTCCTCCTTCTGAGATGGTAAATGGAAGGAGCAGGTTGCAAAATATATGAAGCAGCTCTACGCGTTTCGTCTAAATGTTAGACTTCATCAGGAGAAATAACAATCAAGTGTATAAAACAATGATAAAATACAAATACATCAATAAAAGTCCAGTGTCTTTAATTCTTCTTACATAGGTCCTCTGTCCAATTCCGCGCCAGAAATTTGCCAATACGTGAGTCCCATAGCAGCTGTTGTGGATCTTTTCAAATTCGAGTCCGTCTATGGACTTCCGCATTGTCACTGTGGAACGCACGTGCGTTCCACCTACCCGGGAGAGATCCTCCCTTTTCGACGCGTCTCCAAATACGTCATCTTTCTGCGGCTGGAACGCACATGCGTTCCACCTCGGCCACGGCCAAGAGATGTGGGTACAGAAGGGGGGAAAGAAAATGTGTATGAGTACATCAATTCACAGAAAATCAAGTAATTAACATAAATCAAAGGCATAAATGAATGCCCCCTTCACTAGTTCAGACATTAAATATCTATAGATATGCTTGATGGAATTGCTTGATGGAATTTACATCCAATCTAAATGGTAAAATAAGGAATACAGAAAGAGTTAATGGGGATATTAGAAGAGAGGGATACTGGAATATGCAAACTACGATGAAAAATTTAACAGCTCTGCTACCTACATCTCGGCTTCATTATAAAGGTACAACTAGCGGCACTGTAATTGAAGGGGACACATTAATCCCTATTAAGTGCAATAATTGTACATTATCAAGGTAGCAGTACTTTCCTACATACCTGTATATACCAAGTTATACTTAGCAAAGTGTCTCTGGGCTGTACAGATACAGACCTAGGGATTTACAAGCTCAGTATTTAGATACACAGTACCATATAGGTTCTGTCCAGTGACCTGTCTCCTAGTTACCTGTTCTATTAATGCTATATACCTATATTTATATGTTCTTTTAAGAGCCACCAGACCATATATTGATTAATAAAGTCTCTAGTCGGTAGCCACTCATGAGCTTTAGTAATTAGCATTATAAGACTAGGATTTTTAAGAGGTGAGCCAGTTCAGGCTTGATTGCACCATAGAGACTATATACCACCCATTATTTATTTTACTAATTCCACCACATATTTATCTCCTCTATTTTCCAGTATATACTCTACAAGTCTGGATTTCTTCCAAACTTATTTGAGTATTCCTCTTTTCCTAGCTTGGTATCCAACCTTGTGCAAATGGAGAGTTTGCGGTTGTGCAAATGGACTGTTTGCGGTTGTTTGCGGTGCGTTAAATGGGGAGTTTGGTCTGTCTCTGTGAAGTGGGCGTAACCCTTACACTACCTACATCATACAGTAGGTCCCCCCCCTCATTATTTTTATGGCCCCCGCCCACCGCTCACGGGTGTGGGCGGGCGGGCGGGAGGACAGTAGGTCCCCCCCATTGTGGTTTATGGCCCCCCACCCACCGCGCGGGGGGGAGGACAGTAGGTCCCCCCCTCCCTTATCCTTATTTACTGAATATTCCCCTGTATAACAATGTTTGGCATTTAGTGAATAGTCCCTATTCTGCTCTGTGTCAGTGTGTATCAGGGTATCTGAGGACAGGTGTCAATCCATATCTGCCAAGTGACCCTATGTAGGGGGAACAGTCCCTATTCTGCTCTGTGTCAGTGTGTATCAGGGTCTCTGAGGACAGGTGTCAATACATATCTGCCAAGTGACCCTATGTAGGGGGAACAGTCCCTATTCTGCTCTGTGTCAGTGTATATCAGGGTCCCTGAGGACAGGTGTCAATCCATATCTGCCAAGTGACCCTATGTAGGGGGAAAAGTCCCTATTCTGCTCTGTGTCAGTGTGTATCAGGGTCTATGAGGACAGGTGTAAATACATATCTGCCAAGTGACCCTATGTAGGGGGAACAGTCCCTATTCTGCTCTGTGTCAGTGTGTATCAGGGTCTCTGAGGACAGGTGTCAATACATATCTGCAAAGTGACCCTATGTAGGGGGAACAGTCCCTATTCTGCTCTGTGTCAGTGTGTATCAGGGTCTCTGAGGACAGGTGTCAATACATATCTGCCAAGTGACCCTATGTAGGGGGAACAGTCCCTATTCTGCTCTGTGTCAGTGTATATCAGGGTCCCTGAGGACAGGTGTCAATCCATATCTGCCAAGTGACCCTATGTAGGGGGAAAAGTCCCTATTCTGCTCTGTGTCAGTGTGTATCAGGGTCTATGAGGACAGGTGTAAATACATATCTGCCAAGTGACCCTATGTAGGGGGAACAGTCCCTATTCTGCTCTGTGTCAGTGTGTATCAGGGTCTCTGAGGACAGGTGTCAATACATATCTGCTAAGTGACCCTATGTAGGGGGAACAGTCCCTATTCTGCTCTGTGTCAGTGTGTATCAGGGTCTCTGAGGACAGGTGTCAATACATATCTGCCAAGTGACCCTATGTAGGGGGAACAGTCCCTATTCTGCTCTGTGTCAGTGTATATCAGGGTCCCTGAGGACAGGTGTCAATCCATATCTGCCAAGTGACCCTATGTAGGGGGAAAAGTCCCTATTCTGCTCTGTGTCAGTGTGTATCAGGGTCTATGAGGACAGGTGTAAATACATATCTGCCAAGTGACCCTATGTAGGGGGAACAGTCCCTATTCTGCTCTGTGTCAGTGTGTATCAGGGTCTCTGAGGACAGGTGTCAATACATATCTGCCAAGTGACCCTATGTAGGGGGAACAGTCCCTATTCTGCTCTGTGTCAGTGTGTATCAGGGTCCCTGAGGACAGGTGTCAATCCATATCTGCCAAGTGACCCTATGTAGGGGGAACAGTCCCTATTCTGCTCTGTGTCAGTGTGTATCAGGGTCTCTAAGGACAGGTGTCAATCCATATATGCCAAGTGACCCTATGCAGGGGGAACAGTCCCTATTCTGCTCTGTGTCAGTGTGTATCAGGGTCCCTGAGGACAGGTGTCAATCCATATCTGCCAAGTAACCCTATGTAGGGTGTCAATCCATATGTCAAGGTGTCAATATGTCATATGTCAGGTGTCAATCCATATCCATTGTGATTTAGGAATGTTAGGTGATTTATGCCCTTTATGGATTAAAACCAGACTCTGCATCAACTGTGTAATTTTCCATGGGAGTTTTGCCATGTATCCCCCTCCGGCATGCCACAGTCCAGGTGTTAGTCCCCTTGAAACAACTTTTCCATCACTATTGTGGCAAGAAAGAGTCCCTGTGGGTTTTAAAATTTGCCTGCCCATTGAAGTCTATAGCGGTTCGCCGGTTCGCGAATATTTGCGGAAGTTCGCGTTCGCCGTTCGCGAACTGAAAATTTTATGTTCGCGACATCACTAGTTGTTACATTGTATCTGTAATCTCTATGACTTCTGACTCAGCGATCTCTTCATTTGGACCAATGCAATTGGTTGATAGACAGAACTTAAACTTAACTCCTAAATGGCAGAGAATTGAGTGGTGAGACTGCAGGGGCATGATCTGTACACAAAATCCACTTCATTAAGCTAAAGTTGTTGGTGCTTAGAGTGTCCCTTTTTAAGATGAAGTTGTTTAACTTATGTATGTATCGCTTACTTGGAGTGCTACATATACTGTCAGTCTGGGGCCATTAAATATCGCCCCAGCTGACAGAGCGGAGCCCTAGGTATTGATTGATACCTCTGGTTTCCCAATATTCTATCTCTGCTTGCACCAAAATGTTAAGTTGTTCCATGCTGTCCTTATGACAGTAAAGCCTATTCTCTGGTACACTGCATGGAACGTTCTAATGTCCTGAGCATTATGCAAAAACTGCAACGTATGAGTGCATTTTAGCAAAGACGGAACATCAACTTTTGCATATGTGCATTGACCCACAGCAGGTTCTCACACATATTTTTCTTTAATGATAAGCAGCTGGGGGTTACTACATGTTCACTGTTCTGCAGATCCACATAGCTTACATCGTTACGTAGTACTCTAGGTTGAAAGAAACTCAAGTCCATAAAGTTTAACCTTTAAAACACATATGTTATGCTGTTGATCCAAAAGAACACACCCATTCCCCCCTCCCATTTTGAAGCATTGGCACAAAAAGTGATAAAAAAAAATCCTTCTTGTCTGTTATGATTGCCTACTAGTGAACAGGTTAGCACAGGCACAGGGCTCAAAATTTCCACTAAACACTAGCCATTTGTGAGTGAAAATGTATCCCTGGCAAGTAGGAATTCACTCCTGGCTAGTGGCTATTGCTTACTGTGGCGATTACCTTTTAAGGCCTGGATGGCATAGGACTTCAAACCCTCGGTTAGCACATAGCAGTTTGTATTTTGTTTAACTTGCTTCAAATCCCATAGATTATCTGCTGCCTAGTAAGGATTTATATGATGCTGCTACTCTCCCTTTAAAATCTGCAGAAGTACCTGGAGGGTCCCACCCTCAATGTAATCACTGCAGATGTCATTGCAAAAGATGCTGATGAATTGCAGTTTTTTTTGCATGTTATTAACCCCTTAAGGACACATGACATGTCTGACACGTCATGATTCCCTTTTATTCCAGAAGTTTGGTCCTTAAGGGGTTAATGCTGTAGCCTAGTGTGTCCCTTTTTATTGATCATTATGGGTACTTATTTATCTTTATATATTTATCTTTCAGCTGATGAATGTTTTTTTTTATTTTTGTTTGTTATTGAATCAGTTTTTCTTTTACAGGGCCCAGTGCTCCAATTCATTCTCTCCCTAGCTGCAGCTCAAATTCAACTAGAGCAAGAGAACCGAAGAGAGCATCTTCTCCTGTTCCCACCAAGTCTGTTCTAGAAGCACCACATGCAGAGAGTCATCAAGGGCTATCTCCCTCTGTAAGTGGATTCCTGTTTCACCCTTTAAGACCGAAGATAGATGTAGATTTTACACTGTGTAGCAGCCAAATAAAGTATTATTAACAGTAAAATATATGGTAAATTATATACTAAAAGAACAGTAATGAATATGTATTATTTCTTTGCAGGCAACATAAGATCTTGAGTTGTTATTTTGAAACTAGATTATTTACTGATGAAAAATGTGGTTTTCTGACACAGGTGATAATATAGAAAAGGTTTCTGGTTCACAAACATTACACTGTCAGATTTAACCATTTATGTTCTGTGTAAACTGGAATATCAGTCTTCTTTGCTTGCATTTTTGGTTATGGCTCTAATTCCAATATAGTTCAAAGTATTATTTAAAATGTGTTGTGCATACATTACCTTGTTTATACATTGTGTATTGGCTAGTAGAACCTCATAAGATAGTAATATTGATTCATTTTATTATTGCAGAAGAAGAAAAAAAACGAAGGCAAAAAACTGCGTGAATATGTCCCGCAACGTCGGTCAGGAGGATATGCAGTGCTTATAACACTGTACAAAAACAGCCAAGTAAGAAATACGCTTCTCTTCATCACAGTGTCGCTCCTGCCACAGACTGACACCAGATGGTGACAGTGATTCAGACAAAAGGGAGATCTGAGCCTCTCCCTCTCATAAAGCATGACTGGGAAAAGTACTGGGAATCTGTTCATTTCACTGCAGGGCAGCACAGTGACTCAGCAGATGGCTGCTGTGAATATCTGCAGATTATTACAGTAGAAATTAAGTGATCAGCTGTGGTGTGCCATGTTGGAAAATACATGATCTATGCTTTTGTTTTTCCTTTACATATGAGACTGAATGCTGGTGTAATATTTTTTTATTTGTAATCTGTTATTTTTGATTTAATGACCCGCATGTATTTTCATTAGTGCTCTGATCTCATTAATGCACATTATAGAATCGACAAGAACTGATCAGCAATGCTCCTAATGAACTGATCATATTATGATGCAGGATGTTTACACGTGAATTAGCCCCGGTTTTATATATCATTACAGTAAGAAACAATCAGCTATTCTCACTGAGCACAGTATTAGAATTCCATAATTATTTTCTCCTTTCGAACTCTGGTTATATGTATGGTATTTTATCAATAACTTAGACCACACAATAATCACAGTTTATTTAAATTTAAATGGGCTAGGCCGTTGGGGTTTATTCAAAGTTTAATGGGCTTTCAACCATAATTTCATAATGATAAAAACATATTTCATAAAATGTAACTTTATTTTTAAACATTTTAACTTTGCCAACCACAAAATTGCCGGTTGTCCACATTTTATTTAAAAACCAATAGCCACCATATCCTTCTTCAGAACTTGACCTTTTCTAAAGAAATAAATTAATAAAAGGGGAGGGAGGGCAAGGGTCCATCCACCCTGCTCCTGACCTAACAATTACTGACTGGATTGTTCTTGTGCTGCTCCAATTTATTCTTACCTGGCCTCCCCCCAAACAGCTTGTGTCCCCCAGGGAACAGTTGTGTCACTACTTCTACCCAGCTATCTGTCTGCCCAACATACAAAAGGGGCATAAAGTTTACCTAAGTTCTTCTGTCAATACAACAAGGGTAAATTAACCCTTTATTACCACCATACACATATGCTACAGAGCTTGGTTCCTGTGGCATGTAGAACCTCCATAAACCTGTGCTCTAGGTTCCATTTGAACCAAATAGTATGATTAACTGTAAACTTACTTTTAAAAGAGGTTTTAGATTTGATAAAGGACCATTTTTGTATCAGAAGCAATATTCTTGCTTTCAGCACACTGCCAACTAATGCACTTAGTAATTATATGTAGTATAACATTTAGATTAGTAACTTGTGATGCAAAATAAAGTTCTGAACAGGTTCCTTTTACTACAGGGTTACAGTTTACAGTGGTAAAAATTGATTGAATCAGCACTAGCCCTTCTGTAAGGTGGCACAGGCCTTAGAGCATGCATAGGGACTGCTAAATCCTTAGTCTCTGTCCAAATAGCTAGACAGGCGCCAGGAGAGGCTTTTGGGTGGGGGGCAGCAGTAGAGTTCAGAGAACTCGACAACCAGGCAGGATCTGGCTGAGCTAAAGAACTCAGCTAGAGTCAGCTATCCACGTGACAGAGGTGGTGAAGATTGAGTGCAGGTACAGAAAATGCACCTTCACCTGTGTAGCTAAAAAATCCTTTATCTATATAAAACCAAACCACTCGCCCAGTCAGAGAGAATGTCTGAGAATAAATCTGTTTTTTTTTTTTTTAGAGTTCAAGTTACAAAGGTTACATGACCAAAGTAGAACTACAAAGAGAAGCTCAGTCACTGTGTGATAAATCATTCACTCTGGTGAGTTCCCTGTTCTTGCATCTCCATAATCACTGTTGTTGTATCTGTACCGTTATTACATCTTTACAATTGCTCATATTGGGATATATTTGAAGGAATGTTGGTGAAAATATATTTTGTAACCATATTTTCAACCTCTTGTCAAACAAATCTTTCTCTTTAGATTTTCTGATTTTTAATTTATTTTTCTGTTAGTGCAACTACTTCACTACCCTAACGAGACCAGTTATTTTTGTTATGGCTTAAACCACATTTAAAGGAACACGACGAACACTATAAGGTCAGGAACACAAACCCAAAAAGAGCCAGCACAAGTCAAACACAGCCCTGGCCAATTAGCATCTTCGCATAGAGATATATTGAGTCAATGCATCTCTATGAGGAAAGTTCAATGTCTCCATGCAGAAGGTGGATACACTAAATGGCAGTGCTACAGGAAGCACCTCTAGTAGCCACCTGAGGAGTGGCCAGTGGAGTTATCACTAGGCTGTAATGTAAAAACTGCATTTTCTCTGAAAAAGTCTGAAGGGAATGATTCTCCTCACCAGAGCAAATACAATCAGCTGTAGTTGTTCTGGTGACTATACTGCCCCTTTAAGGAGGAATTGTGAATGTGACATTTTTCTTTCTGATCGTTCCTTTTTATTCACCCCAGCAAACACTATCCCATTGTTTTCTGGAATCATATATGCAGCAGAGTTTCTTAAAAACCGTCTTCTTCAACCACACAAACTTGGTAGTGGGCACTTTTTTAAATTAAATAATGCTCTCATAGTTTTTGAGTGTGATCACACCCTATTGCATTCTATGACCTGAATGGTGTTTATGTGCTCACATTGAAGTTAGATTTATTTAATGTTTTGTTTGCAAATATCTTTCTTTCAGGGTTATTCACTAAAGTGAGTTCAAAGTGAATTAAAAATGTACAGTCAAAATTGCCAAACTGGAAAAATTCCGGTCACCGATGCTTTTCATTAGCTACTCTTGCCTTAAATTTGAAATTCACTTTTAATTAATTTTACATTCTCACTTTAGTGAATTACATTACAAGATTTTGAAGAAAATGATGCAAACAAAAAGATTTAGTTGGAATCCGTGGTAACTATTTTGCCTATTAGTTTTGTCTTATTATTCTGATCAAATTAAAACTATAATTAAATTATTTTAGAAAATACTATGTGCTTCTTGTTATACTGAAATCTGTGGGCATATTTTCTTTTGCAGACTGACGCCAACAATAAGTACACAGCTTGGTCTTCCGTCAGTACGTTGATACAGAAGGATCTGGTCATCAAAACTCACAGCCCTGCTAGGTGAGACAAGTAAGCCTTTGAACAAACCATCTAAGTTTGTATTCAATTCCCAGTGTGGAGCAAGTAATTGAGAGGGGGTAATTGTTTTTTTTAAAAACCATGGTAATTTCATCTTCGTAAAGTGCACCTGCTACAAGGAACAATTAGGGCAGCCCCCTGGCCAAAAAATGGATTTGCTTTTAGCAGCAGGCAGAGGATTTAAAATAATGGATGACACAAAAGTTAGCGGTAAGGGAGGAGAGCTGAAGAGAAAGGGAAACGTCTGGGGAGGGAAGAATGAAAGGCTGAAGTGGGAGAGTGATGGGAGTGCTCTAAGTGAGAGCCTAATATGGCAAGTGGGTTGTATATAGGGCTGCCATATACACCATGTTTTCCAGGACACCCATCCCTTCTTCATATTAATGAGCAATACCGAAGTCTTGCCTTGAGGTATGTAGTATTCTTATGCTGCAGAACTCCTCATTGGTTAATGACTTAATTTGCTACCAACAGCATTTCAATTCTACATAGAAGTATTCATGATTAGGCACACTCATTTGTAAATGGTGATCCCGAACAGTAGCTCTATGTGTTACAGGTGCAAAAAAGGTTAAGATTGACACCTGATGTCAGCCAGGCAGATGTTACATAGTATAGAAACCAGTGTACACCAAAATTTAGTAGATGAAAACAAAAGTTAAATTATTTGTTAAAATGAACTAAATATTAATGAAGATTCACTAAATTTTTATTTAAAAAAATAGTACAAACACGCTACCTTAATCTGGAATGCAATAAGTGTGTAAGATTTCTCACTTTAAACAAAACAAAAAATAACTCAAAACGTTATAATTATTAAGAATTTATGTAGGAATTTACAACATTTTCACTTTGTTGTCTCCCCTTCATAATGACCAGGAGGTCACTATGTGGTTTCTTTGACTTGCGCGTTTGAAGTGTCACTTAAAGGAACACTATAGAATCAGAAATACACACATGTATTCCTGACCCTACAGTGTAAAAACACTATTTAGGTGGCCATCTCCGCTTGCCCTCTTAAAAAGGCTTTAAACTCACCTTTGTTCCATCTCTACCAGTGCTGGCTTTGCCTCCTTGGCTGAGATCATCAGGAATTACCATCTCAGCCAATCCAATGCTTTCCCATTGGAAAGCATTGGGAGGTTAATGTGCACGCACGGCAAAATGCAATGCTGCACCAATCAGTAACTCCTCATAGAGATGCACTGAATCGTTGCATTTCTATGAGGAGCATTCAGTGCCTCCTTGCAAGGCGTGCAGACACTGAACGTCAGTGCTGCAGAGTGTGCAGCTCTTACCCAAGAAGTACCTCCAGTGTTTGTCTGAGTGACTGCCACTAGAGGAGTTACTAGGCAACTCTTCTATGAAAAGGCAGTGTTTACATCAAAATGCTTGCAGGGATGTACTATACAAATCAGAACAAGTACATTAAAGGACCACTCTAGTGCCAGGAAAGCATACTCGTTTTCCTGGCACTAGAGTGCCCTGAGGGTGCCCCCACCCTCAGGGACCCCCTCCCGCCCGGCTCTGGAAAGGAGAAAGGGGTTAAATCTTACCTTTTTCCAGCGCTGGGCGGAGAGATCTCCTCCTGCTCTCCTCCTCCGATCCTCCTCTTCTACTCCCTGTCGGCTGAATGCGCACGCGCGGCAAGTGCTGCGCGCGCATTCAGCCGGTCACATAGGAAAGCATTCATAATGCTTTCCTATGGACGCTGGCGTGCTCTCACTGTGAAAATCACAGTGAGAAGCACGCAAGCGCCTCTAGCGGCTGTCAATGAGACAGCCACTAGAGGACATAGGGGGAAGGCTTAACCCATTCATAAACATAGCAGTTTCTCTGAAACTGCTATGTTTATGAAAAAATGGGTTAACCCTAGAAGGACCTGGCACCCAGACCACCTCATTAAGCTGAAGTGGTCTGGGTGCCTAGAGTGGTCCTTTAAGTGGTAGAGCTGTAATTGTTCTGGTAACTATAGAGTTCCTTTTAATCAATGGCTAATGAAGTAAATGCTTTATAATCTTCAATTAGTCATAATTCTCATAATTTAAACATAAACTCGAAAACTTGTCTTTAATAATAAACATTTCTGAGATAAGGTAGTATTTAGACTGTTAAGATTACAGGACCAACGTTCAGCGTCTCCACACTCTAGATGGAGATGCTGAAACCCCCTAGAGATGCATTGAGTCAATGAGGATATGATGATTGGTACAGCTCGGCCATTTGCCGCACATGCACACTAGCCTATAGTATTTCTTTAGTTAATGTCTAATGAAGTAACTACTGTGCATTCTTACGTGTTTTTTTTTTCATTCTTTTTTCTTTTATGTCAATCTGTATTGTGTTGGGATTAATTTTTACAAATAAAAATTTAACTTTTGACTTTACATATAACATTTTGGTATACCGCGGTTGGGTATCAATTCTATATACTAAAGACCAACAATTTTCATTTAATGTTTATCAATATATACACGTGATGAGTGTGCAGAAGAATATGATGTATTTGTCAGCTATATGTCTGTGGGAGTTTGGTTGTCATAGCATCTGTCCATCTTGGTTTCGTCAGTTGTTTAGTCAGAGAAGTATTTTGTCCTTGGCTGACTAGGCTATGGCCTGCGGTGGCAGCTCTCAGCCTGCGTCAAGATTTCTTTATTTTTAAGCAGGTGCTGATAGCTGTAGATGCCTATGATAGTGGTAAAATAATTGTCGAGAAGGGGGGCATAGGTTTGACTGGACTAGGTTAGCCAAAAATCTAAATACATTGCTTCACTGTGTGTTGTAAATATGTGCTATTTGTGAAAAGAAATTTATTTTTCTTTCTTTTCAAAACCTTGAGTGTTTACTCCTGCTTATTTACAGGCTACCTTGTACAGGCTGCCTAGTACTGCTATTTGAATGTAAACAAAACAGAGGCTGTCCTCCAGCCGCTTCCTGGATACACCGTACATAATTTATTTATGTTCATGGGCAGTACATAAAAACTGCTGTTTTGCCATGTACTGTTATGAATGAGGAGCACAACCACACCGTTATTAAATAGTTGATATTAATCAAAGGAATGGCGCATTGGTACTGCATCTTAACCACAAAAGTGAGTTGTTGTCATTTTTAACTCTATACTTTGTTATTAAGAACACTTTATTGTTGCTCCAGTATATGTTTGGCAAACTTTGTGTGATGTAATGTGCTCATATAAAATGGTGTTCATGAGGACAAAGTAGGAATTAAAATTTTAATTAACTTTTTTTTTTTTTTTGCTGTTACTTAAAATTATTTTTTATTATATGTTCCTAAAATAGTGCAGTTCCTTTGTAACAAACGTGCAATTCATGTAGCGTTCAGTGCGTCTTTGTATAGTATGCAGGGCGTCATTGTATATCTAGTGGTCACACTCCCCTTGCTGAATAACGTAAGACTTGTGTGACTCAACTTGTGTACGTTTTTACAGAGTACACATTGATTCTTCATTTGTAGATATGAGTCTGTAACAGAACAAATTATAGAGGAGTCATCTGTTTGCCAGTTTCTGTGGGATTAGAAAATATATACCTAACTAAAGTATGATGTTTTCTCACAGGGCTGTTCACTGAATTGTATCAGATTGAAACTGAGTGGCAAATAAGATGCTGGAATAGCTAATCTGGAAAAAATCGCCAACTTTCTTATAGTCACACATTGTCTCTTTTAGCTTCCATTATTCAGAGGCCATTTGTCTGATGACACTCCATCTTGCTAGAGGAGGAGTGAGGTCGTGGAGGGTGGGCTGAGGTAATGCCAGGGACGTCAAAGAGGAGGATGGAGCCATGCCATGGCTGTCTGGTGCTGGCGAGTAAAGCCAATTTTGCACAAAATTGACCTTAGCCAGCCTTTAATTTTGTTCTGGGCTGGCTAATAATGCTGGCATAGGTTAACCTCTGTATGTGCAGTGTTTCAAAGTGAAACGCTTCACATACAGACTCGAAGCACCATGTCCACTTGAAATCACTGAAGTGGTCATGGTGGTTGGAGTAACCCTTTAAATATAAAATGCTTATCTTTCATTTTGTGCAAATCCCGTCATCAGCATTAAGCATTGCCTACTCCAGCATGTTACTTGGCAAATCAGGAGACATTTATTTAGGTCTCTGGAGATGGAACTTTTTAGGCACTTTGCAACCATGACTGCAAGGGTGTCAGGGTGAGATGCTGGCAAGCTCTCTCTACAGAGCTTTCTTTCTGCTCCGAGCAAGAGTTTCTGTGATTTGTAGTTCATTTATCAGCTTTCCACTTATGAATGATGTTGGCTAAATTGTAATTCCAATAAAGCTTATTTGTGCTTACTGATGACATGCAAATAACTATCTTCTTGGACACTGCTAGATAGGTGAGAAGAACAGTAAGGGTCCTGTATGCATGTACAGTAACAATTAAGAAAAACTTATTTTGAAAGAGGAGCAGAGACGGCAGAATGTTGCAAAATATTTATTTGTGCTTGGTTAAAAGTATGCAAAATTGGTAAAATTATACGTGACAAAACATGTACACTGATCAGCCACATCATTAAAACCACTGACAGCTGAAGTGAAAAACATTGATTATATTGTTACAAGGGCACCTGTCAAGTAGTGGGATATATTGGGCAGCAAGAAAGCAATCCTTGAATTTCGTGTGTTGGAATCAGGAAAAATGGGCAAGTGAAAAGATCTGAGTGACTTTGACAAGGGACAAATAGTAATGGCTAGACAACTGGGTCAGAACCTTTTTTAAAACAGCAAGTCTTGTGGGTGTAGTGGTTAGTACCTACCAAAAGTGGTGTGAGGA
Organism: Pelobates fuscus; assembly: GCF_036172605.1. NCBI lineage: Eukaryota > Metazoa > Chordata > Amphibia > Anura > Pelobatidae > Pelobates > Pelobates fuscus. Next base: position 77,352,201 of record NC_086328.1, read on the forward strand.
AGGACTACTGGTGAACTGGCATCAGGGTCCTGGGTGCCTAAGGCTTATTGATACGTATTGAGAGTGAAGGCTAGCCTGTCTAGTCCGATCACACTGAAGGGCTACTAAACTGAAAAACTTACTGCTGGCCATGATAGAAATGTGTCAGAACACACAGTGCATCACATTTTGCGTCATGTAGGGCCCATGTGTCAGGGTACCTGTTGCCACTGCACAGGCAGAGATCCAGCCTCTGGGATGTTTTAGGGGCGTTGCTATCAATTAAAGAGCCAAACTACAAAAGGGGATCACTTGCAATGAATTATTGCCCTGTTGTGATTCAAGCTTGATTCTTCCCTATAGTGCATACTCAGGTTTGGTATATTGGTTAATGACTTGGCTCTGGTTTGACTTTTGTGTTCTCCTTCCCTTTGACTCTGCTTGTTTATTCGCTTACCTGTTTTCTGGCTCCCTTGATTTCCGCTTGTCCCTGACTATTCTGTCCTTACCCACGTTAGTCCGGCCATTCTGAGACCTGGTATACGTTCTCCTATTTGCACTCTGCATATTGGATCCCTGTGTCTTTCCTGACACCATGATGACCCCTGTCTGTCACCGAAAGTGCCTTCAATGGAGACATGAGCATCAGAACTGGACCGTGGAGCAATGGGAGAAGGCTGCCTGGTCTGATAAATCACGTTTTATTTTAGATTGGGTGTGTGTTGTTTACCTGGGGAAGAGGTGACACCAGGATGCACTATGGGAAGAAGGCAGTCTGGCAGCAGCAGAGTTATGCTCTATCCAATGTTCTGCTGTGAAACCTTGGGTCCTGGCATTCATGTGGATGTTACTTACACATATCACCTACCTAGAGATTTTCATAGACTACTTACAGCCTTCATGGCAATGGTGTTTGTAACGGAGCTCCCTGTACCCCGGCTGGGTCTCCCGCCAAGGACCGCTTCCTAGCTGTAACAGGGGACAAACCTCAGCACGCTTGCCCTCAGTCGCCGTGGCTTGGCTGGGGTCCTGGAACCGGTCCCTCCTGGAGCCGAATGGGGAGTTAGCTCAAGACACCCTCAGGCACTGGACGACACTCAGTCCTGGGAGCTTTAGTCCTTAAAAGGACTTTCCCCGTTGAATCCCCTGCAAGCTGGAACAAAGTGGAGTAAATCTTCTTTCCCTCCAATAACATGACGACACACAGTTTTGGAGTGTAAGCTGGAATAGATTTTAATGGAGGCACACTTGCCTTTTATGCAAGTCCCCAAGCAAGGTGTACGCCCACATGGACCTTGTTAGGGACAGGGACACAAACTTAACAACCAATAACAAAACGGTATGTGACACACCCAATACAAGCATACAGTCCCTCCTCTCTGCCTGGGAGATAATTGAGGCAGATACTGCATTATCTCCAGGCAGAAAAAAAAACATATTTTACTATCCCCAAAAGTACCCCAAGAACACATAAAATCCCCACAATTATTACACCACCTAGTAGCCATGATCTGGGTGACCAACATATCCAAAAATCACCCAGATCAGTTCAGGAATTCTATGGAAGTCCCATTTTGACCGACCGCACGCATGGTTTCATGCCCAAAACAGTTCCAGAGAATCAGGCTGTGCGGGCGGTCTACTTCGAGTATTCGAAATAACGTTTGAATTACGGAACAAAACCGTTTGTGGATATAGTTAGTGTATGTTTCTTGTTCTGGGGCATCTTCTTACCGAACGCCGTTCGACTCCCGTCTGAATAGCTGAACCTCCATAGAAGCTAAAGTTTTAACGGTGTTCGTGCCGTCGAATGTCCGCTTGAATCCATGCACTCGACTAACAAACACCGCTGGATGCGTTTGATGAAACAAGATGGCTGCCACCATGTGTTCTAATGCCACTTCGGGGGTTCAACAGTTTGAATGTCACTTCGAAAGTTTGAATTGTCCTAGCAGGCACCAATAGTATTTTTAAACATAAGCTACCACAGGGTCACAGGGCAGGAGGCTGGCAAACAGGCCCCTCCAAGAGCTCATAGCAAACTCGAATAAAAAGGGGTGTTTGTCACAGTGCTCCCTGATTGCTGTGGCATCTTTCAGCAGGATAATGCACCCTGCCACACTTCAACTTGCCCAGGAATGGTTTGAGGAACATGACAAGGAGTATCAACATATTGCCTTGCCTTCCGAAATCCCCAAATCTCAATCCGTTTGAGCACCTTATCTATAGAGGCAGGATCTGCTGCCAATGTCTTGGTGCCAGATAGCAGAGGACATGTTCCGAGGTCTTGCGGAATCTATGCATTGACGCATCAGATCTGTTTTGGCAGCACGAGGGGGAGCTACACGTCATTAAGCAGGTAGTTTTAATGTTGTCGCTGATCAGTGTATACAGGTTGTGTTGATGCCAGGAATGTCCCTTTTACATTTGAGGAGCGCAAGAGTATTGCTTATGACTCACATTCCAAATAATTATTCTCTGCACTGGCCCCAAAAATTTCATACAGCAACCTTCCATTATTTGACAAATGTATATATTACACTTGACCATTTTATCAGCAATATGTCTTACCACCTTACTTAAAAATGCATTTCCCTTGAGCACACATTTTGTATTGATGTACTAGTGCTCTTCATTAGGCAGCACAATTAACTAAACCAAAAAACAGTACAAAAAAATTGCAATCTTTACATTTCTCTGGCTTTTACCTTAACGTATGAAGAAATATGCCTGCTGTCAAATCAATCATCCATTTTCCAATCATTTTTTTTCCACTCAACTAATGCCCTATTGAAAATGTTCTAATATCACATATAGCGGCGACCTCTAGTGGATAACACCTGCCTTACAGTACATGCAAAATCCAAATATCCCAACCTCAGGCTCTGATAAACCACAATCACTTTTTAGATATGGAGGCCTCATTTTCCCTTTCTTTGCAGAAGTCTCCTAAATCTGGCTACCCTATTGTTCAAAGATATTGGCAACTCTATGGCCAATGTCATTGTCATAGTTGTCTAGGATTAAAAAAGACTAAAGTCCATCGAATTCATCCTTGAAGCACATTCTTTTATGCCACAGATCCAAAGTAATTATGGTAGGGTGTGGAACTGCACTCTATCCCTTTAAGCAGTATGTAGCTGGGTGCAACTCAGACAGTCTCAGTACCAGAGACCAAAATGCTGAATAACAAAATAGAAAAGTCGAGGCACTCCAAGGTACAAATCAGGCAATTTTATTGAACCCACTCCATTGCAACGTTTCGACCTACACGGTCTTTGTCAAGCACAGATCCAAAGTAAGGCAAAAAAGAAAACTCCAAAGGAAAAAAACTCCATAACAGATTTCTCCTTAGATCATAAACCTGTTTACATACATATTAATTATATATCTGAATATTTTATCTATGCATAAAAAACATCCAAGCCTTTTTTATTATTTATCTATAGAATCTGATAAGACAACCTCTTTAGACAGAGAACACATCTTTATTGTTTTAACCCCTTAAAGGACCACTCTAGGCACCCAGACCACTTCAGCTTAATGAAGTGGTCTGGGTGCCAGGTCCCTCTAGGATTAACCCTTTTTTTATATAAACATAGCAGTTTCAGAGAAACTGCTATGTTAATAATAGGGTTAATCCAGCCTCCAAATCCTCTAGTGGCTGTCTCACTGTCAGCCGCTAGAGACGCTTGCGTGATTCTCACTGTGAAAATCACAGTGAGAGCACGCAAGCGTCCATAGGAAAGCATTGTAAATGCTTTCCTATGAGACCGGCTGAATGCGCGCGCAGCTCTTGCCGCACATGCGCATTCAGCCGAAAGGGAGGATCAGAGGCGGAGAGGAGGAGGAGAGCTCCCCGCCCGGCACTGGAATAAAGGTAAGTTTTAACCCTTTACTCTCCCCAGAGCCCAGCGGGAGGGGGTCCCTGAGGGTGGGGGCACCCTCAGGGCATTATAGTGCCAGGAAAACGAGTATGTTTTCCTGGCACTATAGTGGTTCTTTAAGGACGGATTCAATTGTACACATTCTGAAAAAAAAAAAAAAAAAACTGGAATTTGCGCTTCAACCATAATTCACCAATTTCATATTAAGTTCACCCACACTTATTATATATCATTTTGTGCAGGAGAAACAGGGATTTTGTTTCAAATCACATATTTATATATGAAACACAATTCAATATGAATACAATTTAAAGAACTTTGGGAAAATAAGAAATGTTATTTTAAGTGTGTGTCATAATACTATTCGCTTTTATTAATTTTATTAATCAATAAAATACACATATTTGTGTTCAGCGATGTCTCACACATACAACAGTACCCCCCATGCACAGGTTTTATGGTGTCTTGAAAATTACAGGGTCAAATATAGCACATTCCCTTTTTCAGTTTATACACATTAAAATGTACGTGCGATGGTGAGGTTTCTAGCACGTGTTGGATCTGGGTATGGCAGCTGGTACTTCCCAAACGAGAGTCTCTTCTATCTGGCAGTAACTAGGTATAGGTCAGGAAAACGGACAGGGAAACAGCGCCTTCTGGGTGTCCTCAAACTCGTATGGTGGTGAGTCCGTATGGAAAATCTGAGAACAGAATATAGTGTAGTATATTCTATAGGTGGTGAGGTAAAATAAGAAAAATGCCACTGACCATTTTCTGGAGCTTTTTTTCAGCTCCAGATATATGCACCTGGGCGATATGATTCCCACCTGTGGATATGTCGCACAGCTTGGTTCCTTGTAGATGGTAGGTCAGGGTCAAGCGTCAGAGTGTTGAGCGTTCATGGGTATTTCCCTCCAAATTGCAGTGTCACAGATATTCACCAAATACATAAAATGAGAATAAAAACAGAAAAATAGTGCTCTCTGTTTGTTGTTATAAAAGCATTTAATTTAATTCCATTCGTTTAATTGCATGTTTAAATCCATTTAGTTTAAAGCTATTCGTTAATATATTTTGTTTAAACCACTGTTAAAGCTGTTCCTCTGTCTCTTACACTCAGTGCATTTGGTCAGTTAAGCCGTACGGTTGCACACTACATAATTCGTACGTTGGCTATATCATGTGCACATTAAATCCTAGAGTACTTAAAGGCTACAGGTTGTTGCATGCTACCACACCGTCTCAAAGGTAACATTACTAATCTGGCAAATTTCAATTTGAAAATGGAACGTTATATATTTGACCCTGTAACTTTCCAAAACAACATAAAACCTGTTAATGGGGGGTACTGTTGTACTCGTGAGACATCGCTGATTACAAATATGTGCATTTTTTTTGCAGTAAAACCTAACAGTATTATGACATTTACAGCTAAAATGTGAGGCGGAACTACAAATTTAAAAAAAAATAAAAAAATTCTCACCGTTTTTTAAATTTTATTCATAATAAATTATGTTTCATATATAAATATTTGATATGAAATGAAAGCCCTGTTTCTCCTGAACAAAAAATATATAAAATGTGTGGGTGCATTTAATGTGACAGCGGTGAATTACGGTTGAACAGACATATAGCGCAAATTCCAGTTTCTGTTTATGTTTTGTTTTGATCAGAACGTGTACTATTGACTCCGTCCTAAAGGGGTTAAACACAATTACATACAAGTCTGTATATACAAATTTCCTTTGCACGGTACTTAAATTGTCCTTATATCATACGTGTATCTTAGGTACCTATTTCCTAGGATTAGCAAGTTCCTAGTAAAACCTGGGACAATGTTGTTCCTCCGGCCAATTTTGTTTCAGGTATTTCCATTTCCTTACGCTCATATTCAATCATAACTGGTACATCAAGGCCTCGTACTGCCTTTTACGTTGACACGTTAATGCTCAGTTAAGGGGCTTGTCTTATTACATCCCATGTTCGGGAACCTCTATACGATATCTTACAAATCTCCTGTTGTGCTATCTGTTTCCAGCTTTGGCAAGCAATACTGTTGACAAACTTAAGACACATAGAGTTACTACCACACCTATCTGGTAAAAAAAACATTTTCTGTTTTACATTATACATTACTACTTATTACACATATCCCCAATTTTCTTTCAGGTGCACATAGGAGACGCCTATCCATTAAGAGTTCTCTCTCTTAGGCTTAATTAAGGGTATATTTATATACGCTAGGATAACCATTGCTCCACTTATCATTAGTTAATAATTGATTCTCTTTTAAATAGGCATCTTTAAAACTGCATTATCCCATCAGCTCTCTAGTCAAGGTCTATCCCATCCTGTTACTAGGTTCGTACGGTTACGCTTACACTGCTTTTCCATAGGACAAGCCCCAGCCAGGGATAGAGAACTAGATGCAAGGGACAGGAGCTGCCCCTAATACGTTTAAGTTCTTGTTCCCATGAGGCCTCCCCACCCACCTCATGCAGAGGTGTCGCCCACATGGCCCCACGTTAGATTATTTGCCTCATATCTCTTTCTACAGGGGTTGTTTTAGAATGTCACATGTCACGGCCAAACGTTTTTCTCTATATTGTCACCGAGAGGCCAACATCCCACCACATTGTTCGGTGGCCACATTTCCCCAAGGGCAAAATCATAGGTAGAGCCTCTCCATGCCTCTTAGCAATTAGCAGGGATTCACCTATCACGGTTAGTTAAGTTCTTCGCCACCGGCACTAGCTAGCAAGCCATATACGGTATTTCACCTTTGGCTCAAAGTTTTGTGTTTACTAATCTCTACATAGGATGTTGCAAGAATCACTCCATGAAGACAACTTGGCTCTCCCCCTGGGCCCAGTACACCTATTAGACCTATCTCTCATAACCACTACCCCTGGGTCTCTGAGATTTGGACCATTCCTAAATTGGCAGCAGAACTACGCCATAGGAACGTTCCTTTCCTGACCACAGCTAGGAAAGCAGAACTCTTTAAGTTGTTAACGGTCCAGTCCAACGATCCCAGCCCCAGGAGCCCAATGTCAGTCGTTTGGGACACTTTCAAGACACTTTGTCATCCATCTTGTCCACCCTTCAGTCACTTAACGAGAGAATGACCAAGATAGAAACCATAATCCCTACGGTTACCAGCGCACATCACACTCCAGGCGGAGCACCTCCACCTCAAAACACGCAAGGTAATAAAATTACTATAACTCCCTCCACTTCACATGGCATCAACCGTGAAAATTCCGTTCCTGCTTACATTAGGAAAGTCATTATGGAAGGCAAGGATGTTAGTCTAGTCTCTCTTCTTATAGCTTCACAGGATATTCTAGAGAATAAAGCTTTTAGTTTTGGAGACATGTCTGTGATCCTCAAAACAAGGGGCCCACGTCTCAATAAAAAGCTCTCCATCCCCAAATTCGTTCTCTGCTTCGGACTACACAGGGACATCGTCTGCTCTGTATATCCTCAGAGGCGATGGGGAATTCGACCTCTATCTACACAAGGTGGTGGACTTGGGGCACAAGTACGGGGGATTCGCCTTCTATGATTCACAGGTCGATTTCATCTAAGGCAGCAGCAGCGGCTCTAGCTCAGTCCAACACTCACATCGATTGGAGTCAATTGGACACAGAGCTGTTCTGCAGGCATTTCGCCGTCTTGAAACCCCTGTCTTGTGCAGTTTGCTCCTCTAGCTCACACTCCTCCAACATGTGTCCCTGCAAAGCAAAACACTCTACATCTCAGCCCTCCACTTCCTACCCATCCTCCAACCCTTCTGTCAGTCAGGGGACAGAGAGATAAGCTGGGCAGACCAATAGTAATCCTGGGCAAGGCACAGATATGCAACAACTTTAATGCTGGAGCATGTAACTACAATGCCTGCAGGTTGTTGCATGTTTGCTCCATCTGCTTCAGGGCACATGCAAAAGCCATGTGCCCTTCTAAGCTTTTCCCTAGGAAATGACTGACGGAGGAAAACATTGACACCTTAGTTTAGCATTTACGCATCCACCCCTCCCATCACCTGCTGTATATTCAATTTCTGGTTTGTCTGAGGGTTTCCATACAGGGTTAGTAGCACTCCCAACAGGCACTGGAATGTCCTAACTTACTACTGTGCCGTCCACAAATTGCTACGAAGAGAGACCACATCAGGCTTTATGATCTGTCCTTTTCCGCTCCCTCCTTTTTCTACATGGCGCACGAACCCTATTGGAAGGGTTACCAACAGCACATCTAATAAAAACGTTTGGATTATCGATTTGTCAGCGCCTCATTCTCCAAAAACCCTAGTTTAAATTCATTAATACCGGCTGAAGTATTCTCTCTCCATTTTGCCTCCGGGGATCATGCCATACAAGCATACTACTGGCCGGCAAACAAGCCTGGCTCAGTAAGTCGAATATAACTAATGCCTTCAGATTACTACCAATCCATCCGTCTCTCTGGCATACCCACGGCATCAAATGGAGGGATAATGATTACCTTGCCACCAGACTTACGTTCAGCTCCAGGAGCAGCCGGAAGCTGTTCGATATATTTGCAAAAACTCTTCGATGGCTGCTCCTGAATAAGGTCAGATGCCCACGGCCATACACAACTGGTCGATTTTTACTGGTCGAGGCAGGATCCCTCACCCCACGTAGGATCATTAGCTCCAATGCACTGGTTTTGGCACTAGGTGCCCCAATGTCCCCTGTCAAACAGGCCACAACACATTTGGTATTCCTGGGTATCTCACTCAACTCATTGTCTAGACAGGCACGCCTCCCCGTTGTGAAGTTGGTACGCATCAGGCAAGAACTGGACCAGTTCCTCCAAAGGTACTGGTACTCGGAGGGATCTTCAATCTCTACTGGGATACCTCAATTTTGCGATGCGTATCATTCCACAAGGGAGATCTCTCATTTCCAGGCTACATTTCCTACCTGGCATGCCTGATGATGGCACCATAGTCCTCAACCCACCAGTCCTAGCTGATTTTAATCATGTGGAAGCACTTCCTAGCAGAGTGGAACAGCATCTCCATGCTCATTCCCCCACTGACCAAGCACTCTCCTGTTATTTGGACTGATGCAGCAGCCCACTCGAGCTTGGCTGCAATTTTGGTAATCACTGGTTCAGGGACGTGTGGCCACAAGAAGCGCTTTCCTTACCGGCCTTCAGGGAAACTTCAGCCTTTTCGAGATCTATCCCATTGTAGCAGCAGCTCATACTTGGGGTCATCTGTGGGCCGGTAAGGCAGTCAAGTGTTTCTCAGATAATTTGGCGGCTTGCGTAATCATTAATAAGGGCGCTCTTCCTCCTCAACCATGATACGGTTAATACAGAATTGACATGGCAGGCCGCCAAACTACAGTTCTTTCTAGCGTGCGAACACATTCCAGGCATCCATAATACGGTCGCTGACACTTTGTCCCATCTAACTTTCAGGCATTCTACAAGGTGCATCCCTTCACCAACCAGCTCCCATCCAGAATACCAACATTTCCAGAGTGAACAATGGATTGACAAGATTGTTGACCCACGCACGGTGACTCTCACGAAACGCTCTGTCTACCAACACCAAAACAGCCTATGACAGGGCTTTGACTGTGTTCCACAAATTTTGTGGGGAGTTCCGCGTTTCAGATAATTATTCAATCAAGACCATGGTGGCTTTTGCCTCCTTTTGCCACCTACACCTAAAATTTGCACATAACACTATTAAATTATATCTTCCAGGTATACAGCACTACATGCTCTCACTACCTTTCTGTCAGGATTACAAGTTGATCCAGCACGCAGTACTGTGTCACACCTAGGACTAAGGATAACGTATAACCAGACCTTAGAATGGCCGGACTTAACGTCTCCAAGCATAGTCAACATACTAGCCGAGGTCAGGGACACAGAATCAGACACACAGATATAGGAAAGCCAAAAGTCAAGATACCAGATATCAGGAAAGTCAAAACAAAGCCAAAGTCAAATACCAGAAAATCAAGATCAGGAACGCACTCTCGGATAACCATAGGCGTGAAACCACGACAGGGCAAAGAGCAAGAGGAGAGCAGTGTTTAAATAACCCTCCTTTGGATCCAATTGACTGTATCCGGCCTTTGACCCCAAAAGTAATTACTAGGTTTCCATGAGCATGATTGCTGCTCGGCACAACTTTTCCTGTCAGGACAGTAACGTTGCTCGGCACAACTTTTCCTGTCAGGACAGTAAATGCAATTAACCACATTTTTATATGCGGATGAATATGTGACACTTTCCCAATCACCCCCTTTTCTTTCCACGTACCCCATCAAATCTATTCTCAAAGACATCAACAAAATAGATCAACCTCCAACTACCAATAGATTACCCATAGACGGAATCATATTCAGGAACATGTCAGACCTATTGGACACACATCTGTTTAATACCAAGACTAACTCTGTCATCAAAGTAGCCATTTACCTTGCCTTTTACAGCTGGAATTTACTGTGGTCCATCAAACAGATGTCAGCTCCTGTTTAAAACTATGAGACATAACCAAACATGATGACCATTACGTTATGTATTTACACTCATCTACACCAATCACACAAACTACCCAACTACAATCCCTCTGTTTCCTACAGAGAACCTCTGGTGTCCCGTTAAAATACTCAACTTATTTCTATCCACAAGCTTCAGTCTTCCATCTAACTCTCCCCACTACTTCTTCACGGACACCCACTTGCCGCCTTTTCCGGTCATTCCTTCAGAATTGTTGCAGCCTCCTCAGCCTCCAGTACGGACACACCAGTCCATATCATCAAAAGACTGGGCAGATGGAAATCCTCTGTTTACAGCACTTATATTCCACATCCTGAGAAAGAACTCAGGAAAGCCTTTAAATGTCCAGCGTTGTAAAATTAGGAAATAAAGTGTGTTTTCTGCAATATCTTTTGCCCTCTTTATTACAGGCCTACTCGTACGTTGGTTTCGGCACACCACTACCAACTTTCCCCCTCTTCTCTCTTTTCATATACGAATTAAGTTCCGACCACAAATATATAAATATACATAATACATATATATAGCATAAAAGGAAAAATAGGATGCACTCGCAGGTCTTAGGTTAAAGGTGACTGGTGTATTTATTGAAAAATATAAATAATTCATGATTTCTGTGTGCAAAATAATAAACAAAGGGGAGCATTTTTTCTAACCAAATCAAATCCAGTTTTTCTAGCCCTTCCACTAAAGCGTTCCATCCCCCTTACTAATTTTTTAGCTCACTTTTGCACTTTTTTATTTTTGAAATATGTTTCTTTAAAACGGGTGCCCAAAATTGCACTGCATATTCAAGGTGGGGTCTTTATAAAGAGATACATCAGCAGACTGCTCTCAGCCAATCAGCAGTGCCCCTGCCAGATGGCACTCTGGATTTCCTGAAACTTTCTTCCAGAAGCTGGATGCTGCTTGGGGGAAGCTTGGCGCTGGAGGCAACTTTAGGGTTAAACCGTTCAAGGAATTTAACATTACCTAACCCTTTATAGAGCCTCTATAAAAATTATAACAAACTGAACCACTCTTTGTGACAACCCTATTCTGAACAAACATTCGGTCAGTCGTGACTAATTATCCAATCTTGTTGATACTTTTCACCATGCCATAGTGTCAGTTTTCGTGAAAGCCACTTGAGATGCTTTTGCTGTGAGAACAGTATCAGACTTCTCACATGTTACCTATTCGGAATGCTTCTTCTAGTCCCTAATTATTCTCTATGAGGAGCATTGGATTGGACAAGAAGGCGCGCTTGCGGAATGATTTTGCACTAAGAGCAAACCATCCTCTTCTATCTCTGCCTAGACTTTCGGTAGCTTTCCAATTGTAGACCTCCCACTGCAGTTAAATTAGTAGTTTTTACAGGGTAGGTGCTCTGGGTAACTACCTGCCTCTTGAGTTTAATTCCACTAAGGTGAACAGCCAGGAGGTAACAGGACTGGCTGTCTGACTGACAGCCAGGGGGATGTAACAAGGCTAATTTGTAAAAGTAACAATTTCTATCAAAATCTTGAATTTTTGTAAAATGAAAAAAAGAGTACATACCTTTCACCCATAAAGCACTTCAGCAAACTAAAGTGCTTTCGTTGTCTAGAGTGTTTCTTGAATGTAAATGGATGCGGTTTCTTTCTGTTGGTACTATGATTCAGTAGGAGGATTAGAGAAGACAAAATAATGTTCGGTTTTATGTTGGTGGTTTTGTCAGTTTTTCATTGCCTGGAAGATGCATGCTTTTGTGTACTCGAAGAGGGACACTATAGTCACCAGAACAACTACAGCTTAATGTAATTGTTCTGGTGTCTATAGCTTGTCCCTGCCTGCTTTTTAATGCAAAAACTTCCATTTCAGATAAAAGGCAGCGTTTACATTACTGCCTAGGGACACCTTTATCAGTCAGCCACTAGAGGTGCTTCCTCAATCAGTGCTGCACAATATGCAGCACTGACATTAAGCATCTCCACTATCTGCATGGAGGTGCTGAACATTCCCCATAGAAATGCATTGATTCAATGCATCTCTATGAGGAGATGCTGACTGGTGCAGCGTGGAGTTTCGCCATAAAGGCGCAAGAGCCTCCCAATGCTTTCCTTATGATCTCAGCCAAAGATGCAGAGAGGGCATGGAGCCAGTTGCGGCGACCCACGTGGCGCTGGAATAATGGTAATGGGGGCCAGATTCGAATACACGTTTGTATTACTGACACTATAGTGTTCTTTTAAGAGCTTATGTCCCATCTAAACCTTGTAGTTTCATTTGTAACAATTTATAATTACAATTATTTATATAGCGACAACATATTCTGCAGCGCTGTATAATAGGTAAAACAAGACAATCATTTCTGACAAAACATGTTTGACATACAAAAACAGTAGGTGAAGAGGGCCCTGCCTAAATGAGCTTAACAAAAATATTTTAAAACACAAATTTAGTTTTGCTTTCTGATTTCCAGTTTGTCCAATTCAAATTCCAATAAATTCTTAACCAAAATAGTGACACAAACACTACTTTTTTCCAGAAATACTACTCAAAGAACTGGAATTTGTTTGGGGGTGATACTCTAATTAAGGCTATTTGCCGCCTTTGTTTCTAAAAACAAGGAAAACCACAAAAGAGCTAGCTAGGCACCTCAGTTTAAACGTGCAAAAAGCATTTGGCTTGCTCTTCTTACTTGAATACTTAAATTTAGATTATTTAGATGTGGCGGCCTACTCGCAGGGGACCCTAGTGTCGCTGTGATTATTTATTATTATTATTGCCATCTATATAGCACCAACAGATTCCGTAGCACTTTACATTATTATAGGCCAGAATGCATAGTAGAGGAATGTAGCTGTTATGCAGTACCCCAAGCACTAGCTGAGCCAAGAACAATACATATTGCAACATACCTGGCGCCCAGATGTCTGTATCTGACCAGATAATTTAATTAGTGGCCAGACAGCTTGGCATAGATGAACAATTTTACATACAACATAGGGTTCCCGTGCCCACATCCCCAATTCAAGTTTTGACGAGGTTGCGGCTGTTCATTCCTAAATATTTGTTTTCTTTGTACAAATCAGTATTTCTAAAATGATCTTGTTTATCGATAAATCTATTGATAACCGAAAACTCTTACTTCTAACTCTTATGGTTAGAGTGAGTTTTCTAAAGTCATTAGTCTTCAACTACACAACATTTTACAAACCACACCTTTTGTCTCCATTGAACTCGGGTTAGAAGAAAAATTAACTCTACTCCTCTTTTTTTTGTGGGGCTCGACATGGCCATTGAAATTTTCAATAACCTGAAACAACTCTGGGACTGACTATTACTGATATCACAGATCATGACCTAGCAACTTGCTATACGCATACACTTGATTGAATTACCTAATTTGAATGCCATACCATTACACAACAATTTTGCCAAATGTATTCACATAGTTCAACTCCTACAACCTCTGTTTCCTTGCCTCAAAAAGTAAAAATCCCACTGTTCCTTACAACTGTATGAAAATGGTTAAATGGACACTACAGACCCCTGAATCTTTCTGAAAAGCTTTAGTGTCTCCTCTTTTTTTTCAAAAAGTGCAGATTGCTATTGAAATTGACACTTTTAGAAAGTAAACTGGTTTCATTTCCCAGGCTTTCAAGCAGATCACAAGTCCTGTTACTTCCTGGTTTGATTAGCTCAGCAGAGCTAAACTCGAGGCAGCAATAGCCCAGAGCACCTGCCTTGCAAATACTTCTCATTGAGCTGAATTGGAATGTCTGTGATTGGACAGCCACAGAAAATCTGACTGGGAAAAAGGAAAGGGCTTGCAAAGACCGTAGACAAGAAACTGCAGGTTTTGCGAGCTGTTTTTAGATATAGCCCCAATAAAAAAAAATGCATAATTAAATGCATGTGTGTTTTAACTTAGGGTATATCTACTAAACAGTGTTTTTTCAAATTTTTTTATGTATTTGGGCAGTATCCTTTTAAAATATGAATAGGCCTACAATGGCAGTTTTTCCTTTAGGATTTTTTTCTCTGATTTATTATTTAATTATGATGAAGCCACTTATGCCTACATACCTTGAGCTGCAGGACAACCTAATTATTTCAAAGGCTATTGTGACACTAGTTCTAGTAGAATTATTTTATTTTACAAATAGAAGTCACTTCCTGCTTTATGTCACGGTGTAATACCCCAACATGGAGAGTTTAAGCTAGCAAGGGACAAGACTAGGAAATGCGTTTTACCGGGCCTTAGAATGGCCGGACTAAATGTTAGACAAAGAAATCAGAGACGAGCCGAGGTCAAGCTAACCGAGAGACAGCGAAAACAAGAACTAGCCAGAGTCAGGTACATGGTAATCAGTCAGACGGGCAAACAAGACAGGAAAGGGTTAAAGATAAATTCAGAGTCAGATACAATGCCAAGGTCAATACTAGAATAAACATGATAGATCAAGGAACGCACTAAAGGGTATTAAAACAGAAACCACGATAGGGCTAGGGAAGTTCAAATATCCTTAACTAACATTTGATTGGCCTACGCCCCCCAAAACATTTGTGTGTGGGGGCGTCGGAATGACGTGGGCCAATGGGAGCCTGATCTACTTCCCCTTTAAGAGAGCGCTTGTGACGCGAGCCGTGCTTTTAGTGCCAGACGGACCGCGTGACCGCTCTCTGCAGTCAGTGCACGCGGCCTGCACAGAAGGGAAAATTGAGCCGTGCGTGGCTTGTGTGGAAGCAGGACTACTTGAGCCGCGGACCCTGGCTGGCCCCTGGATAAGGTAAATACCGCCACACTTTACTTGATCTTTTGCATAGTGATAAATACACAACTGCATACCTGGTATCCTCCTTCATTTGATGGATTCTAATTGGAAAACTCATTAGAAACCCATAACCATATCATATCCACCAATTCAGTTTACTCAATGTAGCAGAACCACTGCTTATTCGTATGTTTCCCCTTGTATTGTGTGTTTCCCCTGTATGTCATGTGCTGTGCCATGTTCTCCCGTTCAAGAGCGTCCATACGAACAGAACCCATTCGTCTCCTGAACGTGGACCACCCCGGTGCCCCATTAGAATGTTCACACCTAATTAATTAGAACGTTCACACCCGTAACATATGTGCAAAACTGCAAAGGAAGTAATTAATGAGTGCTCCCCTGGGTGACCGCCATTTCGTATAGATGAATGCCAACCAGGGGAAGCATTCGTATCCTGAAAGGAGACGCTTCCCTTGCCTGGGGTTCGCACAAGAGACGTGTGAACGAAGACCAGTGAGGGAAATGTACGGTGTGGAGGTTCATAAGGTTGGTGGGGACACTTTTGGGGCACTGGCTAGTTTGGGAGACAAAGAAACTAGGTCCCTTATCCCGCACCGGGCTCCCAGGTACAGTGGATCTGTGTGTCTTTGTGGAAGATCTCTAGCAAGGGGTTATGCATAAAAGCCGTGTGTGGCCTAATAAAATCGTGTTGTACTCAGACCTATGTCTCGTCCAGTTACTGGGGAGAATGGGTGTCTTTACACTGTAAGCGGTTGCAGAGTGGCTGAGGGAAGGAATTAGCAGAGGTAACCGGTCGGGTTACCTGGAGTCCGCTACACTCAAGAAGCATTTCTTACATTTACATCAGAGATATTACACTTAAAGGGACTCTCCAGTGCCAGGAAAACAATCCGTTTTCCTGGCACTGCAGGACCCCTCTCCCTCCCACCACCCATCCCCGGTTGCTTAAAATTTGTCTAAAACTGGCAGTTCTCAGGTGCGAAAACCCTGTCCTTGCAAAGCACCCAACAGCATTTTATGCATACATCCTTAACCACCTCCTCTATCTTGACCGACTCATCTACATCTTTTGTATGGAATGTCTGGAAACCGGTAACTGTAAAGAATTTCCAAACGTGGCTCTTTTTTGTTGATAGACCAGGGTATATCAACCCTGGTATATCAACCCTGCTTTGTGGATTTTTTTACAGGTATATCCGGGTATACAATTGATATACCCTGATATACCTGTAAAAAATCCACAAAGCATTTCAATACACAAATTGGTTTAGTGGAACGTTTTACTTGTGAGGGCTTACAAACAACGTAATATGACCCCTGGAATAAGGGCAGTCTCTATTGTTGTTTCTGTTATACATTTCTCCTTACTTTAACATATTTTATGACATAAAGCACAATTTGCCATGCTCATATGGCTACGTTGAAAGTGTTGTTAGTCATCCTAAAGACTCTTTGCTTCTCACCTCATCCAATTTTAGTGGTGCTATTTGGAAAAAAAAACTTGAAATTTAATATAAAATCTAACCTATTGCTTTCTGTAGGTACTCATTGACAGAGAAAGGAATTGAACTGGCTCATAGGTTAACTGCAGCAGAACAAGGTAAAGGAATACTAGAGGGCGGCTCGTTAGAAGATGACTTCTCTTCATCTGATAAAGAAATAGAAGAACAGAAAAATAAAGAAAAGGGTTATGAAGGCAAAAACATCCCAAGTATACAGTAAGTAAAACTTTTATTTTACCACTGTTTTTCTATGTTCATCCATATCCTTCTAATGGACTCTACAATTTTCACCAAGCCTCATGTAACTGCTCCCCATAATAACTCCTAGAGATGCTCATAACCACTCGCAAGTAAATGTTGCTCTAGGATGGGAATGTTGCCCTTGAACGCTTCAGCCCCAGTCGCCGAAGTTTGATTGAGGTCTCTCAAGAGCTTTTCCACCCGACCAGGCTGCAGCTCTTTGTCCTCTCTGCCAATTCCACTGCAGTCCTTCTTCCAGGCAGATATCCACCTCTGCCTGCAATGTGATTTCTATTGACTTTACAAAGGCACTTGCTAGCTCTCTTGATTTATCCCAGGCCTAGAGGGATTGTGCAGCCAGCCAATAGGTACAACTCTGTGGCTGGGATCCCTAGAAATCCACACAGGACACAATTCCAAAAGGAACGAACGTACAAAACTTTATTTTTTCTTGGGGCTGGCCCAAATGCTCCTTACACACAACTTATGGTGACAATTCAATTAAAATACAAATAATTAGTTCATATCAGAAAACATACAGGGAATTATAATAACACAATAACATATCTACAAAGTGGTGGGGAAGTCAATAACCAACAGAAAATATCTCTCCTACCTGCAGAATTAACAATATGCAAATCTACCTGAATATGCAAATTATAAAGCCTTGCTATTCAGGTAGTGCATATAGCTGTTGCTTCACAGCCAAATTCACTTAGTTGGTAACAAGCATCAGCAGGACAGGAGAGCACACAAAACAATTAACAATATGCAAACACATTATAAACACCCTGCACCTATAATGGATACAGGGTGACTTAGACATAGGAACAACTTAGGAACCTTTGTAAAGTGTTCTTCTGCTCCCAGTAATGATAACTACCGTCACAATGATTATGATGTTGATTGTTGTGCATTATCTCTGTTTTCTAACAGCATTCACCCTATTCAAAGTCATCAGTATCCTCCCATGAGTGTTTCTTCAGACAACTCTGAGACCAGCAGAAAGCACACATCCAGTTCTTACCAACATATTCCTGATTTCATCTTGCATCCGGGGAAATTCAACATTCTGCTCTGTGTGGATTTCATAGAGACCACAGGGTAAAATTACTGATTATCAGAGCCTCTCCATGTGTCATTATGTCTCTTACCTAGTAGGAGGCAGTAGTAGCTAGATTAGTAAAAGTTTATGACCAAATATTAAAATGTGGCATTTTACAAATCTTTTAGTGTTTTTAAAGTGTGTGGATATGGATAAATGGAAAAGATAGAGCTGTGTGAATTAAAAAAGGGAAACTATAGGATAGGTGTATTGTGCTAGAATAGTGAAATAAGCAAATATTACATATACAAAAAAAATCGAAATGTACTTGTATGCACATTTTGCTTGATACCATGTAAAAACATAAATAAATAAGGTTTAAGTGTAAACTATGTTGAATTTACGTTTCTCATCTGTTCCAAGTTAAATTATACCTCGTGTAGTGCTGCTTAGGAGTATATATAAAAATTACATTGTGTTTTAGTCCTGTGTGTATGGTGGTAAAATGGTTTTACTTGTTCTGGCAAAAAGCTTTAAAATTCGTAAAATGTTGTACTAAATAGAGAAATGTCTTATATTCACTGACGTTTCCATGTCAAGCACAATTTTGAAACTTGCAAGAATTAAAACTTTCCAAATACATATTGCATATACATTGCTACATACATATGAACTGACATTAGTTCCATTACATCCACTTTTTCCTGTCTTTATATAATTACATTTTGTTTAGAAAATGCTTGTGATGTTTTGCAGTCCAGGGTTAGGAAAAAAGATTACTCACTTAAGGGGGTGTTTATTTTGCAAGAAGCATCCAACTTCAGGATAGAAAATGGTCAGTAGGGTCCTTGGCCAAAATTGTATGTAGTGTCTATGATAAACACGGTCATAGAATATAGCACTTGTTTATATTTGGCAGTAGGTTTACATGTTAGATGCAACAATATATAATCAAGAGGCAGAACACCCGTGAAGTGGTGAGACAGCCTATCAAAGATTAACTTATACGGGGTTAGTCACTAATGTCCAAATAGCACCTTACCGGATGCGTCAAACCCGTTCAGGTGCATACCAGGCCATTTGTACTTCAGGCCCCAAATGGTTCAGTAATCCACATTGGATGCTTCAAATCCAGGCTTGGATTTGAATAAATGAATAAAATATAAATTGGGGATAGAAACCCTTGGTGGTGCAAGGCTTAATTATGTAGCGGCTGGCCAGCTCATGCTGAAATAATTAAATAAAAACCCTATGGGGGTTAATAAGAGCCCCATATTACTATTAGGGAGGTAGTTCACCTCCCTATTCCCTCCACCTGCCATGTTCCAGATGGGGACACATCTACAAAATGTCTATAAATAAAGACTCTGCAGCTATAGCCCTCAAATAATAATAAAGTAATGGGGGTGGATACAGCAATGTCCACCTACCTATGGATAGCCGGTGTGGGGACTATGTCATAAAATAAATGGGGTGTCATCCTTATGGCCCCCCCACCACGGTGAGCTGTAGTCAACATTTCCAAGTTAAGTTCTAAAAATGAATCCTAATGGAATATATATATATTAAAAATATCTTTGTTAATATGTTCAATCAGTATAAGAGTCTGTAGAAATATATTTACAAATGCTGGGTTTATGCAGTAGGAAGTTAGTCTGTTTCGTAATCATACCTGTCTCTTACAATTATTTAACAATAAGCAGAGATGAATTTTCAGGGGATGAATATTCACATCTGACTGGAATCCATTTATTTTTCAGAGGCTCGGCACATCGGAAACAGGATCTTGTTTCAGAACTGAAGAAGAATGGTGTTAGTTTCGATGTGCGCAAGTTGCATATTGGAGACTTTGTGTGGATAGCACAAGAGAAAGTACAGCCGGTGCCAGGTTAATGAACTATTCTTGCACAATCACTCTCATTAACCCTCAATCTTTTTATTCCCTTTTGTGACAGTGGTCACGCACTGTACGCCTATTCAACTTCTTCATTTAGTGACACTTGAGTGTTAACTTAAATGTCTCTTAATTGTGGGTCTCATTGATAGAGTTATTGATGGACTGCCTCATTAGTGGTTCAAAAGTAGTTTCTCTACTGCAATTGTAAGTTAAAAAAAGTTGTACATTTCCTTTTCAAAAGGAAGACTAAAACAGGACTTATGACTTAAAGTTGTGTAGGAACTATTTACATGCACCATTTCCTTCACAATTATGGAAACCATTGAAAAAGAATCACAGAAAAGCTGCCAAAATGAATCTCTATTTGTTCACTAGTACAGCTTATTACTAACTAGTTGCTGATTATATTGTTTCTGAATAATCCCGTCTTTAGCTCACATGGCAAGAGTTAACCAGACAGATAGATAGGATGGCGTATATTAAATTAGCAACTTTTCTGCATTAGAAATGTAATTATTTTTAAAGTGATTGTTCTTCTGTATCTTATATCGTCCTGTCTCACAGGTCAGCTGAGAGTTCCACAGCCCCAGGAACTAGTGCTAGATTATGTGGTGGAACGAAAGAGAATGGATGACCTATGTGGAAGTATTATAGATGGCCGCTTCCGCGAACAAAAGGCAAGTGGTTATACTTTTAGAGGCTGTGAAAATTATAGCAAATTGTACTGCTGAGGTGTAATCTGCTAGGATAAGGAATATGAACAGATGTTCACCACATATTGTTTGGGCATAATTAATATAATCGAAATGGCTATGGCAGGGCCCAAGGTAAGTGGTTCCATGTTACCATAATAGAACAGTCTGCAATTATGTGTATATCTTTGCACTGCTTGCTAATTAGCACGAGTATCTCATTTCTTTCAGATTGTCCTATCCACTTCTCAATTTAGAATTGAACCTCTTGAGGTCCCAAATTAATGCATGTGTACATCAGGAAGTCACCAATTATGTATTGTGTTCTAATGTCCACCAGTGCCTAATTGCACTTTGATTCGCTAAACATGAAATGTTTATTAAAATACCTGCAGTCAGTTTTGTTTAAAAATGTTAATAGTTGAGGTTTGGAATTCTACAATGCCTTGCATAAGTGTTGACTTGGATGTTAACACTTTTGTAGAGGAACAACCAGGAATTAAATTATTTTCATTGGGAATTTAATAATTTGTTTTACACACCATAACTAGCTGTTTGAATGTGCAAATATAGTTTATTATGAAACAAATATTAATTTAGAATAAATAAATATATATATAATATATATAAATGTTTTTATATTTTTTTTATTAATTTATTTTTGGACTGCTTACGCTTTCCCCAACTGTCAAATATTGGTAGGACCAATTATTGATTTGAGTTTTGGGGGGTAAATCTCTACAAGCTTTACACATCTAGATATTGCAATATTGAACATTCCTCTTGACAAAATTGCTCTAGTTCAGTCAGGTTGACTGGGAGCAGATGGTGAACAGCAGTTTTCAAGTTTGTCCACAGATTCGGGTAACTCCTCAGTTGGAAGTGCGCTTCTGCTTCAGACACAAGTGTCTTGTAGACTAAAGTAGATGTTCATCTGGAAAGACCCTGTTTTAGCTTTCTATCTTGCCTACAATGACTGGTACCTGCTGATTTAAAAAAAAAAAAAATACAAAAAATCTCCACAACCATTGTTCATTGTGGAAATTGTACTATGTGTGTTTGCAGTGTCTCTCACGTGCCTTTTTACAAGTAATACAGAGGATACCGCAAGATCTGTAGAACAAGTCTTGCAATGAGCGATAAAAGCCTGACTGGCACATCTGTTGTTAGAGATAGCTGTTGAAATTGACAGACATTCCTGGTGAAACCTCACCGTATTCTTGTCAGCTTCAGGCTTCAACATAAGATAAATTAGTAATTACTTTGCCTTAAGGTATATTTTGATTGTGTTGCTCTATCAATTAAATTCCAACAGAATCAATATGAGTTTTTCATAATGATTCTGTTTTTATGAAAAACTCTTAATTCATATCGCTGTCATAAATCTGCTCTAATTAATTTTACTTTATAACTGAGAGTGCTTGATGGTAAGTCACATGATATTTATTTAAATTCTAGTTATTTGCATTCATGTATATATTTTCCTTTAGTTTCGCCTGAAAAGATGTGGGCTGCGTCACCCAATATATCTTGTGGAAGACCACGGTTCTGCTCAACATCTGAGCATTCCTGAGAGTACCCTGCAGCAAGCCATAGTAAATACACAGGTACTGTACTCATTACTGCATCTCTCGTAAACAACAAGTACAGTATATACGTCTCCTAATGCACTGACTTCAGAGCACATACTTCTCATCACATTCCATACCAACAACTTGGTCATTCATTCTTTCTTTTTTTTTTTTTTTTTTTAAATAGTTTTTTATTAAAGCAATTTTTTCAGTATACAACAAATATACTGGACCTAGGAATCAAATTCATAAATTATACAGCAGACAAATAAATAATTACATATCTTATTAAGCATTTTACTGCGTTATACAGCATCAGAATAATTGAAACATGATCACATAATGACCAGCATAGAATATAACATAGAGTGAAAAGACCCATCACCATATTCAGAGCAAGAGATCGATATTTTTTTTATATAATAATAAATATGACCAATATTAGTTCAAAAGAGAGTCTATCTAAGGAGACAATTGTCCAAATAATCCCTTATATTTTTTTAACCATTCACAATAGCATTGTTTTTTTTTCGAGATAAAAATCAGATTATTGACCAACTCATATTCCATCGATATTTGAAACATGACTTGATCAATCAATAGGCGTTTATAGAACGGCTTTGATGATTTCCATTGTCTCGCAATAATAATTTTAACAGCGACTAAACAATGAGTGGCAAAACAAATATCTTTTTGTGATTTAATTTTCCTATTAAGATGCAGAAGAGCAGAGACAGCATTCTCCGCAATTCTGTTTGCAGTCATAGACGTAAAAATATTGAAAGCCCGTGACCATAAGGGTTTAACAGCTGGGCATGACCACCAAATATATATATATAAGTGCCTGGATGACTACCACATCTCCAACAAGTAGGGTCGAAAGAATAATATATTCTGGCTAGTCTAGTTGGAGTATAATACCATCTAAAAAGAACTTTAAAGTGGCATTCAGACAAGTTCAGACAATGAATATGTTTATTTACATGGCTTAAAGAGGAGTTCCAGTCATCTAAAGAGATCTGAAGTTCAAGTTCTTGTTCCCACGTCTTAACTAATTTATAGGGAAACTCCTTAAGAGCTTCCAGCATAGATGCTGGAACAGACGTGATCTTTTTAATAGATTGATTACTAAATATAAATTCTAATTTGTTGGCAAATATAGAAGAAGAGTTAATAACATTTTTATGAATAAATTTTTTTATGCGAAGATAGATGAAAATTTCTCTCCGTGGAATATGACGGGTATCAATAATGCTCTGAAAAGACAGTATATTGTCTCCCTGCATGATATCTGCAATCTTTAATTTGTCGGCATTTGGCCAATACTTTAGCGAAAAGTCTTTTATCATTATTTCCAATATATTGAGTGTACATGACTTAGGTATAAGATTATTAAGGCCTAATTGTTTCTTAATTTCTAACCATTCTTCCAGAGTTTGGGATAATGTCGTCAAACTAGTTAAGGAAGAGGTCATTAGAGTGTTCCTTGTAGCTGTCCAAATATAATGTTGTAATTTATCTATATGGGCCACTTCAGACCCAATAATGAACCATGGTTTAGAAACCTGTTTAGGATCCTGCAAAATATATATATGCCTAATAATATTTGCATGATAACTATAAATAATACTAGGAAAGTTTAGGCCACAGTCAATTTTTTAGTTAAAATCTTCTGACTAATTCTGGGTTTTTTATTATTCCAAATAAAATTATTAAAGCTTGATTGAATCAATGCTAACCAGGGTCTAGGGACTTTAAGTGGGATCATGGAGAACAAATATAACCATTTAGGCAAAATGTATGAATTAATAATATTTATTTTACCTTGCCATGAAGTTTCAAGATTTCTCCACTTTTTAAGTTTGAGATTCATGTTTCTCATGAGAATCCAAACATTCCTGTCCATTATACTAGAAACATTAGCAGTTATAAGTAATCCTAAATAGTTTATTTCTGTGTCAGTCCATATAAATTTATAAATCTGGGATAGAATGTTTACCTGATCTTTATTCATGTTCAAGAACAATACTGTAGATTTATTAATATTTAACTTAAAATTCGAAATACTGGAATATCTATCGATTTCATACATTAAAGATCGTAAAGAAAACCCTGGAGATGAAAGAGTAACTAGCGCATCATCCGCATAAAGTGATATTTTAACATCCAGCAGATTCATATGAACCTTTAATCAGTGGATTGTTCCTGATATTTATACTCAGAGGCTCAATAGACAAAATATACAACAAGGGGGAGAGGGGGCACCCTTGACGCGTACCATTTTAAGTGCAAACCACCCTGCTGTAATGTTCGGACCCACAGTTCGAGCAGAGTGAGAGGAATACAAAGCCATTATGGCATTATTGGTCATTCATTCTTTTTGTTTTTATTAAGGTAATTGATGGATTTTTTATCAAGCGCACCAAGGATGTTCGGGAATCTGCAGCCTACTTGACTATAATGACTCGCTACCTACAGGGCATGTACTTGGTGAGAAATATGTGTACTCTGACATCCGTTTTTTTTCTATAGGATGCCTAAACTTCAGAGCTGTAACAGCTATATTAGACAAACCGTCTTACCATTAATATAATGTGCTATGTACTGTAGTGCCAAGATCCAACACCCTTCTGTCAGGCAGATATCCATTTGATCCTTATAGGCACCATGTTGCTTGACTTTTATGCTCATACCTATACTCAGGAATATCACGTTCAAGTGTCATTAGCTCATTGCAAGAGAGAGGATACATAGCTAACATCTAACAAATGCAAATGATATTATTGCCACAAGCAATGTGCACTGTGGCTTATCTGTATGGTGGCAATGATCAGGTTACCGGATCAATGGTGTCTTAGCTAAGAGATCCTGAAATCGCCAAAACAGGGAATCCTGGTTAAAAAACTGTTTATCTGTGGCTCTGACTGCTTCACGCATTGAAGAAGAGCCTCGAGCAAAAGCATCACTTAATGAACTTAGAATGTGTCAACTGATGGAGCTGCCACATGAGGAAGAAGTTGGCCTAAAGTCATCATCCTTGAATAAGCATTCACACGCAAAGAAGCGGAGAAAAGTAGCGACCTGATGGCAAAAAGTAGGAAAACACTGTGCTGTAATACTAGTCTTCTGAATTTAAAGGGACAACCAGTGCCAGAAATTTGCAATAAATATAGTGTAAAGTATAGTGCAATAAATAATTGCACAACTATTCAAAGTGCACTTAAGGGAAATACTTATTTAGGCTCAAATGATGGTTTAATACAAAAGAAAAAATGCTTATAGTGTAATATTTCAAAACAGATATAAACAAAAATATGAATAAAACCACTTAGAAGTGGAGGGCAGTGGAGTCTGCTCTAATTGTAAACGCTTCTGGTAACCTTAAAGTAGGACAGAGGTACACCAGAAACTGGTTAGCAGCAGGTACTGCAAAAAACTCATAAGGTTAAAAAAACAAATGTGCAAAAATTCCTCCTCTGGTTAAAGGACCACTCTAGTGCCAGGAAAACATACTCGTTTTCCTGGCACTAGAGTGCCCTGAGGGTGCCCCCACCCTCAGGGTCCCCCTCCCGCTCGGCTCTGGAAAGGGGAAAAGGGGTAAAACTTACCTTTTTCCAGCGCTGGGCAGGGAGCTCTCCTCCTCCTCTCCGCCCCGTCGGCTGAATGCGCACACGCGGCAAGAGCTGCGCGCGCATTCAGCCGGTCGCATAGGAAAGCATTTACAATGCTTTCCTATGGACGCTTGCGTGCTGTCACTGTGATTTTCACAGTGATTTTCACAGTGAGAATCACGCAAGCGCCTCTAGCGGCTGTCAATGAGACAGACACTAGAGGATTAGGGGGAAGGCTTAACCAATTTATAAACATAGCAGTTTCTCTGAAACTGCTATGTTTATAAAAAAAATGGGTTAACCCTAGCTGGACCTGGCACCCAGACCACTTCATTAAGCTGAAGTGGTCTGGGTGCCTAGAGTGGTCCTTTAACTCCTTTCCGCATAGCCACATCTCTCTCATTCACCCCATAATGGCAAACCATTTGCAAAAGTAGACAACCCAAGGTATTGCAAGTGGGGTATGTCCAGTCTTTCTTAGTAGCCACTTAGTCACAAACACTAGCCAAATATTAGTTTTTTGCTTTTTTCACACAAAAACAAATATGAACGCTAACTTTGGCCAGTGTTTGTGACTAAGTGGCTACTAAAAAAGACGAAACATACCCCACTTTCAATACCTTGAGTTGTCTACTTTTTCAAATGATATGCCATTATGGGGGTAATTCTCATTCCTGGGCTACCACACCGTCTCAAAGGTAACATTACTAATCTGGCAAATTTCAATTTGAAAATGGAACGTTCTATATTTGACCCTGTAACTTTCCAAAACACCATAAAACCTGTTAATGGGGGGTACTGTTGTACTCGTGAGACATCGCTGATTAAAAATATGTGCATTTTTTTGCAGTAAAACCTGACAGTAGTATGACATTCACAGCTAAAATGTCAGACGGAAATACAAATTTAAAAAAAAAAATGTTATTTCCTCACTTTTTTAAAAATTTTATTCATAATAAATTATGTTCCATATATAAATAATTAATCATAAATTAAAGCCCTGTTTCTCCTGCACAAAATGATATATAATAAGTGTGGGTGCACTTAATGTGACAGCGGTGAATTACAGTTGAACAGACATATAGCGCAAATACCAGTTTTTGTTAACGTTTTGTTTTGATCAGAACGTGCACTATTGACTCCGTCCTGAAGGGGTTAATTATTAAAATGTTATGTAATTATTAAAAAGTGTTATGTTATTTGGTTAATCTTTTTAAAGTATATGATTGTTATGCTCCCTTTATGATTTTTATGTTTTAATGTGTGGTCTCTTTGTTCAAATATATATTATTGCCTACCATACATATAGTATGTGAAGCAGTTTTTGATGTGCTGTTTTAATTCAAAATAATGCAACTACTTTCAAATCTACCATTTCCAGAACAAAACCCTGATGAGCTGCACTAAAGAGGATGATGAAAAATTTGAAAGAGAGGTTCCACTCCACAGTTCTCAAAGCTGCATTCTGCTGGACTTCAAAAGCTTTAATGAAGGAGCTATGAAGAACAAGGTGACCTGCATTCTCTGACATACATACTAACATTAGAAGATAAATGGCATAATAATATTAAACTAAAAGTTGAACCATAAATAAAAATTTAAAAAAGAAATGCCCCAGCATACAGATTTACTCGTATATCTTCTTGCTATGTCTTCCAGAAGTACAACTAATGTTGGATTTATTCACTTGTTCCATCCCAAACATAGTGCAATTATTTCCCAATATAAGGATTATTTAAATTGTTATTGGTGTTACTACATTATAGAAAGATAACTATTATGAGACCTTAGAACATGCTGGGATTTCAAGCTATGGACCCTGTTGTTGTTTTTGGGGGGAGTGGGTTGCATGTTACTTTTTTCCACCCAGATACACCAGTCTCATTTATAGTGGGATGCCTTCATCGATATTAGACTGTATGTTTGAGTTGCCTGTACAGAAATCCAGGGTAGACATTCCTATTTCATAATTAACTGGTTAATTAACTTGTACTAAAGTACTAGTTGACACAGATGGACAAAAAAACATTTGTTATTAAAGAAATAGTATGCTTTGTATAAAGGCGCTCACACTCTTTGCTGCACTTTTTTTTTTTTAACTTCTTTATTTCAGAATCATACAATTGCCTTTTGTGGTTAAATGCTAAAAAAACAATTTATTGTTCATCAGCATTGTAAACAACTTGTGTTAATGAATATAGTGAAGTAAATTATGACTGCTGAAGCAATCCTGTAAGTCCGTGGTAGGCAACCTCTTCCATTCAAGATGCTGCACACATCTATGGGTTTGCATTCAGTACCACTTACTAACTATCCCTTAAACACTGCAGGCTCAGACGGTGAGAGAAGTATTCGCAAGGCAATTGATGCAGATCAGTGGTGTAAGCGGTGACAAAGCTGCAGCTATTCTGGACAAATATAATACCCCAGCCAGGTAATATAGAACCGTATGGACATTAGTAGTCATATCTAGGTGTTATGCTTTCATTTATGGTGCTATACAATCAGGTGCATTCTGCACAGGTGCATATGCTTGTATATATAATATTGAGTTTTTATATAAAATATATACTGTATTTTTCCATGTATAATACGCCCCCATGTATAAGACGACCCCTATTTTTTGAGCCCAAAATTAAGAAATAAATATTTTAAACATCAAATAGAACAACATTGATAGTTTAGAGTTGACTTCTGAGGAGAACACACTTCTGATTCTCATGCCTCCCCTGTGCTAAGGTACTATGTAAAGTTAATAGCTCCATAGTGCGTGCTGGGAGACTACAGCTTCCACAATACAGCAGGTGGTATGAGGGAATGCTGGGACATCACAGCAGTATTTCCTCTGCTCCCTGATGCCCATTTCCTCCCCCATGAATATAAATCAGAAAGACCTACATGAGGTGGCGCATACCTTAATATGGCTGCTCCTTTTATGGTGTGGCATGTATCTGTAGCTCCATTGGTGGTAAGTGTCTGCTGTAGCTCCCACGCATATAGTTACCACTTCCTGCTTGCCACAGCATTCAGAAGTCGATCGTCAGGAAGGAAGCCAGGTATGTGTGTGTTTTTTTTTTTTTTAAACCCCTGCAGTTGCATTCCTTGTATAAGATGACCCCCAATTTTAGACTATAAAAAAAATCTGAAAAAAATACAGTCTTATACACAGAACAATACGGTATATACAGAAGGAGATCGCACTCATCAGTCATAATCCACACTCCATGGACAAGATCAGCACACTCCCAGCAATAGGCAATTCCAAGAAGAGTTTGAGCACACACAAGTGGCTTCAAGCTGTCTGTAATAGGATCAGGCAAAAAATACATTGTTTCGGCTGTGCTATGTAGCCTTTGTCAAGTTAAACACTCATACACGTGCATATATGTATAGTAAAAAATAACTACAAAACCTCTATCAGGCCAAAGGACGCTGCATAACGTCTATATCAATGTCTACAGTATCATTACCATAGTAAGGTGTCTCTACAGATGACTGCTAAAACCAAATATATGAGCATATTCCAAGAGTACAAGCATTATACTAATATCGGTCAACTAAACAATGCACTCAATGTTTACATAAAAGTTAATCTTTGGTCATATAAAAAAGCAAAAAACCAATGCCTTATGCAAGCAGTTGAAGTGTTTTTGGAGGTTAAAATCTACTCCTCCTCCCTCCCAATCACTCGCTGCGAGAAGCAGGGAGCTCCCTCCTCCCAACTAGCTGCAGCCCCTGATAAAAGACTGCAACATGGCACCGGGTGGCGATTGGACCATGAATCAGATCGCTATTTTCACAGAATGGGCGCTTGGATCCCAGCTTTCAGGGGATATATAACTTGTGAGGGTACGTTGTTTTTTTAAGCTTGGTTTTGGGGTATTTTATGTTGTGTCCTCTGTCTCCGGGAGATAATTGATTTACCGAGGCCAACTCCATTATCCACCAGACACAGAAGCCTGGGCAGACTTAGGACAGAATGAATGGAGACCTCATGCTGGGGGTCTGTGTATAATTATCTGTACGCTTGCTTGAATAAAACCAGTTGATTTACCCTTCATCAAGTCTTGGCTGATGTTTGGGGATTCGAAGGCTGTAACACACTTTCCCTCTGTGGGACTAGGGAGACTCTTCAGCAGATATACTCAGCCGTAGTATAGGGGATCTGTACAACCATTCTACCCCCTAGAGGTTCCAGAGAGTCGGGGGAAGCCATTAAGATATTAAGCTCCCTTTTCCCACGGCACCGGAACGGCTGCTCCTTTTACAATTAATATCTTTGCGGCCCATTGAGCCGCACGTTTGACATGTTATGGCAGAGTAGGCACTGGCTCTCCCCACATTACAGGTGCCTACTCTGCAAAAATTTACCATGCCAGGAAGAAGAGAACCCTGGCGACAGTCAGCTCAGTCTTCCTGCTCCTCACTGCTCCCTCGCGCGCGCCTTCTGTAGTAGTGCCGGAATATGACCTCATATTCCGGCACCCGGCATCACTGAACTGCGCGCATGAGGGAGCAGTGAAGAGCAAGAAGGGAGAGTCCCCACACCAGATCCCAAAGGTAGGGAATAATAAATAAAATGATGTGATTGTGTGCAAGAATGTGTGCTTGTGTGTGTCTGTCAGTGTGTGTCTGTCAGTGATGCGTTGGCCGTGGCTGGACAGTGGAGGACCTGGAGGTGCAAGGAGGCACGCAACGCCACATCACATTCCAACGTGACGTCATCATGCTCCACCTTCACAGGTTCTGCTGTGGCACAGGTTGCGGACGGCGCCACTGGGGGTATACCAAAGGTTGTACTCCGGAGTCGCATACTGGCAGCGGCAATGTGAGTGGAGTCTGCTTGTTGGCTAATGTGGCGAAGGGAACCTCGCCACTGTATCTTGAAGGGTCTTGCATGGCAGCCTTGATAGGGCTTAACAAGCTCTCAGGTGGACTATGGGCCATGCAAAAAGGCTCATAAAAGACTTTGTTTGTGCCTTTTTGCTATACTGTTCGGGAACCGGGATCACCCGAGAGCTTGTTAAACCCTATCATCACCTCTTAACGATTCTAACCACAGCATTTTAATTGTTCGTGTTGGTGGCCACAGTTCGCATGGTTGACCACGAGGTGGCGGCCATCTTGTTCCCGCGAACGCAGGCAGCGGTGCTTGGTCGTTGAGTTCATGGAACTATTTTCAGACACTGAAACTCCCGAACACCGCTGGACTTCCATCGTAGTCTGTGTTCGGTGCTTTACATCCTAGAAGAGGTCTGTTCGGTGGAATCGTTCGTCGGAATGAGGTGAACAAGCACCACGGTATGAATATTGACTAAGTTCTGGTTTTTGTTCATTTTGGAAACCACCGAACTAGACCAACCGCAAGCCCTGATTCTCTGGAACTGTTTTGGGCATGAGACCAATGCGTGCGGTCGGTCAGTTTGTTACTTCCATGGAAATCCCGAATCCCTCAACCGATCTGGGTGATTTTTGGATACGTTGGTCCCCCAGGTGGGGGCTATCATGGGATATGACTTTTGTGGGGTTTCCATGGGTTTTATGGGGTATTTTTGGGGTACTTCTGAAATGTATGTTTTTCTGCATGGAGATAATTAAGTTGGCACAGTTCCTGATCCAATTATCTCCCAGGCACAGGGGATGGATTGTCTCATTTTGTATGGGAGTGTCCTGAACCTGAGAACCAATGTAATCGCATGTATGTTTTTACTGTAGACTATTCTCAGGCCCAGGGGGGAGGGCCCATTGCATGGGGACTTGCATAAAGGCCAGTGTGGCTACCAATAAACCAGTTCTACGTCACCCTCAACACAGGCCCTTGTCTTGTGATTGTAGGGAACAGCTATACCAGCTATATCACTAGCTCTTGTAAGAGTTATCCTGCTATACTCTGGAGGAGAAGAGGTCTGCCCACTGGAAGCTGGATCCTGGTCTTGGATCCAGGGTGGGTGGAGGACGGCGAGACTGGGATTTAGTATAGAGGGTGGGACTAGGATTTAGTATAGAGGGGGGGACTAGGATTTAGTATAGAGGGGGGACTAGGATTTAGTATAGAGGGGGACTAGGATTTAGTATAGAGGGGGGACTAGGATTTAGTATAGAGGGGGGGACTAGGATTTAGTATAGAGGGGGGACTGGGATTTAGTATAGAGGGGGGGACTGGGATTTAGTATAGAGGGGGGACTGGATTTAGTATAGAGGGGAGGACTGGGATTTAATATAGAGGGGGAGGACTGGGATTTAATATAGAGGGGGAGGACTGGGATTTAATATAGAGGGGGAGGACTGGGATTTAATATAGAGGGGGAGGACTGGGATTTAATATAGAGGGGGAGGACTGGGATTTAATATAGAGGGGGAGGACTGGGATTTAATATAGAGGGGGGGGCTGGGATTTAATATAATGGGGGGGCTGGGATTTAATATAATGGGGGGACTGGGATTTAATATAATGGGGGGACTGGGATTTAATATAATGGGGGGGGCTGGGATTTAATATAGATGGAGGAGACTGGGAATTGCTGTAGAGGGGGGAGACTGGGAATTGGTGAAGAGGGGGGGAGACTGGGAATTGGTGTAGAGGGGGGGAGACTGGGAATTGGTGTAGAGGGGGGGAGACTGGGAATTGGTGTAGAGGGGGGGAGACTGGGAATTGGTGTAGAGGGGGGGAGACTGGGAATTGGTGTAGAGGGGGGGAGACTGGGAATTGGTGTAGAGGGGGGGAGACTGGGAATTGGTGTAGAGGGGGGGACTGGGAATTGGTGTAGAGGGGGGGACTGGGGATTGGTGTAGGGGGGGGGACTGGGAATTGGTGTAGGGGGGTGGAGACTGGGAATTGGTGTAGAGGGGGGGAGACTGGGAATTGGTGTAGAGGGGGGGAGACTGGGAATTGGTGTAGAGGGGGGGAGACTGGGAATTGGTGTAGAGGGGGGGGACTGGGGATTGGTGTAGAGGGGGGGACTGGGGATTGGTGTAGAGGGGGGGGACTGGGGATTGGTGTAGAGGGGGGGACTGGGGATTGGTGTAGAGGGGGGGACTGGGAATTGGTGTAGAGGGGGGGACTGGGGTTTAGTAGAGGGGGATGCTGTTTGTTATTTTTATACTGTACTTTTGAAAACAAACCTACGTTTCTATGAAAATTTAAGTTTGTTTGTTTTTGCGGCCCACATAAACTTAAAACCTTGTTTATGTGGCCCGTGCTAGCCTTTAAGTTTGACATACTTGCTCTATCCCATCCCATTAATCTGCCCAGGATCTAGTCCTGGTGCCCAGCCCTCCTCTTTGTTGTAATTGTAACAAACTTTGTCCTTTGCATCTGGCAGTCAGCTCAGAGAAAGTGTTTACGGAAGAGCAGAAACAATAGTTTTATTTCTCCTCCACGTTTGCAATGTTTGCCCTGGCTTTGCCTTACCTGAACAGGATTATGATGCAATTTGTTAAAGAGGACAGGGCATCTATGAAACCAATGTTAACACGCATAAGTTTATTTCAATGGTCCATTAAATGGAGCATTTTCTAGAGACGTGACTGTTCCCCTTTAAATAACAAGCAGCTATTATAATATGCACTTTATGGCAGTATAAACAAACAAAAAAAAGAATGTTACAAATCATTGTGTTACAAAGGCAGACACACTATACAAGTTAAACTACAGAATATATCTACAAAAATAAGTAAAGTATCAGGGTGCTCAACGGCCCTGTTCCCTATCGGACCCTGAAACATGGCACATTCCATTCAATACAGAATGAGGAGCAACACCGATAATTATCAATCAGGCACCAATGGAAGGCCTTAAATAAAGCCTTCCGACGAAATATTGCTGGCATTTCCTTGGATGTTTCCTTTTTCTCACAATTCTTTTGTGTTCTTGTTTATTTTTGGTATGTATTTTGTAATGTTTTAGTCTATCTGGGATGATCACATCCATTTTACCATTTTGTTCTGTGGTTTTCTATTTTTTGTTTCTTATTTGTTTATGTTTTACTTTGTATTTGTTGTACGGATATATGTAATTTGTGTGTTATTTCTGTCATGTACAGATAATTAGCACTAGATCTCTATTTTTTATGTTGTTTTATAGGTATCATGTAAATTTGGTTAATATAATAAAGATCATTGATTTTTTTTACTGATTGCGCTCCTCATTCTGTATTGAACAAATTATTTTGTTACCTTATACAAGTGAAAATAAAGATTAAAAAAATGTAGCACATTTCCATATGTAACTGCTACCATCAGTATAGAGGTTGTTCATATCCCACTATTATCTTCTGGCTCTCACTTGGATCCTAAGTGGTACAAAATAATTTGAGGTATTTTGACAAGAAAAATAATTTGTATTTTATAGCACGTCTACACAGTATGACTGTGAGCAGGGATGACTATAAAATAAGTTACTTAGTTACTAGCCATGCCTGTCAAAAGACAGACACAGACTGACTGTTGACACATGCCTGTTTCCACACAGCAAATCACTTGGCTTGTAAAGTGCGCTCAGCCTGTTTTATATTGTAAGATCACAGCTAAATAAATCCTGCCATTGACTGACCCATCTCTGACATGTTCCCATTAGCGCAATCTTTTTTCAAGTCAGTCAGGTTTGTAAAGCATGATACTGACTGTAAAAGTATTATTGCATGTTCCATGGTACTAAAAAGTACTTAGACTGAGTGTAACCTTTTTTTCCTTTTGCAATCCACAGTCTCATGGCTGCATATGAACGATGTGTCTCCACTGAAGAGAAAGAGAAACTGCTGTCCAATGTGAAATGTGGGAAGATGCAAAGGTACATTTTAAAATGAAATCACTACAGATGTTAAACTACAAATCCGCATTGGCACTGCACTAATCTTATCTACATCTAGGAATGCTGTTATTTGATTACTGTTAGTGTACTACAACTCCATAAGAACCATGAGCATCCATGTATCTGACAGAGATTTAGGGGACCTCTACCTTGTGACCATATTTAATATATTGACATGGCAGGTACATATAAACTCATCAGATGTGAGCTACATCTCTCTGCATTCTAAGAGTGTGCTGAAACTGTGAATGTGAGTATTTGGTGTATACAGCCTATTGTAGTTCCCAAATCAACTGTTATGCATGGTTTTTAATCCTGGTAGTATTTTAATAATTATGTGGCACCTTTCATCCTGAACACAGACTGACCAACAACAAACACATACACTTCACCTGGAGAGGCAGAGGACATCCACCAAATTTTGCTCCTATAATTACAAATTCAACTCACACATCTCACCATCCCACTGACTCCAAGACATTGATTCATATTTGGGATTGAGATAACTCTCTGGCACAAACCCATTTTTTGTGCTATGTGAGTATTGTATTCAACAATACGAAGGAAACCAATGAGTATGATTACAGCTCATTCTTCCTGCTGATAGGGTGAGCAGGTTTCCTATACCCTGAAGTGGGTGCCTGCACTCTAATCCTGTTCACACCAAGGAACTACCTTGTTTTAATAATACTGAATGGGAAAGAAAAGTGTTTAAATATATTCTTTTAGGGCCAATGAAAGCACTTTAATTGGTTATTTGGTCTTGCTGAGAACTGCATAGGGCAATGGCAGGGTAATAAACATACCCTTCAGCTTTAAAGATCTGTAATAGAAAGGCTGTAAATTCATTATACAAGACAGAATTATTGTTGCCACAACTTTACACGGCACTTGCTTCTCTGGGTGCATTCTGTGCTATTATCTAATTTCTAGTTGTGTCTTCGTTCATTAGATTATTTATTGTTAATTGTCATCCCCAGGCATTGGTTTGTCTATTATACTGATGCCTATACTTTCATTGACCCCTGGATAATTTTCCTTTTGGTTGCCCATTGCCAGCTTTTATTAGCATTTATTTTCTTTTTCACGTTTTCTGCTCTGATGTTTTTGATTCTAAAGGCAAAAAAGTAACATGCCCTAAAAACAGAACAGTACTATCATTGATAGAGCAAATATCAAAAGCTTGGTTTTTATGGCTAAATCATTTTTAAACAGGCTTGCTGGTCTGTCATAGATAATCAAAAAGTACCAAAGTGAAACACATAGGCACAAACAGAAATCAGCTGGATACTACTAGATGTTTGCTATGTATGCACCCTATTAATTAATTAAAGTTAGAAAAAAAAGTAGAGGACAAAAAAAAAACAGGAACTCCACTAGTATTATATGCTCTCCTAGAAGTATAAAAAGACCACTTTAAAAGGGAGAACTTCACTTAATGAGCCCGATCTGTTAATAAAAGTATACAATGTTACCACTGCGGCTTTATTAGTATGTATATGCCATTGGAAACATGTATTTATTGAGAGCACTTGGTCATAAATTGGAACATCGGATTCCAATATCGGATTCCAGCCTATTAATCTCTCTGTGTAGAACTAAATATAATGGAAAAAAATCACTATTGGGAAAGGTCACCCCTAAGGTAAAATATAGGAATTGCTAGCACTAAATGTATTGTTGCAAACCTCAAATATCCACAATAGGTTAGGCATCTAAATACTGTATGTGTAAAATGAAAAATGCCTGAAAGTGAAAGATATCCATTTGGGCGATAAACCCCTTATGTAAAGTAAGTGTCAAGAGTGTTTAAAAACCTTCTAACTGTATATAAAAAGAAATACCTAATGCAAGTGGCAGAAATAAAGAGTAGACATAAGAGGTAGCAAGATAAGATTTCTGGATGTTATTGCAAACTGGTAAAAATTGGAATAATGTGCTAACCATCTGATAAAGAAGGAAGGAAGACAACAAGAGAGCAGAGGAGGAGGACATAGTCATAGAGGGTTCAGTGTAAAGGTCAATGTAGACTAAAGTACAGGATCACTATCTGTATGTACAGTTGCAAGAAAAAGTATGTGAACCCTTTGGAATGATATGGATTTCTGAACAAATTGGTCATAAAATGTGATCTGATCATCATCTAAGTCACAACAATAGACAATCACACTCTGCTTAAACTAATAACACACAAATAATGAAATGTTGCCATGTTTTTATTAAACACACTGTAAACATTCACAGTGCAGGTGGAAAAAGTATGTGAACCCCTAGACTAATGACATCTCCAAGAGATAATTGGAGTGAGATGTCAGCCAACTGGAGTCCAATCAATGATATGAGATTGGAGGTGTTGGTTACAGCTGCCCTGCCCTATAAAAAACACACACCAGTTCTGGGTTTGCTTTTCACAAGAAGCATTGCCTGATGTGAATGATGCCTCGCACAAAAGAGCTCTCAGAAGACCTACGATTAAGAATTGTTGACTTGCATAAAGCTGGAAAGGGTTATAAAAGTATCTCCAAAAGATCCTTGCTGTTCATCAGTCCACGGTGAGACAAATTGTCTGTAAATGGAGAAAGTTCAGCACTGCTGCTACTCTCCCTAGGAGTGTCCGTCCTGTAAAGATGACTGCAAGAGCTCAGCGCAGACTGCTCGATGAGGTGGAGAAGAATCCTAGAGTGTCAGCTAAAGACTTACAAAAGTCACTGGCAAATGCTAACATCCCTGTTAGCGAATCTACAATACGTAAAACACTAAACAAGAATGGATTTAATGGGAGAATACCACAGAGGAAGCCACTGCTGTCCAAACAAAACATTGCGGCACATTTACAGTTTGCACAAGAGCACCTGTATGTTCCACAGCAGTACTGGCAAAATATTCTGTGGACAGATGAAACCAAAGTTGAGTTGTTTGGAAGAAACACACAAAACTATGTGTGGCGAAAAAGAGGCACAGCACACCAACATCAAAACCTCATCCCAACTGTGAAGTATGGTGGTGGGGGCATCATGGTTTGGGGCTGCTTTGCTGCATCAGGGCCTAGACGGATTGCTATCATCGAAGGAAAAATGAATTCCCACGTTTATCAAGACATTTTGCAGGAGAACTTAAGGCCATCTGTCTACCAGCTGAAGCTCAACAGAAGATGGGTGTTGCAACAGGACAATGACCCAAAGCATAGAAGTAAATCAACAACAGAATGGCTTAAACAGAAGAAAATACGCCTTCTGAAGTGGCCCAGTCAGAGTCCTGACCTCAACCTGATTGAGATGCTGTGGCATGACCTCAAGAAAGCGATTCACACCAGACATCCCAAGAATATTGCTGAACTGAAACAGTTCTGTAAAGAGGAATGGTCAAGAATTACTCCTGACCGTTGTGCACGTCTGATCTGCAACTACAGGAAACGTTTGGTTGAAGTTATTGCTGCCAAAGGAGGTTCAACCAGTTATTAAATCCAAGGGTTCACATACTTTTTCCACCTGCACTGTGAATGTTTAGATGGTGTGTTCAATAAAAACATGGCAACATTTAATTCTTTGTTTGTTATTAGTTTAAGCAGACTGTGATTGTCTATTGTTGTGACTTAGATGATGATCAGATCACATTTTATGACCAATTTGTGCAGAAATCCATATTATTCCAAAGGGTTCACATACTTTTTCTTGCAACTGTATAAAATTGAATGAGCTACTTATTCTAAATCTCGATTTATGTTATAAACTAAATAAAGGATATGTGCAACCAGCTGTAGCCACTATATCATAGGTGTAAGCTAGGTCCCCCATCACGTGCCCCTCCAAACATCAGTCTTCTCAGCTGTCTGAAATCAGAAAAAAATCTAGTAAGTGCTCATCAAGTGAAAGAAAAAACCCCGATGCTGTTAAAGGAACACTGTACTATCTTCCAATTTATTATATTTCAGATGTATTTTATATTTATTAATATACTGTATATCACCGAACACCATTCTAATTATTTAATTATTAATATTTACATTTAAAATCAGTCTTTACCTTGTTTTCTTAGTTATTTAGTTGAACTCGCTGCATTACGCCCAGCCCCTTTTTGCATCATCAGTGACTTATCGTTAAAGTTCAATCACTAGCTTCTCATAGAGAAGCATTGCAGACCATGCGTGGCATTTGCCGCTATGCGCCAATCAAATTACACTTGTTGGGAATCATTGTATTTCAATGAAGATTTATTGATTCAGTCTATGATGGTCCTGGATTCTATATAAACAATACACAGTGTCCCTGGCACTCCAGGAATTAAAGGTTCCGGTTTGCCCAGTCAGTAACCCCTGCAGGTGATAAGACCCCGCCTTTGCAGTTAAAGGATCCCGTCCCACACACACATTATCCATGTGGGAAGCCCCACTCACCGCCATGCCGCTCTCTGTGTCTGTCTCGTCCTTGCTGAGCTCTCACCGGGTTTGGGGCGAAAATCTCACATGACCAACCAAAGCCTGCAAAGAGGGCTCAGTCTGGCGACAAACCCCACGCCCTGCCCATACTGTTTCACTGGTGCTTATCTCCGTGATTTACTTGGGTTCTGAAAGAGTGGGAAATCACAAGGACGTTCTCATATCGCGAGAGCGCGCATTAGGCAGCAAAAGTATACCTGACGTTAGGGTATGGTTGGGTATGAGAGCAGCCTTAATACAGAATACAGGAAACTATTTGAAAAGTAAGAGAAGGAGGAAAATATTAAAGGCACTTTAACAACTTAAATTAGGTTAGTTGTTAAAGTGCCTACAGTGTCCCTTTAAGAGGGGAAAAAAACAATAAAGGAAACCCAGAGCGCGGTTGGTTGCTAGCGTGCACCTTTTTCAGGGGGAGCCTGTCCATTCCTAAATGCAAAGCATTTAAGTGTTAGTGAGTGTCCTGTGACTGCTTTGCTGTCCAATCAAACTGCACATGCCTCAAGGGCATGATGGGGGCGAGCCGGTCAGTTGATTACACATTTACATTGAATGCTATTGTATATTAAATGTCCCAAGTGGAGATGGAGGGATGTCTCAAATATGACACCCCATTTTACAGTCCACTCTAAACATTCTCCGCTTTAAGGATAAACTCTCCTCGATGATGCGAGAATCAAGAAACCACCCACTCAGTCATTATCTTCTGTTATTATACTATTGTTATATGTATGATCATTATTTAGTCTGTCTGCAATTCAGTCAAAACATATGAAAAGGAATGCCATAATTATATATATTTATAGATTGTACTCCATGTCGTGAGGATATAAATAAAAGGGTGCGTAAAAATATATTAGAAATTACCGTTATATCTTTCGTTTCAAAAAACTTAAATTCCATTCTTGTGCGAAATGCACAGTATCTTAATGTATTTCACGTTGGAAAGTCCGTCATGGATAATGCCTTTCTTTTCTTTTTGTCCTTATATCATGATATGTACTTGTGGACTGAACTAAAAATAAAGATTTCTAAAAAGAAAAAATATATTAGAATGGCCTTTTGAGCACTAACTAAATAAGTGTACTATTAAGTGTATTCACTAAAGCTAAACAATAAACATTGTCAGAATTAAATATAGACATCCAAAATATCGTAAACATCAAATTAACTTTATATTCATATTGCTAATGTCCATATGTGATACAGACTCTAAAAAAAATAAAAAACATTTTAATAGCTACAAGGAGGGTGAAACTTGTAAGAGGAAAATTACTTCATAAACTTCATAAACTTCATAAAAAACACATTGCTCGCCTATAAAAACTATTTTATATCAGGAGAGTTTCAAAGATTAGACATTTGATTTAATCATTTATAAATGGTGTATAAGAAAACCCCTCATTCTTACAAATTTATCAGTTTAAAACTATCTCCAGGTAAGCTGGTTTTAAACTGATAAATTTGTTAGAATTATTTCCTCCTCCGCTTTTTGTCCAAATCACATTTTCTCTGGTCCAAATTAACCAAATCTGTCCCGATTGTGTTAGGATTTTAGGTGTCTTGATATAGGGGTATCAATTACTCTTTCAAAATAATTGTGTTCTAAAATGCATCTTTTAAAGGGACAAACATTTCCCCCACATATTGTAAGCTGCAGCTACACAGCGGTACAAAGGTACACTACCCCCTTGGTGTTGCAGTTGATAAATGGATGGATTGAGAAAGCCAAGTTGTTGATCTTTCAAATTCCTCGCTTTCCTCAATGTGATGGCCACCTTTGTTGGTAATACTTGTTTGTAACTAATAGCCATAACCTGGTAAGGATGTTCCTTACAGCATCCCAACCAGGATCAAATACCCCTTTACATCGTATAGGTTGTTTCGCTTGTAAGGGATTGTTATTCTCATTAATAAGTGATTCTCTATCCGTCACTAGGGCTCTCTGATAAGCTCTTTTAAAACAATGGTTAGGATATCCCTTATTTCTAAGTGCTTTGTGCATATCACAAGCTTTGACCTTAAAATGCTCCAAGTCAGAATAGTTTCTACTGTAAAGCAAAGTGGATGGTAAATTTCCAATCGAACAATGTTGTTCGTGGCTGTTGGTTTTTTATACAGAGTAGTTTGTATAGCTCCATCCTCAAGAATAGTGATTGTGGTACTCAAAAAGTTGAGAGAGGGGGAACCCGCTTCTGATGTAACTTAAATTAAATTATTGTTGTTGTGACTAACATGTTAGCGTTTCTGTCACGGCTCCCAGTGATAGCGGCCACGCCGACAGAAAAATCTTATACTTTCCTTGGTCGCGGCAAACCGCTGCCCCACCTCCTTTTATCCCGGTCCCCAGCGAGTTCGGCGTTCCTAGTTTTAAACCTAGTTCCAGTTTTAATAGGAGACTTACCTCCGCCCACATCAAAGATGGCGCCAACATGCGTGCAACGTCGCGTAATATAGGCACACGCAAGTTTTGGGGTCAGAGACAGCCAATTACAGCCTAAGGAGGGTTATTTAAACTTAAATTATCTTTCTGTCAGTGCCTTGTCGTGGTTTCCCCTAGCTGGTTATCCGAGAGTGTGCTCCTGATTGCGTTTTTCTGGTATTTGACTTTGGCTTCATTTTGACTTCCCTGATTTCTGGCTTTCCTCATCGTTGTGTCTCTTTCTGTGTCCCTGATTTCGGCCAGTATTTTGACTATGCTC
Organism: Pelobates fuscus; assembly: GCF_036172605.1. Classification (NCBI taxonomy): domain Eukaryota; kingdom Metazoa; phylum Chordata; class Amphibia; order Anura; family Pelobatidae; genus Pelobates; species Pelobates fuscus. Next base: position 77,393,880 of record NC_086328.1, read on the forward strand.
CGGTACGTTAAGTCTGGCAATTCTTAGGTCCGATTAAACGTTATACTTAGTCCTAGGTGTGATACTATTCTGCGTGCTGGATCAACCATAATCCTGACAGTTTCCACTTAAAGATGAATTTCAGATATTCCTGCATTTTTTCAAAGAACACCACATGTTTCTCCTACCATCTCAGGTGCAGTTTGGCATATGATGTGGCACAAGCTGTCCCCATTGCACTCCCCCTCAACTGGTGGTAGTAGATAACAGTGAAAATAAAGTCAACACAAATCTAAGTAGTTTCTCTAGGAATAAGTTGCGTTGATGGTATCAAACTTTTGTTTGAGAAAGTATGCAGTATGAAGAATACCCTGATTGTAGGGGATAAAGGTATAGAGCCCTTCCACATCTAAGTTGCAGAGTATAACCCCATCAGGAGTTTTACATTTGGACAATTCAACATTTGGACACTACTGTCTCTCAGATATGATGCTCATTTTATCACTAGATCTCTGAGTATGGAATCCAGGTATATGCCCGCATTCTGTGTCAAGTTTCCTTGTCCATAACAATCGGTATTGCAATAAAAAATTTCTGTTGCTTAGTGATCTTGTGGAGGCTATAAAAGGTAGCAATCCTAGGTGTACTGTTGTGTATATATTGTTGCTGACTTGCAAAATAGTTTTATCTTAGAGTGCTTTGTCTAAAAGCGCTTTTTCGATCTATCCAAAGTACAATATGTGGTCTGTAATGCATGTTTTCGGAATTTATCAGGCATATCTGTCCCAATCTTGAGTTTACTCAGGATGTACTGATGAGGGTTTATTGACAAGTACTATAAAAGACCAGATTTTGATGAAACATTACAGTGAGTGCACAGTTTGTCATAACATTTGCCCATTGTGCTAGAATTATCTATGCTATCTGAGTGAAATCCTAACTAAGTTTTGCAGTCGATAAATACTTTTGGACATTGAATGTCTCTCTTGGAAACCTCAGACACATTGGCCTGCCGTGTTTGAAGACTCAGTGTTGCTTTGCCGATCATGATCTTCTCATGGTCACCAGGATAAGGATTTGTTTAAATTACATTGAGGTTTCAGGTTTAAAATATAGTGTCTAGTTGCTATTTATTTTGGTCCAAGAACAGACGAGATACCATTCCTTGCTGGATGGTGCATGCAATCATATCTCATGTTTACTCTAGGACTGCTTGTCTTTTGAACAATAACTCCCTCTACCAGAACACTATCTTTTGTGGTTTATGCATTAAGGCCTCCATGAAGCAGTTTTGCAATGCTGCCACAGCTCTACTATTTTGGTGTTTGCCTCCGTTATTTTCATCAGGAATTCTCTGCTGGCTGGCTGTGTTTTTGCAATATTGCTCCTAGCTTTCATTTTGTATGTGGCATACACTCTACATTCCTTTTTTTTTTATTATGTCCAGAAAATGTCAGCCCTTGGCCATTGTTTGTGGATTTATTTCTGTTTGCAAAATAAAAGCCATGTAAGCAGTGATGTTAAAAAGCCAGTCTTTTAAAAACCAAACCAGTTAAATTTTTATTAGAGTTTATTAGAGCGATAGTCTCCCCCCATTCCCGATTAGCCTCAAAAATGTATGCCTGACATTTTTATTTAATCTCATAATTTATTATTACTGTGGAGCATCTGGACAGGATATGAGTGTGGAATATGTAAAAAGAAACTGTGGGACAAAATCAATTTTACAACTTTTTTTAAATTATGCCCATACAGAAGGCAATATCAGTGGGCAGATCAGACTCCCATCATGGGCTGATTTCCCACCATGCACAATGAGGAATACATCCACATCTGGATTTATGCGCCATTCTTAGAACCGCTTAAGATTACTGAAAAGAACAAACAGTGGATCAAGCAAGCTCATCTACAAATTGTTTCCATTTCTTGTGCAGAGATTGCCCAGTTTAAGAGGGGAGACAAACATGAGATTTACTGTTGAATGTATATTTTTTCACATAATTATTACGCTAAAACTGTTAAGCTTTGCATGTTTACTGAACAAGTTTAGCGCACCTTGGACTGTGTATTATTATTGTTTGTTTGAAAATTACCCTCATAGTCTAATTATGTTTTGTTATCGCTCTTACAGAAACCTTGGACCAGTCTTGAGCAAGACCATATCCCAGCTTTACTGCACTAAAGGAGCATTATCCTGATGCTATAATACAACATAAATTCAGGACATCATGCTTATTCTTTAATGGACTTTATCTTTAGGATCATAATATCCCAATATGACAGGATGAAAAGTGATGCTGCATTAATAGTAAAATAGGTCTGTGACACATTTTTGACTATGCATTACCAAGTACTACCTCATTTTGTATTGTCCTCCTCTCCTTCAATATTATTCAGAAGTATCATGGAAACTAAAGTACATGTATCTTAGCTACCATTTTGTAATTAAATAATTAAAATACACTAGCTAATGATGTGAAGATACAAAAATGATTTTTTGTAACATTGAGTACTGAATGATGGTAAACTAAATACTGGAGTACATGAAAGTATGAATTTATACATTTCAATAAAATATGTTTTGCAGAAAGTTAGTCTTTAATAAATTATGTAGTCTAAGGTTGGAGATATAGGATTAGAAACTTTAAACGCCTATGGGCATGTGAAACAGTCTCCTGACATATGCAATAGGATAACTCCAGGGTGCTATCATAGATAAAGAAAGATACTGATTATCAAATAGTGAAAATAGGAACAGGCTTCAACAGGATGTAATGTAAGTAATTTCTTATGAAATCACTATGTTTCTGCCAACAAGGCCTTAATCATGTATAATTAAACACTCATATCTATTTATAGACATATATTATGGAAAGAAACACATAATATAATGACGGATTCAAATGTCAATGGTTAAAGGATACCATGGTGACACGCATAGCAGTCGTGACTCAAATAAGGAAGTAAATACATACAGAAGAAGAGCAAAAATAAAAATGATGAATTAGCAGATACAGCACCAGTTAATTAATTGGGTACGATATGGGTATAAATAGATATCTTAGTGAGTGTTTACTTATACATTATTAAGGATTTGTAAACCAAAATATGAGTTTTTGATGGATTTGCACTAATATAGTGTAGAAAGTAGGTCCAGACACTCAAGGTTTCTTCAAAAAGGCAGATTTATTGAAAACCAAATGTGCAACGCTTTGACCTACACAGAAGCCTTTGTGCCCTTGAGCTTGACAAAGACCTCTGTGTAGGTCCAAACGTTGCACGTTCAGTTTTTAATAAATTTGCCTTTTTGAAGAAACCTTGAGTGTCTGGACCTACTTTCTACTAATATCTTCTAAATTGGGGTTGCCATCTAGTCTTTGATGCACCTGTTTTTCACTGTGAGAGTGCGGTATCCTTTACTTTTCAATTACCTCCTATTGAAGCCTGCTTTCACTATTTGGATTGGAGTAGCAATTTACCCCCCTCCCCTTCCCCAGGCCGCAGCACCAGGAGGCACATCCCTGTGTGCAGTGACTTTCCTTTTAGATATTGACTACTATTTATGCACACACAAACAGTTAGCTCATGGTAAAGAAATATGTGACATTAAAGCTGCTGTACAAATACAAATGATAACACACTTATTCATGGACAGGTTGAGAGAATGATTTATCCAACAGTCACGCATGTTAATTAATGTGAACTGCTTACAGACCAATGATGGTCTTTGCCATCATAGCAATTTGTCTGTCAAGGATCCTATTCCAAAATGGAATAACCTACTCAATTGGCTGCAGGGAGCTAACAGAGCTACATTGGCAGTTGGCTGCATATATGCTCCAGACAAAATTATGGCTTTTGCTTGAAAGAGCTTTAAAGTGGAAACCCTACTAATTTTCAGTTTTTCCACAAGGTTATGAACTGCTTCTCACCCCACATGAAATTTTACACATAGCTATTCCCTTTCACAAAATACATAAATGGCTTCTAAATTTATTTTCTAAATATTCTTTCTTCATTATAGTAAACAATAAAAGGGGTATTATTCTACTACCAGGATAATCTGACATAGTTCAGTGGAACTATACCTGTTCTACTAAAAGACAGCTAATGTAGTGAGGTTTGTGAGAGAAGGGTGGTACCCAAATATCACACCCTACAATAGGGAGTTCCAGGTCAGCAGATAAAGTTTAATGTAACAATAAGAAACAAAAAACACAATTTTATTCAATGCTGCATTAGGCTACTCTATACCACCATGCATGTCATACTGAAATGCACCCTTTTTCCTTTTTTAAACACATCTAACAAATTGAAATATTACTTTATTTGCTCACTACTCATAGTAGCCAGGTGAGTAACCCCATAAGTACAATTTTTATAGTTATATGTTCTTCTACCCCTCTTATTAATGTACAAGAACATTATGTAACTTTGTGAAACTACTATAAAAAATGTTATTTTGCAGAAATGGGTACAACCAATATTCAAGGACAAATCAACAAAATGCAGTTATTTGCTCACTAAAAAAGATTGAGTATATGTTTTTTAGTTTTGTTTTTTCTTTTATCTGTAGCACAGTAATGGACCCAAGCTTCGTCAGTAAGTCATACATTTCAGAATATCATTACTTAAGTGGGCATAGTGATCCATCAGACCAATTCCTTTTTGAGTTTCATTAGATCTGGGGCTGGATTCTATAAGCAGAGATTTTTTTTTTAACAATGGTAATTGAATCACAATTCTCCCCTTGACATCTATGGGAAAACTGTTAAGGAATTACACGCAATAAAGTTATGTTGGATTAAAGAATCCAGCCCCTGGTTTATTACTGGAGTGTTATGCATATGTATTATAGTTAAAAAATATTTTAACAGGTCTTTAGTAGCCTTCACTTAAGTGTATCCCTGTCAATCTGCACTTAGCAGGTCACTAAAAATGAGGATCTGATACTAGCTGATATACTGTATTACTCTTTTTCTGCATGGTCTGTGCCAGTTATGATGACCTCCATTCCATAGATCACAGTGTTAATTTCTCCATGCTGTATGATCAAGTCTTGTCAATCTATAGTTCATGAATAAATCTACATTTTTAATTTGGCACCAGTCATAATTCTTGTAATTCATAAAAAAAAAAATACTATAGGGATCTGTATAGATTTGCTGTATCAAACTACAATTCGAATTTGCATTAGAATGGTCATAACTATTTTCGTAACTATTTCCATTTAGGAAATCAGTCAACCTTATGCCTCTTAACCTAAATGTGTAGCACACCATTGACAAATCTTTAGTTTGATTTGGAATAAAGAGGTCACTGTGAATTCACCCTGTACTGTCCGAACCTGTCCCTGATATTCTGCAGTCTGGAAGTGACCTAACTTAGTGCCCACTTAGTAATGGCACGGCTAACCAATCCATTGCCAGAGAGGCTTGCAACATTGCTTTGACTGAAAGGCAGCCTCTTCCAGAACATAATCAGGTTTTAATAAAAAAATAAAATTCAAATTAGTAAAAAGAAAATATTTAACAAACAAAAAAGTAGTTTATAGACAGCATAGAGATAAATGTCCTGTTTTTTTTAAGATTTAGAAGGCATATCCTCCCACAAACACGGTAAGTCTGAGCACTGAGCTGGAACGGTAACTAAGCAGGGAATTTGAAGTCAGCATCTCAAGATCAAGAACGAATTCCTGGGGACCGTTGACTGGACGAGCCAGGACAAGCATAGCACTTATGTTATTGATTTGCTGTAGGTAGACAAGAAGGAGAGATACTCTTGAGAACACATGTATATGCAGCTTAGTTAAAACAGATGACCACAAAATTGTGACAATTCTAAAGCCAATCTGTTTTCCAAAATAACAGGGTTCAACTGAGTATTAAAATTGTTTATTTACTAAATATACCATCCAACAATTAGCAAATATAACATAACTGGAGCTTGTCACACTGGATATTTAGGACATTTTAGTGCAATGTCCACATTAAATATAGTTTTTATTTATTTAGAACTCCACTTCTTAAAACAGAACCAAACCACATTTTGTATGCCTACTTGGGTACACTGATGTACCCAAATCTGAAGCACATTCAGCTAAAACAGACCATTCATTCCCTAATAGTTCCGCATTGCCCTGCAAATAGTTTTTAAAAACAGATAGCCAGATAGTATATCCATAAGTCATTTACATCAATATTCTGCAATTAACCCTTGAAAACTCAAACATTCACCTGGCAGACAATCCTCTTTGCCCCATCTCTAATCACCTACATCTACTGCTTTGGTCTGGTTCCCTGGTACTCATGCTGCTTGAATTTATATACACTTCTGCATACTGCTCTATGGCTTCCCCTGTGTTACGCAGTTGAATTGTACAAGGTGCCCGGGTATGAGAGTGTGATCGTGATGTCATACCTATGCCTTGAACTATCAATCAATAATTTAAAAAAAATATTTAAACCTTTTCCAAAATTCACACTTTAGTGTACAACCCTATAATTCTTTCGTTCTGCATCTGGCTGCCTCCTTCAGTTACATAAAAGATTATAACATCTAATTTTCGGTAATAATAAACTAGGGATTAATTTCAGTCTTAATTGTTTTTATCCATATAATATGTTAGCCTATATGAATAGAGGTGGAGAAGGTAAACTTAAAAGAACACTATAGTGCTAGAACTAAGACTACAGTGTCCGTTTCTTATCTAAAGTAGTTCCCCCCGCCCCACTCTTTGTGCCATACAAGGAATATATATATATTTTTTTAAAGAAGCTTTTTACTTTACTCGCCGTTGCTCAACTCTCTCCCTCCTGCAACGTAATCGAGAAGGCATGGCCTCCTCCTGTGATGATCCAGTCACCGTTGCGTGGTGGGTGCTGCATGCGCATCCAAGATTTCCCATAGGAAAACATTATATTGAATGCTTTCCTGTAAGCTGCGGCGTCATGTGACTAAGTTTTACTTGGTCAGTGCAGTAGATGTGCCTCTAGGGGCTCTCATTATGACACCAACTTGTTTAAAGGACCACTATAGTGCCCTGAGGGTGCCCCCACCCTCAGGGTCCCCCTCCTGCCGGGCTCTAGGGGGTGGAAGGGATTAAACTTACCTCTTTCTCCAGTGCCGTGCGGGGGACTCTCCTCCTCCTCCTCGGCTGCATGCGCATGCGCGGCAAGAGCCGCGCGCGCATTCAGCCAGTCTCATAGGAAAGCATTCGCAATGCTTTCCTATGGACGCTGGCGTCTTCTCACTGTGATTTTCACAGTGAGAAGCACGCAATCGCCTCTAGCGGCTGTCAATGAGACAGCCACTAGAGGCTGGATTAATCCTAATTTTTCCTAAGAAAAAAGGGTTAAACCTAGCTAGACCAGGCACCCAGACCACTTCATTAAGCTGAAGTGATCTGGGTGCCTAAAGTGGTCCTTTAAGCTTTCAAGATAAGCACTGCTCTTTCTGCAAAATTGAATTGTTTTACTTTTACAGGCTAAACATACAGGACAACTGCATCTAAACCACTTCATTGAGATGAAGAGGGTGACTAGTGTTTTTTTGTTATTTTTTTAACGTAATCTTAAGTCAACTTAATATAAGTATTTTTTTTTTATGTATGTTTATAGATATATACTTTCACATGTTTGTTACTTACTCTGATGTAAAAATCTCCTTGCTCATTTCCAGAACGGATCTGGAAAGTATTGTACGCCCCAGGGTATACACTGGTTGCCTGGATCTGGAATATATCTGAAGGGACACTCCTGTCTGACGTAATGCTCATATACCGATACACCACAGAGCCTGGCTCATCCCGGCAAAGTGGATTACCTGATGGACACATACATCGGCTGCAAAGCAAAATCCAACATTAAAGGGGCATTCATTCACTAATTCCAGAGTTTTATGAAATTATACACTACAAAATTTATTTTCCCCATCTCCTGCTCCCCCGAAGATGATGCTCTAGATTGTTAATGGGCAATTGGGATACTGGGGACCTGGGTGACTGATTAATAGTAGTTTCAGAGTTCTCTAAAGAGAGTGAGCACTGCTTAATAGTAATAATTCCCAACAATATTCCAGGACGTCAAAATTAAAAATAGAAATATTTGTATTATTGTAGTGAAATACAAACTATATTATCTGTCTGAGAAAATGTCAATCTATTGGAACTGGCCCAGGGCTGTATAAACATACATGTTGCAGTTAAGTGCATATTTTAACCAACTAAGTGCACCATATTTTATAAATCAGCCTAAAATATGTCCTCTTTCAATGTTTTTCTTGGTATTTTTGTGTGCACAAAATTCAGTAAAGACAACACGACTTCCTAGTGCCTGATTGCTCTCCAGTGTTTTGTAGGAGTCTCATTCTGGAAATAGGGGTAGTTAGTAATATTTACTTTAGTCTATATCTATTCCCAGAAACTGAAGCATGATGATGAATTTGTGTGTTCTTGGCTTATTAATGTACCTAGTCCAGAAAAGCCATGTCTGCCCCTGATTTACATACTATTATCCAAGGGTCTCTTTGGCAAACAGTTATGGGGATAATAGTCAAGTGACGGTTGGAAGGCTTATGTTAGATATGCTTTCAATAAAGCAGATGACTTACTGATTAATTATTAACCTTTTCTAACCAGCAAGCAGCACAGAACCTAGGTATGGCTACTGATCTAAGAATTAATAATCACCATTCTAAGATAATCATTCTAATTTTTTGGTTCTGGTTGAACCACATCTTGCAAGTATCTGTAATATGGGTGTCTACTATGAAGGGATGAACCCTGCAGCAATAAATTAAGGTTAAAAATCTATTTAGAGAGAAGAAAAAAAATATTTTATGTATTTAGCTCACTTGTCGGCTACTTGTATATAAGGCTCCTTGCAACGATTCTTTTCCACACAGCGATAACCTCCATGGAAGTTGATGCAGTTCTGAGATTCAGAGCACGTATGGGCATCTGTTTCACATTCATTGATATCTGTAAAGGCAGTTCAAATCATTCCTATGTAAACAGTATACTCCTTCCACTGCTTACAATCCTAAATTCATTAAGATTAATCAAATCTCTCAATTTAAATATTTTATATTTCAACCAATTGTATTTTAATACATAGAATGTACATGGGTTGTTTATTTTTAAACACTCAAGTGAAACTCATTTGTCCATAAAAAAAATAATTAATTTCTATTAGCACAAATGATAACATTCCAGCAACAAATATGTAATCATCAAAGAGGTTTCGTTATTTAATTAGTAGGCACTCAAATAATATTTAAAATGGATGTTGTGATAAATATTTTCCGGAACATTTGGGAAGCTTTGAATTCATTGAGTTGAAAATGGTGGTAACACAGTTTTCCAATTGTCTGATGATAATTGTATTAATGACTCTTAAACCCCGAAAAGCCTAAGAGCCTAAGAGCCTGGTCATTGCATTGATAGGTATAACATACAGTAAGCTATCTTCATAGGGAGACAATTAGTAGCTGATGATAGACTCAAGCATCAAAAGCCAAAACATTGCTTCTGCCTGCATGACCACACAATCTACTTCTCTAATAGAGAAGACCAGCAATTGTTTCTCATATATAAATAAAATAAAATCAAGTAGGGCTCCTAAAACCCCATAGTAATCATCATGGAGTTCCAACTATGTCAACCTCTCCACCTTCATTCAAAAATAAAAAAAAGTAAAGCCATCGGGTTACTACACAATACACAAATCCTCCATGAGAATTGCAGGGTGGACACAGGTTCCCAAGTCACTGGCTACCTATTTGTAAAATATCTATTTTCCAGAATATAAAGATATATATTTTTCTACCTACATTATCAAGATCAAAAAAATTATAATTTCATACTTAGATTACGCAGCAAAATAAAACCGTGAACGTTTAATGCTATAGTTGTGGAATCAAACCCCCAAAATGTAAAGAAAAATCAAATACATAAAAAAAAAACTTTTATCACAGCGATTTTATTTATTTATTTATTTTTAGAAACTTTCTTTAGGTGCAAATATTAACTTGCAGTAAGGTGCCTTACTGGATATAATTTTATATCAAATCTCCCATTAATTTAATTGGCATCAGTTTTGTTCTCACAAGAGGAGCACTAAGCACCCACTCTGGAATCATTTGACCTTGAGGAGGAGTAATGTTTAAAACACCCATTTTACATGCAATCAAATACAAACCAGCACTCAGAGGTTGGTCCCAGTTTTCTTACCTTGGCATAATCGAGTGCCTAACAGCTGGTATCCTTCTGGGCAGATACAGGAAAAGCGCCCAGGTTCATTAACACACTGGTGCTGGCACAGGTAACTGGAGTAACTGCATTCATCAACGTCTGACCAGATAAAAGTAACCATGTTAAATATATATATCCTGTGTTCACATTCTCATAATCAAAATTGTAAATTTAAATCTGGGCATGCAAACAAGTAAGACATTAATAATACCATCATAACAATCTGGTCTTCAATAACGCTAAATAACACCATATGGATCCAACCTGTTGTTACTCAGAAATAAGTCCTAATATTTTTGCAGGCAGAACTAGGACAATTTTCAACAGGACAATAAACATGGTATAGGTATGAAGAACGTAACACTGGCAAAATCTCATGGAACTCTTCACATCTATAAGGTTGGATGGTTGACTACAAGCTGGAACTCAACTCCCCACCAACCTTAGAACTCCATGAGACCAGCCCACAAAGTTGGAAGGTATACCAATCTAATCTACTAATCCAAATGTTACAGAAATTGCATACATTGTTAGGATGATGTCAAATATCTTGAGTAGTTTCATATGTGTTTTGTTACTATTGACTAATTTATTTGTTAAGATATTCTGAAGTTTATCATGTCTTTCTGGTGGGGAAAGTAAGTTGTTTTTAAATTTGTGGAACGTTCACTTTATTGCAACATATATAAGGAGACGATAGTAAGGTCCATACATTGACACTGAGGTGATTTATGTGATTGGTATACTTTTGAATACATTTTTTTAAAAGCATGGTAGATTCATCTAATAATAATTTGCATTAGTACAATGATACACCTTTGGTAATGTGTGTTTTAGTTTATGTTTACCAATATACTTGGCCAGAAATATGAGTCCTGGAGACAAGTTGTGTAGCAGTGTATTTATAACTTCTATTACTTATCACCTAGTTAAATTAGATTTACATTATACAGGCCAGTGAATACTAAATGTAAAGCTAGCTGAACATTATTCGGAATATAGTCCAAAATAATCTGCAGTCAGAGTTTCCTGTTCGTTGAAGTGATTGCACAATACATTAAGTAACTAACTGAAACCACTAGACTTAGTGTGAAAAAAAAACATTCACAAATAACAGAGCAATTCTCTCCCACAGGATGTAAAGTGTAATACATTGACACATAGAAAGCCCATTAATGGGATGCTGACATGATCCACTTATGGTAGAAATTAGATCTACAGACCTAAATACCAATAATGGAATGGAATGGAATAAGGAAGGATCCAGTCATTGGTAGGCATGAAATCCAAGTGCTTGAGTAGTGTACCTACCATTGCAGGTATAGCCATCACGATCCAATTCATAACCCTGATTGCAGCGACACAAGAAAGTTCCATAGGTGTTATAGCAGCGTTGCTGGCATGGTGCACCCATGGAGCATTCATTAACATCTGAAAAAGGGAATGAGGAATTGTATATTTTAGCTTTACAGGTAAACATATATAAACATTTAAGAGACCATCTGTAATTGGTAACTATCGTCCCCTACCGTATGCTATTCCAGTACCCGCTATGCTTGTATTCAGTGTTCCATAATTTGAGAGGAACTCTAAAACGTAATACATCCTTAATACGTACATAACAAATAATGTACAGTACATTTGTAAACGAGGTACTATTGTGCCAATTGTTTGGATGTGTGGGAAGCATGATGACTACATGATGCTAAAATAAGTTCCCACTAAAGTCTAATCATATTTTCATTATTTCTAAGGTACATTTGTGCAAAGATTAACCATATTGTGGATGTTTATCTATCATTAAAAGCAAGTTGTTTTTTGGGGGAAAAAAAACTCAAAGGAGTATGTAAAAATAGATGTAGTGCCTGGGTAATTGATGTTTGTGTCATTCCAATTGACATTCCAATTTCATGCAATAATCCTGGCCTAGGATCAAGTCCAAATTCCCTAATTTTATGTTCTTGAGATACTAAGCTCAGGGGAAATTTACTGGCAAAGTAGGCTTGACAAAGTTTTAAGTTTTACTTAAAGCGAAAAAGGATCTTGTTCTGCAGTAACAATTCTGTTGTTTGTACCAGACACAAAATATGTTTGGATGGAACAAACTCGAAGGATACTCATTAATGTAGTCATATCTTTGTCTTAATGGGTGCATTGTATTTAACAGTTCAGTATCCAGCTGAGCTCTGCATAGAGACAACAGTGCCATAGAACAATACTCAACCTGATCATTGTAACAGTATTGAAAAGTTAGTAGATTTGAGAAGATATGACCACTGGTATTGAACTTTTTTTATGTAATTTATATAGTACTGACATTCATCCATGGCTATTATAAAACAAGACCATGAATAAGTCAATCTGGTTCAAAAATGTTAAAACTGATTTAGCGAATGAATGTAATGGTAAATTAATCAGAGCAATGTAAATGAGCCACATTCAGGTCTGGATGGCATTAAATATGCCTCTATTTACTAATGCTCCATACAGACAATATGTTAAACATGAAAAACAGCCATTATATATTACTTTTAATGACATGTTTATTTTAATTATCTCATTGCCCTAATTTTCAAACAATTGTATTACTCAATTGTTTGTATATTATTATTATTATTATTATTTTATTATTTATATAGCGCCAACAAATTTCGTAGCGCTGTACAATGGGTGGACTAACAGACACATAATTGAGATCAGACCACTGGACGTACAGGAACAGAGGGGGTTGAGGGCCCTGCTCAATGAGCTTACATGCTAGAGGGAGTGCGGTATAGTGACACAAACGGGTTAAAGTAGGGGAATTAAATAGTTTGTTAGAGAAGGGTTTATTGAGTGCTTGGTAGGTCATTTTTGACAGTTGCAGGAAAGGAGTCATGGGGTGGGGGATGAGAAGCCTGCTGACAGTTTAATTGATACGCTTTAACGAAGAAGTGAGTTTTCAAAGATTTTTTGAAGGAGTGGAGGCTGGGTGAAAGTCTGATTGAGGAGGGAAGGGAGTTCCACAGAATAGGTGCAGCCCTAGAGAAGTCTTGAAGGCGAGCGTCAGAGGTGGGGATCCGGGCAGAGGATAGGCGTAGGTCTTGGGATGAGCGCAGGGGTCTTGACGGGACATACTTGTGTATGAGGGAGGATGGGTATGTTGGAGCAGCATTATGTAGGGATTTGTAAGCAAGTGCCAGAATTTTTAATTGGGCCCTATATCTAACTGGAAGCCAATGCATGGACTGACAGAGCGTGGAGGCGTGGGAGGTGCGACCGGACAGGAAAATAAGCCTCGCAGCCGCGTTCATTACAGATTGCAGCGGTGCAAGCTGGGAACATGTAAGACCGGTCAGAAGGGGATTGCAGTAGTCGAGGCGAGAGAGAACAACAGCATGAACCAATATCTTAGCCGCGTCCGGCGTTAGATATGGGCGGATGCGCACTATGTTCTTGAGTTGGAAGCGACAGGATTTGACTATCGATTGGACATGGGGAGTAAAAGAGAGGTCAGAATCGAAAAGAACCCCTAGGCAGCGAGCCTGCGAGGTAGAGGTGATAGTAGCGCCGTTGACTTGGATGGAGACAACAGGAGTAGCAGCACTTGAGGGAGGAAAAACTAGAAGTTCTGTTTTGGACAGGTTGAGTTTAAGGAAGTGAGCAGCCATCCAGTTGGAAATAGCAGAGAGGCAGTCAGAAACACGAGTCAAGGTGGGCGGAGAGAGATCAGGGGAGGACAGGTAGATTTGCGTGTCATCTGCATATAAATGATATTGGAAACCAAAGGAGCTGATGAGTTTACCAAGGGAGGCAGTATAAATAGAGAACAATAGGGGGCCGAGGACAGATCCTTGAGGGACGCCGACAGAGAGGGGTTGGTGAGAAGAGGCAGAACCAGAGAAAGAAACACTGAAAGAGCGCTGGGAGAGGTAGGAGGAGCACATTATATATATATTAAACACATTAATATATTATATTATATAACTATCACATCTGTTTCCTATATAGTTACATAAGAAACACCATGTAGATTTGGCCAGCCCCAACTTTCTGAACAAATACAGATAACATAAATCATCTAAATATCTTAAGATTTATTACAAATGTACCTGCAGATCGTTATGTTGGATTAACATAAGCAGACTAAATACAACATACAAAAACTATGATTCCAAGTAAAGTGGACCTGTCAGGACAGTGATCCTCAGCTGGAGCAGAAATTACCCATTCATAGATTCCACTGGTTTTCCTGGCAGGCTGTTCTAAGAAACTAATAGTACACACGCAACTGTCGATGATGGCTGATGTGACTGCAATGTGAATGGGCTGCTAGGAAAAGCAGTGTGATCTTCATTTGGGTAGACATTGGAACTACCTGTAGGAGAGTTACTACTTTTGCTGATAGTCAACTCTATGCCTTTGGCTAATACCTGTATAATGAAAGCTGGTTGTTACAATGAGAGGAGAAGGTATTTATCATCTAGGTTTTTTTGGACAATGTACACATTCGCTAGCAATTCTATTAGCATAATGTACGGATTAAACTGCGCTTTACCTTTTCATTAGACCAAAATAAATCATTTCTAAATGGCAAGCTTTCAGGAGTTCCTCCCATTATCAAATCAACAACAATTTTGAACGAAATGACAAAGTAATTCGACAGGGATGTACAGTCTTGCTAAACCTATATAGAGATTTTTTTTATATGTATCTTTTGTCGAAGACAGCATATAAATAGTATAGAGTTGAATGGCAACAACAGAAATTGTTGCAAATTGAAAAGAGAATAGCATACCACAGGCCAACATTGAGAAATGTTGTCCTAAAATTTGCAAATCCATTGTGTAAACACTTCTTGGTTTAGTGCATACACTTCTTTGCTTTTTATGACTTTGTGTCCAGTGTTTTACTTTTTACTGAGCACCATATTTGTGTAGTAATATGTCACAAAACCCGTGCACATTTCTAAAGCCCATGGTATTGCTGACATAATAGTTCTGTTCACTTCTATATTAGTACATATGATTGACCTCTCTTCATAACCAAGTCAATTAACAAACAGCACCCTTGTTTTCTCATGTACTTTCAAATCTGTTTTCAAAACACAACCTAGTCTAATAAACGAAATGGTTTTCTTTTGGTGGCAAGACTTACCCACGCAGGAACGGTTATTGGATGCCAGCTGGAATCCTGGCTCACACTGACAAGTAAAAGATCCAGGAGAGTTAACGCAGCGATGCTGACAGTACCTGTATCGACACTCATCTATATCTGTGGGACAAAGGGATAATGTTACATGAACATTAAGAAAAGACAAAAAAATAAAGAGAGATATAGAATCATGTATAAGATTAAGTAGATCATTGGAGCTAGAATCAAACAGAATGATGTTATTTGAAAAATGTATAGATGGGTTATGTATAAAGAAAAATTCTAGGGAAAAGATTTAACAATGTACTATTGGTTTCCATAAGTTTAATTTGTATGTATTAAGCAGCAGGAAGAGTATGACGAAACCTGAAGATATGATGAGATGGATTAAGTTAATATTGCTCTTATACTCACCTACACACTCGTTCCCTATCTTTCTGTAGCCATCTGGGCATTTGCAGTGAAAGCCACCTGGTGCATTGACACACTCCTGGCTGGGCAGGCAGTCATCCAGTTGATATGCACATTCATCCACATCTGAAACAAAATAGTACAGTCTTAAGAGAAATAATATTTTTTTTCTATGCTTCCTTTAACATCACCTACTATTCTATTCATCTCTGCAGTAAAACTCCAGCATAATGTATATTTAATCTCTCTGCAGCATTAATTACCTCACTACGTAGATCACACCGGTCTGCAAGGGTAACCAACTCTATAAGTATCTAATGTCTGCAGTTGTATCCGATTCTATATATTTCATCTCTAGAACGTTAACTAGCTCTATATGTACTCCACTTACAATCACACATCACTGTTACCTCCTACATTAGCACTAATGGGGAATCCTGAATGACATCCTTGCAAAGATACTCAACTTTGTATCTCATCTCCCGAAAATGATAACTTCCTACCCATAAAGCTCACTTTCATTGCTATTCAATTCACTTCATGTCCGTGCAGGCCCCACATCTCCATAATACTGGCTTACCCACACTAATCCCACCAACCTTTATATTATATTCTCCTTTTGTAGAGGATTTTGTACTTAAGAGAAACCATTATCATAGAAAAACGTTATTATATCCTATAGACCACTCCAACTGTGCATTGTATTCTTCTAAAAGCATTTATATTCCTTTCTTACCTACACAGGTACCAAGCCCTGGTGAGTCGGGCTGGTAGCCTGCTGGACATTGGATGTCCTGTGCTTCTGTGTTATGTGGCGGCGGAGGGGGCGGATCATGAATAGCAGATTCTGTTTGGGAGTCACTGATTACCGAAGCAGAGCGAGGAAGGCACAGGTAACCCCCATAATGATTAATACACTTCATCTCCCCCTTACAGGCATCAGGTATTGTCTGACACTCATTAATATCTGTGAGAGGTGAAAGAAAAGTTAATTTTAGCAATGATGCAGTCAATAACTACCCAAAATGCATATAATATAATATACTAAAATTGATCTGGTACCTTTGCAATGCTGCTTCTCTGGATCCCATTCATATCCATCTGTGCATTCCTGACATAAAAACAGTTGAATGGTCAAAATACACTCAACACTAATAAATGAGGTTCAAACCATCCCTGATTATGAAAATCAACAACATTCCTGTGAAATCATTTAAATAGTAAATACTAGTAAATGACTAGGAAAAGCCTTTCAAATTCCAGTATTGCTAATTATTGTAAGAAAATGCAGATAATATTCTTCATGGGGACATTTAAAAATATCATGCAAGAAAATGCCTCATGTTTCTGTCTGTTAGAAATGTATGTGAAGCATTTTGCCTGATAGATCTGTTTATCACGGGATGAGCAGAATGTGTGGCTCTATATTACAATACACTTTATGTTAAATTACCGTGAAGCTGTTTGGTGATTCACCCTCTTGCTGTCTACTTGGAACCAGGAGAAGACAAAGTAGTAGGGAGAAGAGACACAGCATCTATAATGAATTAAAAGCAGAGGTTAAGTAACTATATAGACACAAGGGAGTGGACTCACTTGACTTTCTTATAGTGGTACCATTAACTCCCTTCATGTTTAGTGCATAATCAGAAACAAGTAGACTCAGTTGATAGTGCAGTGATGAGTCCGGTTTTCTTGGCTAGTTCTTTACATTCAATTTTCATATACTTTCTCTTCTGTATGTCCCCTAGACCTGCTATGAATATAACCTCGGGTTTTAACAGTTACCAAACATACCAAGGTTGGTGTACCAATCAACCGAGTTACTGAGCTTGTTGAATGGGCCATGCAGAGGGTCAATTCAAAATGACAAAGAGGGACACTTTAATCTTAGGGGGGTAAGTAAATGTGTAGCCAGGGGGCTGTTCTGAAAAATTCTAGTTGACTTAATAATAACAATGTATGCCATTAAAATGTAATTGAGAACAAAAAACATGTATTTTATTTACACAGGCTGATCTCTAAACACATTTCTTGTAATTTAAAGACACATTACTGCGAGATTTATTGCTGCGGAGATCTGTTCTATATTCTAATACATATTAGGAAAGAAAAGAGGGACATCACAATTAGGGACTGTAGCTCCTAATGTAGGACACTTGGGAGGTATGGGTTAATAGAAAGCCAAACAGTGTATTAAGAAAATCCATAGAATAAAACAAGAATTTAAGAAAAGGACATGCCATAAAAGTTTATGAAATCAGTTGAAAAATACTTTTAATCATGCTCACTCCCAACTGAGCCACATTAGTATCAGATCTGGATGGATTCCCATTAGCACAGGAGGATGTCAATAAACAGTATTACATGGCCTTATCTAGAGTGTGCATCTTTCCTGTTAGCATTTAGTCAATCTAAATAGTTTTTTTTTTCTATTAACCCTGTGTGGTATGCACTGTTTGCTGTCCTATCAGTTTCTTATGGTCTACATAAAATCATGTTCTACAAGCGCCAATGTTCTGACCAGCAAACTGAGGGTTGTGATATGGAGAATTATATCCAACGATGGTGATAGCATGCATGGTTCATTTACTTTTCATCCACTAAGTAAACTGTTATGCTATGTCATGTATGTTTTCTTTTTTATTTTTGCAACCGTTCTCCCATTTCTTGTATCAAACAAGGGTGCTCTTGAATTATCCGAGATATGTAAATTCGTTGTATGTGTATGTGCCTACAGCAGATGGAAGATTGCCTCTTCGTGCTCAGTTTTCTGGCCAAATGGACCCTTGCTTCTGCTTATACCTTTGATGACTCTCATATGTTTCAACCATTATTAATACACTTAATTGACCACTAACCCACTATCAGTCTAAATGCGTCACCGCTTACTAAGTTAACAATACTGCTGAATATGTCGACATTTTTTGAATACAATGATAACAATTATTTATTGGCTAACAAGGGGAATAGTCTGTTCTGTTTTGCCAGATAAAGTTAAAGACTCTTCTTACTGAGAGAGAAGCAAAATCTATAGAACTATGACTGAGATATAAACAAAAAAAGAAATTAATATATTTGTAAAGAAAAGGTGAAAAGTCTTACGAAGTCTAATATGCCTGGTAAAGAGCATCAACATCCACTGCAATTGACCAACTATTAGCAAACATAATATTAAAAGGCACTAATAATAAATGCAACACAAAAATCTCACTAATAGTGAATGTGACATACAAATTCACTATTAGTGAACACACAAAGGGAGAGTTACAATTTTTGCTTTCCCATACAAGACTGATGTATAAACAGCACAACACACAAATATTGATATATATTAAGAGATATCATCTAGACGTTGCAATATAATATTCACATTAGGCGGCTATTTTTGTTGGGGTTTTTTTATTTGTGTGTCTGGACAAATACGAGATGAGATCTGCCAGTTCTTTAGGGAAAGAAACCCATTCATTAGAGTGAAAGAGACAAATGGAGTGAGACACATGCACACACACACGACACATAGGTGATAGATGACACAAACTATCGACATAATTTAATGAATTGTCCTACAATGACAGATTAATACACACTCAGAGAGACACGCATCACTCTTTTCTCTCTCTCTCTCTCTCTCTAGATATTAAATATTTATGATTTAGTTATTCAGATATATAAAAAAAAATACTCACCATTCTCTCTGATCCGGGAGTTAAAAAGTGGAATACAATGAATAATCCTGTTTTTCTTTAATATTTATCTTCTTCCTATGGCTGCCTCTCTGTGTTTCCTGGGCCTTTTCTGTGTTTTTTTTTTTTTTTACTCTCCCCGCTTTACACCAACACTGCCCCCAGTTCCTTTCTTCCTTTACTAAATTGCTTGTTGAATCTGCTTTTTTAACTCTCTCTCTTTTTCTTTTCTTTTTGTCTATTGCCTCCTCTAACTTTCCATGGCAGACTAAAGCTCTCTCTTTCCCAGTGTATGATATGTCTGTTCCCTCTGACCTCCTCCCTCTCTCTTTCAGTCTCTTTCTGCTTCTATCTCTCTCTCTTTCTAAATTCCTGAGTTTCTGCCAATCCCTCCCTACTTTCCAGTAAAATTCTCCCCACACCTGGTTTTACTTAAAGACAGACACACAGCCTTTTCATGTCCAGCTGTTCACCCCCTCCCTTTATGTCCCCTCCCCTTGCACACCCCCATGAGACTAATGTCACAACCCTCTCCCCCAGAGACCCTTCCAGCCTTCACAAACTACTATGAGATCAATTTCCACTGGGAGATTTTTTACATAAAAAAAAAATAAAAAATATCATTTTGAATTAGCTCTTTCACAGGCAGTAACTCCCATCACTCTAAGGCCGACGAAGATACGCTTTATAGATCAATACATTTTTTCAGCACTACTAGCCCAACAAAAACGTTTATTTTATTTTTTTTACCTCCAAGAGGCCCCCAAACCCATAAGACTTTTTAAAGTGCAAGCCTAAGGCAGTTTAAAATGTAGTTACCATCTGGTTATCAGAAGCCATGTGTAAAATATTAAATGTAAACAACATTCAGTGAATTGCTACTATTCACAAGCACGTGGCCCATTTGTTCTATAAACTTAATCTACAGTATTACATAGAGGTAAAGAGTGCAGGAAATTACGGTCCGATTCTTCTGTGACTAGCGACACAGGGATTATCAATCTAACCCTGCTGGGATCCAAAAGCAATATTCATACAATACTATCTATCGGACACCCCCCGACCCATTAAACCCTGAAGTAATAGTACCTGATAACACAAATACCACTGTCTAGTTAGCTAGTGGTGGCGTTATAAATGGACATCCAGATAAAAAAAATATTTTTGCCCTAAATCCATCCCTGTATCTCCCACTATCTTGTGCCCTTCCATTGGAATGTTGTCACTTTTCCTTCTACAGCCCTTACCTCTTCTATCAGGGGTTCACGGCTGTCGAGACACTCTTATTGTGTGCCCATGTAATAAATTGGTCTTGCCTTCAACAATTTTGGTCATATTCCCTGCCACCAGGCCTTCTTGTTAGATGCAAATCCCCTTAATACATGATGAGATTGCAAAAAAGAAGTCTCCCAAGACCAAATGTTGCACTGCAGCTTCATCTACGAATAAAGGAAAAATGTTTAATAATGATGGATTATTTATGTACCTATTTTTATGTACACAGAAAAAGAAAAAGAGATTATCTAATAGTGTAGTAAACAAATAGCCTGGTACCCTGTGCAGTATTTCAAACACACATAACATTAACCATTCAAGCAACATTTACCTTAATTATTACTTACAACACATATTCTGTGAGCACTGTAATCTGGTCCATAAGGGCAGGTTATTTGTTTATTTAACGCAGCATAGTAGGTGTTGTAGATTTCTTCATTTTATTTATTGCAGTATAACAATTTTTGGTGCAATAAATAAAAAAAATCTACTGACATGTAACAGACTGATGATTAAGTGTGTTAAAAAACAAGTTGTGTCTGCTACGATTAGTTCTGCAGTTTCCATTCCTCAACCTTATTGATGGGTAGAGATGTTGCTGTCAGATTGAGCAAGTAATCATGTCAAGATTTTGAGAGATTATTGAAAAACCTCAGACCTGGTTAGCCTGCTGTCACAAGAGCTGATATCACCTATTGGCTTTACCTTGGGCCTTCAGTTCCGGGATGTCCTAAAAGGAAGACAGGCCTGCACAATGTCTTGTGTTCTAAAACCATGATTGACTAATAGTGTCAGGTGGTAGAGTCAGATATTGTTGTTTTCCTTTATGTATGGGTTTATGATATTGGACAGGGCATGACTTCTCCTTGGGTAAGGGGTCAAGTACATAGGATTAAGTAGGAAGCACCCAAAAATGCAAGGGTCAGAATAACATATCAGTAAATGAGTCTAGCGCCCCACCAACTTCTCGACCCGCCCTGTCCGAGTATCAAGCCTCAGATATTCCCTTCTATTTTTAGTGGTACAAACAGATGGAACACTGGGACTCAGCACATGTGGAGTTTAAAGATGAGCTTAATTTCCTGTCCTGTTTATTTCTGAAGAATGTCCCTGCCTCATCTTGGGATATCTGTTAATTTTCTGTTTTTGTAGGACACATTAACACTGTATTTGAAAGTTTGTCACTTACATCTTTTTTTGAGTGTTTTCTGACGCTTCTTACTGTGACAACCTTGTCACCCCCCCCCCTGTCTATTTACACTTCACATATTCTGAGCTATGACATGTCTTATCTAACTCACCCATCTGTGAACCTGATCTCACCATCATCTCCTTCCTTCCTACTCCAGAGAATCATCCTGATTCATAGTTTATTAAATATAAATCTCCCATCCCTCTCCCCTAACCCATTTAAAGCACCAGCATTGCATACCTGATCTGTATTATAATGGTTCATAGTGCTAACTGAAGTTGAAAATACCCAGTGCTATGCTATCGGTAAAATCAATAAATAGACCTTACAGATTGTATCAATTGTACGTGAAGAATCTTGCACTCTAGGAAGAACGTATTTTAGCATTTCCATGTTTTTAAATCTGAAAACAAAATAGACATAACAATACACATAAATCATAACAGGATGTAAAAAAAAAAAAAAGTGGGGGGGGGGGGGGGGGGGTTCTGGCACAGGTCAATTTCATTTGCTTGAATATATATTTAGCTACTAAGCAATATAATACAAACCATGTGACATAATGACAGAGACCAGGCTTTAATACACATTTGGGTGGACAATTTATCTAAACTTCAAAGTAAACTTTCGAACCTCATTAACCATGTTCAAAAATGAACGGATCTTTTTTTCACTAGTAAAATATAGAAGTGTTAACATGTTGTAGAATTAGAATTTAGAAAGCAAAGAGACATATATTGGAACAAATCACTGTTTTGTTGTAATTCAAGTTAGATGTACTATAGCAACTAACCAGTATATATATATATTTATTTTATGAATTTTTTTAAGTGTGTAATAAGAGTATTTTTTTTAAAGCCATATATCCCTGACATTAAATTCATCTGTCCCTCTTTTGTAAGAGCTCAGTATTCTCAGTGTGTCTGAGTTAATACCAGAGCTTCACAGCAATAATACTCACAGACTTCTGTGTCTTTAACCCCTTAAGGACACATGACATGTGTGACATGTCATGATTCCCTTTTATTCCAGAAGTTTGGTCCTTAAGGGGTTAAACGATGGGAAACGTGTTTAGTAATCAGTCAGTGCAAGATATGTTGTTCTTGTTATTACAAAAATCTTAGTTTCATAAATGGTTATCAGTAAAACACCTACAGTTTCTCAGAACAGCTCAGCTTCTGAGCACAGCCCTGCACACACCCCTAAAATTAAAGTATCCCTTCACAGTTTTAAAAAAAGGTTTTAAAAACTAGAGTATACTTTATTTACTATAAAACAATATTAATTCATTGTTAAATAGAAAAGACACTGAAACTGGAAACAACACTTTAAAGGACCGCTTCAGATCTCTCAAGCAGTGGAATGTGTCCTCATTTACCTTGTAACAATGTACCTGTCACTCAAACAACTAGTCTTGTAACTTCCTGGTTGATTAGCTCGGTTGAGCTAAACTCAAGAGGCCACAATGGCTCAGATCACCTGCCTTGTAAATATTCTCTTTGATCTGCAGTGGGAAGTCTGTAATTGGACAGACACAGAATGAGATTTGCAAACTGTTTTTAGCTATACCCCAATAATAATTACATCAATAAACGCGTGCATGTTTTAATTGGGTGTATATCTACAAAACAGTGATTTTTACATTTTCTTTCTATTTGGGCAGTGGAGTGTCTGTTTAATATAGCGAAAACTAGCACTCATATTCTGATTATCATGAAACAAAGTGAAGTTTTTGCATGTACCCACCCCAGATCCCAGAGTTTGCTAAACTAAATGAAGACTGCAACTCCTTAGTGGTTTGCCTTTTTAATCATCCAACACTGACAACTATTTCGACCTTGCAGTCTTCCTCAAAGCTTTGATGACATCTTGGCCCATTTAAAGGTTATTCCGATCACTCTAGTCCAGCTAATTACAAGCCTTAAAGTTGTGATCATGTTGGAGGTTAGCCTCAATGTCCACAGGGTAAGTGGCTTTAAGGACAGTTTATATATACTAAATGAAGAAGAAAAAAAACACCTGATAGCGCTACATATTACCCCATCTGCTGGTCTCCATATAGTGTCTCCACAAAAACATTTTTTTTCAAAGACTTAAGAGTACTACAAACTGCCAAGTCAGAATAAGTAAAGGCTGATTATAAGGCAAATGCATTACAAATATGATGACAATGACCCTGTGCCCAGAAGTAAAACTGTGAAAGACAGATCTGCCATTGTTCTAGTCAGAGGGAAAGCTTTTACTGGCAGACAACAGGTCTCCTTTTATATGGGAACATTTAGAAAGGGGGCAAATCGGAAAATACAATTTTATTAGCATTAATGACATGATGCAGGATTTAACATATTAAGGGTACACGCTACGTACCATAGCCACAACAGCATGCTGTAGGTGAGCAAACCCTTTTTTGACCGGTTTAACTTCTTATCTGGGGTCCCCCAGGCACTACTTCTCATATCCCTAGTTATAAGAAGTATTTTCTCTTCTGCTAACTTTTGTCTTTGTTTATTGTCCCCTAAGAGTGTAAGCTCTTGGGCCTTCTTACATAGAACTTTGTATAAAAGTGTTACAAAAGTTGCATTAAAGCTCTCAGGCAGAGAACTGTACTTCATTGTGTTTGTATATGTAATTATATATCCCTCTGTCTGTAACCCAACTTAATTGCTATATTTGATACAGTTCTCTGAATACAGTTGTTGTACATAAGAAACGCTAAATAAATGTATTAATGCCAGTCTCAACTCAACACGCAAACGTGCCATATGTACAAACACACATGCACACAGGATTGCTGAAAGGGCACTGCAAGGAAGAATCCTTGGCATGTGGGAACAGACAGAGAGTGAAGACAGTTTCAGGGAAAATAAACAGACATCAAATAGGATTTTGATACGTGGACAGTAACCAAATGGCTGTGGTGTAAAAGCAAGTGATAAAGAAAACGTATCCAGGCTGGGTGGTCTCATCAGAAAGGGACAGCTGTCATCCTATGAATTTGGCCTATACATTCCTGGTAGTAAAAGCACAGCAATGATAATCTGTTATCTACATTACATGAGAGAGGACAAACAGACAGACAGTTGATGAATAAATCTCAATGTGGGATATTTTTTTCATCTCGGTCCTTCTCTGGGTTGTAGGAAGAAAAGTACATTTAGCATATACTTTAAATGCTAATTCTGTTCTATGGTGCTCACTCATTATGTTATATGGAACTCATTTATTGGCTTGAAAATTAGATTCCATGGATTTAGAGATTTGCCTGTTCAAACTATTCCTTACTGCTTTCTGGAATGTCCTCATTAAACTAGAGTTTAGTAAAAAAAAAAAAAAGAGCTTTGAAAAAGTGCATTAAAACTGACAATATGTTTTCCTTTAAAGGAACATCATAGCGTTAGGAAAACGTGTTTGTATTCTTACACTACCGTGTCCTATAAACTGTTTATGTAACCCACTCACCCCGCCCTGTGTGCAATACTCATTTAGTTTGAAGCCCTGGCAGCGCTGGTCTCCGTCCTGCTGGCATGCCTCCCTGGCTGAGACTTGATAAAGGCTCAGAGAGGAGCCGAAACGTTGTCTCCTCTTTTGTTCCTAATAAAAGACTGCCTTTTAGTAGAAATCTCAATCAATCTTGGTGATCTCAGCCATCCCAATGCTTCCTCATGGGAAGCATTAGGAAGCTTGTGTGCTTGTGCCGTAAATAGTTGTCCAGCACCAATCAGCGTCTCCATTTTTTTCAGTCAGAGTCCCCAACTGCAAACCATTGGTGTGGCTTGGTGAGGACACTATGTTCCAGCTAGGTGTTATTTAATTAATTGCCCTCACTATTGGGTCAAGTGGGGACACTAACCTGTCCACCCACTTTTTTTTTTAAGTCCACAGGGGTGAATAGTGAAATGTGATTTCCCCACCTGGTGTCGCTTTTGGAGGGAATGGGAATTAAGTTGTTATGCTGTCGGCATACCTTCAGGGTTTAAATTGTTCATAAAAGGTTTACCTCAAGTCTTGAATCCAGTGCCGGATTAGGGGTGTCTGAACTGAATTACTGAGAATATCACCTGACGCTTTAAGCCTATCTGAAGGTCCGCATTCACAAAACAGCTTCAGAAACATATGTATTTTTCTCAAGTCATTTTTATGACTGGGGAGCAATTAATTGGTTTAGACTATAGGTGTCCAATCTTTTGGCTTCCCTAGGCCAAATTGAGTGAACCACAGACCTATACATACAATCACAGACCTATACACACAGTCACATAAATACACACACACACACACACACACACACACACAATCACAGACCTATACACACAGTCACACACAATCACAGATCTTATACACGCAATCACAGACCCACTCACACATACAATCACATACATACACACACACACACACAATCACAGACCCCATACACATAAATCACAGACCTACACACACAAATCACATACATACAAACACATAATCATAGATATACACACACAATCACACGAAGGAGCTGTGCAGGATGAGCACAGTATGTAAAGAGCTCCCTGCCTCCCTTGGCCATATAGCTCGGACAGCAACCAGGCCGCATTACTGTCGGTTCTGGGGTTGGACAACCCTGGTTTAGACAGTCAGCTGATGCTCCTAACCAGTCAACAGCACCCCTGTCCATACCAACAATACAAAGTTCCTAGAAAAAAAGTGAAATTAGGATAGAAAAGAAAAATAGAGGGATTTGAGCCAGAAATAGGGACAAATGGGGGGTATAAGTTTGGTGCTGGCAAGTGATACAATAACTTCAGCTCCCATGTACACTTGTGACTTCAGAAGGTAAGATAATAACACCACAAACCCACAAACTGCATCTACAAAAGCTATGACAACGCCTCCTAAATGGTTACAATCACGCAGGGCTATTGACTACAATGAGAATTAAAAGTAGACTCAATGAATTTCAAATTTAAGGCTACAATAGCGAAAATTAAAGCATAGCTGTCTTAGACATGTTTTTCCAGTTTGGCTATTTTTACCTTAAATTTGATTGAAATCACATTGAATTTGCTTTGAATTGTAAATAACCCGGACAATATTACATCATCTGTTATCAGATAGTTTGTAGTATATAATGGGAATTAAACTGTTATAGTGGTAAACTCCAACATGTACAAATGTAAAGTATTCTATCCTGTGTCCTAGATATTTCCAGGGTTTCTACTACAGTGGTACAGCAACCATGAGGTAACTCGGGGGAAAATTCATGGAGAAGAGAGGCAAGAGTGATGCAATGATAATTTCTCACATATGCTGAGGAAAAATGTAGCAGTAAAACAAGGTACATGTGGAGTGCACTTATTTTCCATAACAAAGTTATAACACAGTTCCCTTTATTGCAACATAAGTATACGCAGGGCCTTTGGGCATCCTGTGCAAAAGAATCTTCACAGCGCCCCTCTCTGGCCACACCTCCTCATCTAACACCTCTCACATTTTAAAACTTCCCATTATCAATCCCAAAATAAAGAGAAAACGTGATAAAAATAAAAAATGTTACTCACAGGTATTAAACTTACAAGTGCAATATAAGTATAAGTTGGCAGAATGCCACTACCATGATCAGTCTGTCATGACCACCACAGGTGGACTGACAACTCACAAGGCCCATCAATAGCTTATCAAGGGCCAACCTCCCGAAGAAAGGATTTTGCCTGCAAAGGCAAAGATGCATTTTTTTACCCTTGCAATTCTCACACAAATATATGTGCAGCTCTGCACCCAGAAAAGCTGGCAACTGTATTTGCTGGTGAACTGGTAACAAGTGTTTTGCATGTGTGGGGAGACTGTCAGTGGTGTTGCAGGCCCTACACACACACAACCAAACACACAAAATACAACTGCCATACACACTATATCATCTAGCCACACATAGTAAAACCACAACAGACTCCTTTACACACACTACACTACAAACAGCTCACTCTACACATACACTCAATCAATCAAGTGTGTGTGTAGAGTGAGCTGTTTGTAGTGTAGTGTGTGTAAAGGGAATGTTTGTGGTTTTACTATGTGTGGCTAGATCATATAGTGTATTTTGTGTGTTTAGGAGTGTAGTAATGTGTGTATATAAAACAGGTGTAGTGTATATAGGGGTGGAATAGAGGCTTTAGTAATTTAATAACCATTTAAAAAAACATTAATCCCCCCATATCTCGTTACCTTTCCTGTTGTCCAGTGTTCAAGGTGTTACCTTGGCCTCTAAATTCCCCAGATCTCAATCCGATTGGGAATCTATGGGATATGCTGGAACTAGTACGATCCATGGAGGCCCCACTTTGCAACTTGCAGGACCTAAAGGATCTGCTGCTAATGTCTTGGTGCCAGATACCAAAGAACACGTTCAGAGGGCTTGTGGAGTCCATGCCTCAATGCTTCAGAGTGGTTTTGTAAGCACAAGGGGTGGACCATGTGATATTAGGCATGTGGTTTTAAAGTTGTAGCTGATCAGTGTATATGCCTCAATAAAAACTCACTGGAAAAGTAAAACGGCATGGTGAGCTTATTGCATGTATGAAAAATGCATCATCTTCTACACACATGCATCTAGTAAACTTACCACACTTACCATTTAGATAGTACATGTTGATTATCGACATCTTGGGCTACAATGTATCTCCTGACATATCAAGACATAACAGACATATCAACAAGCGCCACAACAGCGTATCTCAGGATTCACATAGATTAAACAGTGGCGTGACAATTCGCACATTTTTGTATAATTTGCATGCTTAACTAAACAGTTATTCCAACAGATTGAGATTTAGCTAAAATAACTAGCATAGAGAAAAAAAGACATAGTAGTTATTGACACACTTATATGTATGGTTAGTCGATTGTCAACTGAGAGTGGTAGCTAGTGGCCCACGTTACAGGTCTAGTCCGCTGCTCTGTTTATAAGAAACATTTTAACAGCTAAGCCTATATGCTTGTGGAATGTGTTGGTGCCAATATGTTGTTAGACATAGGTTAAAACACGTTAAGGGAGACATAGTAATTATCTTGTGAGCTGTCCTGTCTTACATGCACATTTTTAAGGAGTTAATATACCAAGAGACATCAATATTTGTTTCTGTCATTTTGGGTCGTTAAGGCGAGATAGCTGAAGCATGTTACACCAAGCTAAATGCAGTATCACAGTTGGTCTTAATTGTGCCTAAATGGGAAATCTGCCTTGTATATACTATCGACAGGTCTGATCTACAATATCACAGGTTAGGTATAGGTTAAGGCTCATCGTGAGTGTGAATCTGCGCTGGGTGTCAGCATTTATGGGATACAGGCTAATTATAGCGAGGTCTGGCATGGGAGCCTTTATATAAAGCTAAGTTAGCATGAGAAGAAGGTGAGTAAATGATGGCACATGCACATTTAAGAACTTTGCTTGTGTGTCATGGTAAAATTAAGCTTGAACATTAGAATACTCGTGTGGTTAGAATAAAAATAAAAATAAAACAAAACTACGTAATTGTCAAGGCAATAACAGTAAGCTTAATAACAGATTATAAGTGGTTAGTCTGGGTACAGTCTCGGACCGGTTGAATACTGTCTTAAGCTTGTGCCCGTAGTAGTCAGGCTGGGTGAAGATTAAGTAGCAGGGTCCTGGTCGGATCAACAGTGGTGAGTAAGCTTTTCAGACTGTGTCATCGGGCGTGTCATGGGATAAAGGTAATATGAGACAGAGTCCCGTACTTGTGGGTCGCTCAAATGCCCACTCTTACCACAATTGTCCCGCTGCTAATCTCTAGTCCAGTTATTTGAACGGGTCCAGCGAAACAATCCTCCCTGATCTTGTCTCTTGGTGTTCGTGGGGCTACCGCCTGTGCTCTTTGCATGTTGCGAGCAGTCCTGTATGCTGTTCAGCCTACGCCCCGCAGTGGGAGGCCGCAGGTGCACCCGTCTCCCCTGCGTACCAGTGCTTCGAGGGTTGCTGCCTTCGGCTGTGCATCTGCATCTCCCCCTGCATCGCGTTGGGCTTTGTGGCGATCAATGTGGGGATTTGTGCTGTACTTAGTGCTGGCTTCCTGTACTGCTGAGTGAGGGATTGGCCGGGTCTTCCTCAGTGGCACGGGATCGTACGTTTCAGCGTTTGAGGGACCCGGTACCATTTCCCGCTTGATGGGGATTCGGCCCCTACTTAGTTTGGAGGTCGCTCTGGAGTTATGAGGGGGACACCATAGCAGGGTGCGCCGGGTGGTCGGGCGGATCCACGCCGCCACCTCTCTCATCACCAGCTGGTAAGATTGTCTCCGGCCAGATATGGGTGCGCAGCAGGTCTATGAAGTCCCTTGTGTGCTTGGGTGGTGCGATGCGTGCGTGCTTAGGCTTAGGCCGCGGCGCCATCTTGGCGGAGTCTTGAAAGCTTCGTGTGGTTGCTGATTTCGCAACTTGTGCCGGTATATGCGTGGGGGTAACCGTCCCCAGCGAGGACCGGGATGACCCCTGCCGGTCCATAGGGGGGGTGGCAGGGCTGGGGTGGGCTTCTGCTCAGCAGCGAGTCCTGTGACGGGGGATCGCCCGTCTCTCCCAGTCCCTCAGGCCTCGCCCGAGTTAGGCCTCATGGTCGGTTCGAGATTTTCTGTGGCGTATCGGTGTCGGACTTGTATCGGAGTGTTCAGAATGCTTTTCTCTGTGTGGTTCCGATCTCCATTTGCCGTTAGTGCCACTATGTCAGTCGGTAGCCTCACACGTTTGTCCGTTGTCACAGGAGCTCTCAGCATGTGCGACTGGCCATCTTTGCGGTCAGGCCCCGCCCCCAACAATCATCTTTTTAATACACATTTTTAGATTTGGAATTTTTTACCTGGCTTCCTTTTACCTTCGTGTGACTCCAAGTATATACAAGGTGGGGATCATACCACCAACGCTGATACCACAGTGCAGTTGGCCTGCACTTCACTTGTGAGTACATTTTTATTTCTGTTCACTGCATATTTTATTCTACTGAGAGCACTATTAGTTGTCTTTTATATATTCCTCACCTGAGTGTTGGACACCATCCCTGTGGAGGACTCCCATCACGTATCCTATAAAGCGGGGATTATACCGCCGTACGCCCTTCACACCAGAGCTGGCTATAGCTCTTTTAAATGTGAGTTGACTGCACATATCTGTTTATTTTACCTATACTGGCTTGTACATACTGCACCATTGGTTTTCCTCACTTTTGTTTTACATACAAGAGGGACGGTTGGACCACTAAAGACATTGAGGACACTACACCCAAAACAAGCACCTTATAAAAGACATTTACCTCTCTGAGTGAGACCAAAATATTTTTGGATTTTATCACACACACTGTATTGTCCAACTGGTTTAAACTAAGATTCAGCCGTGGCACAAATAGTATCGGATTAATGAAAATTCGATCCAAACAAAGTCCCGAATTGCGTCCTAACATGAATGGAGAAACTGTTCTCATTTTGTTGGGATGCAATTCAGTAGTTACGCCGGCGTTCTGTCTAAATGACAGAACGTTCGGGAAAAGTGAAAGGAGGCTTCGCGGAAACACTGAGGAAAGGTGAAAATTGTGGGGAAGTTGAACACCGGAAATGAAGCACACTTTGCTCCTCCGCTGGTCATAGCTGGTGAGGCGTAAGAAACCTCCATAAGACATATAGTCCCTACTTTGTCTTTTTTTTTTTAAGAAAAATAGAGCAGACAGGAAGATCCTGAGAGAGGGAGAGAAGAGGAA
Source organism: Pelobates fuscus (assembly GCF_036172605.1). Taxonomy (NCBI): domain Eukaryota; kingdom Metazoa; phylum Chordata; class Amphibia; order Anura; family Pelobatidae; genus Pelobates; species Pelobates fuscus. The sequence goes on from NC_086328.1 coordinate 77,425,541, forward strand.
TTAAAGAAAGGTAAGTTCAGCATGACAGTGCCACTTTAATGGCCTTTAAATTCTGTGGATCCATTTGGAACCCTGATTCTGATATAACACATGAAATTCACTTTTTCTTGATTAAAGAGACATTTCTCTAATTTGCAGAATAAACCATTCTTTAACAATGTTTGGAGTACCTTACTTACATGTATGTGATGTTCATCTATACAAGATGAGTATATCAAAATATCGTCTAGATATACTATGACAAAATCATGTAGATATTCTCTTAAAGGCACACTCCAGGCACCCAGACCACTTCTGCCCATTGGAGTGGTCTGGGTGCCAACTCCCACTACCCTTAGCCCTGCAAGTGTAATTATTGCAGTTTTTTTTATAAACTGCAATGATTACCGTGCAGGGTTAACTTCACCTCTAGTGGCTGTCTACTAGACTGCCACTAGAGGGCACTTCCGTGTCCCTAGCACAGGAAACCTGTGCTAAAGCGTCGATGGACGTCTGCACGCTGTGTGAGGACCTCCAGCGTCTCTCAATTCCCCATAGGAAAGCATTGAAAAGTATTTTATATATATATATATAATGCGCATGCGCGTCATTGCCGCGCATGCGCATTAGGTCTCCCCGGCCGGTGGGCGGGATCAGTCTCGCGGCAGAGGAAGAAGCAGCGACGTGGGACATGTCGCTGCCTCTGGTAAGTTACTGAAGGGGTTTTCACCCCTTCAGCAACCGGGGATTGGGGGATGGGAGGGAGAGGGGACCTGCAGTGCCAGGAAAACAGATTGTTTTCCTGGCACTGGAGTTTCCCTTTAAGACGTCATTTGTCAGATCTGGAAAGATGGCCGGAACATTACATAAACCGAATGGCATCACTGTGTATTCATAGTGACCATACCTTATGTTGAAGGCCGTCTTCCATTCATCTCCTTGTTTGATTCTCACTAAATTATATGCACCTCGTAAATCTAATTTAGTAAAAACTCTAGAACCTTTGAGTCTATCAAAAAGTTCTGTAATAAGGGGTATAGGATACACATTACAGACGGTAATCTGATTGAGCCCCCGATAATCAATGCAAGATCCCCTTCATTTTTAGACACACACACAAAAAAAAAAACAGCCCCAGCTGGCGAAGAAGACCTACAAATAAAACCTTTAACAAGATTTTCTTTTATGTACTCCTCCAATATGGTATTCTCCTTCTGAGAAAGAGGATATCTAGAACCTCTAGGAGGCATAGTACCTGGAAGTAATCGGCTTCCTTTTTATCAAATACCTCTCCTATATCGTGATACATCTCTGGTATCTTTGTGGATAGCAGAGGTGAAGTGGGTACATTGATAGTACCAAGAGGTTTACCTCAGAAACACATTCCTTATTACAGGAAAGACTCCACTTCACTATTTCACCCTTCTCCCAATCTATCACAGGGTTATGCTTAATTAGCCATGGGTAACCAAGAACAATGGGGAAAGAAGGTGAAGAAATGGTCTGCAAGACGATTATTTCTTTATGAAGAACACCAACTGTCATAAGTAAAGGAAGTTTCTTTAGTGATAGGGGGTTCCACTAAAGATCTACCATCTATGGCCTCAACGGCGTGTATATCTTTCTTTGAGGGTGTAGATCTATATTTGAGAGGAAGAAAATACTTTTGAGCAAATGTTTTATCTGTAAAACTCTCAGCAGCCCTGAAATCTAATAGAGCAGAAGTATGTATCTCTTTTCTCTTGTGTCAAGGTGATGGGTTTAAGAAGCCTTTTGTCCGATTTTATGGTCGTGGGGGACTCAATTAAAACACCCAAGGCCGGACCCCATTAGACCTTATGCTCTGGAGTTTACCGGCCTTTCAGGACAAGATAGACAAAGATGTCCTCTCTTTCTGCAATACATACATAACCCCTCTCTTATTCTATGTATGCATTCTGCCTCAGACAATCTAGTCACTCCTAACTGCATTGGTTCCAGAATAGCTAAAGCCATGGAATCTGATGGGAAGGTAGGGGCTAATCTTACAGCAGGTCTTCTAGGCCTCTCTCTAGTGGTTTGCCTGTGTCTCAATCTCTCATCTATAAGAGATAGGTAAGTGATGAGTTCCTTCAGATTCTCATGTAATTCTCTAGCAGCTATTTTGACCGAGATGGAATCCGATAAGCCATTAAGGAATACATCTACAAAGGCTTGATTGTTCCATTTTATTTCTGCTGCTAGAGTGCGAAATTCTAAGGCATAATCCACTAAGGACAGATTCCCTTGTTTCATTCTTAACAATGTTCTTGCTGCATTTGCTTGTCTCCCTGGTGGATCAAAAGCATGTTTAAATGCAATGCCAAACTCCTTATTTTTCCCAAAAGAGGATTAGCCCAGGCCAGAGCTTTTTCAGTAAGAAGAGTAATAATAAATCCAAGTTTAGCTGTATCAATAGGGTAGGATCTAGGTGAAAGCTTGAAATGGATGTTTACCTGATTCAAAAACCCTCTACAACCTACTGGGTCCCCTCCATAGCGTAAAGGGAAACGCATGTTATTGCTGCAGGGATAAGAATCTGCTATAGCAGCAATATGAGTTAGAGATTGATCTTGACTTTTGGGCTGCATGTTTGCTGAACAGTTAAACAATGTTTGTAAAGCCTGAGCAAACTGATCCTCCTGTGGTCAAGACCATCTAAACATGCATCATGAGACTGGGGGGGTTAACACCTGCAGGATCCATAATGGCCCTGTTGTAATGTCACGAATATAGAGTGACCCAACACACAGAATATTAACCCTCCGATAGGTAAAAGGACAATTACCTAAACCGGACCTTAAAGGATCACTATAGGGTCAGGAACACAAACATGTGTTCTTGACCCTATAGTGTTAACACCACCATCTAGCCCCCCTGGGCCCCTCATGCCTCCATTAATATAGTAAAAATCCTATTGTATTCAAGCCTGAAGCTGTTGGCTCTGCCCTGTCTGCCTCAGAAAAACAAGCAGTCTGCTGACATCATCAGAAGTGGTGGCCTGATCAAATCGCAATGCTTTCCCATAGGATTGGCTGAGACAGACAAAGAGGCAGATCAGGGGCAGAGCCAGCATGATTCAAACACAGCCCTGGCCAATCAGCATCTCCTCATAGAGATAATTTGAATCAATGAATCTCTATGAGAAAAGTTCAGTGTCTGCATGCAGAGGGAGGAGATACTGAATGTTTGGATGCATTTTAGGCTGCCATGACCCAGGAAGGTTCTCTAACAGCTACCTAAGGAGTGGTCAGTAAAGTTATCACTAGGCTGTAATGTAAACACTGCATTTTCTCTGAAAATACAGTGTTTACAGCAAAAATCTTTAAGGGAATGATTCTACTCACCAGAACAAATTCAATAAGCTGTAGTTGTTCTGGTGACTATAGTGTCCCTTTAACATGGTCGGACTGAATGCAAGAATAAAGAGAATAGTCAAAACAGGCCAAAGTCAAAGGGTACCAGAAAACAGCAAATTTGAAATACCAGAGCCAAGTCAAGGGAACCAGAAATCAGAATAGTCAGGGAAGAAGCAGAGTCAAAACCAGATAAACACTAAACCAGATACAAAAAAACTCTTGGGACACTAGCAAGCTAGGAACCGCAACAGGGCACTGAAACATTGGTTAAGTGAGCTTTTATATGTTTGGGGACGTGATTAATGTAGTCACGCCCCCAAAACGTAAGAGGGAGTTTGTAAATCTTGTCCAAAGTACTGCCCTTAGTCTGACGTCGGCAAGCGTGCGCCGTGTCATAAGAAGGTGCGTGCGCACAGTGTCTGGGACACTATCAGATCGGGAAGGAAAGCTGAAGGAGGCGGTCCGCTCGATCGGAGGAACAGCCGATCGGTGGACCGCCAAGGTTAGTATAGGATTCCTTACACTAAGAATGTAAACGAATGAGCATATGATTCAACCGATGTACAAACGGGAAAGTACACGAACATACGGCTTGAATCAAACGAATGAACAGAGTAAGTAAATGAACGGGCTGTATGGGAACAAGCAAAATACGTGAACATGAGTAAGAAATCACAGGAATAATTATACAAAGCTAAACGAACGGTAATAAACGAACGGTACAAGTGTATGCGAACAATGGGAGCCAACGAACATGGGAACACAGCGAAAGGATGTTCCCACAAGTACATACATAAGCGTGCCGGGTCTCATGGCCGGAAGCTGGCGTCTTGCGATACTGGAACCGGGTCGGAGACTGAGAAGGCCAGAACTTCCAGCTGGAGAAGTGCAATTTGGCGGGAGAGACAGGAACAGAAGTGCTGGTTATTGTGGCAATCTCTCACTCACACAGGAAATGGCATAGGTAAGCAGGGGGGTAGAGTTTATATAGGGAAAACTCCTCCCACAAATTCAGGCGTATGGACTTTTACACACATATATATATACCAAAAGAGTTGTGGTATACAGCAGACACATACTCCAAGGAATCCATGTATAAAGTGGAATTATGAGGCAAAAATTTGGTTCTTTGTTGAGGTCATTTGTATACGCCCACCCAGAATCCCTTGCAGTAGTGAGAGCAATGTTAAAGTGAGATTTCTGTGGGAAAAGCAAGTCTTATGGCTTGACTGGTGTGTGTATTTGTGTTTAGCAATGTGTATATATATATATATATATATATATATATCTCTCTCTCTCTCTCTCTATCTCTATACACATACATATACACACACACACACACACACACGCATGATCACCCATCACCAATTTATCTAAAAAGAACAGTTAAACAATTAAACAGTTTATATATATATTGTTACAGTTATTGTGTAGATCCCCAGTATCTTTCATTCTATTAACCCAGATTGTTCAGAATCGAGTTTATACAGTGGGATTAACCATATCTCTGAATCTGGTATAATTATTTATTCATGAGCTGTATTTAGGAACATATTTATGCCAGCAACTCTGAACTCACTGACAGATGATTAGACTTTACTCTCACATAATACTTTTGCGTAATACCCAGTCCAGTCTCAGTCAACACCTCCTTCTGATACACTGGAAATGACAATACCGCTCACTAGTAGAATGCAAAATCAATAGTTGTGTATCTGAGAGAAACTGAATAACGATACCGCAAAAGACAATAGATATAGATCTGAAATGTTGAGAATATAGTAAGTATAAAAGGGATAAATAAGGTAAAGACAATGTCTCTCTCTCAAACCTTAAATTACTGCACGCCAAGATTTCATATAACCTCTTACCAAGCAAAAATTCAGAAATGAATTCCATGCATGTTTTCTTTGGTGTATATTTACTCACGGTTATTTTTCAGAATGTTCCTTTCAACGTTCTGGAAAAAATTTACTGTTATTGATTTTGAAATAAAGAGAGTGCTCAAAATGCCCAATTTACGACACAGATCACAGACCCCCATCATACCCCAACCGGCCCCCTGCCCGCCTCCCACCTCACCGCTCACTCCCCAATATCCCCGAAAGAGACCACCCCGTAACAAATGAGACAACATATAAGAACTCCGAACCATCCACACAACAAACAAATCAAGAGAGCACTTTAGTCTAGAAACGCCCAACCACCCCCTGATTGGGACAAGCAATTAGAGGAACCACCTGATAACATGCAAATACGCTTGCACACAGTCCAAAGGCAATACATGCGACCAATGACCTAAGAAGGGCCTTACACGCAATGACATGACCTGACCGCCCGAAGACCCCAAAACCAAGCACACACACGAGCACTATGGCAACGGTCAGCTTAGATAGACACCAGACTAAGGCTAAATCAGAAAGCGACTTAGATAAGATGAGGTCAATCTGGGACAATATGTTTGCAAAATGTGGACGCAATAGGTTACCCCTCCCTACCCCTTCCCTTTTTTTTTCTTCTGTACCCACAACCCGCACCATGCCAAAATTGAAAACGTAACAAATAAAGAATCTATAAAAAAAAAATGCCCAATTTACAAAATGAGCATTATCCTCATAGCACATTATCCTTAAAATATTTTGCATGCAGACAGTTTTATGTTTGATTTAATAACATTTTGATAGCAAAGTAACAAATAATTGTATTGTTACATCTTCATCTCAACCTAAATTCTATTGTTTTACCACAAAGGGAACAAATATCCACTATACGCCATTCTCAGCAACAATGGAAGTTTGTGCGGTCATCTTTAACTCATCCAGAGAAACAAACTGCAAATGACTAAAGAGCAACAGAATACACAGATACACAAATATTTTTAAACCATTTTATTTTAAAAACAAGATAGATATCTATGTACATATATACACGCACAAAAATAAAACGATGACAAGAACAATTTGAATATCATGTGCAATTAATACATTTGTCTGTAGCTAACTGGAAGCAACAGAGAGATGAGTGTTCCTTTGGCACCAATTTAGCTTAGTTTTGTTCCCCAAATACATACATGTACATGAGTCAGATCTTAGCCGCTGTACATAGAGAGGCATACACTGATAAGTGGCAAGTGCAAGCAATTTTGGAAATCAATGAGAAGTTAGGTGTGATACATTTTCAGGAGGCAGCTGCGTAAAGTACCCATGTATCGCTCCCAAAGTGCCTGTTGCCTACAAAACACAAAAGAGAATGGATGAATAAGGAGTATGGTCATTACTGTATGATGGTAAAACAGTTACTGTAAGAAAAGAGAAGGCAGGCAGTCGGGCAGATGACGCAGGCATGAAATTAGACCCCCCTCTCCTCCCCACGAAAAAACGAGTGTATGGAAACGGACAAGCGGAAATACAACAAATAAGTATATTAAGGTTGAAATTAAAAGGAGTGAAGAGGATTGAAATATTTTCAGAAGGAAGTAAGAAATAAGTAGAACAAGAAGTTTAACTTTTAAAATAACAGATAAATTAAGCACTAGCAAAGGAATTAAAGCACTTAGTGATCCGGAAAGGAAAATGATAAGAAATACAGGTAGATAAAAATGTGGAGGGGAAGAGTACCAAAAGGCAGAGAGCAACATGAAAGAGGGGAGTGATGCAGGTACAAATAATTCAGAAGATGAAATTAGTTCTAGTAACTCACTTGAAGGCATCGAGAGCTCGAGCAGATGCTGTATACTGGGTGAGAAAGAGCTGAACATCTGGAAGTGACCAGCCAGTAGCTTTACAAGGTTCTATAAACTGAGAGCAGGAGCACGGGGGTTACTGCAATGTAATTATCTACTCTCACATTATTTATAAAGGCTGAAAGAAATTTAAAAATTGCTGTCAAAATAAGAGAACACATTTGGCAACATGATGATTACCTTTTCCACCAGGTCAATAAAAAAATCCCTGACATCTTTGTTATGCGTAAGACTGGTTCCGATGTTAACAAGGGCCCGAGATAAAGTCTGCAAGGAAAATAAGATGGTATAGGCTGGAGCTTTCTAAATTATGTGGAGCTGAGTGGGTGAGACACGGAATCAGCTTTGCACTGTATACTTGTCACTAGCTAGCAAAGCATGAGAGTTGGCTAGTAATGATACGGCCCCCACTGTGTAAGACTGTCGTGATAAAGCACCATGTGGCAATTCAGGTGCAACTAAATGTAATTTAAAGGAACACTCAAAGATTCATAACCACTACATCGTACTGTAGTAGTTGGTGCCAGGAGTGCCCTGGCGACCCCAGGATAAGTAGTTTAACGGTTTTTAGAATGGTTCGATTTCTCATCTGGGATCCTACATGCACCGCAACCTGTCCCCACTACTTGTGATGAAAAGCTGGAAACCCCCAAGGAAGAGCTTCTTTTAACTTTCTTGAATTAACGCATGCAGTGCAGGGCTAGGTCACATGCTGACCCAAGATAAAAAGTCAAACTGCTCTAAAATGGTTTGACTACCTCAAATGGATTGATGAATATAAAATGGTCCAGGCGCTCATGGTTCATCGAATCAGCAGATTTATTAGGAGAGTGTACAGTAACGTTTCGACCCCAAAGGGTCTGTGTCAAGCTTTGTCACAGCTTGACAAAGACTCTTTGGGGTTGAAACGTTGCAATACACTCTACGAATAAATCTGCTTATTCGTTAAACCTGGAGGACCTTCTTCTAATCTTTAAACTGTTGTGTGAGATTTGGCCTACCTCAGGACCGTCTGCACCCTGCTTATCAAGGAAGTGCGGCGTCTCTCTACTTTACCTAAAATGGGTGGCGTCATGGCACTCGCTGTAGTGGTTATGGTGTTGGGAGTTTTCCTTTAAAATAGAGCTTGTCACAAGCATGTCTGATGCATTGACAGTTCATATTGCCGTGTTAGCTGTGCAACTAAAAGGACAGGATGATACAGTTATGATTACCTTAAAATTTGCCTCCATTTCTTGGAATACATTGATTTTTCCTCTTAGAGATGTGCACACCAAACTGCAAGAAAAGAGGAGATGTATAAAGCACAGGAATACAATTAAGTTCAGCTTCATAAACAAAAAACAAAAAAAAAATCATAAACAATAGGTTATTTTTTTATACACAGATGAAAAAGTAAGCTTAATAAATGGTCCTTTTTTAACAAGATAATTTAACAACAATCAAGGAGGCAAAATAATTTCAATCAAACAGCAGACAACACAGAGAGAGGAGAACAAAATGGAGACACCCTGATAATGAGCCTTTACATTTAAACTGTGGACCACTAAAGCACTTTTGCTAAAATGCTTTATGTGTGAGGAATAGGTAATTTTTTTTTTCATTCTACAAAAAGTGCAGATTTCAATAGAAATTGTCACTTAAATTAAAGTGTTACTCTAACCAGTTATTTGAAGTGGCCATTGTGGTAGGAATATGCATGTGCATGGTTTATGCTTTCTAAACTGCAAATAGAGAGATATTGTTAATTGTGTGGTGGAGGCTAAATGCACCCCCAGCACACGTGACATTAGCAGACAAGAACTTTTTTTTCCAGGATACCTAATGTCAACACTATGCATAAAATAAAGTCTGTCATCTGTATGCACTGCATGCAAGAGACGTAAAAATCTTTCATTTACAGGTAAAGCACATGCAAGGGTAAAACAGCTGCCCACTTCCTCCCATTGTGAGCTCCCTCCGGAGTTGCACAGTTTTTTTTGATGGACCGCCTGGCACCCCGACTGGGCGCCTCCGCCAATCATAGTACCATAAGCACCGCACCAGACACCATAAGCACAGTAGCCCCTTAGCCGCCGCAGCTTGGCTGGGGTCTCGCCGTCCCTTCTCACCCTGGACCCAAGTCAGGGATCCAGCTCCCAGTGAGAAGACCTCTCCCCCAAGTATAGAAGTGCAGCTCTTACAAGAGCTAGTGATTATAGCAATCCAAAGAACAATCACAAGAGCAAAGATTATAGCTGGTATAGCTTTCCCCTACAAGCACGAGACGAGGCTCTGTGTTGTGGGTAAACTGGAACTCCTTTATTGGTAGCCACAACTGGCCTTATATGCAGGTCCCATGCAAGGGGCACTTCCCCCTGGACCAGAGAGTAGGCTACGGTAAAAACATATACACAATTACATTGGCTCTCAGGTCCAGGACACTCACACATAAAACAAGATAATCCCTCCTCTGTGTCTGGGAGATAATGGAGTCAAGTACTGTATTAAACTCAATTATCTCCAGGCACAGAAAACCTACATTTTTATAAAACCCCAAAAATACCTTTAAACACACAAAACACCCACATCCTCTGATAGCCCCAATCCAGGTGTCCAACATATCCCAAAATCACCCAGGTTGGTTCAGTGGTTCAGGAATTTCCTGGAAGTCATAATTTGACTGATAACCACACGGTCCCCTAGCTGAAAATAGTTCCATAGAATCGCGGCTAAATGCTGCTGGGGACAGACTGAGAACCGCAAAGTCTTCATACCAAAAATAGTTCAATAGAATTGCGGCTAAGTACCGCTGGGGAACGACCGGCAGTCGCAAACTCTTCATGACGAAAATCGTTCCAGGGCGTTCGCAGTTAAGTCCCCCTGAAGTCTATTCGCAGTTTTGGTCCATGCGAATGTCCGCCAGATAGCTAGTGTTCGGTTCTATGCGCACGAATGTAAAGTGCCGTACCAGGGGAATAAAATATGGGTCTTTACAGTGTCTGACCTGGCCCATAGTCTTTTGGCAGGAGGCTGGCAAGCAGGCCCCTCCAAGAACACGTGGCAGAGGCAATTCTGCCACAAACACTCGACCCCAAAACTTCTCCTCCCCACTCCATTACCTTGCCAACCCAGAGCGCAAACATGCTTCTCTATGAGAAAATGTTTTAGTTGCAGGTTTTACTGGAAATCGAGGGGAGGAAATTTTCCATAGTGCCCAGTAGGGCATATTACCTATTAAAGATCTACCTGTTTAAATGAATTGTGGAACCCTTTAACCTTATTACACCCATCTGGCTTTCAAGCAGACAACAGGTCCTGTAACTTCCTGTTTTTTTTTTTTAACTCCAAGTAGATAAACGCAAGAGGAAGCAATTGTCCAGATGACCTGCCTTGCAAAGACTTCTTATAGAAGTTCTTTTTTGTGTATTTGGACAGTGGAGAGTCCACAAAGAAACATAACTTTCTTGGGCCTAAATAATTAATCCATTTTGCTTCCCCAATTTTGTAAAGTTTTGTCTGGGTGCAGTGTCCCTGTCCCTCTTAGCCCAGCAACGTAAAACAAGACTAAGACTGCTTTAGTGACTAGAATCTAAAGGAATGATTCCGTTAAACAATGCTAGATGTCCTCACACTCTACATGTACATTCAGCATCAGTGAAAGCCCCATAAGAAAGCATGGATTCAATGGAGAGGTAATAATGCACGCAAGGCACATGCACATTAGATATGCCACATCGGATGATGTCGGAGGAGGCAGAATGTGACCCATCGTTGAGGGACATTGGCGCCGGAATCAGGTAAGTGACTAAAGGTTTTTTTTGGAGGGGACCAGGGGGCACTATAGTGTTAGGAATATACATTTGTATTCCTAACACTATAGAATCCCTTCAAGCATAAGTCATTGAGTTATTTTGCAGCCAACAAGAATAAGAGACTCATCATTATTTTCATATTTCCCTTTCTTATCAGTACAAATCCATCAAAATGTAGATCGCAATGATAGCCTGTGAGTGCTGGAGGCAGGGTAGGGCATCTAGTTAGTCACCTTTTGTGTTGATCCAGGAGGTCTTTGTCTGTAATCAATATTTTTAGGTCTTTTAAATCTTGGAGAAATTCCTTATCTAAATCCATATCCATGTCATCAGCTACATCTATGTAGAAGAGATAATAGAGACTGTTATATACATACAAATGAAAGAGTCAGTAATAAAACAAATATAAAAAAAACAAAAACAAAAAACTCTTTGTTACATAAAATTTTAAACACTCACTGTTTAATCAATTCAGTTGCTGGGAATTAGACTGAAAATATTTGTAGACATAAGATTTGAAATTAACTTTGAACTCCTAGCTGTAAAGTGACACTTTAGTAAATAAGCCATACAGTCAAAATACTAAAGGTTAGGCAACCTTTGGCACTCCAGATGCTTTACCAATATTATTGCTGTAAGAGCATTATGGGAGATATAGTCTACAACATCTGAAGTGCCAGACGTTCTCTATCTCTGTCTATCAGGATATGCAGACAATCTTCTGCTGCCACTTTGCCAAGGCCATTTATTATTCCACTGCACTTTCTATCTTGTAAACGCATGTCTATAGTTTGCATTATTGGTAGTCTCTTTTGTGTAATACATCCATTTTCTTTTTTTATTTATTTGTAAAGTTTTGCAAGAAAATTGGGACAGTCTTTTTCTCATAAAGATGGAAACATTTTTATCTAGCTTTTTCCTCCATACCTCAAAGTGTTTTTACACACGTACTTGCATGTTAAAGGAATCCGCAACGCATTAATAAATGTTACTAAAAACCAACTCAAATATTCTAATTTTATAGCTCTTAGAAGTCTATTTGCTGGTAATCCACCTGGTGGTTCTAAAGCCTATTCTGTGAGCAATCTCCCTGGCATACTAAATTCAATGACACAAAGTGCTTGTAGGTTTGACCAAGGTCTACAACCCTACCTACTGCTCCCAGTGTCCAGTTTTGGATGATGTGTTCCGCACAAGAAGCAAAGTCCTCGAATGTCAGGTACTGAAGTTTTCTTTTTCCAGTCTCGAAACGACTGTTAGCAAAGAAAACAATGGCTGCATAATCCCTGCATTAAAGAAAAATTGAGAAAGAATTATAAAAGCCCTTCAATTCTAATATGGTGATTATCTAGCACTGACAGAGTTAAAAAGTGCTTAATCTAGCTTGTCACTGGTGCTAAGATACTGCATTACAAAGGTATTGCTCACATGCAGTTTCTAGTAAGTCTACAATAAGAGTAATACTAGTTTTAAAAAAGCAATGCTCTAATGGATTCAAGACTACTTACTCTTACATGGGAACCAAAGATTTCACCAAAAAGCAGTGTTACAATATCATACATCACATAATAATGGTGAAGCATATGAGCAAAAACCTAAAGTGTGCCAAGTGCCAGCTAGCAAAGAATAGCTGGGATAAGCTGCCACTTTTCACAAATTAACTAGACAGCAAAATATAGTTCTTTACATTCATAACACGTTGAGCAGTCAGCATGTCCACATACCTTGCAAGCCGGTCTGATAACAGAAAATTCTGCTGAATGTTCTCAACAAGGGCACCTCTCATTTCCTCTACCACCTTAAATACTCGCTTGAAGTTATCGAACTGCGTAAAAAGAAAAAGAGATCACCATACAATAGAAGACTAAGCTTGCTCTATAAGGCATTCAAAGAATATCATGACATGCTTATCCAAGTGGCTGTAGCTTGTTTACCTGTCTCCGACAGCTTTTAAGGGTCACTCCAGTCTTTACACTTATGTCATCCAGATCTTTCTTTGTTCCTTTAGAAAGCTTTTTGCCAAGAACTTCCCGGACAAAAGCTTCATCAAATGCATAGTATCTATTAAAAAATAAATACAAAAGGATCAATGTAGAATATTATGAGTTACATTATCCAATTCTTCCATCAACATATCCTGTCCCATTCCTTCACCATCATAACCTCACAATATAGGAAGATTATCACCTCTCCTTAAACTCACCAATACTTTCTCAGCTGCTTTCATGTCTATGTAATCACAGCTCTACTTTTAGAGCTTAATTCACACACAATGTAAGTGTCTACATGCATGAAAGGAGAAGTGGAATTTAAGTTGAGTCTGGTGTGTGACAGACAATGGTTCTATCCCTCAAAATACTTTATCACTATCCCTGGTTCTCACTACCCCTCCATGTTATACACTTGAGAGTGCCTATCCCCAGTGCCAGCAAATGATTTGAGAGAGCCGGAGAGAAATACAAGGATTGTAGCGGGACTATATATTTCCACGGAACTCTGGCACAGCCACGGTGTCACGAATGTGGGCTATTGGCCCAGCCGAGACAGTGGGGAGAGTGCGGAAGTGAAAGGGTTAATGACACAAGACCTCTGGTTACCTGTTGCTAGTCCCAGCAACCACTAAATTAACCCCTGAAATCCCTTCTACACGAACACCCTAGTACACACTTTACTGCCACCACCAAAACTTTATATCCGGGCGTCTTGGGTTAGCCCACACACAGTAGATTTATAGTATCACAACCTTAGTTTACCGATCAGACATATGATTAACCCTTTTGGTAACATGTTTACCTGAGCTTTTCTCAATAGAGTGAGCTCATAGAGAACAATGACACAAGCTGATTAAGTAACATTTAATCTGACAAAAAGGATTCACAGTGCTAGGTACAAAGAATACAAAAATAAATGACATACAGAAACACAGATAAATTGCAAAACAGTTCATAAAATAAAATATGAGAAAACACAAGAGATTCTTACATATATTTACCGCTTATATATAATTCTTGTGGGAGATTCCGATGTTAAAGTTCTCCAAGTAGATGTTAAAAAGAAAATCTCTGGGGGGCGTGGCCGACCAAGCAACTAACAGGACACATCTAGGTGGAGCTCCGAGAAGGCCTCACCGACATAGGCAAAATTGAGCCAAAAAATTGAAATTTTTCTACACTTATAACCTCCCCCCATCCTCCAAGCAAGCACAGGAGAAGCCAGAAACCAGAGACGATTAACCTGCCTGATACCAGGCTCTCTTTTGAGAGAACCACACCGCCGTTCCAACCTAAGACGGCACCAGAGTCCCGATGCAGCCCGGAGATCTCAGAGGACTCCGAGGTAGAGAGGGAATCCCCTGCCTCTCCAGACCCGGGCGGAGTATCTTCGGCGTCAGAGGATAACTCTTCCCCCTCCACAAAAGGGAGATATTAAGAGACTGCTTACTGCCATGCGGAAGATATGGAAGGCTGATATACAGCAAACTCAAGTCGAAGTCAGTGACATCCGGATGAGGATACAGGTGGTGGAGGAGAGAGAGAGGCCTCAAGGGACCATTAGCACAGCCAAACTAAAAGCCACCTGGAGGGACTCACGAACCAGGTCCAATTGTAACAGCAGACAGTGCTTACCCTGGAATCCAGGCACCGTCGCTGCAATGTCTGCTTGAGAGGGGTGCCAGAGAGAGTAGTCGTGCAGAAGATCATAGCCTCTATGGGCTTCACAAACAGCTCTGATGCCCCCCAAATAAAGGCAACCTTCCGGGTATGGAAGTCAGCGACAGCCCCAGAAGCAGCACCTAGAGATATCATTGCTGTAACTATAGACATAACCGTCCATAGCACAATAATAAACTGCTCTACAGAGATGGGCACTGTGACTTTTAACCCCTTAAGGACCAAACTTCTGGAATAAAAGGGAATCATGACGTGTCACACACGTCATGTGTCCTTAAGGGGTTAAAGGGCACTCAATCTCGCTTTACAGTGACTTACCATTCCAAGTTCTTGCCGAAAAGATAAAACTGGCTCCGGTGGCTAAACAGCTACGTGACCTATCCATCAAATACCAATGGGTTACGGGAGGCTCATTGGTGTTACCTCGGAGGAATGACACCTTAACCCTCTCCTCGGGCGAAGATTCCCAGTTATTTCTCCACACCCTCGGGCTGTCAACAAACCACCATAAGGATACAGAGGTTACAGAGTCAAAGCCAATGGCAAACCCTGGCCCTGGAGGAAATCCACAGTCATATAGGGGACTGTATGTGAGGAAGATCCACAGGATCTCTGATAGGCTGTAAACACTTCCGAGACTGTAACTCCCAGTAGATGACAACTTCTCCAAGTGATACTGCTGGGTTCTTTCTCTGCCAGTGGAGAAATCCATAATATCTCACTGCTATTCTCCTGTCCCGCACCGCTGAGTAACACCAGAGATACCACACACGATGCTCTCCCTTTCTTTATAGTGTGCTGTAAGGCACTCCTTATTTGCAGTTCCCTACCCATAACAAGAATATTGTTTATCTTGCTTATACAAACCCCAGTTGAATGATACATTGCATGCCTTGTGTACAAAACCAATAAAATATAAATTGAAGAAAAAAAAAAAAAAAAAAGAAGGAAAATCTCTCACTGGATAGTTCAACATCCTCAATATATACCTTAAAACTAGTTGTTTCTAAGTGGGCAGACCCCTGGGAGTATCAGAGGGGTTTGGCCTGGCAGTTTATTGCCCACTTCATATTTTCTTAAATAACGTTGTCATTTGAAGACCCCACAGTCAGAGCATATGCACCAATACATTTTACAATGCCCTATGTCCAGCTCTGGTGATGGTTATCTAGTAGTTTTATGGCTTAGGCCTGGTGTAAGATCAAAGCCTACAATAAATGTCATCCCAACGTTTACAAAAACAACTCATAATATATATCAAATGCCAACTCATGCTTTGGCATGACACCTGTCACTAACATTGCCTTTTTTTTCCTATAGGCTAACTAGGCTTCAGCCTAGGGCCTCAAGATCAAGAGGGGCCTACATTCAAATTGTTAGCAAAATTAAAATTACACTATTCTAAAAACAGTGAATACTAAAACACTGAACCTAAAATAAGGAGAAATTCTACGCATATGATATGACCAGTGGCGTACTAAGGGGGAGGGGGGGCGGTCCTGCAATGCCCCTCCTGCCGCGATCGCCGAGACCGGCGGTCTGCAGCTCCGCAATGTGCAGAGCTGCAGACCATGGATCTCGCGTGCACTGCCCAATCAGAGCGTTGCCGCGGGTTACCACGGACACGCTCTGATTGGGTCTTGCGAGATCCATGGTCTGCAGCTCTGCGGAGCTGCAGACCAGAAATGAGGGCCACCGGACCACCAGAGATTTAAGGTAATTATTTTAGTCACCCCCCCCCCCTCTCCTCATCACCCCCTCCCTCTTACAAACAACCCCCCCCCGATCTCGACTTTTTTATTTATTTATTATCCGTGCCACATTTTTTATAAAGGTTAGTACCAATCACAACATGTTTCATTTAACATATTGATATATATATATATCACAGTAATTATGTATTTTATTGTCTCTCATGTAATTTACAAACTTAAAAATGGGAGGTGAAAGGGCCTCATAAGTGGAATAGCCTAGGGCCTCTTTTCATCTAAATCCGGCCCTGTGTACAGGGCTCACCTAAATCCTTAATTTTCATTAACAATAGTTGAAAGCTATTTATTCACAATATAGAAAGTTTGAAAGTTAATGTGTGTGTGAGAATCTGTATATGCACTTTTGTTTCCATTAACTCTCTTTACAACTAAGCAAAAGAAAATGTAGAACTCACTAGGTTTTGATAACATTACTTGATACAATAAGACCATATATAAAGAATCTGGGAACGCACAAACTTGAACGGCCACACTGTGTGGCCAAAACATTGTCATGGCTGCTTGCAGGTTATATTAAAACCTGCACCTTTAGATTGTGTGTGTTTCTGGATTCTTTATATATGGTCTTAGCATATGTTAGGAGTCTCACCACCTTCGAATTGTGGAGCACCAATAAAAGAATGCAGTTTAACATGCATGCAGGCACATAGTATTGTGAACTGAATTCATCACCATGTTCTGCTGGTGGCACCTATTATTGTATTTTAGAACTTTCTTTAGTTCTCCTACCTCTCTATTAGCATGCTCTGTTTGTACGGGGGTATCTGGAAGAGGAGCTGTTGCACAAGTTTTTGGGGATAATGAAGGAGCCTCTCAATCATCTGGAATGTGCGATAATGGTCCATAGTGTCACTCTCCAAAACATCAGGCCCTGCACCAGTCTGGTCCAAGATGCCACTCTTCAGCCTCATGTTGACAGCATCACTCACTGCAGAGAAATAATTGCCCCAGGCAGGCAAGAAGTATGAATCTTAAATCATACGGTTGCTAAGTGATGGAAGCAGAATGAGATGCATTTTGATTCATACCACCACAAATATATGCTAGATATGCATGATCTGACTGGATGGAATGTGAGTTTACAACCAACTGAAATGCTGTTTATATGCGGATTGGCCACAGATCTTTTGTATTAGAGCCTATACATATATAAAGATGACATGACATCTTTCAGAATTATTAATAGACCTGTAGGCCATAGTTAAACAGGACTCTAGCCTAGCAGTTATGAATTACATTTTAAAGAATATGAAATTAAATTCATGAATTATACTAAACAAAATGACAGATAATGCATAAATCAAATGTTATTTTAGAATCACAGGCATTGTAGTTTACCTAAATGGAGTTCAAAATCTGTAGCAGAGGTTAATTCCTGATTACCCTATTTACCTATATTCTGAATTAAACAACTTCCAGTTTCTTATACCAAAGGAAAACAGGCAAAAGCATATTGCAAATATATTCTTCCAAGTGTTTCCACTACCTGAATATCCATCCAGCCAGAGCTGATACACCTCTTCATCAATCAGGGTGGTGTTACCCACAAATACATCCAGTTCATTAGCCATGATCTTGATTCTTGTGCTGTTAGAAGAAGATTGTTGTTATTTTCAACTCTGCTTTTGTTAGATGCCTATGTTCTTTCTATAAAAGTTCACTCTGTTAAGATCAGGAATGTTAACCATTGGCCTTCCAGTTTTTAACATTCTTATTGTCAGGCAGACAATTATAAAAAACAATAAGTTACAGTCAAGATTAGACATGATTAGGTTAAATACTATGTAAACATACCTTGTCCAAGAGAGCTACTTCATAATAACCACACAAACTGCAGTGCACAAATAATTACGACTCTAAAGGAACACTGTATGCACCCAGACCACTTCAGCTAATTGAAGTGGTCTGGGTGCCAACTCTTATCACCCTTAACCCTGCAAGTGTAATTATTGCAGTTTTTATAAACTACAATAATTACCTTGCAGGGTTAAAGGAGCCCTATAGGGTCAGGAACACAAACATGTATTCCTGACCCTATAGTGCAAAACCAACCACTAAGGTAACTTGCCATACAATGGCTACGTTTTCCTGTATCCACTTTTTCTTCTTAACGTTACGTCAAATTTTTGAGGTTTATCTCAATTGTGATGCGAGAATATGAAAATAATAAAAGCCTTTTTACCTGCTTTGTTTTCAACACCAAGGCTCCCTCAGGGTTGCTTACATCTCCTCCGCCTATGGCGTCATGCAGACAGCATAGCCTCTTTCGGAATTGGTCCAATCCAATGCTCCTCACAGAGGAGCATTGGGGACCTGATGTGCATACACAGTGAGTGCTCAGCGTGCATCCAGCTTCCCCAAAGTATTGAATCAATGCGTTCTTATGGGGACTGCAGTCATGTGACCAGGTTTTAATTGGTTACTGCATCAGGAAGCACCTCAAGTGGCTGTCATTATTACAGCCACTGAAGGTGTGTTTAACTGTAAACATTACAGTTTCTCCAAAACTTTATTGTGTTACCTACAGTACCACTACACCCAGAAAACGTAATTGAGATAAAGTGGCATGGTGACGTTAGGGATCCTTTAACAAGTGCGATTCTATCCAAACTGGAAATGATAGGTTGAGAGCACGGAGGGAGGGCTAATGACAATATTTAAGTAATAAAATATTATGAATGCAATTACATCATGCTTTTTTTTTTTTGTGCATAAAATAAAATACAGGATTTCAGTGATCACGACATTGCTTAGTGACAGAGGAGATATCCAAAGTTACACGTCTAAAAGAATATACTGCACAATTTTTGAATGATAAAGACATCATCATGCTTTTATAGACACAACAATATATTTCTACATAGATCAAACGACAAATGTTTTCCACAATTCATTTCTTCATTTCTTTAGAAAATAAGTTAAAAACATATAACATATACTGTTTGTTTTTTTGTTACTTGGATATATAAAAAAATATATAGGGCTGTACTCCATCCTGGGGGATTCCTAGTTGAAAGTAATCAAACATTCATACACCCCTCCCCCCCCATGTCTTCATTGCAGGCTGTATCATGTGCATGCATTTTATTTAAAGGGGCAGTGAGACCATCTTGTTTACACTGCAGTATTGCAACACGACTGCAAAAAAAAATATTAAGGGTTTTGTTTATTTTTATTTCCACCGCTACGTTTTACCATATTAAAAAAATAAAACCGCCCCATTAACGCGACGTCGGTTTATGCACACAACTCACCCCTTTCCCAGTCCAGGTGCCCCAAACAGCCGATAATTCTTAAAGAACTTCCGGTTCGGTAAATGGAAAATCATAGACGAGTTTTATGATTGCGTCACTAAACTTCCGGTGTCATGGCGCCTGCCACTGAGTAATGTGAATTGATATTCAAGGGTGGGTAGCGTTATAAGGGAGAGCACAGACTCACATCCATTTAACTGAGCTACGGACCTAGAGCGTTGCCTCAACCATTGAAATAAAAAAGTATTTGCAAATGCTCCTATTATAACTGACAACCTGCCTTCTTGAATTCTATGTTACTCCCTATAGTAGTTATCTAGTGCTAGAATTTTAGCAGTTACGCCTATTTATCGCTGATGTGTTCCATTGAGCCATTGAAAATATTTCAATAATTTTTTTTTTTTGTTCTTGATTATAAATCAGCACTGTTTTAAATATAAATACTCCGTTTAAGGAAAGAGAAACAATGTGGTACAAATCAACCCTATTTTTAATACATTATAATGATTGTGCTTTAAAAAGTTCAATTGAAAGAATTTCTTAGTGCACTGTTTAGGTCTGCCTGAAGCTGTATGTGGCTTCATCCACATTTGAAAGATTATTTTCAAATAAACTGGTTTATGGGATATAGTTGACCTCGAACAATTCCACTTTGTTTACACACATAGAAACATATCACCAGTCATTGATCAGGATGTTGACAAAATAAGTAATGCACAACTTATCATATTGTTTTGTGTTGGATATCATGTTAAGAGCCTTACTGATAAGATTGGGGCATAGCTACTAAACAATGAGCAGATATTGGCTGCTAATTTTATAACATGACAGGAGGCTTCGTATTTGCTTAAGTCTCTCTTTACTAGAACTCCACAGCAGCACAGAAAAACAACCAATCAGAAAAAAGTTAGGCACTATAAAACTCCCCTCCCCATGCATCATTTCCTCTTTCTTTGCTGCTCCGCATCAGTACAGGTCAGAGTACCACTGCCTCCTGCTTATAGTGGGTGGCTTTGGGTTTTATTATGATTTCTTTAGGATACATATTTATTTAATTTAATCATGATATTTATATATTATATATTTTTTGTTTATAGTGTTTAGTTATATCTATATTATGTTTTTTGTATTTAGTCATATTATTATTTTGATATCATATTATGTTGACTATATATATTGCTTGTATATATTTTATGCTATTTTTTTTGGTCATAGCCTTTCTCCTTTTATGTTTTATTTGCAGATTATTTATAGTGTTTTTTTCGTTATTTTATTTATTAATTTTGCTCCGGGTTTTCTGCCCGTTTTTTACTAGTTTCCCCTGTGTCTTTGGGGATGTTCTTTCCGGAGATATGGTGTTTTTTTGGGGGGGGTCCCCCTTCAGTTTGCTTACCCCCCACCCTCTCCCTATCGCCATTCTGTTAGTTCCCCTTCCCCCCCCTCTGGGGCTGCGGGCGCTCCGCTCGGGGTGTCAGGAGACTAGCCGCTTGGCTGCCTCCTCTGACTCCCCGAACTCTGGTGTGAGCCTGCCGGCGCCCGGGATTTCTCGCGGTCAGACGCGAGTACCCCGCGACCGGGTTTGCTCACACACGTGGCCGCCTCGCCGCGGCCGGGTTTCTCTCAGCCACGTGGATCCGACCGGCTAGAGAAGGGGCGCCTGCTCGCGGCCCCTCCTCCTTCCACGGTCGGATCTCGGCGTTTGCTGCCCTGCTGAGATCCCTTGGCGGGGGTCTACCGGCTTTCTGCTATACGCCTATAGTTTACATACACTGTATATCTCACAGCTGGCTGTGAGCTTTATGGCTTTTCATATCAGATCTCTTTTCATGTCAGGCTTATGTGTTCTATGACAGTTGTTTAGTTAGCTTGCTATGTGTTTTACTGTGTGTGTGTGTATGTCACTGTTTTCTGTCAGTGTATGTCGCAGTTTGCTGACGGCATACGTCGCAGTTTGCTGACGGCATACGTCGCAGTTTGCTGACGGTGTGTATCACAAAATTCTGTGTGTTTTACTGTGTCTTACTGACAGTGCATGTCACAGTTTGCTGTGAGTTTGCTGACGGTGTATATCAGTTCACTGTGAGTTTTGCTGATAGTGTATATCTCGGGATACTGTGAGTTTTACTGACAGTGTATATCACAGATCGCTGTGAGTTTGGCTGACTGTCTATATCTCAGGATACTGTGTGTTTTTTGCTGACAGTGTCTATCACGGATTTCTGTGAGTTACAGGTATTATGATCTAGGATTCATGTGCTTCACAGTATATATTTTTTGGGGGTCCAACCATGGGATCTCTGAGGAGATTACTCTGGTACGAATTCACCGTCCATGGCATAGATATAAGGTTACCAGACCTGGGTCTGGCTCAAACTGGTATGGGAAGACCAGTGTGCACTGATACTTTACAATATTTTCAGAGATGAGGATGGTATCTATATTTATGATTGAAACATCAAACAGATATGTGCGAGCATGTGCATTCCACTTCACAGTAAGGAGCGTATCGCTCAATGCATCTTACTTTCATGGACATGGTAATCACTGACACAACTTCCGCTTATACCCAATGCAGCTGGGATACCACGATTTGCCTGCTGGGCATTTAGGGACTGCCCGGCCCGGTTCTTCACACGGCATTACGCTGTCTACAAGGGTTGATGTCTGGGGGCCCTATGTCAGAGCGCTCTGAAGATCTGCAATTTTTTGGGGGGAACTCTACCCAAGCTCAGAGGTCCCCATTACTCATTCAAGGCCCATGGTAAAGCGCTGCGGAATTGGATGGCGCTATATAAATAACATAATCATATGATATCATATACAACCCAGGATTGGCCTGCTATGTCTGTGCCCCATTGATTGGCCTGCTATGTCTGTGCCCCATTGATTGGCCTGCTATGTCTGTGCCCCATTGATTGGCCTGCTGTGTCTGTGCCCCATTGATTGGCCTGCTGTGTCTGTGCCCCATTGATTGGCCTGCTGTGTCTGTGCCCCATTGATTGGCCTGCTGTGTCTGTGCCCATAAGAACGGCCTGCTGTGTCTGTGCCCATAAGAACGGCCTGCTGTGTCTGTGCCCATAAGAACGGCCTGCTGTGTCGGTGCCTATTTGCTTGGCTAACCATTCTGTGTCCATTCGTTTGGCCTGCCTGGCCTGTGCCCTACGGACGGGCCTGCACTATTGGTACTGAAACCCTTTTTGGCCGCAGGCCTGGGGGAATATCACTGAGGATAACCCAGTGCCCACCAGTGACCAGGAGATGGGCAGGTGTCCAGACAAACACCATTGCCATAGTGTCCAAGTGGTTACCAGTGTACGGCCATCTGAATATGGAAAGGGTGAAGGCCCTAAACCTCATGCCCGAAGGGCTAAGTTTCTTATGAAGACCTGAACACATCCACGGTTTATTCCAAACCGGCGACGGCACATCTCCAAAGAGAACTTCGCACAGGCAAGGACCGGTACTCAGACACCTACAGGAGAAAGCGGTGTTTCTTCCTTGTCTTTACCAGCTACTCTGTATCTGCCTCTCGGAATCTTTTACCTTCCGGCCTGCTATTTGCCTTCTATCTGAGATAGAATTGGCGTATTTACTCTTATCTACGTTTATTGTTGCCTTTTTGTTCTTTCATGACTTCCTTTCCCTTTTCGCTCGGGTCGTCGAGAGGCCTGACTTGACCTCCTCCGACCTCCCGGGCACTCGTGGATTGCGGAGAACGTCTCCAGCTTTCCTCAGACTACCAACGCTCTTCCTGGACCCCGCGCACGGGATCCGGATAGTCGGTTGATAGTTTTCCATAGTTGTTTCCGAAGGTTGCCCTCAGCCTTATGCTGACATTTATAAGAGGTGTGCCCTGCAGTTTGGCCGCCCTGAGTCGCTAAGGACTCTAGTTTGCATCACAGGAGGGTGCGGCCCTCCATCACCTCGATCCGAGTATGTTTGTTTATTTTCAGGAACGGAGGGCGAACCCTCTTAGATACAGAACCGGATACTGTCTGTTATTAGAGGGCGCAGCCCCTCCCTCGACCTCAACCAGATACTGGGCTGGATACAGAGGACAGGTTTGGAGGACACATTCTCATAGAGAGAACCGGTCATGGATGTAGATTCTGCTGTTGGTTGTTAGCGGGTGCGGCCCGCTCAGGCTAGCAGCCAGACGCTATCTCGGTATGCGATCACATTAGTAGAGAGCGCGGCTCTCTCATACACTCGACGCTTTACAGTGCTGGCCATTTGTTTGTCACACAGGCTTGTTCCTGTGCAAGACGACTACATAGAGGGGCGTCCCTCCTGCATTCAATTAGAGATGTCATCCATGCTAATGACTTCGTTCTAGAGGACTGCCTGGTCATGCTAGATATCATTATTTAGACTGGATCCCTCTATTCTATCTCTGGTAATGGATCTACTGGATCCGGACCGCGGTGACACGCGCGAGAAATACTCATAGAGGTATAACGGGGGGAGACCCCCACTAATTTACACACGCTCCTGGAGATGGTTCGGCTAACGGATGGTCCTCCGGTATTGAGAGAATGCAGGTCTTTGGTATATTCTGCACCATATAATACAGGGAATTGCTTTCTGTTTTCTCCCACGTCAAGATACCAGGAGATACGGAGACCTTCATGGAGCAGACGGGCTCTGCCTTGCTTGGGTAACAAGATTAAGGAAGGCCTATTACCCGGTCTGAAGGTAAAACCGTACGTATGGATCACATGGTAAGACCGGAAACCCCGTTTGTCTTGACCTCCGCGGCCATCAGATCTTGGGATAAGATGGCAGGACTGCCCCCCTCTCTTCGGAGCGCATACCTGGTGATCATGGTTCGCAGATGGAGGACCCTCCGTCTGTTTTCTATTTATCCTTCATGGGAGCCGTTTTGTTGGATTCGCGCTAACCTACTTGTCCACTATCGTTGAGGAGACCTACGAGACTTTATGGAGGTACCTGGTGTGCCCCGACTCCTACACAGACATCTTTCACTCTTGGACGAGGGCATTTCTGGATGGAAATCTGCGTTCCTGTTTGCATTTCCCATTCCTTTGAAGATTTCTGGGATTCCCTATTCCCACAATAGTCGACCACCGTTCCTCCACACAAGTTCAGTTCAGAACCCTGCATGGATTTCCTTTGGAGCCTTTTCTCTACTGCGTCTGAGGATTACACAGTCCATTTGGAATATTAGAATCACTTAGAATACGGCTGGTTTGGCCACACTCTTGCCTGCATTATGAATTTATGCTCGGATGAGGCATCTCACCGGGTAGGACAGGAAGGAACGAAAGATCCTCCTCGGTTTCTATTGCGAGTTTGGTGGTGGACTTAGGCACATTCCTGGAGATTGGAGATCTACCTGCAAGGACACATCGCCGAATGACCCTGGCACGAGTGGAGGAGCCGCCTTACGGATCATGAGTTGAGACTTGGTGGCAGTTTCTTCTCATGACCCTAAGTCCGAAATTGTTCTTCGATATTATTCAACTACAGGGATATGGCTGATAGGTCAGTTTGCCAGCTCGTGGACCGACTGCTAGGAAACAGGTCGCAACACCACGTACAATGGATCTATCAATGGATGGTGTTTTTTTCCGTATTTGAGATGCTTCGTTGGCTGGCATCTTCTTTGATCCGTCTGTCATTTATCGTACTTGGATATCCAATTAGG
Organism: Pelobates fuscus; assembly: GCF_036172605.1. Taxonomy (NCBI): domain Eukaryota; kingdom Metazoa; phylum Chordata; class Amphibia; order Anura; family Pelobatidae; genus Pelobates; species Pelobates fuscus. Next base: position 77,450,798 of record NC_086328.1, read on the forward strand.
ATTACTCTATTGCCTGGAATAGGTACCAGCGACACAAACAGCAAATACGAAGCCTCCTGTCATGTTATAAAATTGTAGATTATGCTAGCTTTAGTGTACCTATCATCTTAATTTTATTAATGACAGGAGGCGAGTATTTCCCACCCTTTCTTATCCCTCCCTTGTTTAATATTATAGTTTAGATTATCAGGTACATATGCAACTGTTTGTTGTCTCTGCTACCTGTCGCTTGTTTCTTATGTCTGTTTTCATAGTAGGGTTGGGATATCTACATATTATGGTTGATTTTGGTTGCTACATTGGGTACCTGCATGTTTATTCAGAGTACATTTCATTGGCTAATCAACCTGTTCGATTCTGTTTTTCTCTCGTTTCAGTTTACAGTCCATCAACGTTATCTGGTTTGACAACTCTTCTCGGAAGGTGGACATCGTATCTAGGACTTTGTTTCTTCCCCATGATGTTTTCTGCCTTTTATTCTGTTTTGTCGCAGCTTGAAAGAGGAAATGATGCATGGGGAGGGGAGTTTTATAGTACCTAACTTTTTTCTGATTGGTTGTTTTTCTGTGCTGCTGTGGAGTTCTCGTAAAGAGAGACTTAAGCAAATACTCGCCTCCTGTCATTAATAAAATTAAGATTATAGGTACACTAAAGCTAGCATAATCTACAATTCCTAACTATAAACTAGCGACTGGGCAACCATTCCTGCCCAGTCTCCAGAAAAGCCCAATCCCGTGAGGATTGGATGGGTGCTTACATTTAAATAATGGGGGTAGGACAGAATAACATATATCCCCCTGCATAGGTAACTATGAGAATTGCCACTGCGGTCAGAATTTGGCCATTTTCACCAATGTTTGTCCATTCTGACGAAATCCAGGTTTAGTTAATGACTCAGAACTCCAGAGCAATAAACATGCAGAAATGTGTCTTTAAACTACAATAACTGTGTTTAGAAATCAGTCAGTGTAGATTTTATGCATATTTTTTGTTCCAAGTACACTTATCAGTAAGTCACCTAAAATTTCTCAGAACGGCTCTGTGCCTAGCCAATACACCACTTACACCACTAAAATGAAAGTGTCTCTCTTTGTCCATTCGAAATGTTGAAAGGTATGTCCAGTAATCATTTAGATTAAAATAGCCAAGTATGCATGCTTGGACAGGGGGTAACGGGAAGTTGTCAGCACAGGTAACTTTAAGTTAATGTGGTGTGTTTTATACTCTCCTCAACCACAAACCTAATCTTCTGATGTCACCAAGGGTCTTGCGCGGTGCTATCAAATGCTTCTCATAGCACATGTGCACTCTGAGCCAGTGAGGAGAGAATTAAATGTTCTTTTTAGAAATCGAGTTCAGCTATGGACAGGGCCGGTGCAAGGATTTCTGCCGCCCTAGGCTAAGATCCAATTTGCCACCCCCTCATGTCACTCACTGACTGACAGACACACAGGCAGACACATAAACTCACTGACAGACGCACACATAAACTCACTGACAGACATACACTCACTGACAGACAGACACACACACACTTACTGGCAGACATACACTCACTCACTAACAAACAAACATTCACTCACTGACAGACACACACACAGACACTCACTGACATACATACACTCACTCACTGACAGACACACAGACACACTGACAGTCAAACACTCACACACTCACTGACACACACACACACTGACACACACACACACACACAGACACTCACTGACAGACACACACAGACACTCACTGACAGACACACACAGACACTCACTGACAGACACACATGCACTCACTCACTGACAGACATACACTCACTGACAGACATACACTCACTGACAGACATTCACTCACTCACTGACAGACATACACTCACTCACTGACAGACATACACTCACTCACTGACAGACATACACTCACTCACTGACAGACATACACTCACTCACTGACAGACATACACTCACTCACTGACAGACATACACTCACTCACTGACAGACATACACTCACTCACTGACAGACATACACTCACTCACTGACAGACATTCACTCACACACACACACAAACACAGACATACACTCGCTGACAGACATTCACTCACTGACAGACATACAGACAGACACACACACAGACACTCACTGACATACATACATTCAGCACAGCTTTGGATTTATTGCTGGCTATTTTACCCCTGGCTTCCAGTAGCTCCTTTAATGTCTGCCGTTTCAATGCAGCATAATCTATCTCCATTCACCTCGTTGTTCGGTTCTTTGTTCCATACGAATTGCCCTTCACTTTTCTTGTTCGGTAGTTTCAATTTACACGAACACCGCTTTTCGGCTGTAAGGTTGGATCCCGTCCCTTGCCACCAATTGTAGCGGAGCGGCAATATTAAATCCCACGATCTCCGCTGGTGTTAAAGGTAAATCCACAGTCAGCGCTGAAAAGTAAGGCAATATCCCAAATCCCCCAGTAACCGGACGAAACACAGTTCTGGGAGTCAACTGAGATCTTTATTCACAGCTTCCAGTATTTATGCAAGTCCCCATGCAAGGGGTTTCCTTACTGATATAGCAGGGGTAACACAGTAAGGGACTACATGGGGGACTTAACATTTGGAGCAATTCTCCCATCAGGCACTGCTGCACGAGAGGGACACTCCCACTGAAATACACCGTTAAGTGGATTATCCCTCCGTGCAGCAGAACCGGCATTTCACATTTAAATCTACAACTTCAATAATATTCACCTTATTTGCACGAACGGATGTTCGGTAGATAGCTGGGGTCTGAGTGCACATTTCATGTGATTACCGCTCGGATCCCAGCTAAAACAACCGAACGCCGCACGAAATACATTTGCTTATTAATGGGGAACCACAATAGGAGAAGACCGGAGCTCCCGAACGGCCTGGAAGTACAGCGGTGTTCGTGTCTTCGAGTAGCCGTTTTCAGTTCCACGCGCTCGACGACCAAACACCGCTGGGGAGACAAAGGATCCAAGATGGCCGACTGCCGCGTGGTCGGTAGTCGAACAACGGCCTCCTAGGAACACACTTAATTACCGATTGCAACAATGTTGCAATCCGGTAATTGGTGCCACACGACCCTCTGTGTGTGGGCTTGGGTTCGGTACATAATTTGTTTCACGAACAGCCGGTAAAACGGCTGTTCGTGAAACAGCTAGGTAAATGCTAGCGGCTTTCGGCTGCCAGCATACGAATTCTATAGGAATTACAAGCACAGATACATTTCAATACAGAAAGTACAGTCCATTAAACACAATATGGCAGCAATGTTCTGGACAACCTTTAAAGACACAGTTTCTTGGTCTGAAGTGGCTAGGTTTGCCGCAATGCTCCCCCAGAACCAAGCCGGCATACACAGTCTGATCCTAACGGATCGGCTTGGGGATGTCCGGAGGATTACTTACAGATCATTTTTCAAGTTCAGTTTGTCTGGACAACCCGTCGGCGTTACCATTTTGCTTCCCTGGCCGGTAATGAATGGTAAAGTCAAAAGGCTGCAGCGCCAAACTCCAGCGCAGCAGCCTCGTATTGTCCTCGGCCACACGGTTCAGCCACACCAACGGGTTGTGATCTGTGAGTAAGGAAAAAGGTTGTCCATACAAATACGGCTGTAACTTTTTGAGGGCCCACACCACGGCCAGGCATTCTTTCTCAATGGCGGTGTAGCTTACTTCACGTGGCAATAACGTTCGGCTCAGGTAAGCTACCGGATGCTCTCTGCCATCTGCTCCAACTTGGCTCAGCACTGCTCCCAATCCAAACATTGAAACGTCTGTGTGGACAAGAAATCTTTTAGTTGGATCAGGAGCAGCAAGTACAGGGGCATTAGTTAGAGCAGTCTTTAGTTGTTGGAATGCCTGATCACACTCTGGGGCCCAGACAACCTGTCGAGGAAGGTTCTTGCGGGTCAAGTAAGTCAAGGGTTTGTCCAGGGCACTATAATTGGGCACAAATTTTCTATAGTACCCTGCAGTACCTAGAAACGCTAGCACTTGGGTCTTTGTCCTAGGGGTGGGCCATTTGGCTACGGCTTCAATTTTGGCTGGTTTGGGTTTCTGTTGCCCACTCCCCACCCGGTGGCCCAAGTACTGCACTTCTGCCATCCCTATATGGCACTTGCTAGGTTTCAGTGTTAACCCTGCCTCTCTGATACGATCCAGAATGTCTCCTATGTGTTGTAGGTGCTCTGCCCAGGTCTGGCTATATATGGCAATGTCGTCCAGGTATGCGCATGCATATTCCTGGAACCCGTCCAATAGCCGATCTACCATCCGCTGAAAGGTTGCCGGGCCGTTTTTCATCCTGAATGGCATGACCCGAAATTGATACAGGCCAAACGGGGTGACAAACGCCGACTTGGGGATGGCATCCTCGGCTACTGGAATTTGCCAGTATCCCTTACATAAATCTATGGTAGTGAGATACTGGCCCCGTGCCATCTTATCCAGCAGCTCGTCTATCCGGGGCATCGGATAGGCATCAGACACCGTTTTGTCATTTAGCCTCTGGTAGTCGACACAGAAACGTGTCATGCCGTCCTTCTTAGGTACCAGCACTACCGGCGATGCCCAGGGGCTATCGGAAGGTTCGATAACCCCTAGCTGCAACATCTCTTCAATCTCATTCTTCATATGTGCCCTGACTGCTTCAGGGACACGATATGGAGTCTGCCGCATAGGTAGCTGTCCCGGGGTCTCGACTCGGTGAGTGGCTAGCGGAGTGTACCCAGGCAAATTGGAGAAGGTAGCCCCTTTAGCTACGATCAGCTCTTGTACCTGGGCACGCTCCTGAGGGCTTAGCCGCTCTCCCAGCTGAACTCCCTTGGAGGGCTCTGTCTGTTCTTCCTGCTCCAATAGGTCAGGTAGGGGCAGATTCTCCTGATCCTCAGAGGCGGAGGCGCATATCGCCGCCACGTCCTCTATCCTCATGGTAGGGTTTGAGCATATTCACATGGAGCATGCGTCTCTTCCCTACCACTGAGCAGGGGCCAATCACATAGGTGGTGTAACATCTTTGTTCCACCACCTGGTATGGGCCTTGCCAGATGGCCTGCAACTTGTCTGTGCGGACGGGTTTTAAAATCAAAACCTTCTGTCCCACCTGAAAGCTGCGGTCTCTGGCTCCCCTATCGTACCAGCGGCGCTGGCGTTGTTGGGCCGCCTTAAGGTTGGTGCGCACAGCCTGAGTTAGCGCCTCCAGGCGGTCCCTGAACTCCCAGCACGTAAGATACAATAGGGGTCCCATCTGGGCTATTCTCTCCCTCCCAATGCTCTCTAATTAGGTCTAACGGCCCTTGCACCCTTCTCCCAAACAGCAATTCGAAAGGGGAAAACCCTGTTGACTCTTGGGGTACCTCTCTATATGCGAAGAGCAGATGGGGTAGAAAACGCTCCCAGTCTTTATGAGCCTCTCCAAACGTACGGAGCATCTGCTTCAGAGTACCATTAAACCTTTCGCATAAACCATTGGACTGGGGGTGATACGCGGGATTTACTATTGGCTTAATGCCACATAGCCTCCACAGTTGTTGGGTGACCTCGGCGGTGAACTGGGTGAACCTATCCGATATGATTTCTTGGGGAAACCGCACCCTGGAAAATATTTTCATTAAGGCCTCTGCCACAGTTTCGGCATGAATATTGGGGAGGGCTATAGCCTCGGGGTACCGGGTGGCGTGGTCTACTACGGTTAAAATATATCTTTTCCCGGAGGGACTGGGCTTGGATAAGGGCCCCACTATGTCTACGGCCACCCTACTGAAGGGTTTTTCAATAATGGGAAGAGGACATAACTTGGCTTTGTGGCGGTCACCTCGCTTGCCCACTCGCTGGCAAATGTCACATGAGGTGCAGTACTGCCTCACATCCTTAGAGATCCCTGGCCAGAAAAAAGCGTGGGTCAACCTGTATCGGGTACGTGTCATCCCCAGATGCCCAGACAAGGGGATGTGGTGAGCAATCCTAAGCAGTTTTTGCCTATACTTCTGGGGAGCTACTAACTGTTTAGTTGTCACTGTGACCGACTCCCCCACTCCTCTTTCAGCAATGCGATAAAGTAGCCCTTTCTCCCATGTGTACCGCTCCCCCTCTAACCCGGCCTGATCGGTGCGTACTCTGTCCCTGTATATCTGTAGCGTGGGGTCTAACTTCACCTCTGCCTCGAATTTAGTTGGGGTATCCCAGGTCATACGTGTCGTGTGGGGGTCATGGTCTCTTACCTGAGCCTCAGAGTGTGCTGGTGGAACTGTGGTGCGAGCCTGTTGCTGTGTGGTCACTGGATGGGCTTCCTGGTGTGGAGCCTGGGGTATAAAAGCAGAGGTCATCTGGCCCAAGTCATTCCCCAGCACAACATCTGCCGGTAAGTTCTGCATTAGGCCCACTTCTACAGTCCCCTCTCCCACACCCCAATCCAAATGTACTTTGGCAGTGGATAGTCGGTACACTGCTCCCCCTGCAACTCGTACTGCCACTGATCCGCCAGTGTGTGCCGAACCTGGAACCAAATGGGGAGCTACCAAAGTTAGAGTGGCTCCTGAATCTCGGAGCCCTTGTACTTCTTTCCCCTCCAGTGTCACTAGCTGGCGATGATGTTGCATGTTGTCGGTGGCTCGAACTGACATCACTTTGTGCAGTATTCCTAGTGGTTCTTCTGCCTGAGCGCTCAATATCTCCTGGGTGGCTGGTTCTACTTGGTAATGATGGGCAGCGGCCCTTGGTGCCAGGTTCTGTCGAACTTGGTTCCACGCTTGTCTGCTCCGGTTCTGAGTGCACTCTCGGGATATATGTCCCCACTGCTTGCATGTGTGGCATTGGATGTTAGCCCGGCCATTATATCGTAAGGGTGGTGGTGGATTCCCTTTCGTCGGTCTAGACAGTGTTGCTGTTGGGCCGGTAGGCGTTACGGTACTGGGTTGCACGGTGGGTCGAGGGTAATTCCTAGTTAGGGGCCCGTGATGCCTCCTTGCATCAAAATGCTGGTCGGCTAATCGGGCCGCTTCAGTTAGGGTGAGGGGTTTTCGGTCTCTCACCCATTCTTGTGCCTCTGGGGACAAGCCATTAAAGAATTGTTCTAACAGCATCAGCTGTCACAGCTCCTCCATAGTGCTGGCATGGCTGGCTTGTATCCACCCTTGTGATGCTTGATCCAGCTTGTGCGCCCACTCGGCATGTGAATCTTTCTCCGGTTTGTGCAAGCCTCTAAACTTGTGCCAGTATGTCTCCGGGGTAATGGTATATCTTTCTAGAATCGCCCTTTTTACTTTTGTATAATCCTTGCTGTCCTCTCGGGGTACAGCACGGTAGGCTTCCGCTGCCCGACCTGACAGTTTGCCTGCTAGCAGTACCCATACTGCCGGTTCCAAGTCATGCAAATCACACAGCCTCTCAAAATCTTGCAAATACCCGTCAATCTCATCCTTTTCTTCGCAAAACATCTTAAATGCATGATATGGGATTTGGGGTTTTACCTGGCTGTAGATGGAGGCAGTAATGGATTCTGCCCTGGACGGTGTCTCCGGTGAACGGTGTGCCATCAGATACTCATGCACATCTGACATCAGCACGGTCATTATCTCCATGGGTACTGGCTGCAGCAGAAACTCCATCCTGGTTCTCAGCTCTCTTTGGTATAGGGTCTCTTCCATGGCTGGTGGAGGTGTAGCGCTGCGAGCTCTGTCTCCCTCCATCAGTTCAGCAATCAGCACAGCTTTGGATTTATTGCTGGCTATTTTACCCCTGGCTTCCAGTAGCTCCTTTAATGTCTGCCGTTTCAATGCAGCATAATCTATCTCCATTCACCTCGTTGTTCGGTTCTTTGTTCCATACGAATTGCCCTTCACTTTTCTTGTTCGGTAGTTTCAATTTACACGAACACCGCTTTTCAGCTGTACGGTAAGGGACTACATGGGGGACTTAACATTTGGAGCAATTCTCCCATCAGGCACTGCTGCACGAGAGGGACACTCCCACTGAAATGCACCGTTAAGTGGATTATCCCTCCGTGCAGCAGAACCGGCATTTCACATTTAAATCTACAACTTCAATAATATTCACCTTATTTGCACGAACGGATGTTCGGTAGATAGCTGGGGTCTGAGTGCACATTTCGTGTGATTACCGCTCAGATCCCAGCTAAAACAACCGAACGCCACACGAAATACATTTGCTTATTAAATTTGTTAAAAAGTACCGAACACCGATGGGGAACCACAATAGGAGAAGACCGGAGCTCCCGAACGGCCTGGAAGTACAGCGGTGTTCGTGTCTTCGAGTAGCCGTTTTCAGTTCCACGCGCTCGACGACCAAACACCGCTGGGGAGACAAAGGATCCAAGTTGGCCGACTGCCACGTGGTCGGTAGTCGAACGACGGCCACCTAGGAACACACTTAATTACCGATTGCAACAATGTTGCAATCCAGTAATTGGTGCCACACGACCCTCTGTGTGTGGGTTTGGGTTCGGTACATAATTTGTTTCACGAACAGCCGGTAAAACGGCTGTTCGTGAAACAGCTAGGTAAATGCTAGTGGCTTTCGGCTGCCAGCATACAAATTCTATAGGAATTACAAGCACAGATAAATTTCTGTACAGTACATTAAACACAATATGGCAGCAATGTTCTGGACAACCTTTAAAGACACAGTTTCCTAGTCTGAAGTGGCTAGGTTTGCCACACATACAGACACACACACACACACACACACACAGACTGACACTCACTGACATACATACACACACACTGACAGTCAAACATTCACCTCCCTGGAGTCCAGTGTGGAGCATCTCCTCACTCCTCCCGCCCGCTGTTTAGTATGCCGGGGCCGGAATTACATCATATTCTGGCTCCCGGCATCACAGAGGACGCGCAAGGGAGGAGTGAGATGCTGCAAAAACAACCTCCCATCGCCACCTGGTTTCTCCTTCCCCTCACCTCTGGATGGTCATTGGCATTTGTTGGCAGAGCAGGCACCTGCCATCAAGGTAAGCAGGTGCCTGCTCTGCCTTAACTAGCACAGCTTCGGGGGCACCCTGAGATGGCCAGATGGCCACCTCCTGGCCCCGCTGTAACAGGGATCCTCCTGGTGCCCCCACCTTCGGGCGCTATGAAAATTGGCCAGGCGCTGGGGGCGGCTCAAGAGCCGCTCTCCAAGCGCTGCGGCCCCAGACAGGGGCATGGTGGGCGCCCCCAGCAGGCCGGCGCCCTAGGCGAATGCCTAGTTCATCTAACAGTTGCGCTGGCCCTGGCTATGGAGGGAGTGCACAGAGAAGAAAGCAAGTTTTTCCTTGCAGGTGTGCCTGCAATGGAGAAGATCATTAGAAGATCTGTTACAGTCCGTACACTAAACGTCTTGTCCCATTACTTCCATTGAACTCACTATTTCCAACTTTTACTGTTCCTGTTCTCAATATTATGGACCATTGATTATTCATTGTGGATACAATACAGCAGCAAAGACACTGTTATAACTATTATGACCTGATGACTGTGGTGTAGACCAGAGCAAAGCAGATGCCAGACAATAATGTCAGTTGCCAGTTCTCCACTTGTCACTGAACTTTACTCAACATCTTTCCTTTAGCATATAACCTGAGTCACAGAGAAACGGTGCAGGAAGAAATAGCTCAATATTCCGTAATGGCTCAAAAGAAATGCTACAAAAAGCAATAGTGGTTGCTCGGCACCCCCAAGCACCCTGATATAACTGCTACAGGCTTCAGATAACTAACACATGGCCATCTGGTCAAACTAGAGATATTACATGCACACACTCACACACAAGACAAGCAAATACATACATTGTTTTCTAACTAGAGAGATGTGGGAAATAACTAACGTGCTAGGCCTTAAGTAGTGGCCCTACTTTCCCCTTGTTAACACAACAAACATTATCAGGGATATTCAATAACCAATGAATGTACGCAAATCTAGCTGATCTAGTTTTGGCTCAGACCACTTTAGTGATTTTAAGTGGTCATGGTGCCTGGTGTCACTTTGAAACGCTGCACATAACCCTTTGCTTGTATGACAGAGTACATAGAAGAATTCCAGCGGATATGTGAATTGCAGGTAAAGTTGCAGGTAGATTCGTAGTAGGCATATGGCAGGCAGCAGAGGATTTGGAGAAAGGAAAGTTAGAGGGTTATTCACTAAACTGCAAACTAAATCCACATTGAAACGCGGATGGAAAAATAGCCAAGCTGTGACTATGGCTGAGTTGGACAACTTTTCTAGATCAGCTTGTTTTACACAGACCTTCTGGTGAGTACATTTTAAGTAACATCCCCACCCATGAAGCAAGTGCATCACCCCAACGCATATGTAAATTAGGATAACAGGCTGCCCAGCTGAGCAACCAATCAGGCTTGCCCATGCACTGAGCACTGCTTTAACGCTCATATATAGACTTCAAATGCCCAGAATTTAACTCTAACCTAAACATATTTGTAGCGGAGCTCCAATACCCCGACTAGGTATCTCTGCTGGTTTCTCCTCGTAGCTGGAAGAAGCGCTGTTTAGTGAATATAACTTTTCCCCCCAGTAACTAGACGACACATAGTTCTGGGAGTACAACTGTTTTTATTAAGAAGAATGCTGCCTGGAATCTCCATTCAATACACACAGTGCCCGCCCAGACGCCTCTGTGTCTGGGGGATAATTAAGTTGCCACTAGCTAAACTAATTATCTACCGGATACAAAAGTGCCTAATACATAAACACCCCAAAATCACAATAAAACAGGAACTCCATATATGAGAAATTCCTAGATATCTCTGATCCGAGCGCCCATGTTGTCAAAATAGTGCCCGGATCCATGAAGAGATGACAAATCGTCACTTGGGTAAAGTTTTTACTGGCTGCACACATGGTCTATGCCCAAAAGAGTTCCAGAGCAATAAGGGCTTTAGCCGGTCAAATATCGGGAGCTCCTGCAGACAATCAAAATGGGGCTCCAGCTGGCTTTCAGGGAGCGTTTAGTTCTTTTAGTCCATACTACCTCACCTCCAAATAGTGCTCTCCTGGCAGGTCGGGAAGCGGGGTAAAACAGGGGGGCAAGTTGACCGGACATTGGACAGGGATGTGGCCGATCCAGAGTTCCACGTGCTTAGGTGCTAGGTACCGCTGGGGATCATTTGGCTATCTGGGACCAAATGCCTGCCAGTTGGGTTTTTGGAGTACTACAGACCTGACTGGTGTATATGTAATAAACTGAGATCATGAACACTATGCCCACATGTTAAGGCGGCCAATTAGGGTTGCCCATACATTGAGCTTTTTTGAAGCTCACAGATATTGATTGAAATGCCCTAAAATTCTTTCCAAGTGTAGTAGTGCATTTAAAGGAACACTAACACTCCAAGTCACATTTCTGCTAGTGAAGCTGGAAGTCTTTCCTGAACTAAACGCTGCCTGATACAGAGCTGCACTCACTGGCTGAGAGAACTCACCTGATGATCTCAGCCAATTAGAGGAGCCCTGCATAGCCCTACCTAGCTCAGTGGAGCTTGCAAGATAATCCAGAGGCAGGCTGCTGGGCTGCAGCTACCTAGGGAGACCCGGGATGCTGCCAAACCGTTCTTAAATGGTTTCACACATTACCCTGGCAGGGTGCCATGAAACTCCTGGTAAAGTATTCACTGCAGTGGGCTGTAGTGGTCTTGGTGCATAGAGTGTCACTTTAGTGACAGCAGGTGACCAACATTCAGTTGGCTGATTGTGAAGATTGTTTTCAGATCATATGTCATGCCTTCATATAGTGTACCCAATACTGCCGCCAGACTGATTTTCCTCTTCAGTCGCTCCTCTCACACCTCACCCCTCTCAGTTCTTACATTGGCTTCCTGCATCCTATAGGAGTCAATTCTAAGTACTAACCCATACCTATAAAGCATTGATCAATTCTAGCCCCTCTTATATCTCTTTACTGATCCATAGGTATGCCCCTTCTCGCTCTCTCCGCTCTGCCCATGACCTTGTCCTGTCCGCTGCTCGTACCCATACGACCAACTCACGCTTGCAGGACTTTGCGCGGGCGGCCCCCTTCCTATGGAATAGCCTGCCTGTCTGCCGCCATCAGACCCTCCCCTAGTCTTCAATCATTTAAAAAGTGCCTTAAAACCCATCTCTTTAGAAGCTTATGGCCTCCCAGAGTAACATCTACCTCACATACCTGTCTCTTGCTTTCTCCTAAAGGGCAGGACTCTCTCATCCAGCTCTGCTTCATTCCCACCTTATTTGATTGATATTTCCTGTCCTAACGCGTCTTATACCCCACCTCCTATAGACTGTAAGCTTGTTTGAGCAGAGTCCTCTTCCACCTATCAATCCTGTAAGTTTTATTGTAATTGTCCTATTTATTGTTAAATCCCCCCTGTTATATTGTAAAGCGCCATGGAATCTGTTGGCGCTATATAAATGGCGATAATAATAATAATAATAATAATCTTTATGAACACTGTAGTGAATAGAATATATTTCAATATTTCCTAGATTTTGAACACTAATAAAAACTGTGCTTTAAGTATCCATTTCATTATTTGTTTAAATGTAAAGAGAAAGGTTATAATTCTGAGTTGGTCCTAAACTTCCAAGCTGTAAAGAAGCATGGGTAAAACAGCACAGTCAAACATATCTGATCACAAAGCAAAGATGAGGCAAGGAACATGACATAGTGCCACCTCCCAGTGAGAATCAATATTGCAGCAAGCCTGCTCTCCTGAAGCTAATATGTATGTAATTTGACAGTGTAAAGAACAAGACAAAGTATTGAGCATGTAGGGGCGTGATCTATGCCCCAAATATGCTTCATTAACTCCTTCCAGCATGCTATGCTGTCCTACAAAAGGAGGGCTTTAATGCTATTAGGGCGGCAAAAAGCATCCCCGTAGCGATCGGGCCCTCCATGCAGGACAAATACTTACCCCTCCTCACCGGATCCGATCTGTTAGACTGCCTGACAACTGAGGCAGTTGCCCTGTAGCCAATTCCGCAGATCCGAGTCATGTGATTGATATATATATATATATATACTTTATTCAAATTAAGTTCTTATGTAAGTGTTTCTTAAACTTATTCTGGAGATTCAGTTGGGAGTAATAAAGGTATGGTTCGCAAAAACTTCTATCTCCTACTTTTGCGCATTTACAAGAATACTTTTAAATATATTCTGTGGAAATTACTTTCTGTAAAGTTGATATGTGAGTTCATCAGCCATGAATTGTCACATTTCTCATACCATCGCTGAAAGCCAAAGAAATGCTACAATGGACATGAGGCCACAACCAAGGAAGAGTAGTTGTTGGATATAGGCTTTCAGGGAGTCTAGTCTACATGGCCAAAGGTGGTTTTTATCAGATTAGAAATCTGTGCATTCCAACACATATCCAGCGTGTTGTAACTTGGATAGGACATCCTGTGAGATGTATTTTAGCTGCATACTTAAAATAAAATCACAGCTGAAGTCCTGACATGTTTATGTACAAAAGTTGCTCAACCCAGTTACATAACTAACCTCCTACATGGCCCTACAACCTCCTACATGGCCCTGTCATAATAAAAGTTAGAGGGAAGATTTTCTCTCTTATTCCAATATCGTATTATAGAGGCCTACAAATCAAACCTCTCTTCTACTTGTAGAAAGGTACCCTGCTACCCACCTAGTTAATATATTTTTTCAATATCTGTCCCTTCTTAGGGCTGAATCATAACCATTGTACTCAATGTGTCCCTCCAGTAGACAGCTGCATTCTTTTACCTGAAGCCACCACATTTTCTTCCATCGAAAGGAGAAGAAAAAATAGGGAGATGCATAGAAACTGGGGATAGGGGAGGTGGTCTCCCTCAGGTTAAAGATAGTAGTCGGGTGCACCTGCCTACTGACACATTTCTAACAGGATTATCGAATGGCAGTTGCGATGTCAGGCTATAATGGAGTGGGGATTACTCTGTGGAATAGTTGAAAGCCCATTTGTGCCTTGTAGTCATGCTAGAAATAAACCACAACTGCTAAGTAACCTAGGTGTGCTTCTAGAAGGACATGTCAGGAGCACTGGCCCAGAAACGTAAAAGCTGGTGTTTGTTTTAGTTTCAGAACTAATAACGGGAGGGGCCTGGTGCAATAATTTTTTGGGCATCTATATCGTACAAGTGGCTAAAAGTTAAAAAAAATAATAGCGACAGCACTGTCAGTAGTTTTGCACCATCTGTGTTTAATAATTATATACAATGTTTTATCAAAAAGAATATAATGAAATTTCTTTCATTTTAAAGGATAAGTATGTTTTATGCATATCATATTTAAACACTGAATCTAAGCAAAACAATTTTACAGAAATACTCCAAAGTCCAAACAACTTGTGCTCTGAACGTAGCCCAAGGAGGTTCCCTTGTTCTTCTCACATTGAGTGTAATTTACCATAACTGTTGTGGCTTCCCATGACTGACGCAGTGCCCAGTGCTGAACTAGAGGCCCTAGCCTTATGGGAAATTTTCCAACCAAAAATTATGGGCGCAAAAGATTATCGAAAAACATTTAATTTATTTCTTGGTTTGGAGGGGGCACATGACAGCAACTGCAAACAGGGAATAACTCTATACATAACCGAAACAGGTAGAAAATTAATGTTTTTATTCAATTACAACTACCACCACATCCACCTACCAATTCATGCTGCCAGTTGTTGAATGCCAAAATAATCTATTATGCACTCAAATACTCTGCATATTAATGTTAGGCTCTGTAATACACTGCTAAGAAGCATGGACCTTGCAGGTGTCCCAGTGTTTTGAGGGGAATAATGGTGTTCCAGTAAAAAATATCTAATTGTTGCTGACATTATAATGGTTATGCTGTGAACTCCAGATTGCTGCAAAGTAAATTTTGAAATAAATATGAAAGCTAAAATAGATATAGCCAAGATGCTCCACGTTCCTGTGCCCAGTGTTCTGTTTTGGTTTCTGTAAAGCCACTTGAGCTCAGTGGGGCATACAGAGTGAGTGGATGTTCAGTTTTATCTTTATCTTTCAAGGAGCTCAAAGCATGTTCTTCTGAGCTCTAATGACAAACCTGGTAGAGGAACAAGCAGAGCTTCTGTCTTGGTCCCACTTGGTTGCACTACATTCGTAAGTGGTGATAAGGGAGAAGGACATGATAGACACACAAAGTATGAGGGGGACACTCCAAAAATGTTTACAATTCTGGGGGAATTGCTTACCTCTGGGCACAGCCGAATCAGCCGGTATCCCAGTGATAAGAGGTTCTCAATTGGTACGTGTCCCTTTTAAATTGTAAGGCTATCTCTAGAACTCAATGGACTAATAGGTGGCAGATGTAGAAACAAACTGCCTACCCAAAAAGGCCTGGTATCTAAATATAAAAAGCTCCTCTGTGGGTGTCTAATATAGAAATAGTGCAGAGAGCTTAAAAAACAAAAAACTCTGGGGGGCGGAGCCTAGCTTCCAAGCTGAACAGACGTGCAGAAAACAAGCTCCTGACCAAAACTGCCATTTGGGCACAAAAAACAACAAATCTCGAGCACGTCTTCGCTCTGGAGGACATCAAGCATAGAGGGGACACCCGGGGGAACATTTTAACACCCGAATCAAGTTTGTCAGTAACCGGGAGCCCTGAAACCCTGCCGAGGCCTACCTGGGACCGAAACGGGGAGAGGCGTCCGCTCTCCTCGCTAGAGCATAGGCCTACAAACTACTCTCACCTCCCGACTCCTACCCCCCCCCTCTGGACCGGCAGGGGTCATCCCGGTCTAAACAGGGCAACTGGACCACAAGCTACTAAACTAGAGCCAAGAGGCCAGACCGGGGAAACCTGGTGAACCGCGCGGCACCTCAAGATGGCCGCCGCAACGCAATCCCAGTGCATCCCTGCAAGCCAGACAGACCAGAGCTGGAAGGAGGCCTTTGAGGCTCGCTTTGACGCTATTTGCCAAGCCTTCTGGGACCGCATTGCACAGCGTGAATCCCTGACTACACCGTCCGAGAAGGAACCCACCCACCAGGCAGCAGCGGACTCATGTCCATTTTCTGGGCTGGGAGCCCAACTGGAGAAACCTCCAGGCCGCAGTCCAACTACCCGCGGGGCAGACCACGAGTCGGAAACCCCGGGGACCCACGATCCAACCTCACGTCGAAGGTGGATCCACGGACAGAGGGCGCCAGCTCCCAAAACAGCCCGGAGCCGTATGGACGGGGACCCGTTCCGCTACACACAACTTCTATACTACGAGCAGGGCAACCCACACTCCCGCATACCGGAGAAAGGCATCGATATGACCGACCGGGATCCAGACCTTCCACGGTGGCATGCAAAGGGCATTGGCTGAAGACGGCTAATTATACACTTAATGGCCCATCTACTAAAGCCAAACACTGGTCTGGACTCTGACAAACCCAATGTGGACACTGTTAACCTATTAATAAGCGGTATTTTTCCTTGTCCACTGCGTAACCCTGTATAACCCTGTATTAGCATGTATACCTGTATTACACCTAACCAACGCTGTAGCTTCAAGCAGATAAGCAAACTATTTTACATTCAGTGCTGACGCTTTCTAGCATAACCAACTGTTACTAGTTTGACTAGCATCTTCACTGTATGACCCTCTTGTATCTAAAAACATAAAATGGTGCATTGTTCCTATATACCCCATGTTACTTATGTTTTGAATCATGCAAGTGGACTGCCTTTGGGGCACCACATAAAATGCACTGCAAAAAAATAAATAAATAAAAAAAAATAAAACTCTTTAATGAACCCTCATAAGGGAGGAACTCAAAACAAAACAAACATAAATAAATAAAATAGGATTTGATCGATGGTTGTAACAGATCTAAGATAGTGAATCACTGCAATGGATACAAGGTTAAATGCAGAATTGCTAAATATTGTTACAATAACAGTGATCAGACAAATTAGATACAGTGATAATAGGGTACTAAGTAGTCCTTAGATACACAATCTCTAAATAGAAGGACAAATACCCCAAATACAGAGAGAGTAGAAAAAAAGCCTGGAGATCTATACAGAACTATACAGTAAACCAAAAGATGCAGTAGTAAAAAAATCAATGCACCTAATCAAACCTATGATTCTAGTGACGATGCCCTGTCACTATATAGGCCATTTATTCATCATTGGGCTCGCTATATAGATGACATTTTGATCCTGTGGACAGGCACCAGGGAACTGTTTGAGAATTTTGTATCTGCACTCAATGTCAATGAGTGCAATTTACATTTCACTTCAGAGTTTGGGGGAAATAAACTCAATTTTCTGGACCTCACTATCACGGTTCACGACAATACCATCACCACCACTCTGTATAAAAAGCCCACTTCTTCCAACAGTTTCCTCCGTTGGGATAGTTTCCATCCTCCACCCCTGAAACGTGGCATTCCAACTGGGCAATACCTTAGAGCCCGGAGGAACTGCAGTGACATTGAAGATTTTAAATTTCAAGCTGATATACTTCGACAACAGTTTAAATCAAAGGGTTATCCTAATAAATGCTTGAAAAAAGCTTACAGGAGAGCCCTTGAGGTGGATAGGGGTACTCTTTTATCCTCAAAACAACTAGATACACCTACCAAAACTCAGACTCGTCGTATGATTGCCACATACGACTCAGGATGGGAGGCTGTTAAGTCTGAGATTCAAAAATGTTGGCCTTTTTTGTTGGAAGACATTCACCTTAAAAAGGTTTTAGGTCCACGAGTGGATATGACCGCACGCAGAGGCAAAAATCTTAGGAACCTATTAGTTCCCAGCCATTTTCATCTCCCACCTGTACGTACCTGGCTTCATACCCCTACGGTGGGTTCGTATCAATGTGGCCACTGTGTTGCATGTAAATTTATCAGACGTGACTCCAAGATCATCATGGATAGTGAAGGAAAAAAGACCTTTAGGATAAAATCCTTCTTTAACTGTAACACCGCTGGCATAGTTTACCTCCTTACATGCGCCTGCAGACTACTGTATGTAGGGAAAACCTTTAAACCTTTTAAGGAGCGCATCAAGGAGCATGTAAGATCTCCTAAACTGCCCATCGATACCCCCATTGGCCGCCATCTAAAAGAATGCCATGCGGGTAATCCACAGGGTCTTCGATTCTGTGGACTGGAATTGGTGAGAAGGGACAAACGCAGGGGCAATTATGATAGATTCCTGAGACAAAGGGAAAGCTCATGGATCTATCAACTTAAAACGCTCCAACCTAAAGGCCTAAATGAAGGTTTCTCCTTTGCTCCCTTTATTTAAATATTCTCCTATTATGTTTATCAGCAATTTTCCACCAGTAGCCTTCCTTTTTTGTTGCTTGTTCTCTATCACGTAGCAAGTCTATTCTAAATATCTATATTTACCTCTATAGTCCTCATAATATGGCAATATTATTTATTGCCTATTGTCACTTTATTATTACCTTTATGCCTTGATATGTTTAATGGAGTACTCCTCCATTTTCTGGTTATGTCATCACAATTCTCTACGAAAATTCTCTAAGAATTAATAACTATTCTCCCTCCTTGTTTGGAGTAGTAGGATGGGGCATACTTATATATGTTCCATCTATTCGTTTATACTCATTTTTATTTCTCTACATTATATGCTGCCTCTTTAAGATGTGCTCAATATACTATTCAGATCATAGACTGGCATGTTTAGGGTTAATTTTACCCTTATTTAGCTGCAATTCGGCAATCTGTGATGTTGGTTAACAGTATGTGCTTCACTATATGATACTGATCGAGACATGCTAATATTCACTTTGAATCTACTATTTATCTTGTATTTGGGTATTCATTTGCCGATACCAATATATGTGTGACCGATTTTCTCTTGGTCACAGTTCCAACACATCCAGTTTATATGTGCGAGATATATTTCTCGCTAGACCTTCAGCCGATATTTCTATGTGTGTGACCTATTTTCGTTTGGTCACAGCCTCATTCAGTCTACATGCGAGTGAAATATTCCGCTAGATCCCGGGCGTGTGAGGGTTAAATTTCCTCAACATTTACGGAGCTGTATTGGCTCCCCCGCACACTAATCTCATGGAGCCTGATGATTCGCCGATACTTACCTACGTCACGGCTAGGGGCGGAGCTTCAGCACATTTAAAAAGAGGCGCCCATCCACGGTGCAAACTGCTCTTGAGAAAGGCGACCTGTGTCGCCGAAACGCGCGTTGAGCGTTTATCTTTTGTGGATAATTTTATTTAGGATTTCTTTGGCGTTTTTACTACATAGAGGATTAGATATTAGCCTATGATCATTACTATACTAGGGACTCCTTTCCCCAAATCTCCTATAGAATCATAGGTTTGATTAGGTGCATTGATTTTTTTTACTACTGCATCTTTTGGTTTACTGTATAATTCTCCAGGCTTTTTTTCTACTCTCTCTGAATTTGGGGTATTTGTCCTTCTATTTAGAGATTGTGTATCTAAGGACTACTTAGTACCCTATTATCACTGTATCTAATTTGTCTGATCACTGTTATTGTAACAATATTTAGCAATTCTGCATTTAACCTTGTATCCATTGCAGTGATTCACTATCTTAGATCTGTTACAACCATCGATCAAATCCTATTTTATTTATTTATGTTTGTTTTGTTTTGAGTTCCTTCATTAAAGAGTTTTTTGTTTTTTAAGCTCTCTGTGCACTATTTCTATATTAGACACCCACAGAGGAGCTTTTTATATTTAGATACTAGGCCTTTTTGGGTAGGCAGTTTGTTTCTACATCTGCCACCTATTAGTCCATTTTTTTCTCTATTTATTTAGGGGTTAAGCCCCACAGTATCTATCAACCACTACATCTCTGGTGGATGGACTTGTTCCATTTCTAGCCAGCGCTGTCCTTTCCTATCTCTAGAACTCACTTACAAGAAAAAGTGGGAGTATGTATATAGGGTGTATGTCCAAGGCTATATAACTGCCACAGTGCTTCAGTGCTTGAGCATCGAGCAACAATATATCCAGCACACATTCCAAAGTGTGTATCTCATAACAACACTCTTTGTCAGAGGATGGAATCCATTCCTACTGCAAGCAAGTAGATTTGAAATAATGGACCATTGTCTCTGATTTGTCAGCATTTAAAGGACCACTCTAGGCACCCAGACCACTTCAGCTTAATGAAGTGGTCTGGGTGCCAGGTCCAGCTAGCTTTTACCCTTTTTTTTTTATAAACATAGCAGTTTCAGAGAAACTGCTATGTTTATACTGAGGGTTAAGCCAGCCTCCTGAGCCTCTAGTGGCTGTCTCATTGACAGCCGCTAGAGGCGCTTGTGTGCTTCTCACTGTGAAAATCACAGTGAGAGCACGCAAGCGTCCATAGGAAAGCATTATGAATGCTTTCCTATGCGACCGGCTGAATGCGAGCGCGGCTCCTGCCGCGCATGCGCATTCAGCCGATGACGTCGCGAGGAAGAAGAGGAGGAGGAGGAAAGCTCCCCGCCCGGCGCTGGAGAAAGAGGTAAGTTTAACCCCTTCCTCCCCCCCAGAGTCCGGCGGGAGTGGGTCCCTGAGGGTGGGGGCACCCTCAGGGCACTCTAGTGCCAGGAAAACGAGTATGTTTTCCTGGCACTAGAGTGGTCCTTTAAGAAAGGTTTGCCTTAGTGCTACAATTTCTTCCCATTGCACAATATACCGTAAGCTGTGATAATTTGGGTGTTCAAAATATTACAGCCTGGACAACTATCCAAAAGGTCGGAATATTTTTGACGGAGCTCTCGAACTTCAACCCAGTAACTCCACCTATTCTACTTCATAGTCGCTTTTAGGGACTCTGGAATGCTTCAGCCCCAGTTGCTGGGTCTTGACTGTGGGCTCTTAAGAACTATTTTACCTGTCCAGGCTGCATCTCTCTCCTTCCTTCTATTCCTCTGTAGCTCTCTTTCCAGGCAGGTATCCACACCTCTGCCAGCACGGTGACTAACTCTCAGGGCCGGACTGGGCATTAAAAGCAGCTCTGGAATTTTTTTTTTACCAGCCCCATAATGCGTCGCGCCAGCATAGTGTGCAGATACAGAGTTAGAAAAGAGAACTTAAAATTAAAAATTATTACTCCAACGTAAAAAAAAGCACTCATATGCTTCAAAATAAACAAAAGTGCTGATTTATTTTAAGAAGACGTGCCTTTGCATGTAATTCAAGGATTTTACTATTACCATGACGTAAAGTCATGATTTTATTAATGACACGGAGGCGAGTATTATGCTGCACTCTTTCTTTATTTCCCTCAGCAGCAAAGAAAAAACTTTATAAATATAACAGTAGTAACATTAACAGTCTTAGGTGTATTCTTCCTAGTAACAGGAACAGCCAATCAGGAACAGCCAATCAGGTTCCACTTCTCCAGCATAATAGGCTCTGTCAGCCAATCCTGTTCCTCTTTATTTGCAGTCCCGAAGTAGTAAAGTGTCCAACCGAACATGAAACTGTACATGAAGGAGTTTTCCGTTTCGATGTAGGGTAGATTAGGCTGTAAAAGAGGAGAAATATGGTAATATCTTAGCATCAAACTGGGTGTATGCATAATCATAGGTATTTGAGCTAGTGTTTGGTCAATGTTTGTCCAAGGGGATATTATTTAATCTGTACATACTGGTGAACTTATAGACAAAGACTATCATAGTGAAGACTCACCTGGTTGCAAGTATAACTGTAATTTAATAGTCTGTTAAAATGACTTACCGTAGGTTAACTTACCCAACTCCCGTCTACCTTTCCACCGTCGCCGGGTGGGAGGGAGGGATAATACTCGCCTCCATGTCATTAATAAAATCATGACTTTACGTCATGGTAATAGTAAAATCCTTGAATTTTATTAAGACACGGAGGCTCCTATTATGCTGGTTTAAAGCTGAGAAACTACCGTTCCTGCGAAGTGTTGTATTGGTTTGAAGTAGAAATCACGGAAGGTGGTTTCTGAGGACCAGTCGGCCGCTTTCAAAATGTCTTCCAGGCGACAACCCATGGCAGAGGCCTTGGAAGCCATTGCTCCTCTTATGGAGTGAGGAGCAAATATGGAGGTGTCAATTCCTGCCGTAGTCATGAGCCACTTGACCCAGCGGGCTAGAGTTGTGGTAGACACCGGTAGGTGTGGTCTTTGGAAAGAGATGAAGAGTTCATGTTTATTTGGGTCCCGCAACGTCATGGTGCGCATTTCGTAGAGTTGTAGGCATTTAACCGGGCATAAGAGAGGCTTGTCAGGAAAGGCTGGGTATGTCACTTTCTTTGTCGAGCTTTTAGTTCTCCGTGATATATCAAAAGTGACCCCTTCTGGCGTGTAGGACCGTGCGGTGATGTCTAACGCTCTAACATCTGAGACCCTTTTGCAGGATATGAGGCATAGGAGCATGACCAGTTTTGCCGACAGTTGTTTCAACGATAGTGATGCATTATCCGGCCAAGATTCGAGGAAAAGGAGGATAGTGGAGACGTCCCATAGCACTGAATAGCGTGGTAGTGGGGGTCGTGCAAATCTGATGCCACGTATGAGACGGCATACCAATGGGTGGCGTCCTATCGGTGCGCCATTGATGCCTTGGTGTGCGGCCGAAATGGCCGATCTGTAGAGGTTCACCGTACGGTATGCTCTGCCGTTTTCAAATAATGAAGTTAAGAACTGCAGGATCGAATTCAGAGGAGCCGATATGGGATCCAGGTTCCGTTCCATGCTCCAATTGTGCCATTTGCTCCAAGCAGATTTATAAGCTTGTCTCGTGCCGGGTGCCCATGCGCTCTCGAGAAGTTGGAGAGTTGATTCCGAAACCCCTTCGATTGAGTAGGGTTCCCGGAAACCAGCCATGCCGTGAGATGCAGTAATTCCTGTTGAATCAAGGGGTGAGGGGACCCGTCCGGGTCTTGGAGGAGATAGTCGAAGTGTGGGAGAGTGCGGGGTATGTCTACCGCCATTTCCAACAGAGAAGGAAACCATGGTTGAGACGGCCATAATGGTGCCACGAGCACTGTTGTTCCCATCTGTTGCCGTAGGTGTAATAGGCATCGGGGAATCAACGCAAAGGGAGGAAACGCGTAGTTCCTTGTGTAGGACCAGTCTTGGGTAAATGCATCTGTTGCCAGTGCTTCTGGGTCTGGTTTCCAACTGAAAAATCTGGGGAGTTGTTTGTTCAAGCGGGAGGCGAACAAGTCCTTGTCCAGAGGGCCCCATAGGGATTGGATGTCTTGAAAGACCCTGGGATCCAAGTGCCAGTCGCTGGAATCCCTGAGGTGCCTTGAGTACCAATCCGCCGTTGTATTGCAGAGGCCCGGGATGTACTCCGCTGTGACTGAGATGCCCTGTGCCAGGCAGAACTGCCAAAAGTCTCGTGCCAGATTCGCCAGGACCTTGGATTTCGTCCCGCCCAAGTGATTTATATAGCGGACTGCCGATATGTTGTCCATTTTCAATAGGATGGCACATCGGGCTTGAGTCGTTGAGAAACTGCGGATTGCAAAAGAACCGGCCAGAAGTTCTAGGCAATTGATGTGAAGCGTAGATTCCATTTCGGACCATCTGCCACCTGTAGAGATATTGCCACAGCGTGCACCCCAACCGTGCAAGCTCGCATCGGATTCTATTACTATGTCTGGTGTGGTGCCGAAAATGGCCCGGCCATTCCATGCTTCCATATGGGAGAGCCACCATCTGAGTTCTGTTTTTGCCTCTGTGTCCAGAGAGATCATGTCCGTGTATGAGGACCCGTCTCTCAGATGAGAGGCTTGTAGGCGCTGTAGCGCTCGATAGTGTAGAGGGCCCGGGAAGATGGCCTGGATGGAGGCCGCCAAGAGGCCAATCACTCTCGCCAATTGTTTTAGGGAGATCAGGGGAATCTTCAGAGTGCGTCTGATTTCCTTCTTTATGGTGGCCAATTTCGCAGTCGGCAAGTGTAGTGTCTGTAGAGTAGAGTCCACGACGAGGCCCAAGAACTCTATGCGTTGTGTAGGGGTCAGGATGGACTTTTTCCCATTGATAAGGAAACCCAGGTTCTGCAAGAGATTCTGAGTCCACGTCAGATGGGTCTTGATAATGTGGTTGGATTGACCCATGATGAGGATGTCGTCTAAGTAGATTATTAGACGAACCCCTCGACTTCGAAGTAGGGCCACCACGGGTTTCAGGAGCTTCGTGAAACACCATGGGGCTGAGGATAGTCCGAATGGGAGGCAGGCGAATCTCCATTTTCTTCCTTGCCATATGAATTGGAGGAAGTTTTGGTGTTGAGGTGCGATTGGTATAGTGAGGTAGGCATCCTGTAGGTCTAACTTGACCATCCAATCCGACGGTTGGAGGAGATCTCGGAGGCAGTGTATGCCTTCCATTTTGAAATGGTTGTAGGCAATAAAAGTGTTGAGCTGTTTCAAGTTTATCACTGGGCGGACGCCGCCGCCTTTCTTGGCAACTAAGAATAGGTTGCTCACATAGCCTGGGGTAGTCATCGGGATCTCTAAGATGGCTTGTTTGTGTGCCAATTCTGAGACCTCCTTGGAAACAAGGGAGGCGTCTTGTTGGGAGAATAACATTCCCCGTGGCGGGGAGATTTGTACTGGGAGGGACAAGAACTCTAAGGAATACCCTCTTACCGTGTTCAATACCCAGGCATCTGATGAAATGTGTGACCATACATGGAAAAAATGTCGGAGTCTGCCCCCCACTGCCCCTAGGGAAGAAGGAAGTAGGAGATGACTTACCATAAGGTCGTCTGCTTGGTCTGGTGCCACGTGATCCACAAGCAACCCATGGCCGCCCACGTTGTGCGAAGAAGGCCGGGGTGTTGCGGTGCTCCGTGAAGGAGGTTTGTCCAGTGTAGGAGCCTTGGTTCTGTCGGAATGAACCCCTGTTAACACGGCCGGACAGACGGCTCCTGGCTCTTCCGGCCCCACCAAAAACCTTAGGGTGGAAAACTCTGCGCATGTTTGATTGCGCCTTGTCTAGGGCAGTAAATGTATGTACAAAGGAGCCAAGCTCCTTGACAAAATTGTCTCCGAACAGGAGACCACGGGCCTGGGTGCCCGGCTCGGTAATAGCCATATTTACCAATTTTGGCTCTATCTTTAATAAGATCGCCTTGCGACGCTCTGTGGCTATCGCACAGTTGGCATTGCCGATCAGGCAAATTACTCTTTGAATCCAACCACTTATGGCGGTACGATCTAAGTCTTGGTCGTTTTCGACCATATCAAAAATTTTGGTTGCTGGGCCCAATATATCCAGTAATTTATCCTGGCAATTGCGCAGGGAGAAATCAAGGCCCTTATTAGGCTTCCAGCCAGTCTTGCCCAGGAATTGGACGATTTTTGGGTCTACTGCAGGTGTTCTGCAGGCCTCGTCCGGGACAGTAGGGCGTGGGCATTCTGCCCGTAGCTTATTGCGTGTTGCCTTATTTAAAGGTTTGCGAGTCCTTGATGCAACGTATTTGGCCACATGGGCCGAAGGGGACCAGTCTGCTGACCTTGGATGACGTAGGTCATCGGGGTCGAACAGGGGTTCCCCATAGGGGTCAACTAATTTGTTTGCATCGTCTGGGACCTTAAGCTCCATGTCAAACGATTCAGATGGAGGCGTATTATGCTCTCTGAGGCCATGGTCTTCGACCGGATCATCGGATTCGGGATCTGATGGATCCTCAGTATCCATGCAGTTTTCCTCTTCAATCTCGCTGAGATCTGACTCAGAATCTAGTTGGGCTTTTGCCCGTTTCCATAACCTAGCCGATTTTGCCCGGCTAGTGGCTCTTTTGCGCGGTGGTATGTTAGGCGCGCCATCTGTGACAGGTTTGTAGCTGTCCATCTGTGAGATTGAAGAGTGTTTGGTTTTTGCAGTGGCCTTACGGCCAGTGTGAGGCTGTGAAGGGACCACTACTGGCAAGGCCTGGGTAACGGTCGGCTGAGCCGATTTCTGTGCCTCAAGCAGAGCCTGTGTAAGCGTCTGTGAGAAAGATTCAGACATCAATACCATGGCCGATGTGAGGGCCTTAGTCATAACATGAGACATAGTGTCGTCAATCAGAGACTGCATATCAGCAGTGGGAGCAAAATCAGCGGGGTTAGCCGCTCCAATTTCAGATACCCCTGTGGGTGTTTTAACACTCCCTGGTTTGGTGACAAGGGACCCAGAAGGAGTGGGTAAATCTTTCTCACCAGGCATGCTTAGTATGACACTGGTATTAATAATAAAATCTGAGCTGAAACTAAAATGGGTTGATTAACCCAAAGGAAAACAATATACCTTTAAGAACAAAATTAATTACTCACATAAACTTTAAACTAACAGCAGTATTGAAGATTCACAGGTAAGTAGGAAAATAGCAAGGAGGGAGCAAAGAGCCGTCCGACCGCCACTACAGCTTTAACCCAACTCCGAGGACCGGACGTTGGGGGTGGAGCTGTGTGAGAGCGCGGGAAGGCAAAGAAAATGGCTGCCGCGGGCGGCAGAAAAGGAAAGAATAGGAAGATTTTACCGGTAAGTTGTGTTGCGAGCAGGGAACCGGCATCTGAGCTCCGTGTCAGGGACCAGGAACCAGACAGAGACAGAAGTAGATGCAAACACACCTTTATTAATAAATAACAAATAATAAACAAAAGCAAAGTCCAGGAATCAAGCAGGGGTCAGTCACCAGAGCGGGTAGTCAGACAAGCCAGGATCAGGAGCACGGAGAGCAGCGGAGTCAGGAACAAGGCCGGAGTCAGGAACCAGGATCAAACAGGAAACACAGGAACAAGGAGACTTCTGGGAAACAGGAAACCACGCAAGGGCAAGGAGGTTCTGGGCTTAGCTGCTTAAATAGGCAGAACTGATTAGCAGCAGGGTTGATTACTACTCACAGGTGAGTAACCGTGGCAACAAGCAGAAGCAGCTCATAGTAATTGCAGCTGCACACTCAATCACTGAAACAGAAAGGTTTGCTGTTTAAAACAGCAAAGAAACCCTGACAGTACCTCCCCCTCAACGATTCCCCCCATCTCTGTTGGTGGGTCCGGGCTTCATGGGGAAGCGGGCGTGATAGGAACGAAGGAGGGATGGTGCATGGACATCAGAGGCTGGAACCCAGGAGCGTTCCTCTGGACCGTATCCTTTCCAGTGCACCAAGTATTGGATCTGTCCTCTGAAGACCCGTGAGTCAATGATGCTGCGTATTTCATATTCCTCATGATTGTCAATCAGAACAGGACGTGGACGTGGCACTGAGTTGGTGTAGCGATTACAAACCAACGGTTTCAAGAGGGAAACATGGAAAACATTTGAGATGCGCATGTTAGCAGGAAGGTCAAGTGCGTAAGCTACAGGGTTAACCCTTCGAAGTATACGAAATGGCCCAACGTATCGGGGTGCCAGTTTTTGTGAGGGAACACGGAGGCGTAGGTTGCGGGAAGACAGCCATACCCTCTCTCCGACCTGATAGGTAGGTGCAGGAAGGCGTCTGCGGTCGGCCTGGAGTTTGTAGTTCTGCATTGCGCGTTGCAAAGAACTCTGAACCTGCACCCAAGTGGAACGGAGTTCCCTGAGATGTCCCTCCAATGCCGGTATCTCCTGTGGCAAGAACGTATCAGGCAACATGGACGGTTGAAACCCATAGTTTGCCAGGAACGGGGATAGCCGGGAGGAGGCATTAATCGCACTATTGTGGGCAAACTCTGCCCAGGGTAGCAGATCAGACCAGTTGTTCTGGTGGTCAGAAATGTAGCAACGCAGAAACTGTTCCAGTGTTTGGTTAGCTCGTTCCGCTGCACCATTGGATTGCGGGTGGTAGGCCGAGGAGAAGGAAAGCTGAATTCCCATTTGCGTACAAAAAGCTCTCCAAAATCTGGACACGAACTGGCTACCCCTATCTGAGACTATCACTTTGGGTAACCCATGCAAACGAAAGATCTCCCGACCAAAAATTGTTGCAAGTTCCTGGGAAGTTGGTAGTTTTTTCAAGGGAATGCAATGCGACATCTTCGAGAATCGGTCAACAACCATGAGAACGACTGTATTGCCACGAGAGACCGGAAGATCTACGATAAAATCCATGGACAAGTGGGTCCAGGGTCGTTCACCATTAGGTATGGTTTGCAGGAGACCCACTGGAGGGCGTCGTGGGGTTTTGTTTTGAGCGCACACAGGACAGGCAGCTACAAAAGCGGTGACATCCGAACGGAGACTAGGCCACCAAAATTGCCGGGATACGGACCAGATTAACTGGTTTTTGCCTGGATGTCCAGCTGCTTTGGAGTCGTGGTATGTACTCAATAGTTTCGTACGGAGGTTAATAGGTACAAAACAACGGCCATTAGGTTTCTCTGGAGGAGCATTACTTTGTGCAGCCAGAATCTCCTCGCCTAGGGGTGAGGTGAGGTTAGTACGGATGGTTGCCAGTATATGGTCCGGAGGAATCACAGGAGTAGGGGTTATCTCCTCTCTAGATGGAGGGGAGAACTGTCGAGACAAGGCATCAGCCTGGATGTTTTTTGTACCGGGCAAGTAAGAAACCACATAATTGAATCTTGATAGGAAGAGAGCCCATCTAGCTTGCCGGGGGGAAAGTCGCTTAGCTTCAGAAAGGTATGTTAGATTCTTGTGGTCTGTGAGTATGAGGATTGGCACTGAAGTACCCTCAAGAAGGTGCCTCCATTCTTTGAGAGCTAAAATTATGGCTAGAAGTTCTCTATCACCAATTTGGTAGTTGCATTCCGCCGGGTTCAATTTCCTCGAGAAATACCCGCACGGATGCCTGGAACTCTCTGGGTTAGGACGTTGAGACAGGAGGGCGCCCACTCCTGTCTCAGACGCATCGACCTCAAGAATGAATGGTAAGGCAGGGTTAGGGTGTGCCAGTATAGGGGCAGCAGCAAAGGCGACTTTGAGAGACTCAAAGGCAGTAATGGCTTCCTGTGACCAATGCTGTGGATCAGCATCTCTCCTGGTCATGTCCGTGAGAGGTTTAACCAAGGAAGAAAAGTTGCGTATGAACTTCCGATAATAATTGGCGAAGCCCAGAAACCGTTGTATAGAGCGAAGACCCGTAGGTCGAGGCCATTTAAGTACAGCCGAAAGTTTCTCCGGATCCATAGAGAATCCAGTATCTGAGATAACATATCCCAAGAATGTAACCTGTTTGCAGTGAAACTCACATTTCTCCAATTTGCAGAACAGACTATTTTCTCTAAGTCTCTGTAGAACACGAGAAACGTCTGCGTGATGGTTCTCGAGAGATGTGGAGTGGATCAGAATATCATCAAGATAAACCACCACACATTGCTGCAGCATATCTCGCAGGACGTCATTTATAAATTCTTGGAAAACCGCCGGAGCATTGCAAAGACCAAAGGGCATTACTAGGTATTCGTAATGGCCGCTCCTGGTGTTAAATGCGGTTTTCCATTCGTGGTCCTCTTTTATCCGGACGAGATTATATGCCCCTCTCAGATCAAGTTTGGTGAAGACCGTTGCTCCCTTGAGGCGGTCAAATAATTCCGTGATTAATGGAATGGGGTAGGCATTCTTAATAGTAATGCGATTGAGACCCCTATAGTCGATACAGGGTCTCAACTCGCCATCTTTTTTCTTTACAAAGAAAAAGCCGGCCCCGGCAGGAGAAGATGACTTCCGAATAAAACCCTTAGACAGTGTATCGGTAACATACTCCTCCATGGCTCGATTTTCTGCTACAGACAGTGGGTAAATCCGGCCCCGGGGAGGATTGGTACCCGGTTGGAGTTCGATACCACAGTCATACGGACGGTGTGGTGGCAGAACGCTGGCTTGACCCTTGTCAAATACATCTTGGAATTCTTGGTACTCAGCGGGTAAGGAAGAGGCAGAACATGCGCCCAAAACTTTGACCGGTTTCTGGAGACAGGACAATGTGCATTGCTGGGACCATGATAATATCTCAGCTTTGCGCCAATCAATTGTGGGGTTATGCTTCTGTAACCAAGGGTATCCCAAAACAACCTGGTAATATGGAGAGGAAATGACCTGGAATTGGGTCGTCTCATGATGTAGAGCCCCTACAGCCAGAGATATGGGCACGGTTTCTTGGGTCACGTGGGTTGGCTGTATTGGTCTGCCATCGATGGCTTCGAAGGCTAGTGGGGAGTTGCGAGACTGTAAGGGTATAGAGTGCTTTGCTGCAAATGCACAATCTATAAACAAGCCTGCGGCCCCAGAATCAAGTAACGCCCGGGTTTCAATGGATGAATCAGACCAGGAGAGGATAACAGGCACCAAGGGTTTGTGCACACATATCTCTGGGTCTGCAGAAAGACCACCCAAGATCTGCCCCTGACAGTATCTTGGGTACGGACCCTTTGCCGGACGGATCGGGCAAAACTTTAACATGTGACCGTGGTGTCCGCAGTATAGGCACAGGCCCTCCCTCCTCCTAAAGGCTCTCTCCTCGGCCGAGAGGCGTGAGAAGCCTAACCGCCTTGGCTCCACACAGACAGAGGACTCAGGACCAGGAGGCAAGGGAGGTGAGGGAGGTTCGGGTGGGCAAGAAAAGCTCGGTGTCAAATTTACAAGAGGCCTCCGCAGGCGCTCCTTGGATGAGGATCTCTCTCGGAGTCTGATGTCAATGAGGGTGACAAATGATATCAGTTCCTCGAGATCTTTAGGTAATTCTCTGGCTGCAATCTCATTTTTAAACACATCGGAGAGACCTTGTGCAAAGGCAGCCACAAGAGTCTCGTTGTTCCAGCCACCCTCTGCTGCCATGGTACGGAATTCACTGGCATACTCGACAATAGTTTTTGTGCCCTGAGAATTAGACATGAGTAGTTCGGCAGTAGGGGTGGAGCGAGCTGGAATATCAAAAACCCTATTGAAGGATGCAACAAATTCAGGGTAATTGTAAATAATAGGCTTCTCCGCCTCCCAGAGAGGTTTTGCCCAAGCTAGGGCCTTTTCAGACAGCAAAGAAATCATGAAGTGAACTTTGTCACTGTCTGTAGGAAATGCCTGGGGCAGGGTTTCAAGGTATCCTTTAACCTGATTTATAAATTCTCTGCACTGTGCTGGGTCGCCCCCAAAATGCTGAGGGAGCGGGACAGACCCAGTCATTTCTCTAGCCGCTACAGGTTTGGAGGTTACAACCGGTGCTAGAACAGGAAGTGAGGCAGAGGCGGCCGCAATCGCAGGCTGGCCGGGTACTGGATCCAGATGGGCATACTGGTCCAAATGGTGGTTCTGCTGGTCCCACTGGGTAAGCAGGTTAGGTATAGGTGTCTTGCCTGTACCATCTGTATTCATGGCCCTTGCGTAATGTCAGGGACCAGGAACCAGACAGAGACAGAAGTAGATGCAAACACACCTTTATTAATAAATAACAAATAATAAACAAAAGCAAAGTCCAGGAATCAAGCAGGGGTCAGTCACCAGAGCGGGTAGTCAGACAAGCCAGGATCAGGAGCACGGAGAGCAGCGGAGTCAGGAACAAGGCCGGAGTCAGGAACCAGGATCAAACAGGAAACACAGGAACAAGGAGACTTCTGGGAAACAGGAAACCACGCAAGGGCAAGGAGGTTCTGGGCTTAGCTGCTTAAATAGGCAGAACTGATTAGCAGCAGGGTTGATTACTACTCACAGGTGAGTAACCGTGGCAACAAGCAGAAGCAGCTCATAGTAATTGCAGCTGCACACTCAATCACTGAAACAGAAAGGTTTGCTGTTTAAAACAGCAAAGAAACCCTGACACTCCGTGAGTTCCGCGGTTATGGCGGCCGCTCACGGCGCCAGTAATGAAATGGGGGCGCGAAGCGCCGAGTGCGGTTCCAGTCGGCGTCCCCGAGCCGCTCGTTAAATTAGGCTCTTGGGACAGGCTGGACCGCGGAAAGGATTAAAGTCAAGAAAATAGAAAGAATCAATAAATGAATTAAAATACAATAACGGTATAATACTAATAGTAGTAATAATAATGAATAGTAATAACAAATAGTTAATAATAGTAAAATGATAATAATAATGATATAATAATCCCACAGTTAAGGAGCTGAGGGATCAGGTATACTTAACTGAGGGAGCAGCAAAGAAAGAGGAACAGGATTGGCTGACAGAGCCTATTATGCTGGAGAAGTGGAACCTGATTGGCTGTTCCTGATTGGCTGTTCCTGTTACTAGGAAGAATACACCTAAGACTGTTAATGTTACTACTGTTATATTTATAAAGTTTTTTCTTTGCTGCTGAGGGAAATAAAGAAAGAGTGCAGCATAATAGGAGCCTCCGTGTCTTAATAAAATCAATGTTTCAGTCCAACTACCATGACATATTAAGGAAAGCTTGGTAATGGAACTGAAATGGTGAATGTATGTTGAGCACAACTGTAAAAAATTTACGTTATCTTGTTTACTTTGAAGTCCTTTGGGTGCGCTCATTAATATATGTGTAAATATAATAGACATAATTTTTTATATATATTATATATATATATATATTATAATATATATATATATATATATATATATATATATAACTAATACACACATTAATATACATGTCATATACCAGTGGAGGATCCAGAGCCTGGTCCAGGGAGGGGCACTTGTAGTTTATTTAAAGAACAAATCCATGCACAATAACCACTACTGCTCTGTGTAGTGGTTATGGTGCAAGGAGTGCCGGGACCCCCTCACAGAGTAAGTAGTCAAACCGTTTAAGAACAGTTTGACAACTTACCTGGGGTTTGCTGGGATATGGGGCTGTAGTAGGGTATAGGAGCAGTGGTACAATGTGTGAGGGGTGCAGTGTGTGTGAAAGGTTCAGTGTATGTGTGTGTGTGGGGGGGGTGTAGTGTGTGAATGCGTAGCGTGTGTGGGGAAATGTGTGTGTGTGTATGGGGGGCAATGTGTGCATGGGGGCAGTGTGTATGGTGTGTTTGTGGAGGCAGTGTGTGTGTGTGTGTGTATGAGGCAATGTGTGAATGTGTATGGTGTGTGTGTGGGGGCAGTATGTGTATGGGGGGCAGTGTGTGAATGTGTATGGTGTGTGTGTTAGGGCAGTGTGTGTGGGGGCAGTGTGTGAATGTGTATGGTGTGTGTGTGGGGGCAGTGTGTGAATGTGTATGGTGTGTGTGTGGGGGCAGTGTGTCTATGGGGCTAGAGTTCACTCTCAACACTGCGACCACCAGGAATTCGTGGTGAGAGTGAACTCTAGCCCATAGCTCCAGGGCTAGAGTTCACTCTCGTGAGAGCCGGAGCATTGCCGTGGTAACCGCGGCAACGCTTTGTGCTCGTGCGAGAAGGACGCAGAGGAGCTGCAGGCTGACCTCCTGGGTCCTCTCTCCCTCCCTCCCCTACCGGCTGCCCGCAAGGTGCCTGTGGAAGGGGGAGGGAGATCGTCTGGCAGGGGGGGGGGTTTACCCTCTCCTTCCCAGTCTCTCTCTTTCCCCTCTGTTTCTCTCTTCCCCTCTCCTTGTGTGTCTCTCTCCTTTCTCCCTCTGTCTCTCTCTTCCCCTCTGTCTCTCTCTCTCCCCCCTCTCTTTTTCCTCCCTCCACCATCTCTCTATCCCCCCTCTGTCTCTTTCCCCCATCCTTTCCATGTGCCCCTCTGTTTTATTTGCCCCCCTATCCGTGTGTCTCTTTCCCCCCCCCCCCCACATCTCTCTATCCCCCCTCTGTCTCTTTCCCCCATCCTTTCCATGTGCCCCTCTGTTTTATTTCCCCCCTCTCCTCCCCTCCCATTTACCTGAGTAGTGAGTGGGGCAGACTCGCTGAAGGCTGATGGAGGAGGGAGGAGCATGTCTCTGTACCATGCTCCCTCGCGGCTCCTGTGCTGGGAATTGTGAGAACCGCGAGGGAGCATGGTACAGAGACATGCTCCTCCCTCCTCCATCAGCCTTCAGCGAGTCTGCATTAGTGACCGGTCCGGCGGCTCCAGCGCGAAATGCGGCCGGCCCCCTCAGATTGTGTGCCACCGGACCGGCCACCCGGTGGCACATACTTGCTCACAGCAGCCCCCAGGTGCTGCGGACCACCGGGAAAATTCCCGGTATCCCGGTGGGCCAGTCCGGCCCTGCTAACTCTTGTCTTTTATAAGCCACCTCCACCTCTCAGGCTTAGCTCTCTTTTGAATTGTCCCTGGCTACAGGACTTGGGCACCCATGCCAAAGGATTGGGGATCTGGGCCCGACTGCGCTAGGTGTGGAGACCACAGTCCTATCCATACCTCTCAGGCCAACATCCTCAGGTGCTTGTGGGCAGAGACCTGCAGTGCTCTGCCTTGATGCCACTTCTTCTGCTGGAGATACGGTATCCAGCACTGCGTACAATACTCCAAGTGAGGTCTCACCAGTGTTCTGTACAATGGCATGAGCACTTCCCTCTTTCTACTGCTAATATCTCTCCCTATACAACCAAACATTCTGCTAGCATTTCCTGCTGCTCTATTACATTGTCTGCCTACCTTTAAGTCATCAGAAATGATAACCCCTAAATCCCTTTCCTCAGAGGTTAGGACTCTAGCAAATAAGGTTAGGACTCTAATATTGAGCTCTTGCACTTGAATAGACACTAGATAAGGTAACCAAGTGGAATAGTAAGACTAAATACACTAAAGCAGGGCTTCCAGGAATCCCATTAGACGTGCTCACTCTGAGCAGTGGGCACTAGGAGTAGAACCTTTCAAAGAGCACTTCAGTAGCAATTTTTGTGGTCGTGCAAAGAGTCAAAACTTTACCCCACTGGCGATTGGACAATTCCTTATGGATCCAGGCACTATTTGGACAACTTGGCCCCTTGGACAAGAGCTATCTGAGATGTTTGACATGTGGGGTTCTTGTGTGTTTTAACAGTGTTTTGCGGTACTTTTATGTTTTTTTTTTGTTTGGCTCTCTGTATCTCGGAGATTATTAACCTTTACTTAATTATCTCCCAGACACAGAAACGCCTAGGCGGGGATTGTATGTATTGTGTTGAGACTCCAAGCTGGCGTCTGTGCAAAAAAGACAGAGTTTGGCTCAATAAAGTCAGCTGTACAACCAGAACTGTGTGTTGGCCAGTTACTGGGGAAAAGGGCTATATTCTCTAAGCAGCTCTTTGTTTCAGCTCGAGAGGATTTCGGCAAAGATATTTGGTCTCAGGATTGCAGCTCCGCTACAACTGATGGCAGTGGTGGGATCCAGATCTCGCAGCAGAAGAAAGCCATGGCTCAGTGGATAGCAATCTCCCAAATGGACGGTGAATGGAGACGAATTACTCCGTTCTCAACCGAACAACATTGAAGGAACCCTCACTGATCTGACCTGAAAGAACCTTTCTAGGCAGGTAGTTTTGGTCCAGAGTGTGAGAAGGCATTCCAACAACTTAAAACGGCTCTTGTGAATGCCCTGTACTGGCTGCTCCCGATCGAACTAAACGTTTTCTTGTTCACACACTCGCTTCCATGTTTGGATTGGGAGCAGTACTGAGCCAAGTCGGAGCCGATGGTGGAGAACATCCCATAGAATATTTGAGCAGAAAACTCTTACCCAGGGAAGTAAGCTATGCCACCATTGAAAATTAATGCCTGGCCATGGTGTTGGCCCTCAAGAAGCTGCAACCCTATTTGTTTGGGAAACCATTATCTTTGCTCACAGATCAAAACCCGTTGGTGTGGCTAAACCGGGTAGCGGGGGACAATGCCAGGCTGTTGGAGTTTGGCACTGCAGCCGTATGACTTTACCATCCACTACCGCCCTGGGAAACAGAATGTATTGTATGGAGACCCCATGCTAGGGTCACCCACAATTCCATCCAGACCAGTAACTCAAGTTCAACCACCCATTCTTACAGTTGATCCAGTTGATCCTGAAGTCGCTGTTCTGGGGTTGGGAGGTCTTCCCTCCAGAGAACCTGAACTTCCTCGATTACCTCATTCCAGAGTTCCTTTCGGATCTGGCCCTTAAAATCCAGTTCACCCTCTTCCGAAACCATGTACTCCTACTGGGACAGAGCTTACTATAGTCTTCTGTGGAACTCCTCCTCGGATGGGGACGCTGCATGGTTGCTAACGCTACCTATCTCCTGAAGTCCTTGTTCACCCTGAACCAGGCTACTAGGATTATAGCCCTGGATACCCTTTTCATCATCAGAGCAATAAGCAGAGCTATTTTCCCAAACACCAGACAACACTTGGTGAAGGTTAAAACAACAACTAACTTTAATACACAAAGCACACATATTTATCCTCCAACAGCCTCATTTACATACAATAGGGTAAATAGAGCACTATAGTGCAAGGAAGGGTGGTGCCAGGCAATAGTAAGGGCTGAGAACCAAATTGAAGATCGAGGAGGGATAGGGCAGCTAGTTTGATCTGGTCTGGCAGTGTCCCTGGAACAATGGGACAATGCCCTGCTGGGGAAACAATAGGACAGGAAAAAGAGGCAGGGGGAAAGGCATATACATCCTGGACAATCAATACATTCAAAATAGCCTGCACCAATAATGGACACAGGGTGACAAAAACACAAGAGGAATCTGGGGACCTATATATAGTCTGTCTTCCATGCCCAGTGATGGTGACTACCTTCACACACCCGATGGTCCCCCATAGCATGCAGGCCCAATGCAATGCACTGGTGGTAGTTCACTACTGATACGATCCTACCCATGGTGCACCTGCTTTCGGACCCCATGCGTAACAGGGCTGCTGCCCTGTTAGCCATCGCATTACAGATGGCCCTGAGCACAGCCAGTTAATTGCTAAGGCAATTCATTTTAACTAACCAGGGAAACCCTAGAACGATGGAAGCAGTAGGGGAGTCAATTATTTGGAAGGTTAACCTTTCCCTATGCAAGGCACCCACGGTCATAACCATTTCTTGGGTTTCATGGGTCACCAGGGTTTTTTAAAGTGGTCTACCATCTATGGCCTCAACGGCCAAGGGTGTGGCCTTTTGGATCAGAGTCAAGGCTGCGGTTTTAGCAAAGTTCTCATCCATAAGGTTGACTGCAGCACCTGAATCGATCAAGGCTTTGGTTGTTATAGTGGTTTGATTGACCAAAAGAGTAACCGTAATAAACGGTCTAGAGATGGACACATGAGGGGAAAAGGTCATAACACCCGAGGCCGACCCCTCTCTAGGCCTTAGGTGCTGAAGTGTCCCTGTAGATTAGGGCAGGTTCTTCGGAGATGCCCTCTCTTTCCACAATAAAGGCATAACCCCTCTCTTCTGCGATATGCTCTTTCAGCTTCAGTTAACCCTATAGCACCCAATTGCATGGGTTCGGGAGATGGTTGTCTAGGAGGAGGTAATGCTAGTAATACGGTTGTCAATAAGAATGATATAATCTATTACATCATCCAGAAGAACAGGCAATTCCCTGGATGCTATCTCATCTAATATGTAAGCAGCCAAACCCTCCTGAAATGCTGTTACGCGGGTGTTGTTATGCCAAACCACTTCAGCTGCTAGAGTGCGGAATTCAATAGTATAATCCGCTACTGATCTATTACCACATCGGACCCTAAGCAGAGCTTTGCCAGCAGAAGCAACCCTACCGGGTTGATCAAATGTGCGTTTGAAAGCTGTCAAAAAGTCTGCAAAGGACATTGGGGACGTATTCTCCCACATGGGATTAGCCCATGCTAAAGCTCTCCCGGACAAGTGGTTAATTAAAAAAATAAATTTTGGTTCTATCAGTGGGGTAGGAATGAGGATTCATCACCAAATGAATATCAATTTGGTTGAGGAAACCACGACATAATGCTGGATCACCGCTATAGCGCTGTGGTGGTGTCATGTGAACCACGTGAGCAGGAACGGGTACTGGATCGGGAATGGGTTCTGGCACAGCAGCAACAGCTTCTTGAACGGCAGGTTGCAAGTGGGCAGTACGAGCCAGTATGGTTTGTAAAGCCTGGGCAAACTGATCCATACGGTGGTCTAAACCATCCATTCTAGCCTCCTGATTCACTAACAGCTGTGGAATGTCAGCAGGTTCCATGGTGGCCCTGTTGTAATGTCACGATTCAGGAACCTAACACGCTAACAGGTCAAAGAAAGTAAAGGGTGCAATACCGGTCCTTAGAATGGCCGGGTTAAGCACACTAAGAATAGTCAGGAGACAAGCCAAGTAAAGGGAGCCAGAAAACAGGAGAACGAGAAACAAGACAAGGTCAAAGGAATGGAGAATATGGGAAAATCGGAATAACAAGCCAAATAATCGGTAACCAGAGAGAAACACGAGCAGACTGCAATACAGGTATCACAAGACCACAACAGGGCACTGAGAGACAGGAAAGGTAAGTATATAAATCCTGTGGTTAATTCTGATTGGATAACTTCCAATCAGAATTAACAATCACACGTGGGAGATATTTACACCTCCCACTGTGATTATGGTGCTGTGGCTTTAACGCCGGGTCACGTGACTGATCCCGGCGTTCGCATAAATGTGCAGGCTCCCAGCCCGCAGCGTTATCCATGCTGCCGCTGGGAGGCGAGGAGGAGGACACGAGCGGCGTATAGAGCCGTGAGGATGCCGCTCGCCGACAGGTAGGGGAAGGGGAGACCGCGGGCGGCGAAGGACTGAGGGTGGGTGCTGCAAGTGGATTGCAGCCTCCCCTTACAGCCGTCCGCGGAGCCCTGAAAACAATTCTTAATTGTAGGTCTTCTGAGAGCTCTTTTGTGCGAGGCATCATTCACATCAGGCAATGCTTCTTGTGAAAAGCAAACCCAGAACTGGTGTGTGTTTTTTATAGGGCAGGGCAGCTGTAACCAACCCCTCCAATCTCATCTCATTGATTGGACTCCAGTTGGCTGACATCTCACTCCAATTAGCTATTGAAGATGTCATTAGTCTAGGGGTTCACATACTTTTTCCACCTGCACTGTGAATGTTTACATGGTGTGTTCAATAAAAACATGGCAACATTTCATTCTTTGTGTGTTATTAGTTTAAGCAGACTGTGATTGTCTATTGTTGTGACTTAGATGATGATCAGATCACATTTTATGACCAATTTGTGCAGAAATCCATATCATTCTAAAGGGTTCACATACTTTTTCTTGCAACTGTATATATATATTGCATATACAAACACACTGTGCCATCCACCCACACTGGCTTATACACACACACACACACACCCAAACACTGGCTCTGATACACATACTGAAGCACAAACACTGGCTCTTACGCACACACACACATTGACACGCAAGCACTGGCTCTTATACACACTGACACACAAACACGACCTCTTACAAACACACACTGACACACACACTGGCACTTGCACACACACTGACACACACTGGTTTTTACACACACACTAACACACACTGACTCTTGCACACTATGACACACACACACTGACTCTTAGACACACTGGCTTAGATATACATGCACACTTACTGTTTCTTATCATTGTTAAATAAGGGTACTGCCAGGTGATGCTGCTCTCTCCAGAGCACTCGGCCGCTTGGATATGACGTTATGTATCCCAGTGCCCTTTAACTCATAAAGCGGCCGCTCCTCTTTGTTCTCATCCCCTCTCAGGCTGCCTTCATTCTGCCGGCATCAGAGTACAACGGCAGGTAATTTAGCTACTCGGCATGGCTACAAATACTGACCGGAGAGAAGGGGGTTCTCTGTGCTCCCACCTATCACTGGTCACCTGGACATCTTTGCGCCTCTGGGCCAGTGTGCCCTAAGGTGGTTGCCTGTGCCACCTTATGGTAGCACTGGCCCTATATATAAATTTTTTCAATAAATATATATATATATATATATATATATATATATATATATATATATATATATATATACACACATTGATGTATTTAGCCCAAGGCAAACTAGGCATTTGCCTTGGGCCACACTTTTAAGGGGGTATCAAAAAATGCGTCCCCCAAACGCTCACTGAGGCGTCACGTGTCATTTCTCTGTTATGGGGGGTAGGGGCAGGAGCTGGCCTGTTGGCCAGCTAATAGACACCCCCCTCCCTCCGGAGGATGGCTTCCCATCCTAGGCGGCGAGGGAGCTGTGATCTCCGTTTACTGATGCCGTGGGAGCCGGAATGTGATGTCATTCTGGCTCCCAGCAACAGTAGAAAACCCGCCTCACAGCAGCCCCTCTGGACCCCAGAGACGGATCCAAGCCAGCTCTCCAGGTAGGATTTTTTTTTTAAATTACATTATTAAGTTGAGAGTGTGTGTGTGTGTGTGAGAGTGTGTATGTCTGTGAGTGCATGTGTGTATGTCTGTGAGTATTTGTGATGTATGGACTGTTGGGCTGTGTATGAGTGTGTGAGCGTATGCGTGTATATATTGTGATGTATGGGCAGTTGGGCTGTGTATGAGTGTGTGAGTGTATGAGTGTATGTATTGTGATGTATGGCCAGTTGGGCTGTTGTTGGCTGTGAATGATGCACTTCCTTTCTTTTGGTTCTTTACTTGCTGTTCCTGTTGGCAATTGGTGGAATGTTCGAGGGATTTGAAATGGCGGCTGCAGAAACCTTGTGTAACAAGGCAGCAATATGAAGATCCTGTTATATATGTATTAATAAAGTGAGTATTTTGTTATACAGGAATTATTGACTGATTTGTATAAAACATCACAGTATATGTGTGTGTCTGTGAGTGCAAATGTGAGTGCGTGTGTGTATGTCTTTGAGTGTGTGTCTGTGAGTGTATGTGTCTGTGAGTCTGTGTATGTGTCTGTGAGTGTATGTGTTTATTTCTATGTATATGTGTGTGTCTGTGAGTGTAAATGTGAGTGTATATGTGTGTGTGTGTATGTCTGTGAGTGTCTGTTAGTGCATGCGTGTGTCTGTTAATGCATGTGTGTTTGTGTGTGTGGGTCAAATCAGTGAGAGTCTCTGATTGTGTGACTATCAGTGTGTCTGACAATGAGTCTCAGTGTGTGTCTGTCAGTGTGCGTGTGTGTCTGTCAATAAATTAGTGTATCAGTGAATGTGTGTGTGTCAAATCAGTGAGTCTGTGTTTGTCATTGAGTGTAAATGTGTATCTGTTAATGTGAGTCTGTCAATAAATGTGTGTCAAATCAGTGTCTCACTGTCAGTGACGTCTGTGTGTTTGTCAGTGTGTGTGACTGTCAGTGTGTGTCTGTCAGTGAATGTGTGTGTCAGAGTGTGTGCTTAAAGGGACACTATAGGAGCCCAGACCACTTCAACTCAGTTAAGTGGTCTGGGTGCAGTGTCCCAATCTCTTTAACATTGCCACTAGAGAGACTTCAGGGTAGTTAGGCGACCAAAACAAGGTCACCTAACTGATGCTGGACGTCCTCACGCTGTGCATGAGGACATCAGGCGTCTGCTAAATCCCCATAGGAAAGAATTGATACAATGCTTTCCTATGGGCAAGCCTAATGCAAGCGCAGGGTAGGAGCTTGACCCAGCACCGAGGGAAATCGGTGCTGGATTCAGGTAAGTGACCAAAGGGGTTTTAACCCAGTCAGTGCCGAGGGGGGCACTATGGGGAACTATAGTGCCAGGAAAACAGCTTTGTAGGAAAAGATGTAGTTTAAAGAGGAAGGGGTGTATCCTTGACAGGAAGGGGTGGGGCAAATTTAGATTGGTGGGGGGTGCCCATGTTTAGTCATGCCCATGTTTAGTCAATACACCACTGTATATACACTGTATATAGGTGAGGGCGCATTGAGAAAACTAGCAGCAAGAAGAGTAAATCAGATACTGCTTGCACTATTAGTCAGGTCTTAAAGGTTACTTGCCAGTGTAAGCTTGGAGGACCCATGGCATACTAACCAGATGTGAATTCCTACCTGCGAGTACTGAATTTTCA
Organism: Pelobates fuscus; assembly: GCF_036172605.1. Classification (NCBI taxonomy): domain Eukaryota; kingdom Metazoa; phylum Chordata; class Amphibia; order Anura; family Pelobatidae; genus Pelobates; species Pelobates fuscus. The sequence goes on from NC_086328.1 coordinate 77,492,570, forward strand.
CTAGCAGTGAGTGGAAATTTTGAGCCCTGCACTATAGTGTGCTGAAGTGGTTATGGTGCTTAAGGATCCCTTTAAATTACTTAAAAAGATTTGTGGAACCAATACTTTATACCCTTTGGTACTTACTGTGTTAATGGAAAATAAGCTGCTATATACATATACGATTCTAGTATTATGTTCACAAGTTAATAATCTATATAATTGTGGCCTCATTTCTGTATGTATGTTTATGTATATGACTACATGTATGATGTTACATTGTATGTCAGTGGGATCTACCTGCCAACCCATTTATCAGCCAGCCCTTAGCCATATCCAAGCATTTATTGTTCCCTTCACCCGCAGATCCTGCAATACATGTATGTGTATATATATATATACACCGCACACACACACAAGTACACACACAAACATCTACAAAGAGCCTTAAACACAATAGACATTGTAAATGTGTAAGCTTTATACAGGATTTCCTGAGCTCACACGGTCTCTGACGACACACACCTCCCTTTACTCCCCCTCCTGCCTTCCCATCCCCCGGCTCTCTGTCTCCCACTCTCGCTCCATCAGCTGCAGGAGCAGGTTAGCTCTATCTCTCTTTTTATATTGAACAATCCTCTTCTGTCTGCCTTTCATTTAACATGTTTTATAATTATTATTCTCAACATCCTTTTCCATGCCATCCCTTCGTGTACCTTGCCAGTCGATCTCTCCTTGCCCCCCCCTTCCTATTTTGCAGTCTACCTCCCTCCTCACATCACTGCATCTGTCTTCTCTTTGTACAGTATATCTCCATTTCTCTCACCTTGCCTCCCTCACATTCTCCAATTTCCCCATCATTCTATTTCACATTCCTCTGTTTCGCTATCCTCGCGTTTCTGTTGCTCTGTTTGCACATTCCTCCTCTTTCTGCATAGACTGCTCTACTACACCCTTCTCACATTATACCATTTTTTTCTGTCTCTTCATAAATCTTCAATTCCTTCTCGACCAATATTCCTTCTCTCTCTCCTCCTTTTCAGAAACCCCAGTCAGTGTGTTTTATTCACTCACTCTCCCCTTTACATTCTTATTTCTCTCAGCTATTTTACATCCTTTACCTGTTTTTTGTCATATATATGTTTATCATGCATTTCTCTGCTCACAATATTATTTGAGTGATTTGTGTTTACTTTAAACATTGGTTTCCTTAACCTCTCATGTTTATAGCCCCCACAAACCCCTCTCCCTTCAATTGTTGTTTGTTTTTTTGCCATATTTATATATTTGTTTAATTTTCTCATTTGTATCATGTCAACCAATACATTTTTTAATCATATCTACATTAGAGCTTTAATTAATGTATTTGCACACATCTTGATCTACGTATCTATATCACATATATAATATGTGTGTGTGTGTGGGTGAGTGTGTGTTTACAAGGCTCAAAATGTGAAATCGTTTGCTACTAGACATGTCTTAAAGTTATTTGCCAATGCAAGCCTAGAGGGCCCCGGGCACACTCACTAGAGGTTAATACCTACACATACACACACACATATATTAAAAAAAGAAATAATATATATATGTACATATAAAATTGTTGCTCTCAATGTTCTTTTTGCACTCCTTCCTCATGTACAAATGTATGAATATAAAGCCCATTTTCCTCCATTCAACCCACAGGTCGTGTACCATAATCAGATATATGAATTTCCACCTTCACATCCACTTCTTGTCCATGACCAGAATAGACACGAAGGGGAAGAGCTCTGTGTCTATTTTGAGGACAGATAAACCAAAGGAAACATCACATTTGTTGCATAATCACGTGAGATGAAATCCTAGAATTCACTGGATTGTTTCAGGTCAAAGTGTAAACTCAAGATAGATTCTGTACCTGTCTGGAGTAAAGAACATCCACAAATGGCAAAGAAAACATGGCCAAATTGAGCTGAAAATCAGTTTTCATACTGTGAAAAACTTTGAGGACTAAAGGTGTTGAAATTTGATCTGGACAGATCACAGATCTTCAGTTCTAAATCCAAGCTGGGTTGTGAACATTGTGTGCCAAATTTTGTAAGTCAAGTGTATCTTTTTATGAAGAAAGTGTACCCTCTAAAACGGTGTGAAACGCGGGCAATTTAAAATCCGAAACATAGCTAAGTGGAGCAATCCAACTTACGACATCGGGGTAAAAGTTGGCGAGATACTATCAGAGCCTGTTCACAATACCTTCTCAGGTTTTTCTACACAGCAGTTTCACAGTGTTAATCAATAGAGAAAACAGGATAGTAATAACTGCTCTACAACTATTTCATTTGTTTCACAGCTTTATGTGTCTTTCAATGAAAAATCGGAGAGGTCTAATGAAGGAAGACTAATTGACAAGAATTTCATCTTGACCAAGTCAAATTGAGCCAGCAGAACCTACATAGTTATTGGATTCCATTTCAACTCCCCAAATTGTACTTGGAACACTTGTGCTTGAAAGTCATATTTATGTTCCACCTCAGGAAATTTTGGACTATAAACACTTTGGGCCTTATCTTACATTGCCTCATCTTCAATTTTTAGCTAAGTTTGTCTATGACTTCACAGTCTAGAACTGAAGAAAAACAGTATATAATTCATGTATACTGTTATAAATTTTCAGTTATGATACATTTTGTTGGGCTGGGACTAGTATCTTGTCACATACCTATCTAAGGTTTTGGTGATAAAAACCATTATATTAATTCTTGTTTTGTGTCTTCGGGCCTGAGGGGTGGAAAAAAGGCCTTGTATTGTTAATCCCCTACCTACTATTAAGCAAACTGCAACATGAATGAGGAAAACGGATTACTAGGCCGGGACCTTTCCAAGGTGACAGATGAGGAAATGTTATCTCACAGTAAAGAGGAGCTAGTGAGGAAACTTAGGGAAGAGGAGGCAGAGAAGATGGCTGCCCTCATTCAAAGAGGTCGTCTTATTAAAGAGGTCAACCGCCAGCTTCAAGGCCATCTAACAGAAATACGGGAGCTAAAACAGGTCAACCATCGACTTCAGGAAGAAAACAGGGAACTGAAAGATCTCTGCTGCTTTTTGGATGATGATCGGTTAAAGAGCAAGAAGCTGGCTAGTGAATGGCAACTGTTTGGTTATCATGCAGCCAAGGTATTGAGGGAGGACCTTGGCGGATACCTAAAGAAGCTTTCTGAGCTTGAGAGGCGTCAAGAAGAGCTCATAAGGGAAAACTCCTGCTTATCTGAGGTGTTTCTTGCCCTGGAAGAAGATGGTGCCCCAATAAGGCATCATGCAAGCCCTGTGGCTTCATCAGAGTTGAGTCTTTTACCTTGTGGGCCACGAGACTTAGGAGATGGGAGCTCTAGTACGGGCAGCGTGGGGAGCCCAGACCAGCTCCATGTTGTTTGCTCACCTGATGACTGAAAGGGGGTGGGTTTCTGAAAATGTTGAATGTATATAATTAAGGGGAGGGTGTAATGTTTGTTGTTTAAAATTGAAATTGAGGGAAGAGGGTGACCTTGGCTACTGATTTGGGTGGGGGGAGAACAGGTGGTTGATAATGAAATCTCATAACTCTTCCTTATGTTTCCTAATGCATATATATATATATATTCACACTCTCACACACTTGAAAATGCATTCACTCAACAGTCTTTTCCCACTTTTTTCTTGTTCATTAAACTCAGTCTCACTCCATCTCACAATTTATATATGTATATGTGTATATATATATATATATATATATATATATATATATATATACATATTTACAAACACACACACACACACAAAGTCAATTATACACACACTAAGAAGATAGCTCAGTGTATTTGCCTTTCACTCATCTCCGTATATATATAAAAGTGAAGATAGTGAAGAACTTTAAAGTTCCACATCCCTTATTACTTTTAGTATATACACAGGTGAGGAATAGGTCAGTCTCTGTCCCACTAACCCCTATGTATATAACAAGAGCCTATTCTCTGCCCCATTCATTGATTTGTATAGATACAGGTGAGAGGTAGCTTACCCCTCCCCCAAAAAGCCCCAACTGTATATATATAAGTGAGAGATGACTTAGTCTCTGTCCCATTCACTACTCATTGTATATAGTAAAGTGAGGGATATCCGAGTCCCTGCACTCATTTACTATCTGTATATACAAGTTGTATATGATGGTGAGAGAGCTCAGCCTCGGCACCTATTAAACATAGTCAAATAAATATATATTTGGAAATTTATGAATGTGTTAGACAGACTTTGATTCAGATTACTTAAAACCACACGTACGTCATAAAGATAAAGTGTCACCTACATACTCGTCTTACTGTCATACACATAATGTCACACCCTTTTCCTTTCTCTATTGTTTAGTTTTTGTATTCATGCTTATTAATAGTAACACAGGAAACACAGAGATCCTAGACTGGCTGACTGTGCTGAAGCTGCCTGCGTGTATTGCAAACTATTTTGTGCACTGAATTGCATGAGTGCATAGATTGCCAGTATACAATACTCTGCCTGCAACAGAGACTGTCCATGTACACTACTTACATTACACTGCCTGCATGCAGGGACTGACTGTATACACTACACTGCCTGGTTGCAACGACTGGTCTGAAGAGTCTGATCATGTACATAACACTGACTGCAAGCAGAGACTGACCATGGACACCACACTGCCTGTAAGCAGAATCTGGCAGTGTACACTATACTGTGTATAGTGAAATAGGCAGTGCATTACACCAACTAAAAGGCGAGATTCATTTTACACTACATTGCCTGATACAGGAGACTGTCAGCATACACTAACCATAGTTAACAAAAATTGACAGTATACTATACCACCTATATACAACAACTGACAGTATACACAACACTGTCTACAAGAAGGACCAGACAGTATATGCTAAAGTGCTTGCAAGCAGACATGACAATGTTCACTACAATGTCTGCAAGTAGAAAGTGACAGCATATACCACACTGCTTGTAAGTAGAAGTTGACAGTGTACACGTCAGTGTTCATAAAGGGAGACTGATAATATACACGTTACTGCCTGCAAGTGTTATCTGACAATATATACTTCACTGTTTTCAAGAGGTATTTGACGGTGTACACTACACTGCCTGCAAGCAATTAGTGACAGTATAGGCCAGGGATAGGCAACCTTCGGCACTCCAGATGTTTTGGACTACATCCCCCATAATGCTCTTACACCCGTAATGCTGGCAAAGCATCATGGGAGGTGTAGTCCAAAACATCTTGAGTGCCGAATTTTGCCGATGCCTGGTATAGGCTATGCTGCATACAAGCAAAAACTGACATTGTACACTACAGTGCCTGCAAGGTGAACCTGACAGTATGCACTACATTGCCTGCAAGCAGATCAACTATATATATATAAACATACCTGTTCAAAGACAAAACATATACACTATACTTACTGCAAGCAGACTGATTGTATGCATTACCCTTGCTGTAAGCAGACTGACTGTATACACTATGCTAATTGTACCCAGACTGGCTGTAAATGCTACATTAATGGGATTGCTGACTAAACCAAGATTATGGAGAATTGACAGTAGTAATTATACAAAACCAGCTGAATCGGATCATATTTATACATTTTAGCCTGTTTGCCATTCCCTGGCCAATTCTCTACAATTTCCGGTATAGGGAATAACTCCCAATGCCAGACATTGTAGGGGCAAATTATGTTGTAAGCATAGCTGAAGGGCCAAAAACTGCAAAAACTAAATACAATTTTCAATAGGATTGGTCATAAATCACTGTCATGATTATTTACTAAACCAAGAACTATCAAGAATTCACACTGGATATGCAAATTTTAGGTGAGAATGGTGGGATTAGAAAAAAAGCTATCTCACCAATCATATTTTAACGTAAAAGCTGCAATTCTATTTTGTGGCGTTAAATGAACACTCTAAATGTAAAAAAAATTTTTTTTTGACATTAGAGTGTTCTTTTTAATTTTAGATTATCGGCTCCCCTTTATTCTAAAAAGAAACATCATAAAGACATTGAACTGTTGAACTGACCTGTCATCCAACACAGGGCTGGTCTCCATGCGGCAACTCGATCTGACCACAGTAAGATCATCAACATTGATCGTCCCTAGTGCATTCCAATGCTTCTAATAGAGAAGCATTGCGGAACCTATGGCTCAAACGCAATTGTCGCACTATGCCAATCCATTACTTCTCATGTAGAAGCAACTGAGTCTATTGCTTCTCTATGAGAAGCATTAGCAGTGTTTGGCATCTTTATGCTGTGCGTGATAATGCCGAACATGAAGAGCTTTCAAAAATCAAAGGTCTTAAGGAGAACGGGCCCCTAGTAGCTGTTTGACAGCCCCTAGAAAAAGGTTTTGGGCTAAATGTAAACATTTGCTTTTTTTCAGAAATAGCAATTTATTGCATTGTCAGACAAAGGGTCTGTATCACTACACCAAAACCACTACATAGAGATGTAGCGGTTTTGGTGCTTAGAGTATCCTTTCACTAGTATAATGAATAACATTGCATGTGATTATTTGCTTGGCAGTGAGCAGGGCTGAATTAAAATTGGATTTGAAAATTTGAGGCCCAAATTAACCAGTTTGGGAACTTTGTTGTTTTGGCTCACAAATTCAGTTTTTAACTCGCAACAATTCATTGTTAGTGTATAAACCCATATGATACTATCAGTGCCCCAAATACCATCAATACAGCACTGATTACATCTCAATTACTCACATGCATTCGAACATAAAATGTTATTTTAAATGCAAGTGTATGAAGCTCTCAGAACCAAATACGGGTGTTTTATGATTTTAAAATAAAACTCCATGTAATGAGCAATTAGTTAAAAAAAAGTATATTAAATATTAATTATACTAAAGAATTGAAATAAGATGATGATATGTACAAATGCAAAATGAACCACTTGGGATCATGTAGATATTCAAAAAGTATCTCTATGTAAAGTTTTTATTAAAAATTATGTGTGATCATATGCCTTTATCATTGTGAAGAAGGGCTTTTTCATTTTGCCATAATGACCTCTGAGAGGTGTTTCTGAGGGTGCTTTCATGATTACTGTGCAATCATGCTTAGAAATGGCCTTTAATAAATTATGATTATGGTGCAATCTTGCTCAGAAATGGCCATTAGTAAGTTTGAAGCAGATTCCTATTTCCATATTATTATAAAAACAGAGCTGTAAGATATATTTATTGCTGCATGCTAGAAGAAAAGCCCCCTTGCATGCAGATGTTTTATGTGTGTGCACCTATCCGTCTTATAAACAGACTACATGTGTGTAGTAACTGCATGCAAGGAAATACTATCTGACACTGAGCTCAAATATTGAGCATCATTTTTGCAATGTAGTTGTGCTGCAGCCATAAGGTCACAGAGTCAATATATCGCTGTTTGTAAGGGTTCTGTTTTTAAGATTGTGGTTAAGAGTTAAGGGGTTGCTTGGGATTAAAAAATATTTAGCGTGAGAGGTGGTACTTACTATTAAGGCATAGCTAGGAGCTAGGAGTTCAAATCCACTTTTTAGCTATGAACTGCCTGAGTGATGGGAGTTACAGCCCACAGCATCTCTAGTATGCTTATTTAGGTTAAAGGGATTCTATAGTGTTAGGAATGCAAAGTTGTATTCCTAACACTATGGTGCCCTCTGGTCCCCCTCTCCCTCATGCCTCTCCCCCCCCCCCCCCCCGCCCCCCTACCCTCCCTGTGGCATATGAAGGGTTAAAAACCCTTTATTTACTCACCTGAAGGACATCATCTCTGGGTCGGCTCTCTGCCTCCACCAACGTCATTTGACAGGGGAACCTAATGTGGCAAGCGCTGTGAGCCAATTAGACCCTTTCCGTAGTAAAGCATTGACTCAGTGTTTTCCTATGGGGATTTCACTAATGCTGGATGTCCTCATGCATAGTGTGAGGACGTTGAGTGTCACTTAGGCAACCTAGACTCAAGTAAACCCCCAGAAGCGCATCTAGTGGCTGTCTGGTAGGGCATCAAGTGGGGGGACAGTGAAAGAATAATGGGGGTGGACAGATTACTGTCCATCTCCCTGCTCACACCTATGGTCAGTGGGTGGAAGCTATTAAAATATAAGGAGAGGATCTATTTTTCCCTCTAGATCACACCCATTGGCAGGGGGTGGAGGTTCTAAGAATAACATTCACGAGGAAGGACCCAATGTCCATGAGTGGCGGGTGCCCTAATAGTATTCTGGTATGAAGAACAAATGTCCTCCCTCTGGCCCCCACCAATGGACTGCAGGTGTGGGCCTTAAAGATATTCAGAGGGGGAAGACCTAGGTTAGTGCTGTCTCCATGTTACATGCAAGAGGGGAGTGCACTGCACAGCTCTGCTGACGGTCACTGCTACCAAGCGGACCACTGTAGAGGATCTTCTGTATGCTCTACCCGGTCTGACAAAAAGCTCTGAGAGCACCGAACAGCTTCCTGCCAGACTGCGCAGAGGAAACAGAAGATCTTCCACCATGGTCCGCTGGCCATGCTACATGAAGATACAAAGATACAGACAGCTAGGGGATGGGGGACAAGGAGACACACAGAGGGCTGGGGGGGGGGGGGGGGAAGAGACAAAAAGAGCGCTGGGAGGACAAAGAGAAATACAGAGGAGCTGAGTGGAAAAAGAGACGCTGAGATGACAGAGAGACTAAGATAGGGGCTGGAGGTAAAAGAGAGACATGGGTTGGGGCGACCAAGGCACACAGATGGCTGGGGGGACAAATACACATAGGGCTGTGGACATGGGCTGACACAAGGCCCCTCCCTTTTTTTTACAATAGCCTCCACCCACTGGCCCATCCCCAATATTTTTTAAATTAAGCCCACTATGCCTCACCCAATTATTTCACAACCCTTTGGGATGAAGTCTTTCTAGCGACTGGGCAGCAATGGCAGATATTTAGCAGCTTTATGGCTTTTGAGGACATAGGGAGATTTTAGACCACCCTTATAGGGTATAGGATATATTGGGGTATAATTGAGCTCTCGCCAACATAAATAATCCACTCATTGCTAAGGTTTTTTTAAACTATTTGCCTGCTGAATGATAGTCCTACGCTGACCCTTCACCTTGCTTCCTTAAGCTTCTGGCAAAGATATCTTTAATGAGACAGAGATGGGTATTTTTTATATACACCCCTATATTCTTATTAACCCTTAATAAACACATGGGATGGGCGGCAGCATTGTAACATAGCTGTACATACAAATACAAATACAAAAGATTCCTGGGCTGGAATGAGCACAGGACTTTTTTTATATTTGTATTCACTTTTTGTATCACACAGCTATATTACAGTGCTGCCACCCATCCCATGTGTTCCCTATTAAGGGTAATAAGTATATAGGGGTGTATATACAAAAAATACCCCTCTCTGTCTCATTAGAGATATATTTGCCAGAAGCTCAAGGAAGCAAGGTGAAAGGTCGGTGTAGGACCCGCCTAGGGGGGTCTGCCTTGACGTTGTCAGGTGGCATTCCCTCCAATGGCCATTGGAGTAACTAAATGACCTCCACTTGTTTAAATATACATAGGGATTTAGGAGAGAGCGCAGGTAACTTTTTCTTTGTTTTTTACTGTATAGCTTTCCTTGCTTATGCGAAGCAGGGAAGACCATAATAGAGGCTAACTGTTTGCTCTCAAACACTGACCTATCCAAGGTGCATAAACATGGCTGAAATAACCTTTCATATACTAAAGGTAGCATTTTCTTATTATATTTTTTATATACTTCATTTAAAAAGAAAAAGAAATTTCCTTTCAAAACTTGATGAAAGGATTATTTTATTTTTTTGAAAATTATTTTAGGTGACAAATGGTGCAAAGAAGTTGACAACAGCTAACGCCCCAAAAAATTCTATATTAACATACATATTAGCCAAGGGACATTATATTGAAACAGCGCTGTACAAATCAGAGCATTTTAAACAATATCAGACAGCAATGATAATAAAGTAAAGGCTAGACACATGATATAAACATAAAATTATTTCCGATACTAAAGTGCAAGTGTCTTTTAAATGTACAAGTCCCATAGCAGAAAAAAATGAAAACGCACATGGATACGTATCTAGCATAGCATAAAAATCACTGTTTACATTGTATACACTGTTGCTATCTCCTGCTAAAGCACATCACAGGGTGAAGTATTCATGCTCCTCTTTGCCAGCAAGGTGTAGTCTCTGTGGTGACAAATCTCATGTGTTTCTGTACTTTACCAGTGACCAGTGACTAATCTGTGAGTGGTTGGTAACTTTGTCCAGTTATTAAGGGTCTACTGATAAAAAAGCAGCAAGATCAGAACCAATTGGTAATTGATAGCTGTTACTAAATACTTTGTCTTTGAAATTAACAGCTTGAAAACAAGCCCCATATCTTTATGAAATACTCTAAAGTGACAGTGCCGCTTTAAATATCACCAGTTCTCAGTTTAAGAATAATCTCCCAAAAAACTGCATCATTGGGCAAAAACAAAACAAAAAAAAACCCAAAAAACTGTTTCTGTCGCAATTTTTCTTAAGCACATTTACATCAACATCCCTTGAAATACAATGGGCTTTACCCAGAGGAAACGGCACTTACTGACCAGTGTATCCTGGGTCTATGTATGCATTTTCAATATATAAATCTCATAGTACAACAGGAAAAAAGCAGAGCTGTTGGTTTGTCCTGTTGAGTCCTCTTTCTGTCAGTTGTATTTAATAGGGGAAATCTTCCCAATCAGCTTTTTCTCCATATATAGGAAAAGAGCTCAGGCCGTGCCCTGTTACTGCTTGTGTCTAGCGATTGTCTGCTGGCCTGCATTCACTAAATGCAATAACGACAGACTTAATAAGAAATAGGAGCATGCTTCCTTTTTCCATTCAATTTTCCTTTCTACATGAAATTATTGTCAGGAAATAGAATTACCCAACGCAGTGGCTAAGTAAAACACAGGTTAAATGAAACTCTCGTGACATATACATATTACCGGGTCTTAGAGTGTCTGGACTTATTGCAGGGGTCAAGTCCTGGAGAAAAAAGTGTGGGAACTCACCCATGATCCCCCCCCCCCCCTTAAAAAATAAAATTTACACTCCTATGCATATACTGCAGTGCAGGGTGTGTATAATGAATGTAGTGTGTTTGTAGTGAGTGCAGTCAGTATAATAAATGTAGTGTTTTTGCAGTGAGTGCAGAATGTGTATAATTAATTTAGTGTTTGTAGTGAGTGCAGAGTGTGTATAATGAATGTAGTGTGTCTAGTGAGTGCAGTGTATATAATGAATGCAGTGTGTTTGTAGTGAGTGCAGAGTGTGTATAATGAATGTAGCGAGTGCAGTGTGTATAATAAATGTAGTGTGTTTGTAGTGAGTGCAGAGTGTGTATAATGAATGTAGTGTGTTTGAAGTAAGATCCCCCCCCCTTAAAAAAAAATTTACACTCCTATGCATATAGTGCAGTGCAGGGTGTGTATAATGAATGTAGTGTGTTTGTAGTGAGTGCAGTCTGTATAATAAATGTAGTGTGTTTGTAGTGAGTGCAAAGTGTGTAGAATAAATGTAGTGTGTTTGTAGTGAGTGCAGAATGTGTATAATGAATGTAGTGTGTCTAGTGAGTGCAGAATGTGTATAATGAATGTAGTGTGTCTAGTGAGTGCAGTGTATATAATGAATGCAGTGTGTTTGTAGTGAGTGCAGAGTGTGTATAATGAATGTAGCGAGTGCAGTGTGTATAATAAATGTAGTGTGTTTGTAGTGAGTGCAGAGTGTGTATAATGAATGTAGTGTGTTTGAAGTAAGATCCCCCCCCCCCCTTAAAAAATTTTTTACACTCCTATGCATATAGTGCAGTGCAGGGTGTGTATAATGAATGTAGTGTGTTTGTAGTGAGTGCAGTCTGTATAATATATGTAGTGTGTTTGTAGTGAGTGCAGAGTGTGTATAATGAATGTAGTGTGTTTGTAGTAAGTGCAGAGTGTGTATAATGAATGTAGTATGTTTGTAGTGAGTGCAGAGTGTGTATAATGAATGCAGTGTGTGTAGTGAGTGCAGTGTGTATAATGAATGTAGTGTATTTGTAGTGAGTGCAGAGTGTGTATAATGAATGTAGTGTGTTTGAAGTAAGTGCAGAGTGTGTATAGTGAATGTAGTGTGTTTGAAGTAAGTTCCGAGTGTGTATAGTGAATGTAGTGTGATTGTAGTGAGTGCAGAGTGTGTATAATGAATGTAGTGAGTGCAGTGTGTATAATAAATGTAGTGTGTTTGTAGTGAGTGCAGAGTGTGTATAATGAATGCAGTTTGTTTGCAGTGAGTGCAGAGTGTGTATAATGAATGTAGTGTGTTTGTAGTAAGTGCAGAGTGTATATAATGAATGTAGTGTGTTTGTAGTGAGTGCAGAGTGTTTATAATGAATGCAGTGTGTCTGTAGTGAGTGCAGAGTGTGTATAATGAATGCAGTGTGTTTGTAGTGAGTGCAAAGTGTGTAGAATAAATGTAGTGTGTTTGTAGTGAGTGCAGAATGTGTATAATGAATGTAGTGTGTCTAGTGAGTGCAGAATGTGTATAATGAATGTAGTGTGTCTAGTGAGTGCAGTGTGTATAATGAATGCAGTGTGTTTGTAGTGAGTGCAGAGTGTGTATAATGAATGTAGCGAGTGCAGTGTGTATAATAAATGTAGTGTGTTTGTAGTGAGTGCAGAGTGTGTATAATGAATGTAGTGTGTTTGAAGTAAGATCCCGCCCCCTTAAAAATTTTTTTACACTCCTATGCATATAGTGCAGTGCAGGGTGTGTATAATGAATGTAGTGTGTTTGTAGTGAGTGCAGTCTGTATAATAAATGTAGTGTGTTTGTAGTGAGTGCAGAGTGTGTATAATGAATGTAGTGTGTTTGTAGTAAGTGCAGAGTGTGTATAATGAATGTAGTATGTTTGTAGTGAGTGCAGAGTGTGTATAATGAATGCAGTGTGTGTAGTGAGTGCAGTGTGTATAATGAATGTAGTGTATTTGTAGTGAGTGCAGAGTGTGTATAATGAATGTAGTGTGTTTGAAGTAAGTGCAGAGTGTGAATAGTGAATGTAGTGTGTTTGAAGTAAGTTCCGAGTGTGTATAGTGAATGTAGTGTGATTGTAGTGAGTGCAGAGTGTGTATAATGAATGTAGTGAGTGTAGTGTGTATAATAAATGTAGTGTGTTTGTAGTGAGTGCAGAGTGTGTATAATGAATGCAGTTTGTTTGCAGTGAGTGCAGAGTGTGTATAATGAATGTAGTGTGTTTGTAGTAAGTGCAGAGTGTGTATAATGAATGTAGTATGTTTGTAGTGAGTGCAGAGTGTGTGTAATGAATGCAGTGTGTGTAGTTAGTGCAGTGTGTATAATGAATGTAGTGTATTTGTAGTGAGTGCAGAGTGTGTATAATGAATGTAGTGTGTTTGAAGTAAGTTCCGAGTGTGTATAGTGAATGTAGTGTGTTTGAAGTAAGTTCCGAGTGTTTATAGTGAATGTAGTGTGATTGTAGTGAGTGCAGAGTGTGTATAGTGAATGTAATGTGTTTGTAGTGAGTGCAGAGTGTGTATAATGAATGTAGTGTGTTTGTAGTGAGTGCAGTGTGTATAATAAATGTAGTGTGTTTGTAGTGAGTGCAGAGTGTGTATAATGAATGTAGTGTGTTTGTAGTGAGTGCAGAGTGTGTATAATGAAGGCAGTGTGTTTGTAGTGAGTGCAGAGTGTGTATAATGAATGCAGTGTATGTAGTGTGTAGTGAATGTAGTGTGTATAATGAATGTAGTCTGTTTGTAGTGAGTGCAGAGTGTGTATAATGAATGCAGTGTGTGTAGTGAGTGCAGTGTGTATAATTAATGTAGTGTATTTGTAGTGAGTGCAGAGTGTGTATAATGAATGTAGTGTGTTTGAAGTAAGTTCCGAGTGTGTATAGTGAATGTAGTGTGTTTGAAGTAAGTTCCGAGTGTGTATAGTGAATGTAGTGTGATTGTAGTGAGTGCAGAGTGTGTATAGTGAATGTAATGTGTTTGTAGTTAGTGCATAGTGTGTATAATGAATGTAGTGTGTTTGTAGTGAGTGCAGTGTGTATAATAAATGTAGTGTGTTTGTAGTGAGTGCAGAGTGTGTATAATGAAGGCAGCATGTGTTTGTAGTGAGTGCAGAGTGTGTATAATGAATGCAGTGTATGTAGTGTGTAGTGAATGTAGTGTGTATAGTGAATGTAGTGTGTTTGTAGTAAGTGCAGAGTGTGTATAATGAATGCAGAGTGTTTGTAGTGAGTGCAGAGTATGTATAATGAATGCAGATTGTGTATAATGAATGAAGTGTGTGTGTGTGCTGGAAGATGTGCGTGTGTGTGCGCTGGATGAAGTGGGTGTGTGTGTTTGCTGGATGATGTCTGTGTGTGTGTGCTGGATGATGATGTGTGTGTGTGTGTTGGATGTGTGTGTGTGTGTGTTGGATGATGTGTGTGTGCTGGATGATGTGTGTGTGTTGGATGATATGTGTGTGTGCTGGATGATGTGTGGGTGTGTGTTGGATGGTGTGTGTGTGTGTGTGTTGGATGATGTGTGTGTGCTGGATGATGTGTGTGTTGGATGGTGTGTGTGTGCTGGATCGTGTCTGTGTGTGTGCTGGATGATGTGTGTGTGTGTGCTGGATGATGTGTGTGTGCAGGATGATGTGTGTGTGTGCTGGATAATGTGTGTGTGTGCTGGATGATGTGTGTGTGTTGGATGATGTGTGTGTGCTGGATGATGTGTGTGTGTGTGTGTGTGTGTGCGCTGGATGGTGTGTGTGTGTGCTGGATGTTGTGTGTGCGTGTGTGTGTGTGCTGGATGATGTGTGTGTGCTGGATGATGTGTGTGCGTGTGTGTGCTGGATGATGTGTGTGCGTGTGCTGGATGATGTGTGTGTGTGCTGGATGATGTGTGTGTGTGTGTGCCTGATGATGTGTGTGTGTGTGTGCTGGATGATGTGTGTGTGTGTGCTGGATGATCTGTGTGTGTGCGTGTGTGTGTGTGCTGGATGATGGGTGTGTGTGTGCTGGATGATGTGTGTGTGCGCTGGATGATGTATGTGTGTGTGTGTGTGTGCTGGATGATGTGTGTGTGAGTGCTGGATGATGTGTGTGTGTGTGCTGGATGATGTGTGTGTGTGTGTGTGTGCTGGATGATGTGTGTGTGTTGGATGATTTGTGTGTGTGTGTGTTGGATGATGTGTGTGTGTGTGCTGGATGATGTGTGTGTGTGTGTGCTGGATGATTGTGTGTGTGCTGGATGATGTGTGTGTGTGTGTGTTGGATGATGTGTGTGTGTGTGTGTTGGATGATGTGTGTGTGTGTGTGTGTTGGATGATGTGTGTGTGTGTGTGTGTGCTGGATGATGTGTGTGTGTGTGTGTGTTGGATGATGTGTGTGCTGGATGATGTGTGTGTGTGTGTGCGTGTGTGTATGTGCTGGATGATGTGTGTGTGTGTGTGTGTGTCTGCTGGATGATGCGTGTGTGCGCTGGATGATGTGTGTGTGTGTGCTGAATTATGTGTGTGTGCTGGATGATGTGTGTGTGTGCTGGATGATGTGTGTGTGTGTGCTGGATGATGTGTGTGTGTGCTGGATGATGTGTGTGTGTGTGTGCTGGATGACGTGTGTGTGTGTGTGCTGGATGATGTGTGTGTGTGTGTGTGCTGGATGATGTGTGTGTGTGTGTGTGCTGGATGATGTGTGTGTGTCTGTGTGTGTTTGTGTGTGCTGGATGATGTGTGTGTGTTGGATGATTTGTGTGTGTGTGTGTGTTGGATGATGTGTGTGTGTGCTGGATGATGTGTGTGTGTGTGCTGGATGATGTGTGTCTGTGTGCAGGATGATGTGTGTGTGTGTGTGTTGGATGATGTGTGTGTTGGATGATGTGTGTGTGTGTTTGGATGATGTGTGTGTGTGTGCTGGATGATGTGTGTGTGTGTGTGTGCATTTGTGTGTGTGCTGGATGATGTGTGTGTGTGTGCTGGATGATGTGTGTGTGCGCTGGATGATGTGTGTGTGTGTTGGATAATGTGTGTGTGTGTTGGATGATGTGTGTGTGTGTTTGGATGATGTGTGTGTGTGCTGGATGATGTGTGTGTGTGTGCGTGTGTGTGTGCTGGATGATGTGTGTGTGTGTGCGTGTGCGTGTGTGTGCTGGATGATGTGTGTGTGTGTGCTGGATGATGTGTGTGAACGCTGGATGATGTGTGTGTGTGTGTGTGTGCTGAATGATGTGTGTGTGTGTGTGTGCTGGATGATGTGTGTGTGTGTGTGCTGGATGATGTGTGTGTGTGTGTGTGCTGGATGATGTGTATGTGTGTGTGTGTGCTGGATGATGTGTGTGTGTGTGTGTGTGCTGGATGATGTGTGTGTGTGCTGGATGATGTGTGTGTGTGTGTGTGCGCTGGTTGATGTGTGTGTGTGTGCTGGATGATATGTATGTGTGTGTGAGCTGGATGATGTGTGTGTGTGTGTGTGTTTGTGCTGGATGATGTGTGTGTGTGTTGGATGATGTGTGTGTGTGTGTGTTGGGTGATAGGGGGTGAAGCATTTTTTTTTTACTTTATGTGTTTGTATTTTTTTATTTCCCCCCCCCCTCCCTGCTTCTTACCTTGTCAGGGAGGGGGGAGATCGCCTGGTGGTCCGGTGGAGAGAAGCAGCCGCTGCACACAGGGGCCATCACACGCTGTGTTCCCTCTCCAGCTCTAACTCTTGCGAGACTTGCATGTGCGGAGCGTTGCCATGGTAGCCCGTGGTCTCGCGAGAGTTAGAGCCGATGTGATGCCGGTGTGTGCAGGTAGCATGGCAGGTCCTACAGGACTGGTAACGGGAACGGCGTTCCTGCTTTGGAAAAAGTGCAGGAACGCCGTTCCCATGCGTTCCTGCAGGACTCGAGCCCTGACTTATTGTAAATATAGAATGGTCAGAGACAAGCCAAGGTCAGTGTTACAGACTGAGACACCTACGAGAAGACAGGCCAACAGGTCATGGATTACAGAAAGGAGAATAATCAATAACAAGCCAGGTCAGAATAGCCAAAAAGATATTCAAGATAATCTCACTCTCTGACTACTTGTAAAAGGAAACCACGACAGGGCAGAGAAGAAAATAAAAAATGGATTTAACTAGTCTTAGGATGACAGTGATTGGTCAGAATTGCCCCTATGATGGCAAAACTTATGCACGTCTTTGATGCATACACGTTCGTGTCAATATTGTCGGTGGAGGTGGGGATATAAAAATGGGCTCCGTAGCCAACGTCCAGTGTTTGTCTTAATGCCACATGGATGTGGAGCCTTATGGGAGGTGCACCGGACTGGCATCCACTGTGTGGTATGTTTCTGCCTGGGGTTAATCCTAGCATGGCCACAAACATCAGGCGCGGTCAAGTGATCGTGCCTATCCAGTGCTGTGACAGTTATACATGAAGAACAGCTAGCAACATTTGTTTTTATAGGAAGGGCAAACCGATACAGATTTAAAGAACTTCCACTATTTTCATGCTCTGTAAGAGGGGCTAAATACATCTTTGCTATACAGACTTCATGTAACATAAAATCCCAAGTGCTTAAAGGACCACTATAGTGCCAGGAAAACAAACTAATTTTCCTTGCCCCCCCCCCCCCCCACCCTCAGTGCCCCCTTTCT
Source organism: Pelobates fuscus (assembly GCF_036172605.1). Classification (NCBI taxonomy): domain Eukaryota; kingdom Metazoa; phylum Chordata; class Amphibia; order Anura; family Pelobatidae; genus Pelobates; species Pelobates fuscus. The sequence goes on from NC_086328.1 coordinate 77,510,258, forward strand.
GCTGGGCTTAAAACCCCTTCAGCCACTTACCTTTCTCCAGCGCCGGTCTCCCTCGGCGCTCGGGAACTCTCTTCCCTCTGCCGACATCAACTCCGAATGCGCACACGCGCGCATTCAAACCGCCCATAGGAAAGCATTACTCAATGCTTTCCTATGGACGTCCAGCGTCTTCTCACTGTGATTTTCACAGTGAGAATCGCGGAAGCGCCTTTTGCGGCTGTCAGTGAGACAGCCACTAGAGGCTGGATTGTCCCTTAGTGAAACTATGTTTTTAGCTGCAGGGTTAAAACTAGAGGGACCTGGCACCCAGACCCCCCCCCCCCCCCTCAGTGCCCCCTTTCTGCTGGGCTTAAAACCCCTTCAGCCACTTACCTTTCTCCAGCGCCGGGCTCCCTCGGCGCTCGGGAACTCTCTTCCCTCTGCCGACATCAACTCCGAATGCGCACACGTGCACATTCAAACCGCCCATAGGAAAGCATTACTCAATGCTTTCCTATGGACGTCCAGCGTCTTCTCACTGTGATTTTCACAGTGAGAATCGCGGAAGCGCCTTTTGCGGCTGTCAGTGAGACAGCCACTAGAGGCTGGATTATCCCTTAGTGAAACTATGTTTTTAGCTGCAGGGTTAAAACTAGAGGGACCTGGCACCCAGACCACTTCATTGAGCTAAAGTGGTCAAGGTGCCTATAGTGGTCCTTTAAAGGGACACTATAGTCACCAGAACAACTACAGCTTCTGGGAGTATAATCAGTCCCTTCAGGCTTTTTGCAGTAATCACTGTTTTTTCAGAGCAAAGGCAGTGTTTACATGTTTGTGTTCCTGGCCCTATAGTGTTCCTTTAAGGAGGGGACAGAAACATGAAAGTGAGAGAGATGGAAAAAACAAACACAAAACATGAAGTGGCACACAAAATAAATAGTGGTGGCAAGAAATACACCTAAGTATGGTTGAGATGAAGAGACACACAAAACAGGGAGAAATGGAGATGTACACAAATAAGAGCAATAGAGAAACACAAAAATTGAATGCTGGATGAAAGGAAGGGTTCATTTAGGGAGAGGAGGGTTGGAAGATGACGTATCGAAGAGTGGGGAATGGTTGGGGATCAAGTACCTAAAGTGCACTGTGTTATTTTCAGCCTATATTATGGGCTGAACTTGTCTACATGATGAATTATTAAAAAGGGAGTCAGTTCCAGGCTGGAGAGACCATTTAATGGTTTCCATGTTAAATAGCCTCAAAAGTGTCTCAATCTCTTTGCTTAAAGGTTACATAGTTACATAGTTACACAGCCTTCCTCACATATGTTTTTTTGCTGTTGATCCAAAAGAAGGCAAAAAAAAAAACAGTCTGAAGCGCTTCCAATTTTGCAACAAACTAGGAAAAAAATCATTCTTGACCCCATAATGACAATCAAATATCTCCTTGGATCGAGCAGCTATTACCCCACTAATTGGAAATGATATCCCTGTATGTTATGTTTTTGGAAGTATTTATGCAATTGCTGTTTAAACATCTGTATGGACTCTATAGATTTCCAGATAATGGTTTGTACTGGCCCCGAATATACTGACACCACGTACCACTTTTGTCAAGCTTGAAAATTTACCATTAATGACAACTCGTTGTACTCTATCCTTAAGCCAGTGTTCTACTCAAGAACAAGAATATTAATTTAGTCCAAATTCTTTTAGTTTGAAGACTAACCTATTGTGAGGAACCGCATCAAATGCATTGGCAAAATCCAAGTAGATCACATCCAATGCAACGCCCTGGTCTATCTACAAAGATTGTAAAAGTTTTATGTTTCTACAGAATAACGTATTGCTCCAAGCTATAGGGTTGTGCATTGAAAACGCTTCTGCAGCACATACTGTACATACTTCCAGAAGTGAATTTTATGGATAATCCTGTGTAATTCCTATACATCCTTCAAAAACTGTTAAAAAAAAAAAAAAATCAACCGGTTTGCCAATTTACCACATCTTGCCATTATGTTAAATAACCCCCTGTTCTTTTAAACTAATACATTGATTTAGATTGTGACATTTTAAACTGCAGTTCACTCAGCTCTTACAGTTCAAAGCAGGCCAAATCCTTGAAAATCGCATGAAGAATGTGTAACTAGAAACAAAAGAACAGTCAAGGACATTGGTTGTTTGGATTTAGAATATTATTCTAGCTGCAAATTTTCAACTGTTAATAATAATTCATCTTTTTAGAAAGATACATGTGTTCTTAGGACATAATAGAAGATACAGAAGTTCTTAAGCCATAATAAACAATGAAACCGATGGTGAAAGGATTTATTAATATCTCCGGAACCCAGAGTAATCATTATTTCACCTAATATGTATTTTATACTAATAACAATGTATTAAAATAAGTTCTTAATGGTCTAACTAATAGGAATTTTTCAATCCCATATTTGATCATTATTAACATAATAGTTGCCAATGAACTCTTAAAGGGACACTCTAAGCACCATAACCACTGCAGTCTGCTGTAGTAGTCATGGTGTCAAGAGTGTGCTGGCACTATACCAGTGTAATTTGTCAAACCATTTGTTTGCAAACTTTCATGGGTCCCACTTAAAGTCGGACTGGGAATAAAAAGCAGCCCTGGAATATTTTTTTATACCAGCCCAATAATGCTTCACACCAGTATAGCGTTTAAATATAGAGGAGGAAAATATTCCAGCTGAAAACTATTACTCCGACGTGAAAGAAAACACTCATAGGGCTTAAAAATAAACAACATAGCATATTTATTTTAAACAGACGTTCATTTGCATATACTTAATGTATTAGTCAAACTACCAGGGCCGGCACTACCACTGCCACTATGCCCCCACAATACTGCACTACCCCTCACAAGTACTGACCCTACCCTCCATAACACTATCCCATGCCTTCACAATACTGCCCCTACCCCCTCCAATACTGCTCCCATTCCACACAATACTGCACTTATTCCCCACAATACTGTCACCACCACCACAAATCTGCCCCTATCCACAACAAAAAAATGCCCCTTCCCCTACAATACTGCCCCTATCCCCCAGAATACTGCATATTTCCCCCCACATTACTGCCCTTAACCACCAAAATACTATCGCAAAAATGGGGTTACGAGACACACAGGTGAAGATGCATTTTTTGGGGAAGGGGGGTGGTAAAATGCATCTTCACCTGTGTAGCCAAAAATCCTTGCACCGGCCCTGCCAACTACCTTAAAGGAACACTATATGGTCAGGAACAAAAACATGTATTCCTGACCCTATAGTGTTAAACCCACCATTTAGGTGGCTTGTTCCCCTCAGTCTCCTTAAAATGAATTATTTCTAGTGGCACGCAGACCTGCCAGCGCTGGCCCTGCCCCGAACCATCTCCTTGATGACTGTAGAGGGCCTGCTAGCAATACGGCTGGTTGTCCCTGCCAGCCACATCCTTCCCTAGAAGGGAGTATTATAATACAGACCCATTTCCCACCCAGTAACCGGACCACACACAGTCCTGGGGGTACAACTTTATTGGCCACATTCAGCTTTATACTTTTCCCATGCAAGGGGTGGATCACACACAAAGACAATGTCCCTTCCCAGGGTCCTTCCCCTCCCAGGGGTTGTATAACCGATCCGGAACTTCAGTCCTTTTGTCCCCTGTTCCCGCCACTCAGTGTCCCCTCCCAGGGCAAGCCCCTTCCAGGGGTTTCCTGATGGAAACGGAACTCCAGTCCCTTTGTCCCCTGTTCCCGCCACCCATCCTCAGGGTTTCCCACCTCCGGTGATCAAGGGGTCTTCATCCCATGAGACTCTGTACCTGGGAGCCCCAGCACAGGAAAGCTTCCTGCCTCCTGGACTCCCAGTTACAGAAAGCCGCCAAACCGCCATTGTCCCCAACGGGTATCCCCACCAATCTCGGGGACCCCCAGAACGTTAACCACCACAAACAGCCTCTGTTCACGGGGTCCCTGGGTGAAACCAGGCAAGGGAAGCATCTCCTTTTGGGACAGGAATGCTCCCTCTGGCCGCCGCCTGTCTATACTGACGGCGACCACCCAGGGGAGCACTCATTAATTACTTTCCTTGCAGTTTCACACGTATGTTGCAAGTTGCCAACGTTCTATTTGAGTGATGCAAACATTCCAAGGGACACTGGAGAGGTCCTCGTTCAGGAACTGAACGAGGTGGGAAGCAATCTGTGAATGCTCCCACTGGACCCCTTGCGGTTTGTGGTTTTGACATCTCATTACAAGGTGTGAACGTTCTAAACCAACATTCTAAATGAGTTGTCAGGGTGGTCCTCGTTTGGGAGGTAAATGCCCATTCCCTTTGTGTAGGACCTCCCGAACGGGGAGCAGGCACATTCATACGAAAATAACGGGGAAACACACAGAATATAATACAGCAATTCACGAACAGGCAGCGGTCCCACAACACAGCTCCCCCTTAACCACAAGCCGGCATACACAGTCTGATCCCAACAGATCGGCTCATAGATGTCCGGGGGAGTGCTCATGGATCAGTTCTCCAGGGCTGTCTGTCTCAATAATCCGTTGGCATTGTCATTTTGCTTACCGAGTCTGTAATGGATGGTAAAGTCATAAGGTTGTAGCGCCAAGCTCCATTGCAACAGCCTGGCATTGTCCCCAGAGACCCGGTTAAAGGGACTCTCCAGTGCCAGGAAGACAAATCGTTTTCCTGGCACTGCAGGTCCCCTCTCCCTCCCACCTCCCATCCCCGGAGGTTGAAGGGGTAAAAACCCCTTCAGTGACTTAACTGAGGCAGCGCCGATGTCCCTCGGTGCTGCTTCTGGGTCTGCCCATGCTCCTCCTCATCACCATGTCATCCAGCGGGGGAGACCCATCATGTCCACTGGTGGGGGAGACCTAATGCGCATGCGTGGCAATGCCCCACACGCGCATTAGACCTCTCCATAGGAAAGCATTGAAAACCTGTGCTATGAAGCAGGAAGTGCCCTCTAGTGGCTGTCTAGTAACCACTAGAGGAGGAGTTAACCCTGCAAGGTAATTATTGCAGTTTATGAAAACTGCAATAATTACACTTGCAGGGTTAAGGGTAGTGGGAATTGGCACCCAGACCACTCCAATGGGCAGAAGTCGTCTGGGTGCCTGGAGTGTCCCTTTAAGCTATACCAGCGGGTGAGCAGGGAGAATTGCTGTCTGTAGAGGTAGGTCTGTAGTTTTTTTAGTGCTCACACCACCGCCAGGCAATCCATCACGATGGCGGAGTAGCTTACCTCTCTGGGGAGTGACTTCCTGCTGAGGTAAGCCACGGGGTGTTCACCGAGCATTGTCGCCGATCTGGCTTAGTATCGCTCCTAACTCAAAGCGGTGTGAACGAGAAAAAGTTTTCTTGGGTTAGGAGCAGGCAGGACAGGAGCATTCACCAAGGCATTCTTGAGGGCATGGAATGCCTGCTCACACTCTGGGGCCCAGTCTTTCTATCGGGGCAAGGTCTTTCGGGTCAAGTTGGTGAGGAGCTTAGCTAGGGCACTGTAGTTGGGGACAAACCTTTTGTAATAACCAGTAGTCCCTAGGAAGGCCATCACCTGGACTTTAGTGCGGGGACTGGGACAGTAAGCTACTGCCTCTATCTTGGCTGGCTCAGGCTTCTGGGACCCACACCTGACCTGGTGTCCTAGGTACTGCATCTCTGCCATCCCTAGGTGGCACTTGCTGGGTTTTAGGGTCAATCCTGCATAGTACAGCTCCCACGTGTACTAGACGCCCTTTCCAAGTGTCGCAGTATATGGAGATGTCATCCAGGTATGCGCAGGCATACTCCTAGAGGCCATCTAGCAGCCGGTCCACCATCCTCTGGAAAGTGGCTGGGACATTCTTTAAACCAAATGGAAGCACCTTAAATTGGTACAAGCCAAATGGGGTGACGAATGTCAACTTGGGGACAGCATCTACCGCCAGGGGAATCTGCCAGTACCCCTTGCACAAGTCTATAGTGGTGAAGTACCGAGCCATCCTATCTAGCAGCTCGTCTATACAGTGCATGGGGTATGCATCTGAGGCCGTCTGGTTATTGAGCCTCCTGCAGTCCACATAGAACCTGATAGTCCCGTCTCGTTTCGGGCCAGCATGACTTGGGAGGCCCAAGGACTCTGGGACGGTTCGATGACCCCTAGCCGGAGTATCTTTTGCATCTCCTGCAGCATGTTCCCCCGTACAGCCTCTGGTACCCTGTAGGGGTTTTGCCGCAGGGGCTGTTGGTCGGGAGTCTCTACCTGGTGAGTGGCTGTTGGGTATACCTGGGTAGGTTGGAGAACATCTCTTCCTTGCTGACAGCATTTTCTGTCATGCTCTCGATCAGGTCAGATAGGAGACATGCTCTCGATCAGGTCAGATAGGAGACAATTGCCATCCATGGTTAACTGAAGTGACTTTATTTACAGGTGCAAAATAATAAAGCTGGAGAAGTATAGTGAAAATAACAAGACAGGTAATAGTAACTTTTAAAGAATCAGGAATAAAAGGAACACCTTAGATATCAAATTTCAGCAATGTCCAGATAGTGGGTTTTGCAGGGTTGTATTAATCAAGGTAGTCCGGATAATGCAATAGTAATCCAACTAGGAATGGTGCAGGGTTGAATGAATCCGGTAAGCAGGTTAAAGCAATAGTAGTCCAAGTTAGTAAGGAGTAATGTTTGTAGCAATAAAGGGAGCATTAGACATGTGCAATTCGTTTCGGGGCGAAAATGAATTCGGACAAATTTCGGGCAATTCGGACATTTGGGTACTTCCGAATGGCCGAATTGCCGAATTACCGAGGTCCCGAAGTTCCGAAATTACTGAATTTCCGAAGTGTGGAAGTGCTGAAGTGCCGAAGTGCTTAAGTGCCGAAGTTCCGAAGCACAGTATTGCCCAAGTACTAATATACTTACCCAGTGAAAGAAGAAGAATGTTATATTGTATACAATTTTAAATAAAAAAAGTATACAAACATAGCCAGGGTTCAGCGGTAAGCATTTGCAACACTTACAACAATCAAGTAACATACATTCATGTAAAATGTAAGTTACTTGGCCAGTCAGTGTAATGACAGGAATGAATAAGTAGATAACTCCCTAATTCCCACGGTTTGCGGGCCTGCTGCCGGGTCATCACAGGGTGAGCTTTGTCGAGGGCCTGGACGGGGACATAGGTGGAGGTGGCCCTGGTCATTGGCGAGCAGCACTTCTGTTGGTAGCCGATCCATGAGGCCGACTTCGACCTTCTGGGCTCCATGGCCCCAGTCAAGGTGAACATGGGCAGTGGGTAGATAGTGGACATTTCCGCCTGCCACTCGTACCACGACGGTACCCCCTGTCCTCTCTTGTTCTGGGATGAGCTGGAGTCGCACCAGAGTTAGGGTGGCTCCAGTGTGTCTTAGACCCTGGACTTTGAGCCCGTTCTGCCACACTGGCTGTTTGTGGCGGTCACGGTTTATCATGGGCAGCCTGGACTGAGTTTGCCTCATGCAGGATGGTCCAGGCTTCTTTATTGGGGCTCTGGAAATCTGTGGTGTCATCTTGGTAGCAGAGGGCTGCTGCCTGCTGTACAGTAGGGGCTACGGGGGTGACCCACTGTGGTCTGTCCTGGTTTTAGGGACAGTTCGGTTTGATGTAGCACTGGTAGCATCTCCGGTCTGCCCCAGGGAATGCTCGCTGAGGAGTGGCCGGACCGGGAAGCCACAAAGATAATTGATTTACCAAAATATATCTCTGATTGCTGCCAGTTACATACAAAGGCCTGTACCATCTAATACTTTCTAATACTAACTTTTTCAACATCGATTGTAGTTGACATCCATGTTCTATTGCACCATTTAGGTGAGATTTCCCAGGTGTGATTTCTATATATGTTAGCATGTGCACATTTTAGACAATTTAATTAAAAGTAAAGTTTTAATGTTTTTTTCATTATTTTTTTGCTGAAATTTTTCTATATAAATTTACTGTTCCATTCACTCCTTTGAATCAATTTCTACTGAGATACTCTATGTTTTGCCAGTTTTGAAGTTGTAACGTTCATAGGGGTCACCCACCAATTTGAAGTGCTTCTGTGAATTTCTTCACATTGGCTCATTCTTTTTCTTTTTGTGTTCTGAAAATCTGGAGTGAATAGACAAATAATGACCCAATCACTTGTTTTAGCCCCAGGGCAAACATTTGCACACCTTTACTACTTGGCATATGGAGCAGACTTCCAGAGTACAAACACAATTAGCTAGCTCTGATGATGGACGGTAGAAGGCATTGTCACACTGCAGGTGCAGTCAGAGAAGAGAAATAAACATCAACTTTTAAGGAGAATTTGGATTACAGGGAAAAACTGTTGCATTACCTGCCTGATCGGTGAAGCATTCTGCCATTTCTGTCATTGTGTCATGTAACGATTGGGTATATAAATCATCTGCAGGCAGCATGTCTGGTGTTGCCTGCTCATGGAAGACCCCTATAATGAGTGGAAGGATGCGATCCGTCACTTCTAGTTTACGTCCATCCACATCATCCCTGGATCCTCATTCTCCTGCGTTTTGTGCTCACAGGGATGACATGGATCAATCAGTGGGTCCCAAACTATTTAAGTAGCTTTTTCTGCCCCAGTGTTAGTGCTGTGTCATGGTTTTGCTAAGGTTCCCGATTGCTTTGCTATTTTTGACTGTTGGTTCTGACTTTGACTTGTCCACTGACCATTTAATCCTCACCTAGCTAAATTTGTAGGATTAAAGGGACACCAACATAGGAGAAAGTGGAGAGTCAGGGGAAGAGTGCAAGCTAGCTGGTGGAGAACAATATGGACTGTTTCCCCACACATCCTGACTCTCCTCTACTATCTCCTCCTCCTCTGGCATATAGTAAAGTTCTTCATGAGCCAATTTTACTGCTGTTGCTCAAAAAGGAACAAAACACACTATATGTGTCGGACCCTATCCTATCCCTATTTGGATGCCCGTATCTCCCTTTGATTTCCCAGAACAAACTGTGTTCCCCCTGCTTCAGTACCTTCCATCTCCCGAACATAGTACCAAACTCTCCCTGGCATATAGTGGCCATTTTGTTCTCCTGATTGCTCTCAGTGGTACTTAGCCACGAACGCTCTGGAACTATGTTCGGCCACTTGATCACGCTTTTCCGGGTCTATTATTTTCGCTGTTTTGCCCCACTTACCAACATGTCAGGAGAGCGCTAATTGGAGGAAAATGTACTATGGACTATGAGGAACAATCCCTCCCTAAGAACTAGGGGGAGTACCCATTTATTTGACCACAGGAACTCACAATATTTGGCCGTCCAGGACCAGTTTTGCTCTAGATCTATTTTGGTTTTCATCCACGAGTGCGGGCGGTCAAATCTTTACCCGGTGGCGATTGGACAATTCCGTATGTATCCAGCTCTGTTTGGACAACTTGGGAGCTATCCGGGGATGTATATGATGTGGGGTTCCTGTGTTTTTTAACTGTGTTTTGGGGTGTTTTTATGCTACACTATAGTATCAGTGGAAAAAACTGTGAGGGGATACAAAATAGGACAATACTGTGAGTACACCAGGAAAATATAAGTTCACTCACAAACCACTTTTGATTGAAGGTATAAAATAATTTCTGATAAGAGGAAAAATATCAGTCTCTTTACATTACATATAGAAAATAGGAAAAAATCATAGCGCATAGTTTCCACATAAAAGCACAAACTTTACTACAGGTTACACTTACAAGATAAATAATGCGATAAAACACATCAGCACAAAGGTAGGAGTTGCAGACAGGATTAGGTCCCAGTTGGGTAGAATGGAACTGAATGCTAGTAACCTAAGGTTATTTTGACACTTTTTTTATAGCCATTTCATCGCCAATCTCTGCTAAATATTGGAGTAAAATTGTGTTTTTTATTTTTTTTATTTGGCATATACACATATAACAAGGTTTTTGTAATGTGTATTTCGTAAAGCTGGTGTGTGCTATTCCTGCACATTGTGTTCAGCTACATCTGCTGAGTATAACGATACCCCCATTGTATGCCTTTGGCACTTTTCTGTAAAGCTACAATACCATATAAGAGACAAGGCTATTTCAATTTCTATAGTTAGAATTTTTGTAGATGGATTTGACGGAGCTATGTCTCATTTTAGGGTATTATAGCAATGTGACTGTTCAAATAACCCCCACAAAGGGCTTTCATTTGATAAAGCAGGCACCTCAGGGTAACTTATATGGTGTATATTGTGCCTTAACTTGTCACCATTTTTCACCAATGTATGTCAATGTTTGTGGTGAGGTGGGGGGAAATTTGCACTTGATATGTCCCACTGTCATAAAAATCCCCAAATGATGCTCAGTTACATCTTCTGAGTAAAACAATATGCCCAATGTATGACCTAGACACTATTTTGTGAAGTTACAGTGCTGTAAAAGAAACGTGACGAGTTCAGGTTTTTAAATGTTAATTTTCATGCAGGTTTTTGATGCGTCCTTGTGTCCCACTTTAGAGCACTTGAGCAGGCTACACATTCCAACTACCCCATAAAGGCATACCATTTCTTAAAGAAGACATGTAGACATATGTATTTCAAAAGACATATTATGATCCTTAGTGTGGGATAATTGTTCCGCTAGCTTGTACCAAGTGTAGTGGTAATAAGCATATTTTCTGCCTTTTTGACACACAAAGTGAGTTTGCACAGTATATTTTGCAAATTGTATGCGTGCTACGACTGTATAATACTTCATATGTTGCTAAGCTATGTCGTCTGAGTACAGCAATACTCCATATGTACCTTTGCCAGGTATATGTGGACATAGAAGGGGCACTTTTGAGACAGTCATTACAGTTTTTTTTTTTTTTCCAAACTTTGAATTTTTACGCTGTGTCCATGTCCCATTTTGGAGTAGTTTAGCTGGTTGCTTATTCAAACTTCCCCACAAACACGTACTATTTATTAAAGAATACACCCTGGGGTTATTCAAAAGGCATATTTTGAACCTTAGCGTGGAATCATTTTTGTTTTTACTAAATATTGGTGCTGATGTGTACTTTAGTCATTGCTGCCGCCCAGTGATGGGAGTGAGCGCAGGACTTATCTTTCTGCATTTGTATCCATTTTTTTTATCACTCAGCCTTGTTACAATGCAACCGCCCATACCATGTGTTCCCTATTAAGGGTTAATAATATATAGGGGTGTATATAAAAAACACCCCTTTCTGTATCATTAGAGATCTTTGCCAGAAGCTCAAGGAAGCAAGGTGAATAGTTAGAGTTAGGACCCACCTGGGTGGGTCTGCCTTGACGTTGGCAGGTGGGCTTATCCTCTCATGGCCATTGGAGGTAACTAAAAAACCTCCATTTGTTTATAAATACATAGGGATTAAGGAGAGAGCGCAGGTAACTTGTTTTTCATTGGTTTTTACTATATATTGGGGCTGATGTGTACTGTAGTCATTGCTGCCGCCCAGTGATGGGAGTGAGCGCAGGACTTATCTTTCAACATGAGAATTATGCTGACTGTTATTTACATCAATTATTTAGGTAAATGAGAAAAATATAATTTGCATAATAATTTGGAACAGGGTTTATATACACTCAGTGTCAGACACACACATTGATTGACAGACATACATACACACTTAAACACAAAAAGAATTTAGCGCTAGTAATCACAAAATTAGTCAAGGTAGGCAGCAACCCAAATGAAGGAAAACCCCTCGGGTCCTTCGGTGGATAGATACAAAAAGATATGGAAGGGCTGCGCCAAATAAGGGTAGATAGTCCAGTAAAGTATTGATAGGGTGCCAATAGATGGTCTAGGATACTTGATAGAGTTCCTCTGTGGATGCGTCTAGTGTAGACCGTTCCGTATATGAAAATACAAGAGAGGTAGAGGCGACTAATGGTATAGTATGAAAGTTCAGGGTGTGATAGGTAACAAAATGTAGAGAACTCACATTCAAGAGAGCTATGGCCAGCTCTGGTGTGGATTGTGTACAGCGGTATAATCCCCGCTTATAGGATATGTAGGGAGGGGGTCTCCGTCAACACCGTCTGGTAGTCCAGAACTCGGAAAGGAAAGACAGAAAGCGACAATATTGCTCTCAATTTTGATGTGGTTCAGTGTGCAGATAAGAAGAGGTAAAAAACTCACATTTGAGGGAGCTATGGCCAGCTCTGGTGTGGATAGCGTACAGCTGTATAATCCCCGCTTATAGGATTTGTAGCGGCGATACGTCCGTCAGCACCGTCTGGTGATCCAAGGCTCCAATATAGAAAAATAAAAAGCAGCAATAGTGCTCTCAATTGTGATAGGTTAAGAGAGTAGTAGAGGAAATAAAATAATACTCACAAAGATAGAGCAGAGGTACTGCTCTATGGATAGGCGCTGGTGGTATGATCCCCACCTAGGATTTCTTGGAGTACTGGAACTTTAAAATTGCCAGTGGAAGTAAAAGTAACCAGGAAAGGTTAAAATGCCAGGAATAGGTAAAAAAAAGTTTAAAGTGCATAGAGAGTGCAATAAAAAGAGGATTGGTACAATAAAGTAGCCAAAAAACTTTTATTGATCTAAAATACACAATAAAATACAGAATTAATAACCATAAACGCGTTTCACCATAAGTGGCTTCTTCAGAATGGGATAAAAGTAGTAACCTGGCAGGGGTTGTTTAAATAGGGCTATGTTAATTTGAAAATTGCGCCAAAAGTGTAATTGGCCAATCAGAGACAATTTTTAAAAACACTTTTAAAAAATTAGGATTCAACGCAGACCACCAGGCTCTCCAGAGACGAATGGCATCTGTAATACCCCCCCACCACACCCTAGGCCAGGGGTACACTTGGGCATGTCAGACCACCAACTAAACACCACACAAACCACGACTCGCACAAACTTGTCTCTTGCATTGCACATAAGGCCCACAAGATGTATACACCCTGGCACCACTACCACACAACAACCAACCTGATAATATGCACGTACAAGCTCCAATGCAACACTGCCTCCTCCTGAACCTACAGGAGCACACCTTTAACCTCTAGCTTGTAGTATCCCAGGAGCGCAACAAGCACGAACACAAAACCTGCCAACATGCTACGAACCCTGGGCATGTCACCTAACCTGACCACCCAAAAAAAAAATGTACCCGCCAAACACATTTCTAAGCACTCCCTGTTAATCACTTCCAATGATGTTAGAACATATGTTAGAATTACATGCTTGACAGTTGAAAGTTTGCAATTACGCTGAAATGTCAAATGTCATCTTTTTGTACCACAGAGTACGGAAAAATAAAGAATAAAAAAAAAAAAAAAAAATTAGGATTCAAAAGTATGGGAGTGATGTTATAAGGGTGATGAGTCCATTTAAATTTATTTAAATGTAAAAACGAGGGTGAGAAGGTTGTTTTTAAAACCAAAACAAAAAAAAAGGTTGTTTTATAAAGTTCATAAAAAAAAGGTTGTTTTATAAAGTTCATAAAAAAAAAGTTGTTTTATAAAGTTCAGAGAAAAAAAAAGTTGTTTTATAAAGTTCTTAAAAAAAAAAGTATATAAAAAATAATAAATACATTTCACATATCTAAAAATACATAAGGAGATGGTTTAAAGGTACAGAGATACAGATATATATGTAAATGGAGTATGCATGAAAAGGGGGTAATATAATCCCAAACATAATGATTTAAATAGGGGTTATATTATACCCCAGAGTAATAATATATTACAGATGTTAAATGAAAATAATAGATAAAATAAAATAAAATAAAAATAAATATAAAACAACTTTTTTTTTTTTAATGAACTTTATAAAACAACCTTTTTTGGGTTTTGGTTTTAAAAACAACCTTCTCACCCTCGTTTTTACATTTAAATAATTTAAATGGACTCATCACCCTTATAACATCACTCCCATACTTTTGAATCCTAATTTTTAAAAGTGTTTTTAAAAATTGTCTCTGATTGGCCAATTACACTTTTGGCGCAATTTTCTAATTAACATAGCCCTATTTAAACAACCCCTGCCAGGTTACTACTTTTATCCCATTCTGAAGAAGCCACTTATGGTGAAACGCGTTTATGGTTATTAATTCTGTATTTTATTGTGTATTTTAGATCAATAAAAGTTTTTTGGCTACTTTATTGTACCAATCCTCTTTTTATTGCACTCTCTATGCACTTTAAACTTTTTTTTACCTATTCCTGGCATTTTAACCTTTCCTGGTTACTTTTACTTCCACTGGCAATTTTAAAGTTCCAGTACTCCAAGAAATCCTAGGTGGGGATCATACCACCAGCGCCTATCCATAGAGCAGTACCTCTGCTCTATCTTTGTGAGTATTATTTTATTTCCTCTACTACTCTCTTAACCTATCACAATTGAGAGCACTATTGCTGCTTTTTATTTTTCTATATTGGAGCCTTGGATCACCAGACGGTGCTGACGGACGTATCGCCGCTACAAATCCTATAAGCGGGGATTATACCGCTGTATGCTATCCACACCAGAGCTGGCCATAGCTCCCTCAAATGTGAGTTTTTTACCTCTTCTTATCTGCACACTGAACCACATCAAAATTGAGAGCACTTTTGTCGCTTTCTGTCTTTCCTTTCCGAGTTCTGGACTACCAGACGGTGTTGACGGAGACCCCCTCCCTACATATCCTATAAGCGGGGATTATACTGCTGTACGCAATCCACACCAGAGCTGGCCATAGCTCTCTTGAATGTGAGTTCTCTACATTTTGTTACCTATCACACCCTGAACTTTCATACTATACCATTAGTCGCCTCTACCTCTCTTGTATTTTCATATACGGAACGGTCTACACTAGACGCATCCACAGAGGAACTCTATCAAGTATCCTAGACCATCTATTGGCACCCTATCAATACTTTACTGGACTATCTACCCTTATTTGGCGCAGCCCTTCCATATCGTTTTATACATACACACTTACAGATACTCTCACTGAAAGACATGTATATACACACTGACAGACACGATATACACAGACACACGCATACATACACTGACAGACATGCATACACACAATGACAGACACACACTCTTAGTGACAGATACACACTTACTGACAAACACGTATAGACTCTCACTGACACACACAAACAGAAACAATAACACTCACTAACAGACACACACACACACTAACAGACCCATACACACACTAACACACTCCCAATAAAAAAATAAAAAATAAATTTCAATCCACACAGTCTTCCTACCTTTGGGAGTGCTGGAGTGGATTCTTCCCTGGGGTCCAGTATGGCTGCTGCTGGCGGGGCTGACAGGCATGGGTGCGGTCGGGTGGTCGAGAAGGCACTCATATTGGAGGCAGTGAGGGAGCTCCGATCCTCCTGCTCAGTTCCTTTGCACACTTTTCAGTGACGTCATATTCTGGCTCCGGCATCACTGCGGTTGCCAGCCGGCCAGCTCTCAGAATCCACAGGACAAGAGGCTGGCAAGGCATCTACCAGGGCGATTGGGGGTGACTTTTTTGCTGCATCCCCTGAAAGTGCCACCCAAGGCAAATGGCTAGTTAGCCTTGCGCTAGATACAGCTTTGTGTGTGTATAGATTTAGGTCTGTGATTGTGTGTGTGTATTTGTGATTGTGTGTATAGGTCTGTGATCACATCTGTGATTGTGTGTGTGTTCATCTGGGATTATGTGTGTATGTATGTGACTGTGTATAGGTAGGTGATTATATGCTTTTGTGTGGTCTGTGATTGTGTGTGTGTGTGTGTGTATTTGTGATTGTGCATATAGGTCTATGATTGTAGGTAGGTGATTATATGCTTTTGTGTGAGTCTGTGATTGTGTGTATAGGTCTGTGATTGTGTGTGTGTGTGTGTAAAGGTCTGTGATTATGTGTTATTAAAACATCAATTTAGGAATGAGGCTCTGCGTATGAGAGATCCTCGTATCACACAGTTATGGGCTAACCACAGTGTGTGTGGATTTGTATCTTGTGTGTTGTTTGTCGCAAATTATTGAAGCAATTCAGTCTCTAATTGTTGCAGAAATGTTAAATCATTTAAGAGGCTCTCATTCAAGCGCCAAGGGCTTTTGTTCTTGTAATCATACAGGTGATACTCGAAAAATTAGAATATCATGCAAAAGTTCATTTATTTCAGTAATGCAATGTAAAAGGGGAAACTAATATATGAGATAGATGCATTACATGCTAAGCAAGATAGTTCAAGCCATGATTTGTCATAAGTGCAATAATTATGGCTTACAGTTCATGAAAACCCCAAATCCACAATCTCAGTAAATTAGAATATTGTGAAGAGGTGAAATATTCTAGGCTCACAGTGTCCCACTCTAATTAGCTAAGTAAGTCATCACATCTGCAAAGGGTTTCTGAGCCTTTAAATGGTCTATCAGTCTGGTTCAGTAGGAATCACAATCATTGGGAAGACTGCTGACCTGACAGTTGTGCAGAAAACCATCGTTGACACCCTCCATAAGGAGGGAAACCCTCAAAAGGTAATTGCGAAGGAAGTTGGGTGTTCCCAAAGTGCTGTATCAAAGTGGAAGGGAAAAGTGTGGAAGAAAAAGGTGCACAAGCAGCAGGGATGACCGCAGCCTGGAGAGGATTGTCAGGAAAAGGTCATTCAAATGTGTTGGGAACTTTGACAAGGAGTGGACTAAGGCTGGAGTCAGTGCATCAAGAGCCACCACACACCGACGGATCCTGGACATGGGCTTCAGATGTCGTATTCCTCTTGTCAAGCCGCTCCTGAACAACAAACAACGTCATAAGCGTCTTACCTGGGCTAAAGAAAAACAGACCTGGTCTGTTGCTCAGTGGTCCAAAGTCCTCTTTTCTGATGAGAGCAACTTTTGCATCTGATTTGGAAACCAAGGACCTAGAGTCTGAAGGAAGAATGAAGAGGCACACACTGCAAGATGCTTGAAGTGCAGTGTGAAGTTTACACAGTCTGTGTTGATTTGGGGAGCCATGTCATCTGCTGATATTGGTCCACTGTGCTTCATTAAGGCCAGGGTCAACGCAGCCGTCTACCAGGAGATTTTGGAGCACTTCATGCTTCCTTCCGCAGACGCGCTTTATGGGGATGCTGACTTCATTCTCCAGCAGGAAAACCTGCCCACACTGCCAAAAGCACCAAAGCCTGGTTCAATGACCGTGGGATTACTGTGCTTGATTGGCCGGCAAACTCGCCTGACCTGAACCCGATAGAGAATCTATGGGGCATTGCCAAGAGATAGATGAGACATGAGACGAACAATGCAGAAGAGCCGAAGGCAGCTATTAAAGCATCCTGGTCTTCCATAACACCTCAGCAGTGCAACAGGCTGATAGCTTCCATGCCAAGCCGCATTGAGGCAGTAATTGCTGCAAAAGGGGCCCAAACCAAGTACTGAGTCCATATGCATGCTTATACTTTTCAGAGGCCCGATATTGTTCTATGTACACTCCTTGTTTTATTGATTGCATGTGATATTCTAATTTACTGAGATTGTGGATTTGGGGTTTTCATGAGCTGCAAGCCATAATCATCGCACTTATGACAAATCACGGCTTAAACTATTTTGCTTTGCATGTAATGCGTCTATCTCATATATTAGTTTCCCCTTTTACGTTGCATTACTTAAATAAATGAACTTTTTCAGGATATTCTAATTTTTCGAGTATCACCTGTAGCAATTTTTTAAGGTTAAAATGACTGGATTGTGAACCGACCATGCAGTTGTACTTATTTCACACCCGTGGACTTGGAGTAAGGAAGATTCATGCATAAGATATCCATCTGTTCTGCAGTATGTATTGTGCACTAATGAATTGTGGGTGTATTCTTTATCCAAAGGGTGGAGCACACACCATATATTGTACAGGCCATAACATGTCATTAAGGTTCTTAAGGCTTTGCAATGTTTAGTTAAGGTTGAGTAATAAAACAACAATTCCTACCCTGCAATAATGGGTGCAGGGTGACTTAGACAAAGGCATAGTCCAGGGTCCAACATAAAGTGTCTGTGTGAAACCCTAGTTGATGGTGACTACCTTCACACCGGCAAACATATGTATCTTGGAATATAGTGAGATATTAGGTTCCTGTCTATTGTAGGCAACAGCAGTGTGATCATTATGTCAGTTTTGATAAAATATATGAGGCCCACAACGTGGATTGCAGTAGATTGGGTTGTGACTGTTCCAGGTGGATAAATCTGTTACTCTGAGAATTCCAGTTAGACAAAAACAGATGAAACAATAAAACAAGCCATACCAACATATTTATACTGTAAGATTACCACTAGTGTATGCACTAGTACAGTGGAAGGTGTAGGTATTGGGTCAAGCCTAGCGGACCTCGTGTCCCAAAGCACTTCCACTTACTAAAGTGGCTCTATACTAATGTATCAATCTTTAGAATTTAAAATCTAGTAGTAATAATATATAAGGTGAGGCATGGGTATTTGTATGCTTTAACCCACAAAGTTTACAACTGTCAGTGACATTTTAGTTGGAATAAATTGTACACTGACTATGTTGCAAACCAGCGAATTCTAGTGGAGCTAATCAAATGAGGTGCAACCAGTACGTTGCTGAATATAGTTCCATTGTATTCAGTTGTGAGGGAATGATGCCTGATGAGCATTGCTAAGTAACTAGAAATTGTTTATTTTATTTTTTTGTCTGAAATAGTTTGTTAGTTGTACTGCACCTTACTGGCTATACAGATAATCTGGGGTACAGAGGGGGGCATGTCACATACAAATTGCTTGATGCTGATTTACTTACCTGCTTGCTAACCCCTGTCTTCTTTTAACAGGGTAGAGAGAGGAGAGATAATGGGGAAAAGAGAGACAGGGAGAGAGAGATTACATGGATAGAGAAAGAAGTGAGTGAGAGAACATGAAAGAGAGCAATTAACACTAGTACCATCAATTTTATAGCATGACAGGAGGCTTCATATTTGCTTAAGTCTCTCTTAAGTCTCTCTCCACAGCAGCACATTAACATAGAGAGATAAACACCAAAGACAAAAACATAAGGTATCTATATAAGGCTCCTCCTAAGCCACCATTTCCTCTTTCTTTGCTGCTCCGCAGACAGTACAGGTCAGAGCAGGGCCGCCATCAGGGGGTGATCCTGTATTCACAGTACACACACTACATCCACCACACATTTAAACATTCTGCATTCACTATTCAGAGACACTGCGTCTAAAACACACACTACATCCACTAAACACATTGCATCTAGTACACACAAAAACTACATCCACTAGACAAACACACTACATCCACTACACACACTGCATCCGCTACACAAACACACACTCTGCATTCACTGCACAAACAGTATCTAATACACACAAACACTACATCCATTACACACATTCTAATTCCACTATACACACCACATTCAGTCCTGCATCATTGTCTGCGGACTAGGTAAGAGTCCTGTGGGCGGACTCGTGGGTGGGCCGGGGGGGGTGGGGCGGGCCGGGGGGATGGGGCGGGGGGCCCAGACCTTGTGCTTTGTCAGGGGCCCCAAAATTTCTGGTGGCGGCCCTGGGTCAGAGTACCACTGCCTCCTGTGTTATATGGGTGGCTGTGTGTCTATTATATGTAATTTGTGGTTTTATGCTCTTGTCTTGGGTTTATAGTATTGCTGCATTTATTTCTGTGGCTGATCTGGGATTTGAGCTTTGCCTTTCTAATCTGTTCTATTTGCCACTGTTTTCCTCTCCTTTGCATGAGGTTTTACTTTACATTTTTTCATTTTCATTGTTTTTATTGTTTTGGTTAGTTTTTCTTTTATTTTGTGCTGGTCTGGTTCTCTGTTGCGGTCGCCGAGAAGCGGTCTTCCGACCACTCCCCGTGCCGACCGTCGGGACCGCGGAGAAAGACTCCAGCGGTCCCACGTGTCCCTTGTATTGATTCCCGCCCGCCGGCTTCGTCCGCCGAGCGGGAATCCTCTCATTGCCTCCCTGCCCGCTTGTTGGCTGCTTCCAGAGCGGCGTGGGGACGGAGCAGGGTGCTGGATTGTTACCGCGGGAGCCTCCGCTCCTGAATGCCCTTTCCCCCGCGTCCACGTGGCCGGACAGTGAGGGGCTGCGGGCAGTGTATATATCGTTCTTTCTGATTCCAGTTATTGCCCTGTACGAAGTGACTTGCATGTTGTCACACAGGATTCACCTATCTGAACATAGCCCTGTAACTACTATGCCCTGGCCTGGCCGAGATTAGTGGGAGTTAGCCGCCAAGTTGAAATTAGCAATTTTCTTTCTTTCCATACTCTCACTGAATAAAATTCTGTCTCTGCCGCGCACACCGTTTATTTCTTAAAGGCGCAGTGTCCGTTTTTATTGTACTGGCTGCCTGTCTGGCTGCTTAGTTCCCTCTGTGTAGGGGGTCATTACTACACATGTGCTGTGTTTCTCTGGGCATGTTTTGGGGGTTTTCTCTACCTCTGCCTACAGTTTGTTTCTCAGTGCATGTGTTGTATGGCTTTGCAGGCTTCTTCTGTGGATGCCATTATTGCATGTTCCCTAGGGCTCTAGGTGGCTCTAGGCATTTCACTACACGCCTCCTGCGTAGGACCCGCCTAACACCACTGCGCTATCATTGACCGTACTGGTCTGGAGACCTGGCTACACCTCTATCCTGCACGCACGATATGTCAAGTGATACATGCATGTCTACCATAAGGACCTACGTTCCTGCCTCATATGCCGCTGGGCCGGCCCTACCCTTGCCCATATACTGGCCTGCTTTGTCTGTGCCCTTACGATTGGCCTGCTTTGCCTGTGCCCCTTGATTGGCCTGCTTTGTCTGTGCCCCTTGATTGGCCTGCTTTGTCTGTGCCCCTTGATTGGCCTGCTTTGTCTGTGCCCCATGATTGGCCTGCTTTGTCTGTGCCCCATGATTGGCCTGCTTTGTCTGTGCCCCATGATTGGCCTGCTTTGTCTGTGCCCCATGATTGGCCTGCTTTGTCTGTGCCATATTACGCATGCTATTGACCTGGTGGCTCCATACCCTGGACCAAGTTTTGTTGAGCCCGCATGCGTTTTATACTTGCCTCTGCCATACTAGGGGTGCTGCCCCTACTGCCTGCTAGTGATACCTGTTCTCTATCCTGTTAGGTATCACGTGCCGTCATCTCAGACGTTATGGAAACCTCTGCACGGGAGCAGACTTGCAGGCACTGATTAATACGGCGGTGGCCACCTCTGTAGAAGAAGCCCTGGCTAGGGCCCTTCCTCAACCGCAAACGGACACTGGTGCGAGAGGATCCCCCCACTTGGCAGACGACTCGGCTGAGTCAGACTCTCAGGAACGAGAGCAGGCAATTGCGCAAATGCGCTATTGGAAGGGTGAAGGCCCTGAACCACACTCCCGGAAGGACAAGGCTCCGGCGAAGCGACGTGGTTTGAGGCTGTTGAACCTCACCGGCCAGGCGCCGCCGTCTTTCGGGCGCAGGGGAGGTGGCCTCCTTACCCCACTACATTGGCCTACTGGAAGAGTGGCGGGCAGAGCAGTCTCCCTCGGACGAGGGAGATGATCGGAGGAGGACCGTGGGGAGAGTCCCGGTTGGCGCTGGGAGGTAGAAGACGCGCCGGCGACAGAGGCCCCCATGGTGATGCTGGGGGACGATGCCTTTTGGACGCTACAGAGAGCCTCTGTTTATCCCCCAGTCTTTCAGATGCCACAGACCCTCGGAATGGTCACTGCCCGGCCACTCTGCACAATTCGTGCACTACTGGATCCGCAGATCCCTTGAGGGGAGGCCCGCGAGAAGCTGCGGGCGGACTACCCCAGGCCTTACCTGCCGGACGAGGTGGCAGCGGCCCTGGATTTTGAACCCCTGGTGGCCTCGTGCTTTGATCCTATGGGTCGGGACCCCAGAAAAGCCTCCGCTCAGCGCAGGATAGACAACGGGATATGCTGGGTTCCCTGTGCAGGATGTTGGTCCTGGCGGATGAGGCCTACATGGTTGGTACGAACCTGGACCCGACCATCATACGGGATTGGGCACTATGCCCCATGCGCCTTCTAGGCGTGACTGATGCGATTTCTGCACCGTACGCAGGGAAACGGCTCTGTTCCGTATGGACGCCAAACTGTCGGAGCTAGGATCTAAAGAATTGGACCCCTCTGGCAGTAAGACCTACTGTTCAGGGCACCTGTCGTTAGGGAGCTACAGGATTGCATCAATTTATTTGCTGCCCTCTATGAAGAAGGTGTCTCGCTCACTGTTATCCCGGCTGGTCTCCGGATAACACAGGTCCCGTGGCCCATCCATTTTTTCCCACCATACCAGCCCAGACCTCCCTACACTCGAAGAGCGGGTGGAGGTCGTGGAGACTGTGCAAGAGGACGAGCGAGATTCCTACGGGTGAGTACATCCCCTATTTCATACAGGCGATTGTTTCCCGGCAGGTGGCAGGAAGTGTCTTCAAATGCATGGATCCGTCAGACGGTACGGGGTGAGGTCATGGACTTCCCCTCCCCGACGTCACAGGTTGGGCCTCCGAGTGTCTCCTTCTTCGCGGGGTTCAACGTTCTTTGATAGCTTCGGAGGTTCGGACTCTGCTCGCCACTGGCGCTATCCAGCGAGTCCCGGATTTGGGGGCTTTCCCAGCTTGTTTTTCCTAGTGAAAAACACTAGGAAAAACAAGCTGGGAAAGCCCCCAAATCCGGGACTCGCTGGATAGCGCCAGTGGCGAGCAGAGTCCGAACCTCCGAAGCTATCAAAGAACGTTGAACCCCGCGAAGAAGGAGACACTCGGAGGCCCAACCTGTGACGTCCCGGTGGTCAGTTTTCGGGACTGGAACACCTTTGTTTTCTGCTCCCACTTCAAGTTGAAGGGCATTCATCTCCTTCGGCACCTTCCCCGGCCGGGAGTCTTGCTCAAGTGACCGGACCTGAGGGATGCTTACCTTTCTGTCCTGGTGGACAAGAGTGGTCGCGGTTTGCTTCGATTCGCCTGGAAGGGCGTCCCTCGCCAATTCAGATGCCTCCCGTTCGGCCTCAGCTCGGCCCCTTAGTGCTTCACCGAGCTGCCGACACCTGTGGTCGACCGATTCTGGCCAGAGGCGTCCGTTTCCTGTTATTTCTGGATGGTTTGCTGATCCTCTGCGAAGATCCCTCCAGGCTCAGATCTTACTCGCGTTCGGCGAAAACCTTGTTGGAGATCCTGGCATTCGTAGTTCATCTGAAAAAATTGGTTTTGGAACCTCCCCAGACGATGGAGTTTTTGGGTGTCGTGGTCTATGCGACGGTTGGCGTTCTCCGTCTGCCTTTGACACTGATGGCATTCGCCCAGGAGGTGATGAGAAGGATCTTATGGCAAGTCCGGATTCCCCGTCAATTGTTTGCTCGAATGGTGGGCCTTCTCTCAGCCTCGATACAGGCAATATACCCGGGCCCGCTACACCACGGGACCATGCAACGGCTGAAGCCCCCTGTTCTACGCATGTGACCCTCTTCAGTCTGGATGGTTTCCCTGTTCCCGGACGTACAGGCCGGACTGAGCTGGTGGTTTCTGCACATGACCGCATGGTACGGCAAGGCAATATTCAGACCGACCCCGGATTTGATTCTGGAATCGACTGCAAACCTTGGGGTTCGGGTGCCACGTACACGTCTGGGTCCGCGGGTGGCCCGTAGTCGGACAAGGAATCGGAGTTCCACGTCAATTGCCTGGATTGATTGCGGGTAGTTCAGAGCCTGGCAAGTCACCTGTCGGACTGTTGCGCCCTTCTTCGGAGGGACGAGGTCTCAGCAGTACAATATACCA
This sequence comes from Pelobates fuscus, assembly GCF_036172605.1. Lineage (NCBI taxonomy): Eukaryota > Metazoa > Chordata > Amphibia > Anura > Pelobatidae > Pelobates > Pelobates fuscus. The sequence continues at coordinate 77,534,057 of NC_086328.1, forward strand.
ACCGCTTGGGAGGCGCTCTGTCTCGCACTCTGGAGGTGACGAAGGAGATTTCTGGCTTCTGCTTCCGACGCATCACCGCATTACAGACAGAGTATCTACCGTGTGAGTCGAACCTGACGGCGGATTCGTTTCTCCAGACTTTGGGAGGATGCCAGCGACTGGGAACTCTTTCGAACCATCTTCATCATTCTCGTACGTCGCTCGGGTTTGTTCATGGCGGGTCTATTCGCCTCCGGGACGACCATCGGATTCGGACGTGCTCTGGTTGGCTCCTGGATCCAGCGTGCGCGGTGGTGGTCGCGCTTCGACGGGTACGGTTGTTTTTTCTCAGGATGCAGGGGTGTTCCCTCCGTTCGCCTCTATTCCCCGGGTGTTACTTCTAGTTTGTGGTCGACGTGTGTCCTTAGTGTTGCTGACTCCGCTATGGCGAGATTGGTCGGGTTCACGGAGTTTCTGTATTTTCCGGTCGGGATCCTCTTCTCTTACCGTCCTCTCGAATTCTCCTCTTGGACTCTTTCGGGAGTGCCTGGTTTGTCGAGGCGTCGTCACTATCGGCCAGGGACCTTCTCTGGGAGCCCTGAGCTCCCGGGACGAGGAGATGTTTACCTCTCCGCATGGATTTCATAGTGTCGTTGGTGCTTAGGACAGAATGCTGAATCCTTTTTTCCGGCCCGTGACCAACTTGCTGAGTGTCTTGTCCCTCTTCGATGATTTGGGACGGTCGTGTCGCCTGGTTCTGGTGATTAGTCATTTATTTAGGTTGCACATGTTCCGTTTGGAGGTTTTTTCCCATCGGTCAGGACCCGCTGGTCTGCAGATCTCTACGTGGGATGAGGCTGGCACGTCCTCCGGCGCCTGAATACTCTTCCCTCTGGGAGGTAAGTATGGTTTTAGCACTTTCTTCGGGATTCGGTCGGAGTTCCTTGATTTTCCCTTCCCCAGCTTTCTACTGTGTTTGCCCTCTTGTTGTGTCTGGTTTCGTTCAGACGTGTTTCTGATATCCGTTCCTTCGTCCCTGTCCAATCTCGATGGATGAGATGGTTATTGACACTAGCAGGGGTGAATGCGACTCTTGGAGTGCATTCGGTTAGCGGCGCTACTGCTTCCGAGTTTTTTTCCTTGATGGGCGTTTCTCCTCGGGACGTTTTTGTATGTGGCGGTCCGGGCCCGTGAGGAGTTTTTTGCGCCAGTTTATTTTGGACCGTCGGACTATGTTTCTTTCGCTTTGCTGTCGGAGCGTTAAAACAGCAAATATGAAGCCTCCTGTCATGCTATAAAATTGTAGATTATACTAGCTTTAGTGTAACTATAATCTTAATTGTATTAATGACAGGAGGCGAATATTTCCCACCCAGTTTGGTTTCTTCCCCCCCTTGTTTTGGATGGATTGCATTGATTGTATTCCTGTTTATTTGTCTGATTATCTGGGCTAGGTTTGGTAGTCTGGGGTGATGTTGTGGGAAGTGCATGTTATATTGTATTGACGGTCATTAGTGATGGATTTCATGTCTTTATTCTATCAGTACTGGATCGTGGGATTTATGTTTTATCAGTACATTTCGTTCACTAATCAGTGTTTTCGACTCTGTTTATTTCGTTTCAGTTTAATGGTTCGACTTCAGTTCATAGAATCAGCTGTTTGGCAGGATGAAGATCAAGTTCATCTATTATCCGAAGTTTTTCCAGATGGCATTCATTGTTATGTTGAAAATTTTTCTTTATTTAGTTATTGTTATTGTTGTGTACGTTACTTTGTCGCAGCGTGAAAGAGGAAATGGTGGCTTAGGAGGAGCCTTATATAGATACCTTATGTTTTTGTCTTTGGTGTTTATCTCTCTATGTTAATGTGCTGCTGTGGAGTTCTAGTAAAGAGAGACTTAAGCAAATATTCGCCTCCTGTCATTAATAAAATTAAGATTATAGTTACACTAAAGCTAGTATAATCTACAATTAACCAGGTATATTTAAATAACAGTCATCTAACTTGGGGCCCCACCGCGTGCTATTTGTGTCCAATGGACCCCTTTAGGGTCAGTACTGCCTTTGCTCCTGAACACTCTCCGATTATTTTTTTTTTTTTAGGAATGCAGCCAAGTACCTTACTTAGTGAGTGCTGGTAAACACGAGGTGACAGTGAAAGACAACAGGTCCCAATGTTTGGTATTTCATCTTTATGTAACACTGTGATTCCTCTATTAACCCTTATCTTCCTTGTCGCCTGAACAGGTGTTAAAAAAAATCTTTAAATATGAGATATTTAGCAAATATGTATATGCACATCATTAATGTATGACCTGAAACTTAAAGGGCGGGGAAGCATTTTGCAGCGCCCCTGTATGCTTGTCACGGCATACAATTTAGAACCAGTGAAATTTGCTAACTATATAATTTACTAAATATATAATATATAAAGGTTTTTCAACACCTGTTTTTCCCTCTACTACTTATTTGTCATTGTGAATAAAATCAACATTTAGTAACTGTCCTCTAGCAGAATTTAGAATATTATTGTGATGGACCCTCTGGTCACTAATGCTGGGCCCCCTATACTCCCACCTCCTTAAAAAAGACTATAACAATACAGACTAACCCTCCAACCCATGTCTTCCAGCATAATAATGAGACATAATGTGCCTGACCAGCGTGTAACTCTAAAGCAGATCAGAGTCACTGCGATCCACTAAAACTGTGAATAGAGTGCTTTCGATCCCAGATTCATCAATCAGGGCGCTTTTTGGAGGGTTAACAGAGGAGGTGGAGAGGCATCGAATTACACCACAGACTTGAGGGAGATCCATGTACTCCTGCAATGTGATGTAGGTGACTGGGGAACTCTACCCAGCATCTTGGAACTCTGCAGCCGGATCGGAGGCTAGCCGTGTCCCACTGAACTTTGTACTTTAATCGAATTCGGGCTAGCCACATCCGATCCAAGCACTTTTTGGACAGAATGAGCACTCCAGAGAGACCTTTCTGTAGATATATGGCATGTGGGATCGTTTTACATTATTACCATTGTTTTGGATGTTTTATGTGTTGCGCTCTCTGTATCCGGGAGATAATGAATTTAACTCCATTATCTCCCAGACACAGACGAATAGGCGGGCATGTACTACTATGAATAGAGACCCAATGCTGGGGGGTCTGTGTATGAAGCAGTGTGTTTTGTTCAATAAAACCAGTTCTTCTTCACTAAGTCTTAAATAGTGTTTGGGTGAGACAGCGGTACTTTGTGCACTAGGGTATAATCACTCTGAAGGTTTATTCACTGAGAAGGGACACCCTAGGCTGTAGTAACCCATCTTCTTGAGGGTATACAACCACAATTAACCCCCCCACAAAATATATTTGGCATTTTATGTTTTGTTTAGTCTTTATTTTGGATATATTTCGATTTAGAATTTTGGAACTGTTCCCAGTCATCCCAAATACAGTCAAATAGCAGTTTGGTCTAAAACAAGTCTCCCAGTCTAATTGCTGATTATGAAGAATGAAATTAATTAATTAAATCACCCATACAGACAGTTCACTAATGCTGGGCCCCCTATACTCCCACCTCCTTAAAAAAGACTATAACAATACAGACTAACCCTCCAACCCATGTCTTCCAGCATAATAATGAGACATAATGTGCCTGACCAGCGTGTAACTCTAAAGCAGATCAGAGTCACTGCGATCCACTAAAACTGTGAATAGAGTGCTTTCGATCCCAGATTCATCAATCAGGGCGCTTTTTGGAGGGTTAACAGAGGAGGTGGAGAGGCATCGAATTACACCACAGACTTGAGGGAGATCCATGTACTCCTGCAATGTGATGTAGGTGACTGGGGAACTCTACCCAGCATCTTGGAACTCTGCAGCCGGATCGGAGGCTAGCCGTGTCCCACTGAACTTTGTACTTTAATCGAATTCGGGCTAGCCACATCCGATCCAAGCACTTTTTGGACAGAATGAGCACTCCAGAGAGACCTTTCTGTAGATATATGGCATGTGGGATCGTTTTACATTATTACCATTGTTTTGGATGTTTTATGTGTTGCGCTCTCTGTATCCGGGAGATAATGAATTTAACTCCATTATCTCCCAGACACAGACGAATAGGCGGGCATGTACTACTATGAATAGAGACCCAATGCTGGGGGGTCTGTGTATGAAGCAGTGTGTTTTGTTCAATAAAGCCAGTTCTTCTTCACTAAGTCTTAAATAGTGTTTGGGTGAGACAGCGGTACTTTGTGCACTAGGGTATAATCACTCTGAAGCTTTATTCACTGAGAAGGGACACCCTAGGCTGTAGTAACCCATCTTCTTGAGGGTATACAACCACAATTAACCCCCCCACAAAATATATTTGGCATTTTATGTTTTGTTTAGTCTTTATTTTGGATATATTTCGATTTAGAATTTTGGAACTATTCCCAGTCATCCCAAATACAGTCAAATAGCAGTTTGGTCTAAAACAAGTCTCCCAGTCTAATTGCTGATTATGAAGAATGAAATTAATTAATTAAATCACCCATACAGACAGTTCACTACTGTGACGGGGCTCCTATACTCAGGCTGAGTATCTCCGCTAAGTATCCCCTCTCTCCTAGGACAGAGTAGCCAAATTGATTTTAGCTTGTTCCTTTCCCTTGGGACAAAGCAGGTAGAGTGATTATTATAGATTGATCCAAACATCAGCCTAGGCTTGACATAGGGTAAAACAGGTCTGTGTTTATTAGAAAACACACATGTATATATACACACATTCCCAAAAAGGGGTCATTGAGAAAAACAATGCATAGCACAACCAGAAGAGTCCGGCTCTGGTTATTAAAAGTGACCGGGCAATCGGCCACACTGCTCACAATTAACCAGAATTCCGCTGGAGACAGTCTGACCCTAACGTAATTTATTTCTACAGCTCCATCTGTCAGGACAACCTATCAGCGTTTCTGTTCTGTTTACTGGGTCTGTAGTGGATCGTAAAGTCATACGGCTGGAGGGCTAGGCTCCACCGTAGCAAGCGGCCATTTTCCCCAGCCACATGCTTAAGCCACACCAATGGGTTGTGGTCAGTTATTAGAGAAAACGGGTGTCCATACAGATATGGTTGTATTTTTTCCCAGTGTGCAGACCAGGGCCAGGCATTCTTTTTCCACAGTCGCATAACTCCTCTCCTGAGGCAATCATTTTCAGCTCGTATAGGCCACAGAATGTTCTCTGCCGTCTGTCCCGACTTGGCAAACATGGTGGAGTCTATATGAATGATAAAGTTAAGCACGTTGGATCAGGGGCCGCTAGTAAAGAAGCATTTACTACAGCAGTTGTTGAAATACTTTCTTACACTAGGGAGACCACAGGACCTGTCTGGGGAGAGTTTTCTTCATCAAGTCAGTCAGGGGCTTCTCGATGGCACTCTACTTTGGGACAAACCATCTGTAATACCCCTCCATACCTAGGAAGGCCATAACTTGTGTGTTGGCACAGGGGTTAGGCCAATTGGCCATAGCCTCAATCATAGCAGGTTCTTGCCACTGCTACCCGAAACCCACCCGGTATCCCAGGTATTGTACCTCTGCCATCCCTATGTGAAACTTATCGGCTTCCCTAATCTTATCTAAGACGGTCCCCGTTGTGAGTGAGGTGTTCCTTCCAGGTATTACTGAAGGTCGCAATGTCATCCAGGTACGCATAATCCTGGAGGCCATCGAGGAGCCTAACCACTATTTGTTGGAAGCTTGCCACGACATTCTTCATTCCGAATGTCATGGTCATAAATTTTCACAGGTCAAGAGGAGTGACGAATACCAGGGGAATTTGCCAATAGCCCTTACACAGACCTATAGTAGTAAGGTATCTCCCTGATACATGGCATATCCAAGTCACAGTTTAGTAAATAAACCTGTCTGTTTCAAAAACACTAATATATATGTCCACTGGGTGTCACTATTCCCAGTCACTTAAAAGCATGGTAAGTATTACAGTAGCATTAAAGAAAAGAATAAAACTTGCATTTCAGGTTACGACTAGGGATGCACCGAAATGAAAATTCTGGGCCGAAACCGATTTTTAAAAAGTTTTTTTCCCTATAATTTTATTAATACTAGAATTTTGAATTAATATAATCTAATATGAAAACTTCCCTTCTCTTTTAGTGGTTCCCCATGCTTAATGTTCCTCTCTCCCCCCTCTAGTGTTCCTCTCCCCTCCCCTGTCCCATAGTGTTCTCTTTTCTCCCCTCCCCTGTCCCAGTGTTTCTTTCCCCTACGTCCCCTGTCTCAGTGTTTCTTTCCCCCCATCCCCTGTCCCAGTGTTCCTTACACCCCATTCCCTGTCCCAGTGTTCCTTCCTTCCACATCCCCTGTTCCAGTGTTCCTTCCCTCCATCCCCTGTGTGATGGAAGCAACTTCGCCACTATTTTTTGGAGTGGCCTGTTTGCCAGCCTCCTACGGGCCCTGTGATAACCCATGTTCAAAAGTACTGTTTCTGCCCCTTTTACTTTTAACTTGAACAGATTCAAACATGTGGCGGCGGTCATCTTAAATACAACATATCCCCATCATCATGTCATCATGTCATCGTGCAGAAAGCAGATACCACTTATATCTACAGGGTGGCCCGTAAGTCCTTACCCATCTATATATCTTATGTATCCAGTGTATCTGTGTGCTGGATGGATAGGGACTTATGGGCCACCCTGTGTGTACATATATATGTGTGTGTATATATATATATATATATATATATATATATATATATATATATACACACACACAAATCCTATTCAGTATAAAAGGGGAGAAAGCTCTCCAGTATATTTGAATAGAAGTTAGAAGGTTGAATCATGTTAGATATTTTTAAAGTGCTGAAAATTTTAACAAATGTCCTGTATTTTGGATACAAATGGTGGTGCAAGGGTTGTAGTTATTAAACCTTATTTATAGCAGAGAATTAGCACATATTACCATAACGAGTCTCTTAATGTATTAAGGAAGGAAATAAGCACTCAAAGGTTGAAGTGGATGATACATTAAAATGTCTTCCTTCCATATATGTCTCTGAAGGTATAAAAACTCTACTTAGAGATGTAGATCCCTAAAAACCGCCTAACAGGCAGTTACCAAAGTCAGCAGTTAGAGTAAAAGTCCAGTTTCTATTAGTGGTGAAGAAACTACGGATGATATTAGTAGTTAGCATGATAAAGGGAACATCCCTATATATTAGCTATATTTCACCCCCATCTGCTTTGAGGCAGCCTTGCTTGCTATCTAACCCCAGCACTTATAAAGACAACCCAAGAAGGATAAACTGGGACGCGCGTCGAGATAATGGCATGCATGATTTAATGCACATGCGCATTATGTGCTATTGATTTTAAATTCACTTTGACCCGTGGTTCTTTGTCCAGCGTTTCCATTCCTCTTCCACTTTTCAAAAAGTTTCTAATTAGGGTTATTCCCCTCCTAGATTGCCAGCAACCCTTTAAGGACACTCCATACATTTTATGTAGTAGACAGCCTCTTTTTTCAGTTTTTTCAAATTACTTTACTTTAACCCCGTAAGATAGATGACATGCCAGGTCCAACATGATGTGAAGATTTTTGCCTCTTTGTATGAAGGTGCAAATGATGTGCCAACAAAACACAAAATTGGAACAGAATTAGCCAAATGGGAACAGGAAGTGATTAGGACCTGCCCAATTTTTCTAAAGGTTTTAAAATACCTGGATAGGTTATATACGTGACTAATTTCACTCCAGTTTCAAATTAATCAGTTCATATTTAATGACATTTATGTAGTTTTGTAATAATATAAACATTAACAATAATTTCACTATAATAAATTCATTTATGTTCACACCAGAGACAGATTTGAATTCTACCCAAGTTAGATTATCATGTAATCACTGCTTCCTGCTGGAACTTGCTGCGTTCTTGTGTGTCTTGTGTGAGTATATCATTATCGTACATCTTATGCTACCTGCTTACGTGCAAGTAAAGGTGTGGCAAGATACTCTGTCGTCATCATACATAACACGTGTGGGCTTTTTTTTGGCAAGATCTCTGAGATCAATATTATTAAGGGGAAATCCTACATCCTTATATGGATATTAAATGATGCTGCAAAAATTATTCACTATTTCACACATCCCTTTTACTAATGACAATCTAAAAGAAGGCAAACATTCGTGCAGAATTGAAGATTATGCTAGCGCAGTGTACTAATAATCTTAATTTTAATAATGACAGGAGGCGAGTATTTTGTATTAACTTTCTTTACTCACTCCATAGCAGCAAATAAAAAACAGTAAAAACAAAGAACCAATCATAGTGAGTCAGAGTATATATAAGTCCAGGCATAGCCAATCATTTCCTCTCTTGATTAATGCGACATCACAAGTTCCAATGTAACAGGTAACGTGTCCGATCCAACTAGAAAAACGATAATGGGTTAAGCCTTTCGGTAATCCATACTTGTTAAACTGAAAGGAAAGAGAAAGTAGTATCAGTGATACGGAATGGACCGAATGAAACATATGTTTTATGAGTATTTATATAAACTATGATGATTTTGATTATCTATCGGTTGTCACTTCTAACGTCCATCTATCGTATTATTTACCCGTATCTAGGGATTAATTTGGTAATCATCACACATTCCTTAAAATCCAACTTACCTGAGACGAGGGTGGGAACATCAAGAAGAATAAAGGGAGGGAAAATACTCGCCTCCTGTCATTATTAAAATTAAGATTATTAGTACACTGCGCTAGCATAATCTTCAATTTTATAACATGACAGGAGGCTTCGTATTTTGCAATTTTAACGCTTAGGCAAAAGAGAAAAAGCGGCGTTAGAAGACTGGCGGAAGTAGAACGTCCAGAAGGTCGATTCTCGGGACCAGTCTGCCGCCTGCTAAAAAAGCTGACGACGCTGCTGCTCCTCTCACGGAGTGAGCTCCGAAGGACGGGTCCACTCCTGCTAGTGTGAGGAGCCATCTAATCCATCTGGATAATGTAGTGGTCGAGACTGGACCGTGAGGGTTAACGTATGAAATCAATAATTGTCGGGAGGTTGGCTGGCGTAATGCTTCCGTTGCCGCCATGTATGTTCTCAAAGCCCTAACTACACATAGTTGGGGCTCTGACATGAAGAATGGGTAGAAAATTGATGTTGAGTCGGTTTTGGTTCGTCTTGACATTCGGAATGTGACCCCTTCCGGGTTGATAGTAAATGCGGCTGAGTCGAAAGCTTGTATGTCTGAGACTCGACGAAATGAGACTAGGCACAGCAAGAAAGTAAATTTCGCTGACAGTTGTCTTAAAGATAGTTGTTCATTCTGAGGCCATTCTTTAGGAATGTAAGTACCTTCTCCACATCCCAGAGGTGTTGGTATTTGGGTGTTGGGGGGCATCTCAACCTGATGCCCCATAGTAACCAGCAGATCAAAGGGTTTTGACCGACTGCTCTCCCTTGGGATGGAACATTGGCTGCTGATATAGCCGATCTGATGACATTGATGGTGCGGTATGATTTACCTTCTTCAAAGATGGAAGACAGAAAGTTCAGAATCTCGGGAACAGGAGCTGTAAAGGGATCCAAGTCCCGTCCCATGGCACCAACTGTGCCAAGTTCTCCATGCAGATAGGTAACTCTTTCTAGTCCCTGGGGCCCATGAGTCCCACAGCAGGTCCTTAGTTGTAGACGATAGTTCGTGGGTGTCCCATGCACCCCTGAAAGAGTCCAGGCTACCAGGGTTAATCGGTCGTCCAGAAGCATGGGATGTGGGTTCCCTGTTGGGTCCCTGAGTAGATATGGGTCGGTCGTCAGGAGGAGTGGATCTTCGCACGATAGTTCGAGAAGGTCCGGGAACCAGGGTTGGCTCTGCCATAGTGGTGTCAGTAGTGTTAGCGTCACCTCTCGTCGTTGGATGTGATGAAGTACTCTCGCAATCATTGCGAATGGAGGAAAGGCATACGCCCCTTGTCTGGGCCAGTGTTGAGTGAAGGCATCCACTGCCGTGCATTCCGGATCCGGGAGCCAGCTGTAAAATCTTGGGAGTTGATGGTTGTTGCGTGATGTGAAGAGGTCGAGAATGAACGGGCCTCTCTGCTCGTTCAGGTGGGCGAATATCTGTGTGTTTATTTGCCAGTCGCTGGTATCCCTCCAATGTCGTGAGTACCAGTCTGCGGTGAGGTTCGATTCTCCTGGGAGATGTTCGGCCCGGATCGAGATGTTGCGTGGGAGGCAATAGTCGAAGATCTTCTTTGTCAACTCGGCTAGTGGTTGGGAGCGAATCCCTCCCAAATGGTTGATGTATCGTACTGCGGCGATGTTGTCCATCCGCAGTAGGATGCAGCAATTGGATTGTCCCTTCGCCAGGCTTCGAATGGTGAAGTTTCCGGCCAATAGTTCCAGACAATTGATGTGCATGGTGAGTTCCTGATTCGTCCAGGTACCACCCGTGGCTGCGTTCCCATCTGTTGTGCCCCATCCCCATCGGCTCGCATCCGATTCCAGGATGAAGTCCGGGTGGTTGCCAAAGATGGCTCGTCCATTCCACGCTTGCATGCAGTTGAGCCACCATTTGAGTTCCCGTCGTACCTCGTCCGTCAGTGGTACCGGTTGGTTGTATGTGGGGTCTTGTCTGAGGAAGCGGGCATTTAGCCGTTGCATGTCTCGGTAATGTAAGGGGCCCGGAAATATGGCCTGGATGGAGGAGGATAGCAGACCTACTATCCGTGCCAGTTTTCGAAGGGGGATGGTCTCGAGTTCGAGGACTTTGCGTATCTCTTTCCTGATGGCCGATACCTTGGTAGTCGGAAGATGAAGAGTGCAAGACCTGGAATCTATTTCGAATTGAATAGTACGCGTGGGGGTCAGTGACAATTTGTCCCTGTTGACAATAAATCCCAGTGATTCTAACAGTTGAATCGTGTATTCGGTGTGCTGTGAAGCCCCTTCGCTTGTCATGCAGAATATGAGTATATTGTCTAAGTAGATGATACATCTGATGCCTCGAGTCCTGAGATGGGCCACTACTGGTTTCAGCATTTTTGTAAAGCACCAAGGTGCTGAGCTGAGGCCGAATGGGAGGCAAGTGAATTGCCATGGGGACCCCTGCCATAGGAACCGAAGGAGTGGTCGGCTGTCTTTGTGAATAGGGATCGATAGGTATGCGTCTTTGAGGTCCAGACGCGTGAACCAGTCCCTTTCTTGTAGTAAGTCCCTTAATAGGTGTATGCCCTCCATCTTGAAATGGCGGTATACAACGTGGGCGTTCAGTTCCCTTAAGTTGACCACCGGCCTGAAGTCTCCTGTTTTTTTGCGGACCAGAAACATGTTGCTGAAGTAGCCCCCTTGCGTGTCCGCGGGTTGTATCGCGCCTTTGTTGCATAGCTCGCATAGTTCCCGTTCTATAAACTGGGCGTCCGTGTCTGAAAAGCATAGGGGGCGCGGGGGTCGTTGTTGGCTGGGATATGATTGTAGTTCGATGCGGTAACCTCTGACCTCTGTTTATCCCATTCTGAAGAAGCCACTTATGGTGAAACGCGTTTATGGTTATTAATTCTGTATTTTATTGTGTATTTTAGATCAATAAAAGTTTTTTGGCTACTTTATTGTACCAATCCTCTTTTTATTGCACTCTCTATGCACTTTAAACTTTTTTTTACCTATTCCTGGCATTTTAACCTTTCCTGGTTACTTTTACTTCCACTGGCAATTTTAAAGTTCCAGTACTCCAAGAAATCCTAGGTGGGGATCATACCACCAGCGCCTATCCATAGAGCAGTACCTCTGCTCTATCTTTGTGAGTATTATTTTATTTCCTCTACTACTCTCTTAACCTATCACAATTGAGAGCACTATTGCTGCTTTTTATTTTTCTATATTGGAGCCTTGGATCACCAGACGGTGCTGACGGACGTATCGCCGCTACAAATCCTATAAGCGGGGATTATACCGCTGTACGCTATCCACACCAGAGCTGGCCATAGCTCCCTCAAATGTGAGTTTTTTTACCTCTTCTTATCTGCACACTGTTCCACATCAAAATTGAGAGCACTATTGTCGCTTTCTGTCTTTCTTTTCCGAGTTCTGGACTACCAGACGGTGTTGACGGAGACCCCCTCCCTACATATCCCATAAGCGGGGATTATACCGCTGTACGCAATCCACACCAGAGCTGGCCATAGCTCTCTTGAATGTGAGTTCTCTACATTTTGTTACCTATCACACCCTGAACTTTCATACTATACCATTAGTCGCCTCTACCTCTCTTGTATTTACATATACGGAACGGTCTACACTAGACGCATCCACAGAGGAACTCTATCAAGTATCCTAGACCATCTATTGGCACCCTAGCAATACTTTACTGGACTATCTACCCTTATTTGGCGCAGCCCTTCCATATCTTTTTGTATCTATCCACCGAAGGATCCGAGGGGTTTTCCTTCATTTGGGTTGCTGCCTACCTTGACTAATTTTGTGATTACTAGCGCTGAATTCTTTTTGTGTTTATCGGTAACCTCTGACCGTCTGTGGTTAGACCTGCCCAATTCTGGGAAAAAAGAGAAACGCGGCCGGCAGTCATGGTTAATAAAGGCACGGTTGTGTTTGGTTTCCTTACCTGTGGGAAATCTTGCGCGGGCACGTCCGCGGCCTCCCCGGCCTCTATATGTTCCGCTTTGGAAATAGGAATAGGGTTTTCTTGCACCCAAGTCCGGATAGGACTGTTGCGGGTAGAAAGGTTGTGGAGCTCCATTGCGGGGGCCTGATGGCCAGAAGCGGCTGGTGGCACAGCCCCGTTGCCGATCAGCCCTGCCAAAAACACCCCGGGAGCGGTTACCTCTGAACACTTTCCGCATAGAGGTACGGGCTCTGTTCAGGGAAGTGAATACATTCACATGTTTGTTGAGCTCCTTCATGAATGCCTCTCCAAAAAGCTTGCCCTGTGCCTGTGGGCCTATTTCTTTCACCCCGAGGTCAGCCAACTTTGGGTCAATACGGAACAGTGCTGCGCGGTACCGTTCTGTTGAGAGGGTTCTGTTGGTATTGCCCAGGAAACAAAAGCCCCGCTGGGTCCATTCCCTGATATCGTGTGCCCACTCACGTACCATGTCCGCAGTAAAGGAGTCTGCTCTGGCGTAGGCGTCACCCGCCAGGTACATCACTCGGGCCAATGGCCCCATTGTATCTAGGAGCTTGTCTTGTGACCCTTTAAAGCTCCTTTCGATCCCCCTGTGTGGATCACGACCACCTCTCTCCATGAATGCCAGCATGAGCTGGTCAAACTCTGGTGTAAACGCCACCTTGTCTGGCAGAGAAGGTCGAGGGCATTCTGCCCGCATCCGTTTGCGATCCGTTCGCATCCGTTTGCGAATCCAGTAGTGCATAAATTTCAAGAGGTGGTTGGGTTGAGCCCATTCCCCTGAGCGGGGGTGGCGTATATTTCTGGGGTAAAACATGCATTGTCCCATGGTATCCATGCAGCTCCCCTGTTCTTGGGTAGCGGTCGTCGCACCAGACTCTGCATCCCCTTTCATCTGGGGCTCACCCAGAAAGGTCTCTGTGACGTAGACATTGGATCCCCAATCGCCTTTGTCTGAATCCGAGACCTCTGCCTGCCACTCATCCAGGATGGAGAGGGAGTGGGGCATCTCTTCTTCCTCGTCCGAGGAGACTTCTTTGGGGATTCTCAGGGATGCGGGTGTGGGTATGCGTTTGTTACGCTTAATGGGCGCCTTGCCTTTGTTAGAGGCCTTCCGAGACGCTTCACCTTTCCAGTGGCGTTTTGCCGTGTGTTGTCTTTCCTGGGAGGAAGCGTCTGATTCTTCCGAATCCTCCCTGGTGCGCCTAGATTTGCCAGTCGGCTTGATTGTACCAGGAAGCACCTGGAAGCACCTTTGCCATGGCCTTCTCGAGGGATGCGGCTACCGCCGCATTAATCATGGCCTGCATTTGCTCAGTTGAAATCTGTGGCTCTTTTTCCATTTGAGATGGCTGACAGGCACAGGTATGAGAGGTGTAGGGACCGTGAGGGAGGGTTTGGTAAAGGCCAGTGGCCGTGTACTATATAACGCTTTTTTGCGTGTAAAAGCAGACTCTTGCAGTCACTGGGGCTCACCCAGGAGGGACGGAATTGCTATGGCATATTCCGGTAGGCAGCACTTATATGGGGGCTCACCCCTTGCCAGAATACTCGTTTAAAACTGACTGGCAGATCCACTCCCTAAGGGTTAATACACCCAGTTGCACAGGTCCCTGTGAGAAAAAAATTTAAAACACTCACGTTTGAAGTAAATAAGCGTTCAAAATCTGGAGCTTCCACTTGCTGCAGGATTATCCGCCTCATCCAACACCAACAAGATGGCCGCCGTGTAACTGTCACTTTATAAGCCCGCGAAAAAAAAAGAGACTTGCGGGAGATTGTGTTAGTAAGATTGCATTCGGCAGATTTGTTGTTCGCACAAACCGCCGAACGCAATCAGGTGAAAGAGTGGTCTAGCGTTTGGCAGTGTTTGAACAGCCGAATGCTTCAGCCAGGCTCCGGCTCCATTCAAACGGAGGACGGGGTTGCCCGGTCCGTGCGCACAGACTTCACTGTGGACAGTCCGGGGGAAGGAAACTGGGGAGGGAACGCGGGTTCACGCCAGCCCAGCACTGCAGCCAGAGGGTGAATGGCGGTGAGATAATGAGTAGCCCGTTCCGTTCACACCGGAGATGTGTGAATAACGCGGGCAGTGTAAGGGAGGAAAAAGGTGGCGAACGTAGCCACCAGGGAAAGGAGAGGGAGGGGGGGAAAAAGGGGGAGATATCCTGACAGGCTGCCTCCGATTATGAGAGTAGCCTGAGGGGATAATTATGAGATAAAAACATGCAGGATAGTACAGTACATTATAATGGATTCCCTACCACCCCCAGTAAGAACAATATACAATATATAGTAGCCTATATGTATATGTATATGTATATCTATATAGCATTACAGAAGTAGTACTCTGACCTGTTACTTGTGATGGAGCAGCAAAGAAAGAGGAAATGATTGGCTATGCCTGGACTTATATATACTCTGACTCACTATGATTGGTTCTTTGTTTTTACTGTTTTTTCTTTGCTGCTATGGAGTGAGTAAAGAAAGTTAATGCAAAATACGAAGCCTCCTGTCATGTTATAAAATTCAAGTTCTCCTTGACTCAACAAAATAATTCTAATTTACATTATGTTTATCTTACCCTCTTAGTGACTGGGGCTTTTCCGACATTCCACATGTTTGTAACTGAGTCTTTTTTTTGCACTTTTGCTATGTGCTCTACTGAACTGAACTTTTTTCCCCTTAGGTACACCCCTGCATATATATATATATATTTTTAGGACAGATAGACATTTCTTATAACATTACATTATGCATAGCCAGAGGTGGAACTTCAAGTGGTACAGCTGTCCCATGTCCACATGGCTGGGTTATCTATCAGATGGCTCTTAACCCCTTAACGACTGAGCCAGTTGTACACGTTGTGATCAAAACAAAACGTAAACAAAAACTGGAATTTGCGCTATATGTCTGTTCAACCGTAATTATCTTTTTTTTTTTTTTTTTATTAAGTTCTCCCATGATTATTATATATCATTTTGTTCATGAGAAACAGGGCTTTCATTTCACATGAACAATTCATATATGAAACATAATTCATTATGAATAAAATCTAAAAAAAAAGTGTGAGAAATTAAGATTTTTAAAGAAGAATTTTCCTAAAATTACTTAATTATGTAAAAATATTACATAAATATACACATAGAATTTAAATATGCATGACGAATTGAAATATATATACATATATACATATTTATATATTTGAAGTGATTCTCAAGTTTTTTAGGTAGACTGCCAGACTTATTGCTTTTTTACATATACATACCAGACCATGCCCCTGTTAGAACTGGGGCTTCCCCGCGGCTGATGTGCTGCAAGTGATTAAAGAGTGCGAAAGGGTTGAGGAGAGCCTGGACCAGCCTCAGCCTGCTCCCATCAACTTCAGCCAGCCCAAGACTATTCCCACCTGCTGCAGTCATTCCCAGCGGATCCCGGGGAAGCCACGCTCCTGCACTCAAAAAGTATGAAAATATTATTTCTGTGTGTATCTGTCTGCATATCAGTGTATGTGTGTGCGTGACAGGGTTGTGAAGAAGTGTTGAAATAATGTTTCAGTAATGAAAGGAAAATAAAAAAAAACTCAGTATGTAGGGAATGAGGACTCAACACAACATGCATTCCAACATTTCAAGTATTTTAGGGATGTGAGTGAGGGCGTGCCATGGGGCTGTTCTGAGACATTTTAGGTGATTCACTAATAATAATGTATTCAATTAAAATAAAATTTGGAGCAAGAATAATTTGTGTTACGTACACAGATGGATTTCCAGACACATTAATTGTAGTATAAGACATGTTACTATGTATTATTATTTTTTTTTGCTGTGAAGCTCTGGTATGCATTTAGATATGCAAACAAAATGTAGCTCTCAGAAAAGAGGGACATTAGGAGTGAAAAGATGGACATAGGAATTTGGGCCCCAGAAAAGGGACTATGCCTTCTAAACAGGGACACTTGGGAGCTATGACACAATGAGATAAAGGAAAACAAATATATTAAAGTAGCTCTTTCACCGTCTGGGTTCTTTGGAATTTGGAAAGACCTCCGACGGTGTCTGGGGGCAAGGGAAAGGTGAGACTTACTTAACGGAACCTGTCCATTGCATGAGCCGCCATCCTCTTCCATCTGCTCCTAACGCATCAGCACTGTAGTCTCACTCCATAGAGAAAATTACAAATTACCCTGGGGTAAATTACAAGCTTGACTGCGTTAGCTCCACCTTGTGTCATGCTTTGTCAAGCGTAGGAAAAATACAGGGAAATTTCAACACAGTCAGTATGAGCATTTCATAATTAACTTTATGAAATACTCCTTTGGGGGAGTGACAGAGCTGCTTTAACCCCTTCAGGACCAGACTGTTTTGGCCATGTTGTACGTTAAGGACCAGAGCTGTTTTAACACCTTTGTGGTGTTTGGCTGTAATTTTCTACTCTCTCATTTACTGTTCCCATACAAGTAACATATTGGGGGGTTTTCAGGACAAAAACGGCTTTCTTTACATACCATTATTTGTATAATGTCATATAATTTCCTTTAAAAGAAAAAAAAAGAAATATGGTGAAAAATTGAAAAAAAAAAACATGTTTTTTTGACTTTTACTTGAACAATCTTTTACTTATCTACAAAAGCTTGTAAAAAAAACTGCTAAATAGATTCAAAATGTTGTCCTGAGTTTAAAAACAACCAGTGTTTACATGCTTTTTTTTGCTTTTTGTGTGCAAGTTATAGGGCTATAAGTACAAAAAGGAAATTGCTGTTTTAAAATCTATATTTTTAAAATGTATCAATAGGGACATTGTAACACTGTTATCTGCAGGGCCGGATTAACATAGGGGCTGATGGAGCTGCAGCTCCAGGCCCAGGCCCATGGAATAGGCCCATAAAAATATATATATATATATATATTTATTTATTTTTCATTTTTTTTACAATTTTTTTTTTTAAACACTACTCTTAGGTTTGCCACCTGACTGGTATTTTAAGGCACAGCCAGTATTTGAAGCTGCCTGGCCGTGATGGTATTGCAGTAATACCAGCAATACAAATGCCAATATTTTTCTCTGTATAAACAGAGATTTCTCTGCAATACCAGCACCGGCCAGCTGGGGTCACTGTGGGTGGAGAGAGGCAGGGATAGGAAGTTACAGCATCTCCCTGCCTCTCTCTCCTCACTGATCCGCTGGGGAGCAGCTACACAGCACAGAGAGTCCAGGCAGCAGCTCCCAGCCTGCAGAGATAGACTACAGCTCAGGTATGTGGAGGATGGGGGTAAAGGCAGCAGGGAGACATGGGGACACTGAGACACTAGAAGACACTGGGAGATGTGAGGACACTGAGAAACATGGGGACACAGACACATGGGGATGCTGTGAGACATGGGGATGCTGAGACACATGGGGACGCTGTGAGACAAAGGGAGAAACATTGGGACACGGAGACACTAGGGAAACAGTGTCCCCATGTCTCCCAGCCAGTGTCCCTAGTGTCCCAGTGACCCCATGGCTCCCAGTATCCCCTAGTCTCCCAGTATCCCCTAGTCTCCCAGTGTCTGTGTCCCTATGTCTCTCAGTGTCCCTATGTCTCAGAGTTTCCCCAAATGTCTTTATGTCACGTTCACAGTAAATGATGTGGAACACAACTGCAGATTTCTTAGGACTTTGATATTTTATTAAGACCCTTAGATGGAACTGAGACTTCAGTTCCAGAATTACAGGTACTGTTTCTTTAAATAATAAACGGTTTGCTTCAGTTAGCAATGACAAGGTTCAGAATTCATTAGAGTCCGTTATTCTTGTTAACAGTTCAAATTATAAGAGATTGTATACATTGAAATTATCAGTAGCAAGACAGGTGCAGCAGAACTTAAATAGTACTTGTCTTGAGGGATGCTGTAGCAGGCTTGCTGGACAATTTGATAGCAGACTTTAGTATGAAGAAATAAGACTATCTGTAGCAAGACAGGTACAGCTGAACTTGAATAATACTTGATTTGAGGAAAGCTGTAGCAGGATTGCTGGACAACTTGATAGCAGACTTTAGTATGAAGAAATAAGACTATCTGTAGCAAGACAGGTACAGCTGAACTTGAATAATACTTGATTTGAGGAAAGCTGTAACAGGCTTGCTGGACAATTTGATAGCAGACTTTAGTATGAAGAAATAAAGCTTTAGCATTGTTAGCTCTTATCTCAGAGACTGTAAGATACTTAGCTTCCAGAAGTAGAGAGATTGTTTCCCCAGTTCTCCTCAGAGGCGGTTGCTCCAGTGAATGGTTGCAGAGAGTGCAGGCACTTGTCGGTGCTGAGGAGAGATGTTGGGGACTTGAATAATCCTCCAGTCCGGTCCGGTAGCATTTGGTCGTCTCAGCGTGGTATGTGAGCCGTTGAGTTAGGCGCGGTACGCTGTTCAATAATCCAGCGTCTGTCAGCTGGTGCGGTCGCATTAAATAGCCGACTGCGTCAATGGGGGTGTGGCTAAGCTCCGTCAAACCCGGAAGCATGAGGAGACATCGGGAGGCTTAAGGCCTGACAGTACCCCCACCTTAATGAGCAACCTCAGGGTGCTATCTCAACATGGTTTAGAAGGGTAGCGTCTGTGAAAAGCGGAAATCAATTTGTCAGCATGGATCCCAGAGGAGTTTTCCCAAGTATCTTCATCAATTCCATATCCCTTCCATCTAACAAGGTATTGTAAAGAGCCACGATGAATCCTTGAATTCAGAATTTTGCGAATCTTGTATTCTTCTATACCCTGGACGAGAACAGGATCAGGAGAAGTAGTTACAGCTCCATGGGAAGGATTAGGATGATGAGTTTTAAGTAAGGATACATGGAAAACAGGATGAATTTTCAAAGTAGATGGAAGCTTCAATTCAACAACATTACAGTTGATTATCGACTTAATTGGAAAGGGACCATGAAAAAGGGAACTTAACTTCTTAGACGGCCAATTTAGGAAAATGTCTTTTGAGGAAAGCCAGACAAGATCCCCAATCCCATAATCGGGGGAAGATTTTCCTTTAATATCAAAATTTTTCCTTTGAGTGGATGATGCAAAATCCAAAAGTTCATGTAAAAATTTGAATAAAGAAGACATATGAGAGATTTGATTCGAAACTGAGGAGTTAGACGAAAGACTTGTCGGAGTAGGAAACAAGGAGGGATGAAATCCATAGTTGGAGAAAAATTGAGTCATTTTTCTACTAGTATGATAGGAGTTGTTGTATACGAATTCTGCCAGGGGCAACCAGGTTATCCAATCATCTTGTAAATGAGAACAAAAACATCGTAGATATTGCTCTAAGCTTTGGTTGACTCTTTCAGTTTTTCCATCAGTTTGGGGATGATATGCGGATGACCGTTTACGTTAGATATGAAGAGAAGCACATAATGCGTTCCAGAATTTGGAGGTAAACTGAGTCCCTCGGTCTGAAATGATTTCGTCAGGCAGTCCATGAAGTTTTACAAAATTGTCAAGAAATAATTTTGAAAGTTCAGAGGATGAGGGTAACTTCTTTAAAGGGATAAAATGGGACATATTCGTGAAGCGGTCCACTACCACTAGAATGGTGGTATGCTGTTGAGAAGGGGGAAGATCCACCAAGAAGTGCATAGAAATGGATTGCCAAGGTTTTCCGAGAATCGGTAGGTTCAATAATTGACTACTTAGGAGCTGATGTCCATGTTTGGATCTTTGGCAGATTGAACAAGTTTTAACATATGATTCAACAGTTTTGTCTTGATGAGGCCACCAATAAAATCTCTTGGACAATTCAAGGGTCTTTTTTATACCTGGATGATCTGCCAGGGTAGAATCATGGATAAAATTGAGCACTTGATTTCTGAAAGCAGGAGGTACGTAAATTCGGTCCTTGAAATAGTAGAGACCGTCTTTCTTTGATAGTTTAACTGATGTAGGAAGATTAAGAGTATCTTTACTGAGTCCTTTTATGTCGTCGAGAAGGGAAGATAGAGTCCCAACGACTGTATGAGGAGGAGATTCCAGTTCAGTGTCCGAATAACAAGAGGGTATAGCTGGTTCTTTAGTAGTCTGAAAGCTTGGAATATGTTGTAAGCATGTTTTCTTACAATAGTCAGAGTTAAAGGTGAGAGAAAAAGGGGACCAAGAAATTTAAGAGTTGTGGTTTCTTAACCAATTGATCCCTAGTATCACAGGATAAAGTGGTGATGGAAGAACATTAAATGTAAGAAATTCAGTATGAGTATGATTGGTGGTTACTTTTAGAGGGATGGTTTCATGAAGTATTGGTCCCGATGAGATGAGGGACCCGTCAATCACTCTAACAGGAACAGAAGTTCTTTTACGAATACAAGGAATTTTATTCTTTGTTACAAAGGCTGAGTCGATGAACACTCCATTTGCACCGGAATCGATGACAGCCTTGGTCATAATTCTTTCATTGTCCCACTGTAATATGAGAATGATAGGGGACATTTGGGTAGTTGCTGTAGAGGGGAGTGCACTTAGGATGGAAGAGGCATGAGTCTGCCTACTGCCCTTTATCCGTTTCAATAAGGGGCAATCAGAGATCAAATGAACTTGAGAGGCACAATACATGCAGAGGTTTAATATACGTCGTCGATTTTTCTCTTCAGGAGTGAGGGGGCTTCTTATTACCCCTATTTCCATAGGTTCAGTTGGTAAGGCTGAGTTGTCAGAAGGCTTTGGAGGATGAAATGATTTTTTCCCAATTGAAGTTGAGAGAGCCTTTTCGGCCTTTCTTTCTCTAAGCCTTCTGTCAATGCTGATAGATAGATGAATCAGAGCGTTCAAAGTAGTAGGGAGTTCTATTCTGGATAGTTCATCCTTTACAGCTTCAGATAAGCCGATTCGAAACTGGTTGCGCAATGCGATGTCATTCCATTGCGTTTCTACTGCCCATCTTTTAAATTCAGCGATATAACCTTCAACGGGTCTTTGTTTTTGTAGCAAGGTTCTAATTGTTAATTCAGCAGTATTCTGTTTGTATGGATCTTCATAGAGAAGAGACATGGCTTTAAAGAATTCCTCCAGTGAATCTAAGATGGGGTCATCATTGTCCAAAAAGGAATGGGCCCAGGACATAGGTTCACCTCTCAGAAATGAGATAACTGAAAAAACCTTAGATCTTTCTGTGGGATAAGATCTAGGTTTTAAAGCAATCAATAATTTGCAGGAATTAAAAAACTCCCTATATTTGGAACGATCACCATAGAATTTTTCAGGGTTACATACAGCAGGATCGCTAGTTGAGTGCAGAACAGTATGAGGAGTATGTGTTTGTAAGTCTCTGACATAAGTGAGAATTCTTTCATTTGTAACCTGCAGGTCTTGCACACCTTGGTTAAGTGAATCGACTCGTTGATTCAGCAACAATACTTTAAAATCGAAATCTGCTGGTTCCATTACAAAGGCTGGATTATTCTGTCACGTTCACAGTAAATGATGTGGAACACAACTGCAGATTTCTTAGGACTTTGATATTTTATTAAGACTCTTAGATGGAACTGAGACTTCAGTTCCAGAATTACAGGTACTGTTTCTTTAAATAATAAACGGTTTGCTTCAGTTAGCAATGACAAGGTTCAGAATTCATTAGAGTCCGTTATTCTTGTTAACAGTTCAAATTATAAGAGATTGTATACATTGAAATTATCAGTAGCAAGACAGGTGCAGCAGAACTTAAATAGTACTTGTCTTGAGGGATGCTGTAGCAGGCTTGCTGGACAATTTGATAGCAGACTTTAGTATGAAGAAATAAGACTATCTGTAGCAAGACAGGTACAGCTGAACTTGAATAATACTTGATTTGAGGAAAGCTGTAACAGGCTTGCTGGACAATTTGATAGCAGACTTTAGTATGAAGAAATAAAGCTTTAGCATTATCTGCAGGGCCGGATTAACATAGGGGCTGATGGAGCTGCAGCTCCAGGCCCAGGCCCATGGAATAGGCCCATAAAAATATATATATATATATATATTTTTTTTTTTTTCATTTTTTTTACAATTTTTTTTTTTAAACACTACTCTTAGGTTTGCCACCTGACTGGTATTTTAAGGCACAGCCAGTATTTGAGGCTGCCTGGCCGTGATGGTATTGCAGTAATACCAGCAATGCAAATGCCAATATTTTTCTCTGTATAAACAGAGATTTCTCTGCAATACCAGCACCGGCCAGCTGGGGTCACTGTGGGTGGAGAGAGGCAGGGATAGGAAGTTACAGCATCTCCCTGCCTCTCTCTCCTCACTGATCCGCTGGGGAGCAGCTACACAGCACAGAGAGTCCAGGCAGCAGCTCCCAGCCTGCAGAGATAGACTACAGCTCAGGTATGTGGAGGATGGGGGTAAAGGCAGCAGGGAGACATGGGGACACTGAGACACTAGAAGACACTGGGAGATGTGAGGACACTGAGAAACATGGGGACACAGACACATGGGGATGCTGTGAGACATGGGGATGCTGAGACACATGGGGACGCTGTGAGACAAAGGGAGAAACATTGGGACACGGAGACACTAGGGAAACAGTGTCCCCATGTCTCCCAGCCAGTGTCCCTAGTGTCCCAGTGACCCCATGGCTCCCAGTATCCCCTAGTCTCCCAGTGTCCCCTAGTCTCCCAGTGTCTGTGTCCCTATGTCTCTCAGTGTCCCTATGTCTCAGAGTTTCCCCAAATGTCTTTATGTCACGTTCACAGTAAATGATGTGGAACACAACTGCAGATTTCTTAGGACTTTGATATTTTATTAAGACTCTTAGATGGAACTGAGACTTCAGTTCCAGAATTACAGGTACTGTTTCTTTAAATAATAAACGGTTTGCTTCAGTTAGCAATGACAAGGTTCAGAATTCATTAGAGTCCGTTATTCTTGTTAACAGTTCAAATTATAAGAGATTGTATACATTGAAATTATCAGTAGCAAGACAGGTGCAGCAGAACTTAAATAGTACTTGTCTTGAGGGATGCTGTAGCAGGCTTGCTGGACAATTTGATAGCAGACTTTAGTATGAAGAAATAAGACTATCTGTAGCAAGACAGGTACAGCTGAACTTGAATAATACTTGATTTGAGGAAAGCTGTAACAGGCTTGCTGGACAATTTGATAGCAGACTTTAGTATGAAGAAATAAAGCTTTAGCATTGTTAGCTCTTATCTCAGAGACTGTAAGATACTTAGCTTCCAGAAGTAGAGAGATTGTTTCCCCAGTTCTCCTCAGAGGCGGTTGCTCCAGTGAATGGTTGCAGAGAGTGCAGGCACTTGTCGGTGCTGAGGAGAGATGTTGGGGACTTGAATAATCCTCCAGTCCGGTCCGGTAGCATTTGGTCGTCTCAGCGTGGTATGTGAGCCGTTGAGTTAGGCGCGGTACGTGGTTCAATAATCCAGCGTCTATCAGCTGGTGCGGTCGCATTAAATAGCCGACCGCGTCAATGGGGGTGTGGCTAAGCTCCGTCAAACCCGGAAGCATGAGGAGACATCGGGAGGCTTAAGCCCTGACACTTTATCCCCATGTCTCCCAGTGTCCACATGTCTCCCAGCCAGTGTATCCATGTCTCACAGTATCCCTATATCTCCCAGCCAGTGTCCCTAGTGTCTCAGTGTCCCCATGTCTGTGTCCCTAGTGTCCCCATGTCTCCCATTGTCTCCAAATGTCTGTATCCCCATGCCTCCCAGCCAGTGTCGCTAGTGTCTGTGTCCCCATGTCTCCTAGTGTGCCCTAGTCTCCCAGTGTGGTGGAATCTCGGTAAAAATAAATTTAGTAGGCCGAGATTACCACGTGGCATGTGTACGTGCATATACTGGTGTATCGGTCGGTTGGTTGCACGTGGTAAAGATACGATCAGTAGTGTACGGAGCATGTGCGAGAATACCGGATATAGTATTCCCCTCCTCCATTGTGCTGGACAAACCATGTGGTCAAGCAGGAAGTTAGTTCTTGTTTGTTTTGATTGGTTAAGAGAATGTGTGGGTGGAGCTTATTATGGGAGGAGTTATGTGCCTATATAAGGAGCCTACACTATTGTCCGGGGCTCAGAACTTGTTGTATTTTGGTGACATTAGTCCCTCTGAGTCCCGATCGGTGAACCGAATAAAGAATCTCTTCCTTCCTGAAGAAACCTGTGTCCATCTCTCTGTGCTTGGCTTCCGTCAGTTTCTCCGGTATCATTTGGTGCATTGGCCTGAAAGCTCATCAAACAACGGTAGCTGAGAAGCAGAGTCGTGAGACGGTCTATCTTTGCCCACGTTCTCTACGGCTGCACCCCTGAACTTCTGCGTGGACCTCCCTTCGTCTCGGCGCCACTGGTCTGTTGTCCAGGAGATCATCGGCCTCTACGTAGTAAGTGCTGGGGTGTCCCCGTCGATGAGTGTGAACTCAGGTTCAGGAACGAGGAGGTAAGACGACCGCTGTTTTAGACGGCGGACCCACTAGGGGTTTTGGATACCGATTGTGCGGTAGGCCCATAAGGGGTTTGAATTGTGTATGGAATTGGCCCCCTCCAGTGGAGGGTAGGAGCGAAGGCGCACCGCTCAATTAAACGCTCTTTAGTAAGCCCGTTTAATTTTGGTATGGAGTCAGGCGGGGTCCTGTGTAAATAGCCCTAGCCGGACACCGGTGTCTTGTCTAGACTAGCGTTCTAGGGTGTATATTATGTTCGCTAGGTCGGAGGGACCGGGAGACTAAGCGGCGCCTGTGTAAATTCGGTTCGCTAGATCTTAACCTATCTTGGCTAAGTGGGAAGGCGTGTAAATTTGGAACCCACTAGATTTTTGATAGAGTAATTAGACTAAGAAGGTACTGTTGTAAATTCCGCCCTCTAGTTCGCTATATGTGGTGCTTGGGCAGTGTGGCTAACCAAAACGGATGTAGATAGTTTTAGGTAGTCCATCAAGGTACTGGCCAATAGATTAGTTGGGAATTGTATATGTGTTAAAGATTGTTTTAGTAGCGTGTATATCTTGCTAGATAGCGTGAGCTCTGCCGTCTAGCGAGAGTGTGAATAGTGTGTAACTGTATTATAGCGCACGGTACCATAATCATGTATAATTACTGACACTGTATATAAGTACTAATAATTGTCGTCTATATTGCATGTCTAACACCATAACCACTACTAATTGTACTGTGCCCTTAAATTGTACTTTGGCCTATGCTAACCGTACTGTAACTACTGTTTGTAAAGACGATGTTACTGGGGTATGTTATAGACGGGTAATTCAAATATAGGGAATTATAGCGTGGGTGACTGTATAGTTTCGCCAAAGGGCATAGTATCTATTATTTAGTGACTGGTGTAACAGCTGTGTGTGTACGGGAATTCCCTGAGTGTTTTTGTTGTGTGAGTTTCACTTTGTAATTGTACCACGTGGTGCTGTTGCCGAGGGAACGGGTGTGACCGTTGATAGAGTGTGTGTATAGTATTCGTTGGAAACAACGCTCCATTGTTAAGTATGGGCGTGTCAGATTCGACGATTTTGGATCCCTTAGGATGCATGTTAAAGAATTTTAAAAAGGGATTTACAAAATGTGATTTTGGGGTAAAAATTTCTCCAGCACGCCTGATAACATTATGTAACAGGGAATGGCCTACTTTGGTTGCCGCATGGCCGCCACGTGGCAGTTTAGATCCTAATCTGGTACAGCGTGTACACGTGGCTGTATCAGGTAGGCCTGAACTTTACGGACAGTTTCCATACATTGACTGTTGGAGGCAGGCCGTAAATGACTCGCCAAGATGGATCCGAGTATGCCACGAGGAGCAATGTCGCCTCATGGTGGCCAGGACTCGTTTGTCCACTAGGGCCATGATTACGCCCATTTTGGACATGCCCTCTGAGTCCGAGATCCCTATGCCGCCCCCTTACTCCTCCTCCACAGGAAGAGGAAGAGGAAGTGCTGCTGGAAATGTTACACCCCTTTCCCCGTTGTCCCCATCTATTTCCTCCTCCAGTTCAGAGTCCAGCCCCCTTGTTACAAAACCTCCCCTTCCGGTATCTACTTCCGTTACCCCCACATATCCTGATTTGGCGCAATATCAAGCTTCCGGTCAGACTCCCCCTAGCCCGGCCCAGAATATTTTATTCACCAACCTTCCCCATAGTAAAGCTTCCCCATCCCCATGCCTTACTACCCCTCGACTGGAACCCCTAACCGACGCACCTCAACGAAGCCCCATATTAACCCGACAACTGACCGGTACTCTCAAACCCCGACATTACCAAATGCCACTTCGTTTAACTCCCGGCACGGCACACCTTAATGATGAAGGCCAACTACAATACGCTGACCCAGTTTTTGTATACGTCCCCTTTACGACTACTGATCTCTTTAATTGGAAAACCCATAACTCCTCATACACCGATAAACCTCAAGCCATGACCGATCTGTTCACCTCAATAGTCCAGACGCACAATCCTACTTGGGCTGATTGCCAGCAATTATTAATGACATTATTTAATAACGAGGAAAGGACTAGGATAAACCAAGCGGCCATTAAAGCGCTGGAAGAAGAAGCTCGTACATTAAATCAAGCTAATCCAGCAGCATGGGCCGCAGCCCATTATCCGAACACTGATCCCGAGTGGAATGCCAATGGCGCAGACATGATTCATTTAAAAGCCTATAGAGATGCTATTATTGCTGGCATGAAAGCCGGAGGAAAGAAAGCTATTAATATGTCTAAGACGGCTGAGGTGTTACAGAAAAGTGATGAATCGCCCAGTGTCTTTTATGACCGATTATTGGAGGCATACCGCTTGTATACCCCCTTTAATCCGGAGGCCCCTGAGAATTCCCGGATGGTTAACTCTGCCTTTGTCAGCCAAGCCTACGGAGATATTAAGCGCAAGCTACAAAAGTTAGAAGGGTTTGTAGGGATGTCCATAACCCAACTAATGGAGGTAGCTAATAAAGTTTATATGAACAGAGAAACGGAGACTAAGAAAGAGGAAGAGCGCAAGATGCGTAAAAAGGCGGATATGCTAGCGGTAGCGATCGCAGGCGTAGACAGAAGGGGAATTGATAAGGTCGATAGTAAGTGGAATAGGGAACCCCTGAATAGGAATCAGTGCGTATACTGTAGAGAAGAAGGGCATTGGAGAAGTGAGTGTCCACAAAGGGAACAGTATGAGAGAGACCGACCCAGGGCAGGATATGGTAATTATAGAGGCAGAGCGAGAGGTAGAGGAGGTCCTGGAGGGAATAATGGTAGCAATAGAGGAAGTGTTAGGGAGGATAGATATTATCCCGCAGCGCAGAGATCCCGCGATAGAGAAGATAGGGACTTTGTAGGATTGGCTGACACGGTCATGGAGGACTATTGATACCGACCGGGCTCCATCCCCCTTGGCCGAGCGGAGCCTATGGTCGATGTATCAATAGGGGGAAAAAGGAGTGCATTCATGATTGATACTGGTGCTGAACATTCGGTGGTGACTGACCTAGTTGCTCCTCCATCTGGAAGAACTATCACCGTAATAGGAGCAACTGGAAGGAGTGCTGCAAAACCGGTTCTTAAAAGTCGACTCTGTACATTGGGAGGCCACATAGTGAAACATCAATTCCTTTATATGCCTGAATGTCCAGTCCAACTGCTAGGACGTGATTTGCTGTCAAAATTACAAGCGCAGATAACGTTTCTACCAAATGGAACGACATCTTTAAAGTTTAATGGACCTTCAGGTATCATGACACTATCAGTACCAAAGGAAGAAGAGTGGCGACTTTATACAGCGTTGACTAGCCAAAACCCTAAGAGTGATGAATCCTTATTCAATATACCAGGAGTTTGGGCAGAGAACAACCCACCAGGACTTGCTCGCAATATTCCACCTATTCGAATTGAACTAAAACTTGGGGTCTATCCAGTGAGCCTACGGCAATATCATATCCCGCAAAAGGCTAAGAAGAATATCCAATCATATCTGGATACGTTCATACGGTATGGTATCCTAAAATTCTGTACTTCCCCCTGGAACACCCCATTGCTGCCTGTTCAAAAGCCCGGTACAGATGAGTATCGCCCTGTGCAGGACTTGAGAGCAGTCAATGATGCGGTCGTAAGTATACACCCAGTTGTGCCCAATCCGTATAACCTGCTTGCTTTAATTCCGGGTGGGGCTACCTATTTTACTGTCTTAGATCTCAAAGATGCCTTCTTTTGCCTCCGAATTGCTGCAGAAAGCCAGTGTATCTTCGCATTCCAATGGGAAAATGCTGTAACGGGCTCGAAACGCCAGATGACTTGGACAAGACTGCCCCAAGGGTTTAAAAATTCACCTACCTTATTTGGTTCAGCTTTAAGTCAAGACTTACTGGATTTCAAGTCCATCCCAGGAGAGTGTGTACTATTACAATATGTAGATGACTTGTTGATAGCCGCAGTTACAAGAGAAATATGTCAGCAAGCAACACATGATCTACTACACATTCTCTGGAAGGCAGGATACAAGGTGTCCAGGAAGAAGGCTCAGTTGTGTCAGCCAACTGTCAAATATCTGGGATTCCATATCTCTGAAGGTCAAAGAATAATGGGGCCAGAGAGAAAAGAAGCTGTATGCCAAATACCAATACCCAAGAATTGAAGACAAGTGCGAGAGTTCTTGGGGGCAGCAGGCTTCTGTAGGATATGGATTCCCAGTTATGCGATATTGGCGAAACCTCTGTATGCAGCTATAAAGGGTACAGAACACGATCCCTTCCTATGGACTCCAGAACAGCAAAAGGCATTTGAAGATGTGAAGAAGGCTTTGATGAGTGCCCCAGCATTAGGTCTACCTGATCACACACGTCCATTCTACCTGTATGTACACGAGCAAAGAAGAATGGCTGTGGGAGTATTAACACAGTACTTGGGATCATGGCAAAGACCTGTTGCATATATGTCTAAACAACTGGATGCAGTGGCCAGTGGTCTTCCACCTTGTCTAAGAGCCGTAGCTGCAGCCGCCCTGCTGGTAGCTGAAGCCGATAAACTCACTCTGGGTCAAGAACTCTATGTGCGAGTCCCGCACGCAGTACAGACGTTGCTAGATTACAAAGGCAATCATTGGTTCAGTAACAGCCGCATGACTAAGTATCAAGCTATGTTGTGTGAAAACCCAAGAGTGCATTTAGAGACTGTCAATACCTTAAATCCAGCTACCCTTTTGCCGCAACCTACTGAAAGTCAACACGATTGCTTGGAGGTGATGGATGAAGTATTTTCAAGTAGACCAGATCTTCGTGACTTTCCCATCCAGAACCCTGATGTCCAATACTATACGGACGGCAGTAGTTATGTGAAAGAAGGGATTCGCTATGCAGGATATGCAGTAACAACGATAGACAAGGTGATAGAAGCTCGGCCACTGTCAAAAGGAACGTCGGCACAGAAGGCAGAATTGATTGCACTGACACGAGCGTTACAATTGGCTGAAGGTTTAAGAGTGAACATCTACACGGACTCCAAGTATGCGTTTTTAACCACTCATGCCCACGGAGCTTTGTATAAAGAAAGAGGACTATTGAATTCAGAGGGTAAAGAAATTAAGTACGCAGCTGAAATATTGCAACTATTGGAAGCAGTATGGGAACCGAAAGAAGTTGGTATTATACATTGTCGGGCGCATCTGAGAGGAGATGGTGATGTAACCAAAGGAAATCGGATGGCAGATAATGCAGCTAAGCGTGCCGCTGAATCAGGAAGACAGGAATATGTGGAACATATAGCTGCTCTTATACCGACTCCACTGTCTCAATGGACTCCAGTTTATACAGCTCAAGAAGAAGAGTGGTTAAAGACTGAACCTGGAAAGTACCTGGAGAACAAATGGTATCAGTTAGAAGATGGGAGAATAGTTATTCCAGCATCACTAGCGGTAGAAATTGTCCAGAATTATCACAACGGGACACATTCTGGAAGAGATAGTATGGAAGAATCTCTCAGAAAACATTTCTACATACCAAGATTGTCCAACTTAACTCAAGCCATTGTACGAAGATGTGTAATATGTGCTAAGAATAATGCAAGGCAAGGACCAGTAAAACCACCAGGAGTTCAGTATATGGGGGGACTCCCTATGTCCGATCTACAAATTGACTATACAGTTATGCCTAAATCTGGTGGACATCGCTACCTACTAGTAGTTGTGTGCACCTATTCAGGCTGGGTAGAAGCAT
This sequence comes from Pelobates fuscus, assembly GCF_036172605.1. Classification (NCBI taxonomy): domain Eukaryota; kingdom Metazoa; phylum Chordata; class Amphibia; order Anura; family Pelobatidae; genus Pelobates; species Pelobates fuscus. Next base: position 77,564,850 of record NC_086328.1, read on the forward strand.
GTCCTACTCGTACAGAGAAAGCAGGAGAAGTTGTGCGATTCCTGCTACGAGAAATAATACCCCGATATGGACTACCATGCTCTATAGGATCGGATAATGGTCCAGCATTTGTTCACCAGTGCCTACAACAACTGACTCATATGCTTGGTATTAAGTGGAGGCTTCATACGGCATATAGACCTCAGAGTTCTGGTAAAGTAGAGAGAATGAATAGAACTATTAAGAACCAGTTGGCAAAGATGTGTCAGGAAACCCAACTTAAGTGGAATGTTCTTTTGCCTATAGCTCTGTTACGTATTCGAAGTACACCTACCAGAAGGATGGGTCTCTCACCTTTTGAAATCATGTATGGGCGTCCACCTCCCGTACTTGGTAACTTAAGGGGGGATTTGAGTCAGTTGGGAGAAGGAATTACTCGGCAGCAGGTTGTAGAGTTGGGTAAAACTATGGAGGAGGTACAGAAATGGGTACAAGATAGATTACCTGTGAATATTTATCCCCCTGTTCATAGTTACCATCCAGGAGACCAAGTGTGGATTAAAGAGTGGAATAGTATACCGTTAGGGCCTAAGTGGAGGGGTCCTTATGTTGTTCTTTTGTCTACCCCTACAGCAATAAAGGTGGCTGAAGTGACTCCGTGGATTCATCACTCCAGGGTTAAACCAGCAGCAGTAGATTCTTGGCAAGCTACACCAGATCCAGAGAATCCCTGCAAGATCCGGTTAAAGCGCACGACTCAGTCGGAGTGACGAGGAGACATTTGGATTACAATTATATTTAAAGAGATTGGTAAGTGAGTGTTTTGACGGCCATAATAACGCCTGACCACTCACCCACGTATTATAAGTCAGGATGTCTCGAAGGGACCCCTGTGAAGAAGAGCAGAACTCCATTCCCTGCAGCCCTTACATCCTGGAAGCTGAGGTGCCATCGCACGGACGAAGACTGAGGATGAAGACGCCGAAAGAAGTGTTATTGATAATGTTTATATATGTGTCTTTTTATATTCAGGAAGGTAGAGGTACCGACACTCCTAGCTGTGAGGTTTGCATTAAGACTACTATAACAGGTAATCATATTTCCCAGACCCTAATTTGGCATTCACAATATGAGTGTAAGGGATATGTGTCTAGGTGTAGATACCTAGGTATAGAATATAGTGTATGCCATTTAGGAGTAGGAGAACCTAAGTGCTTCAATCCGGAGTATCAACCCCGTACAATTTGGTTGACCCTCAGGAATAGAGATCCACAGGGGACCCTAATAAATAAAACTGTGTTAGAAACCGTACATTCTTCGGGTGTTCTGCTATTTGATGCATGTAAAGCGATATCAAGTGGTAGAAAGCCGTGGAATGTATGTGGGGATCTTAAGTGGGAGAGAACGTATGGGTCTAACGATAAATATATTTGTCCCAGTAGTAAGAACAAGTATGTAAGTCCAAGATGCCCAGATAAGGAATATAATTATTGCCCATATTGGTCTTGTGTGGGGTGGGCAACTTGGGGACAGACAGCAGACAAGGATATGATTGCTACTAAGTTACCTACCAAACCATATTGTAAGTCTATGGAATGTAACCCAGTCCATATACTTATAAATAATCCTGAACAATTCTTAGATAGGTTCGGTAACTTATTTGGGTTTCAGATATATGGGACGGGTTTAGATCCTCGGACAATATTGTTTATAGGGATAGAGACCGATACCGTAGCATCCCAAACTCATCAGGTTTTCCATTCTTTTTATGAAGAGATGAGTGTAGATAATAAGATCCCCCATAATGCTAAAAACCTGTTTATAGACTTAGCTGAGAGTATTGCTGGTAGTCTTAATGTGACCAACTGCTATGTGTGTGGAGGTACTAACATGGGAGACCAATGGCCTTGGGAAGCAAAGGAGGTAATGTCCGGTTCTGAGGCAGTTGACCAATTAATATCTACACAAGCCGATTATCATATGAGTGTTAGAGGTAAATCTGAGTGGAGATTGAAAACCTCCATCATAGGTTATGTTTGCATAGCAAGGAAAGGAATAATGTTTAATACCTCTGTAGGAGAATTAACTTGTCTAGGGCAAAAAGCTTATGATGACAATACAAAGAATACAACCTGGTGGTCGGCTTCAAATGTCTCAGAACCACCCAACCCGTTTGCAAGATATGCCAATTTAAAGGACGTATGGTTTGACTTATCTATCACATCTAGTTGGAAAGCCCCAGCAAATTTGTACTGGATCTGTGGTAAGAAGGCCTATTCAGAGTTACCACAGGACTGGGAAGGGGCATGTGTGTTAGGTATGCTCAAACCATCCTTCTTCTTGTTGCCCATTGAAACAGGTGAGACTTTGGGAGTTAAAGTGTATGATGTGAATCATAGGAAGAAAAGGGGACCCATAGAGATAGGCGCCTGGGAAGATGATGAATGGCCTCCCCAGCGTATTATAGACTATTATTGGCCAGCCACTTGGGCAGAGGATGGTACTTTCGGATATAGAACCCCAATATATATGCTCAACCGCATTATAAGGTTACAGGCGGTGGTTGAGATAATTACTAATGAGACCTCACAAGCGCTCAATCTTCTAGCGAAGCATAATACCAGGATGAGGACAGCAGTTTACCAAAATAGATTAGCTTTGGATTATCTATTGGCAGTAGAGGGAGGTGTATGTGGGAAGTTTAACCTGAGCAATTGCTGTCTTCAAATAGATGACGATGGGGGAAAGCAATAGCTGAGCTTACTAGCCATATGGTTAAACTAGCGCATGTGCCTACTCAGGTATGGAAAGGGTATAATCCAAGTAGTTGGTTTGGTAACTGGTATGAGCAGTTTGGAGGGCTTAAGGCATTGGTAGGCGGAGTCATGCTGATTTTAATGTTGTGTCTACTCCTACCATGTCTTATTCCTTTAGTAGTTAGGTCTGTGCAGAGCGTTATAGAAAATATAGCAGAGAGGAAGGCTGCTGCACAGATAATGGCCATATATAAATACGAGGCTCTAGATCAGGGAGAACCAATGCAGGAAGAGGAATGTTGAGGGATTCACATCATCAAAAAGTCTGGTCTGGTTCATGGCAACCTGAGGTATATGCAAACTAAGGTTAAGTGATGCCTCAGTAATTGTGAAATATCAGAGGCATCAAAGGGGGGAATGTGGTGGAATCACGGTAAAAATAAATTTAGTAGGCCGAGATTACCACGTGGCATGTGTACGTGCATATACTGGTGTATCGGTCGGTTGGTTGCACGTGGTAAAGATACGATCAGTAGTGTACGGAGCATGTGCGAGAATACCGGATATAGTATTCCCCTCCTCCATTGTGCTGGACAAGCCATGCGGTCAAGCAGGAAGTTAGTTCTTGTTCATTTTGATTGGTTAAGAGAATGTATGGGTGGAGCTTATTATGGGAGGAGTTATGTGCCTATATAAGGTGCCTACACTATTGTCCGGGGCTCAGAACTTGTTGTATTTTGGTGACATTAGTCCCTCTGAGTCCCGATCGGTGAACCGAATAAAGAATCTCTTCCTTCCTGAAGAAACCTGTGTCCATCTCTCTGTGCTTGGCTTCCGTCAGTTTCTCCGGTATCACCAGTGCCTGTGTTCCCATGTCTCTCAGTGTCCCTAGTGTCTTAGTTTCACCAAATGTCTGTGTCCCCATGTCTCCCAGTGTCTGTGTCCCCATGTATCTGTGTCCCTAGTGTCTGTGACCCCATTTCTCCCAGTGTCCCCAAATGTATCAGTGTCCCCATGTCTCCCAGCATCTCTATGTCTCCCAGTGCCCCCATGTCTCCCAGTGCCCCATGTGTCTCAGTGCTCCCATGTGTCTCAGTGTCCCCGGGTCTCTCAATGTCCCCGGGCAGGCCCGGACAGGCCATCGGGCACATCAGGCAAATGCCCGGTGGGCCGCGATGGCCGTGGGGCCGAGGCCGGCAGGGGAGATCACAGGAGCGCCGGCCCTGCTGTATGTCTCCATGGGCCGGTGGGGAGATCAAAGATCAAAGATTTAACAGAGACACTGTTAAAGGTGGCCGCCAGCTGGGGTGTGAGGGAGGGAGGAGAGGTCCGGCAGAGCTCTATACAGCAGCTTCGCCGGGTCCTCTCGCGAGGTCTGAGCGTTGCCGCGCTCAGATCTCGCGAGAGTGAACTCTAGCCGGCAGGTTAGAGTTCACTCTCACCACTGGACCACCAGGGAAGGATGGCAGCACCCTCCATGGCAGCATGGCACCCCACCCACAGGCAGAATGGATCTCCCCCTCCCAGGATTAAGGTAAGAAGGTAGGGGGGGATATAACTTTAAAAAAAAAAAAATTATTAATAACAAAAATATTTAAATTTAAATAAAAAATCACACTAACAGCCCCCTCACACACACATCACCCCCAGACACACACAGCACCCAGACACGCACAGCACCCAGACACACACAGCACCCCCAGACACACACAGCACCCTCAGACACACACAGCACCCAGACACACTCAGCACCCAGACACACACAGCACCCACAGACACACACAGCACCCAGACACACACAGCACCCCCAGACACACACAGCACCCTCAGACACACACAGCACCCTCAGACACACACAGCACCCAGACACACACAGCACCCAGACACACAAAGCACCCAAACACACACAGCACACCCAGACACACACAGCACCCAGAAACACACAGCACCCTCAGACACACACAGCACCCTCAGACACACACAGCACCCTGACACACACAGCACCCTGACACACACAGCACCCCCAGACACACACAGCACCCAGAAACACACAGCACCCCCAGACACACACAGCACCCAGACACACACAGCACCCCTAGACACACACAGCACCCTCAGACACACACAGCACCCCCAGACACACACAGCACCCAAACACACACATCACCCCCAGACACACACAGCACCCAGACACACACAGCACCCCTAGACACACACAGCACCCAAACACACACAGCACCCCCAGACACACACAGCACCCAGACACACACAGCACCCAGACACACACAGCACCCCCAGACACACACAGCACCCAGACACACACAGCACCCAAACACACACAGCACCCCCAGACACACACAGCACCCAGACACACACAGCACCCAGACACACACAGCACCCCCAGACACACACAGCACCCAGACACACACAGCACCCAGACACACAGAGCACCACCAGACACACACAGCACTCTGACACACACAGCACCCCCAGACACACACAGCACCCAGACACACACAGCACCCCCAGACACACACAGCATCCAAACACTCACAGCGCACCCAGACACACTGCGCACCAAGACACACTGCGCACCCTCAGACACACAGCACACATCACCTTCAGACACACACAGCACCCTCACTCACACACAGCACCCTCAGGCAGACAGCACCCTCGCTCACACATATATATAAATATATCTATCTATATATATATATATATATATATATATATATAGATAGATAGATAGATATATTTATATATATATATATGTGTGAGCGAGGGTGCTGTCTGCCTGAGGGTGCTGTGTGTGAGTGAGGGCGCTGTGTGTGTATATAGAAAAAGATCATCCAGATAGCACTCTCAGGACTCTATAGTAAAACTTAACTTTTAATAAATCTCACAAAAAAACGAAGTTTCAGTCTGTTATCCACAGACTTTCAACAGTCCTGATGAAAGTCTGTGGATAACAGACTGAAACGTTGATTTTTTGTGAGATTTATTAAAAGTTAAGTTTTACTATAGAGTCCTGAGAGTGCTATCTGGATGATCTTTTTCTATACTTCGCTTGACAAGCACCGGGCAAGTACATCTACATTATATGGAGTGCAAGATCATTTTCTATTTATATATATATATATATATATATATATATATATATATATATATTTGTGTGAAGGGCTCATGATAGTACAGAAGATACAGAACACTGATAAGTGTGGGATGGTATTAAAAGAGCAAGTCGGTTGTGGTGTGCCGGAACCGACGATGAGGTAGGCCTGTAAATAAAGAGGGCAAAAATAGAAAATCTCATTTATTACGACACCAGCAATATACATACTTTAACCAGACATGTCCTGAAATACATTTCTAACTTCCTGCACCGGGTTAGGTATGTATTTAGAGTATGCAGAAGATTTCCAGCGTCCTAGTGACTTGATAACATGTACCAGAATGTTTGCACTGGATGCTGTGGAGGCCGCTCCTATGCGGAAGGAGTGGCCCGAATAGTTAGCTGATGTTAGGCCTAGTTGTGTAAGTAAGGACCTGACGTGGGCCATAAAGGTGGTGGTAGTGAGTACCGAACCTTGTATACAGAAAAGTGGTTGAGATGGTGATGCTTTGATATGCTTGGTTGTCTGAGTAGCAACGTACTGACGAACCTGCCACGGCAGCTGCCACAATGGGATATATCTCAAATAGAGCTGAGGTAGTGGAAAAAACCCTCCAGGTCCTGAACCTCTGAAGGCCAGCTGCCCCAAAGCCATTCGTTCCCGTAAATTGCTGCAAAACCTGTGGTAGACGCCGTGTCTGACCAAATGGTAGGTGAGGAGTCAGACAATTTAGGGAGGAACATGCTTTTCCCATTCCAGGTGGTTAAAAAGTTTCTCCACATAAGTAGGTCTGCCGTGGCTTGGGTATCCAGGGGTAACCTGTGTGCATCATGTCTAAAAAGTGGGAACATGTATAGGAGCCGTGAGATGAAAGCCCGGCCTTGAGGTATGATGCGCATGGCAAAATTCAGTGACCCAAGTAAAGACTGCAATTCTTTGCGGTTGCAAGTACCGAGGTGTATGTAGAGGTTAATGTTGGTAAGAATGTTCTCTATCTTGGTGCGTAGCAGGCTGGCTTGCATGGTGGCTGAGTCTAGTGTGATCCCCAGAAAGGTGATGACTGTTTCTGGTCCTTCAGTTTTGGTGGGGGAGATTGGAAAGCCCACCTGTTTGAAAAGACTGATGGTTTCTCTGAGGCTACTGGGAGGGGAAATATTCTCTTCGACCAGTAAGAAATCATCCAGGTAGTGTATCACTGTTGGGCATCTGGCTACATTTAATAATAACCAGCATAGTGTTTCGGCGAATACGTCGAAAATGGCCGGACTACTTTTTGAACCAAACGATAAGCGTGAGAAAAAGTAGTAGTGCCCGGCCCACTTAATGCCATGCAGGTGCCATAGTGTAGGGTGGATAGGCAATAATTTGAAGGCATTTGTTATGTCAGTCTTACTGAGCCATGCTCCGACCCCTGCCTGCATGATGGCCGTAATGGCGTAATCTATGGTGGAGTATTGAAGTGAAAATTCCTCAGAGGGGATAAGGGAGTTCAGACTAGGTGTGGCAGAGGTGTGAGGTGCAGACAGATCGAAGATAAGTCTTTGTTTGTGGGAAGATTTCCCCGTGACAATACCGATGGGATTTGTCCGCCATGTGGTAAAAGGAGGGGACTGAAAGGGTCCCAATAGGAAACCCTCTGCTACTTCTTTGGCTATGAGTGTGCTAACCGCTGTAGGGTTTTGTTGTGCAGATTGTAAATTTGGACATTCCAGGATTCCTGAAGGCATGTGTATGAGACCAGTATGGAATCCTTATGATAGACCAGAGATGATGAAGTCTACCAAATGTCTAGATGGATGTTGTGACAGTAATGCCGTGAGTACAGAAATATTTATCTCAGTTAAGTATTGCTTAGGGTACATTTTATTCGGACACATAGTTTTAGCATGTGCCCTAAAACATTTTGAACATACAGGGAGTGCAGAATTATTAGGCAAATTAGTATTTTGACCACATCATCCTCTTTATGCATGTTGTCTTACTCCAAGCTGTATAGGCTTGAAAGCCTACTACCAATTAAGCATATTAGGTGATGTGCATCTCTGTAATGAGAAGGGGTGTGGTCTAATGACATCAACACCCTAAATCAGGTGTGCATAATTATTAGGCAACTTCCTTTCCTTTGGCAAAATGGGTCAAAAGAAGGACTTGACAGGCTCAGAAAAGTCAAAAATAGTGAGATATCTTGCAGAGGGATGCAGCACTCTTAAAATTGCAAAGCTTCTGAAGCGTGATCATCGAACAATCAAGCGTTTCATTCAAAATAGTCAACAGGGTCGCAAGAAGCGTGTGGAGAAACCAAGGCGCAAAATAACTGCCCATGAACTGAGAAAAGTCAAGCGTGCAGCTGCCAAGATGCCACTTGCCACCAGTTTGGCCATATTTCAGAGCTGCAACATCACTGGAGTGCACAAAAGCACAAGGTGTGCAATACTCAGAGACATGGCCAAGGTGAGAAAGGCTGAAAGACGACCACCACTGAACAAGACACACAAGCTGAAACGTCAAGACTGGGCCAAGAAATATCTCAAGACTGATTTTTCTAAGGTTTTATGGACTGATGAAATGAGAGTGAGTCTTGATGGGCCAGATGGATGGATTGGTAAAGGGCAGAGAGCTCCAGTCCGACTCAGACGCCAGCAAGGTGGAGGGGGAGTACTGGTTTGGGCTGGTATCATCAAAGATGAGCTTGTGGGGCCTTTTCGGGTTGAGGATGGAGTCAAGCTCAACTCCCAGTTTCTGGAAGACACCTTCTTCAAGCAGTGGTACAGGAAGAAGTCTGCATCCTTCAAGAAAAACATGATTTTCATGCAGGACAATGCTCCATCACACGCGTCCAAGTACTCCACAGCGTGGCTGTCAAGAAAGGGTATAAAAGAAGAAAATCTAATGACATGGCCTCCTTGTTCACCTGATCTGAACCCCATTGAGAACCTGTGGTCCATCATCAAATGTGAGATTTACAAGGAGGGAAAACAGTACACCTCTCTGAACAGTGTCTGGGGGGCTGTGGTTGCTGCTGCACGCAATGTTGATGGTGAACAGATCAAAACACTGACAGAATCCATGGATGGCAGGCTTTTGAGTGTCCTTGCAAAGAAAGGTGGCTATATTGGTCACTGATTTGTTTTTGTTATGTTTTTGAATGTCAGAAATGTATATTTGTGAATGTTGAGATGTTATATCGGTTTCACTGGTAAAAATAAATAATTGAAATGGGTATATATTTGTTTTTTGTTAAGTTGCCTAATAATTATGCACAGTAATAGTCACCTGAACACACAGATATCCCCCTAAAATAGCTATAACTAAAAACAAACTAAAAACTACTTCCAAAAATAGTCAGCTTTGATATTAATTCGTTTTTTTGGTTCATTAAGCACATGGTTGTTGTTCAATAATAAAATGGATCCTCAAAAATACAACTTGCCCCCATATCGCTCATCAACTGCGACATCAAGCTAATGGCCAAGATCCTGGCCACACGGCTCACAAAACATGTCCCATCGCTGGTCCACCAGGTGGGGTTTGTGGCGGGACGTGAGGCCCGCGACAATACCATCAGAGCGCTTACCCTCATGCACGGCAGTAAAGGCACGAGGGAGGGCCTTCTTCTCCTGTCAACAGACGCAGAGAAGGCCTTCGACAGGGTCTGCTGGGTGTACCTCTTCGAAGTGCTGGCCCACGCAGGACTGGGACCCCACCTGAGAAGGTGGATAGAGGAACTTTACCGGGAACCGACAGCCCAGGTAATAGTTAATGGAGCGCCCACGGAGACCTTCACCATACACAACGGCATGAGACAGGGCTGCCCCCTCTCCCCACTCTTATTTGTTCTCGCACTAGAACCGTTCCTCTCACACATCAGACACAACACAGACATCACCGGAGTGGAAACAGGGCAAGTGCACCACAAGGTCGCCGCGTACGCGGACGACCTGCTCTTTGTGGTGACCAAACCCGAGATCTCCCTTCCAAACCTACAGAAAGAACTAAGGGAATTCGGGACCATATCGAATCTAAAAATCAACCACGGGAAATCATACATTCTCAACGTCAGTGTAAATGCCGCACAAGCAGAGCCCCTACGGCACAGCTTCCCCTACCAATGGGCCGAACACAAAATTAGGTACTTAGGGATCTGGCTGACAAGACATAGTGAAGACTTGTACAAAGAAAACTTCATGACCACACTACAATCATTCCAAAGGGACATGCGAGAGTGGTCCTTCCCACATATCTCCTGGCTGGGAAGGGTCCAGGTCCTGAAAATGAATTTCCTCCCACATCTCCTCTACCTCCTCCAGGCCATCCCCATAGCGATCCAAAAGACATTCTTCGGGTCCCTTAGATCGGAGATGACTAAGTACGTATGGAACGGGGGTAGACCTAGATTGAAATTCTCCACACTAACTCACCCCAAAGACAGGGGGGGAATAGCCCTCCCAGACTTCTACCGATACTACGTCGCGGCGCATCTATTGCGGATCGTGGAATGGTCAAAAGATACCGTCGGGAAGCTTTGGAAAACAGTAGAGGAAGCAGAAGTGGGCAGACCGCTCTCCGGACTGCCCTGGGGCCGGGAGGCAGCGGATGGGAAGGAAATGTCCATATTCACATGGCACACTTTGAAAGTGTGGAGGAGGGCCTCCAAAACCGGTAACATGTCGCCATTCCCCTCCCCCTTCTGCCCCTAACATATAATCCCGACTTCCCCCCGGGACTAGACCCGAGAGCACTTCGCAACATTCTCCCGGGCGAGACTCCTCGCCTACACCACATCCTCCAAGCAGGAGAATGTAAACCACTAACAGCCCTACTAGGGGAGACACCCCCGACATTCATGCACCGGTTCAGACACAACCAGCTAACTAACTTCATCCGAACGCTACCGCAAGGTCCGGCGCTCACTAGGGGCCTGACCACAATAGAAGCGGTCAGCGCAAGCCCAGATCCACTCCCGCATGGAATATCCTATCTATACTCCATGCTGCAACTAGAAACCCCATCCGAAACACCCCTTTACATGGGAAAATGGGAGACGGCCCTACGCTCCACACTCACGGACAAGGAATGGGAGTCCATCTGTTACTTAACACACCACTGCTCAACACACAGCAAAACTCAAGGGACAGCATACAAACTATTGACACAATGGTACAAGACACCACACCTCCTACACCAAATTGACCCAACTCACTCTGACCAATGCTGGAGATGCGAAAAAGAGGTGGGAACCATAAAACACATTTGGTGGGATTGTGAGAAAATCAAAACATACTGGGAGGGGATCCACACGGTCCTAAAGAAGTTCTCGGATGCGCCCCCCCCCTGGAACCAGCGGCAATGCTCCTACACCATACAACTGTCCCACACTCCAAATACAAAAAATCTATAACCATTAGAATACTTAACACAGCCAAACAGGTGCTCCCCCAATTCTGGAAGCAAACTACAACACCCCCACTACTGACATGGTTTAACCAAATGGAACCTTAGGAAAATTGAGGAACTGACGATGACGGCCAACCAGACCCATAGGACCTACCTGGACATATGGACACACTGGATCCTTGAGACAGCAAAAGAAGGATTCCAACGGACCATCAGAACTAACGCCCACTGAGACACAGACAGACAAGACCAACCCTCAACAAGCACGACTGCAGACGACGGACAACGGACGCACCCGACCCCCCTATTATACCCGACATACCTTCTCCCCCCCTCCTCCTATCCCGCCCCCCTGATGACCTAGCTACACGCCTGCCTCAGCCCCCAGGAACACACCAACACTAGGGAGAACGACAGACTCTAAACAAGAGCTTACCTAGCCACCGTAGACCCCCAGCCAACATTACACACAACCCTGAAATCTAAGGAACCAAACCAGTTTATGACTTACCAACTCACTCAACCCCTCGAGGGGACAGACATAAGAAAGGAGGGTCCAACCACAGTAAGGGAATAAGGAAAACAAGGAGGGGAAGGAGCTAACTCGCACCCCTAATGAAGACGGTAACCCACAAACTACGCTCCAACAGCTATGGTGGCGCTCACTCCACCTGACTCCCAAACACACCGAACCACACAGACACTGGGGGTGACACCTGCCATCACACACTTGACTACTCATCCAACCAGAAACGCAACCGAACTGACAAAAGAGACCTGCGAACCCGACAGCAATGTGGGCCTGCGTGCCCAAACTGTTATTGTTGACTTAACTTGCATATAATTCGTTATGGAGACCTGGGAGTCTCACAGCTTTCAAATGTTTTGACCGATAAAAAAAGAAACAATGAATATAATATCTACAAAAATGAGGCTATCACCGTACAGAGATGATACGTATTGCATTGTATTACCCCCGAATTGTTTGAAACCTTATTGACTCCCTTTCTACATTCTGTACCCACATAACTTTATGCCTCAATAAAAAAAGAGATTTACAAAAAAAAAAAAATACAACTTGCCTAATAATTCTGCACTCCCTGTATATGTAATAACCGACATCCACTGTAATTACATGCACCGACATTGAAATTATTACATATTTGGGATTTCCCCAAAAACTTGATAGGTCGACCCAGTTTGTCTTTGGGTGTTTTCTTTGCCGAACCAGCGGAACTAGTGCCCTGCGAGGGAATAGGTTAGTTCGCAGTGGTTGGACAAAAATTAGCAGTATGAGCCATGGAGGAGCAGTATGCACAGGCCGGTGCTCTTAGACCTGCAAAGTGCCTGCAGAAAATAATCGTATCAATCTTGCTCCACTTGGACCTTGTCCCGTACTGTGAGAAGGCGCCAGACACTTTGGCAGAAAAGGATCTATGGTAGTCATAGAAAGCTGACCCACCATATTTGTTGCCCAGGTCCACCAGCCTGTGCATATATAAGTCAAACTCCTCACGTCTGTGGGGATATACAGTACAGATAACATCACGATAAATGCCAAAAGCCAATACAAATTCTGGAATAGTTAGCTTCCTATTTAATCGTGCATCCCTAGATTTTACCACCACAGAAATATCGTCATAAGCGTACGTCTTATGTTCCACGATATCCTGGGAGGCAATTAGCAGTGAGGCCAGATTGACATCTTTACCTTCCAGGATATCTTTTTTGAGGTGCTCAGGTATCATGTGGGCAGGGTAAACCTCTTGGTCATCCGAGGTGATGGCTGGAGAAACTGATTGCAACTCAACCAGTGCTGGAGGGGTTGCCGTGGCCGGTCCAGCCATAGTGAGGGCTGTATTGACCGATTCAAGTTTCTCCAGCCTAGAATTGACCTTGCTCATAGATGCCATGAGAGATGAGAGCATGCCATGTATGTCTCCTGGGTTAGACTGGATAGTCCCTTCCCCAGCGTCCATGTTATCGGTTGAGGTGTGCAGTAATTTGTAAAGTTCTGCTTTCCTTGCTGTTGCAGGAAAAGGGATTTGTCGTCTCCTGAGTTCGCTAGTTATGCGAGGGATAGTCCATGACCTGAAAGATGCTGGACTAGCCGTGTCTTCTTCCTGTGATGGGGTGTTTGCTCTAGCCTGAGTGCTCGGGATGGAGAAATCCTCTACCCCTTCTTGAGACATACTAGATAACAACATATATGGTTAGCGTGAAAAAAACCCAGGGAATGTACTGGCAGGCTAATTATGCCAGGGAAGGCGAAAAATTTATCTTGTTCTTTGGTGACAGGTGAGGCCCTGCTAGTTGCCAAGTGGCTATGAGAGGCTCTGTCTATGCGTTGGCGCAAGGGGATATTGAGGCCACCCGACGTAGTGGCAGGAGTTCGTAGGCCTCTTGGTGACAATAAAAGAAAAACAGGGAAAGGGAGTGACAGGTGGCGCCCTCTCTATAATTTGCGAGGCGGCTAACTCACGTGTGGCCCGGGGGACATTACCTCCGAAACGTTGAGGCGGGGTGTTGGCCTCGCGGACCACTAAACGATAGGCAGAATGCCCAGAGGGGAGATACCTATTTGGGCCTATAACCCCTAAAATTTGCCAATACTCTATGTCCTATGTAGAGATGGGACTGTATGTGATATATGGCGTGAGCAGGCTTAACGTACCTGGTAGTATGTATGAGTTTTTGAGAAGCGACAGGTATAGAAAACCTGGAAAAAACCTAAAGGGATAGAAACAAGATATGATAGTGTGAGAGTTGAATCCTATGATACCAATGTAGACTAGCTATGCTGTGGTGAGTTTCTACCAGTATATATTGGAAGGGGAAAAATGTTATGACCGGTAGTGACCTGACTGGTCATGTTGTGTGGTATGCCCTGGTAACAAGGTTTTGGGGTGTGTATAATTTGTCTCTATGTATGACAGGATTAATGTGTATGATTTGGTAATGCTAGTGTTTGTAGTATTGTATGGTGCAGGTTATTAAATGAATTTAAACAGTACAGTCTATCTTAGGCCGTGATGTGTATGAGGTAGAAAATACGTGAAAATTTCCCAAAAACTGAAAAAACGTGACGCATGAGTGGTTGAATCAAGACGTGTGATTCAACCCGAAAGTTTGTGAGATTTGAGACCGTGTTCTTGTGTACTCGGTATGTCGTTTGAGTACACAAAGAAAGGTCAGAATTTATACTTGCCATGTAAAAACGTGTGTACATGGTGTGATAGAAACGTAATCTTCTAAATGATTTAGACATAATTTTTTAACATAAGTACTATCTGAGAAATCTATAAATAATGTAATTAGTTTATCTAAGCCAACTCCATATGTATATAAACATGAAGAAATTTCAATATACGGTAGCTAAAATTAAATATCTCTAATAGACTGGAATATAAAATAATTACCAAATTTATTTTAAATATTTAAAAGGAAGGAGTTTGCTGCATGACAATTATATGCAAGGAATTTCCGTAATTGAATGAGTAAATACCAATAGCATAAGCATGACATAAACAGATACAGGTAATGATATTGATGAAAAATGAAAGATAAGTGTGCTGAGTGTAAGAAACGAAACACCAGTCAGCATATTGAGTAAACTGCGATAATTTGCCGTAAGCAAATGGGTTAATATGCCTGTGACCTGGCCATAAAGCGTGTGGCCGTAAAGTAAGGCCGTTTAAAAGCGCGAAGCCGTGGGAATGATCCAGGCGCCGGACTTACAATTTTGAAGTCCTGTGGACTTAATCTGTGACGAAGACCGGGTTTGTGAGTGGCTGGACGGGCGGAAAACCTGTAAGGAATCCTGGACACAGCTACCCCAGACGAAGACCGCGGGTTTTTGAAATTCAAGATGGCGCCGTACGTGAACCGGAAGTGGATTCTGATGCAGCGCTAACCTCGAACAGTATGGAGCCAGGTAAGGGGTGTCCCTTAAGTAGGGAGAAGGTGAGTCATACGCCCCTCCCACAATTACAGGCCAAAAGGCCTTAATACATATATATACCGTATAAACTCGAGTATAAGCCGACCCGAATATAAGCCGAGGCCCCTAATTTTACCCCAACTGGGAAAACTTATTGACTCGAGTATGAGACTAGGGTGGAAAATGCAGCAGCTACTGGTAAATTTCTAAATAAAATTAGATCCTACAAAAGTTATATTAACTGAATATTTATTTACAGTGTGTGTATATAATGAATGCAGTGTGTGTGTGTATGAATGCAGTGTGTATATGAATGCAGTGTGTGTATGAATGCAGTGTGTATATAATGAATGGAGTGCAGTGTGTGTATATGAGTGCAGTGTGTGTATATGAGTGCAGTGTGTGTATAATGAATGCAGTGCAGTGTGTGTATAATGAATGCAGTGCAGTGTGTGTATGAGTGCAGTGTGTATGCAGTGTGTATATAATGAATGCAGTGTGTGAGTGCAGTGTGTATATAATGAATGCAGTGTGTGTGTATGAGTGCAGTGTGTATGTATGAATGCAGTGTGTGTGTGTATGAATGCAGTGTGTGTATGCAGTGTGTATATAATGAATGGAGTGCAGTGTGTGTGTATCAGTGCAGTGTGTATATAATGAGTGCAGTGTGTGTATGAGGGCAGTGTGAATGCAGTGTGTGTATGAGTGCAGTGTGTGTATGAGTGCAGTGTGTATGTATGAATGCAGTGTGTGTATATAATGAATGCAGTGCAGTGTGTGTATGAGTGTGTGTATGAATGCAGTGTGTGTGTGAGTGCAGTGTGTGTGTGTGTGTGAGTGCAGTGTGTGTGTGTGTGAGTGCAGTGTGTGTGTGTGTGAGTGCAGTGTGTGTGTGTGTGAGAGTGCAGTGTGTGTGTGTGAGTGCAGAGCATTGGTGGGGGTGGGCATTTTATTAATTATTATTATGTAATTATTATTGTAATATATATATATTTTTTATGTTGTTATTATTTTTTTATTATTATTATTTTTTTATTATTATTTTTTTTATTTATTTTTTCGTCCCCCCTCCCTGCTTGTTAGCTGGCCAGGGAGGGGGGCTCTCACTCCCTGGTGGTCCAGTGGATGGGCTGTAGGAGGGGGGCTGGCAGGAAGCTGTAACTTACCTTCACCGCAGCTCCTGTAAGCTCCCTTCTCTCTCCTCCGTCCGTGCAGCTCCCAGGTCAGCTTCCTCTGCAACTCTCGCGGCCGCGTGGAGCGTTGCCACGGTAACCCGTGGCAATGCTCTGACCCCGCGGCTCTCGCGAGAGTTGCAGAGGAAGCTGACCTGGGAGCTGCACGGACGGAGGAGAGAGAAGGGAGCTGACAGGAGCTGCGGTGAAGGTAAGTTACAGCTTCCTGACAGCCCCCGGTCCTTGTCTGTATTATGGCAATGAAAATTGCCATAATACAGACAACTAACTCGAGTATAAGACGAGTGAGTGTTCTTCAGCACAAAAAATGTGCTGAAAAACTTGTCTTATACTCGAGTATATACGGTATATATGTATATATATATATACTTATATATATATATATAATATATAAAATAACCCTCAGTGAGTTAACAGACAAAGAAAATTAGAAACCTAGAATGTGACGGCAGATAAAAACACCCTCACACACAGCACCCCTCTTACATACACACACACTGCGCCCCTCACACATACAATACGTCCAAATATATATATATATATATATATATATATATATATACACACACACACACACACACTACAGCACCCCTCACACTGCACCACTACACACATTACACTCCAGATACACGCTAGATCCCTTACCCTATATGCACTCTTAATCCTCTATACACACACACACACACACACACACACAATCTCCTATACACACTCTGGGTCCTTTACACACTAGATCTCCTACACACCCTCTCTACAACCCCTACACACACTACGTCACCTATACACACACACACTACAGCCCGTAGGCACACACTCGCTACATCCCCTATAACACTATGCCCCCTATATACACACTCTCTACAGTCCCTAGCCACGCATATTACACCACAAACACTAATGAAATTGACCTATTTACACAATACCACACCACACTCTACACACACGCAATCCCACAAGCAGGCTCCAAACACATGCACCATACACTTTCCTGGCCCTTTTGTCCTCTGGTATCCCACTTGTGGAGACACCAGAGACAATTTAAAAGCAAACACAGTGCAATCATGTTATTAAATTTGCTTGCGCTGCGCAGAACAAATACAGGGCCTTTTTCTAATGCCAGAGCTCTTCAGCAGGGCTCTGCACATTGAACCAACTTGCTCACTTTGAGAGGGGGCGTGCTTGTCATTAGTGATGACAAAACACACCCTCTCTGGCCCCGCCCCCTTCATAGGGGGCTGCCCTGATTGAAAAATGCCTGGGCCTAATTTTTTTCCCAGTCCGGCCCTGTCCCCGGTCTCTCAATGTCCCCATGTCTCACTGTGTCCCCTTCTCCCAGTGTCCCCATGTCTTGGTGTGTCCCGTGTCACTAGGATACTAGGGGACACTGACACTGGGAGACTAGGGGACTGGGCGACATGGGGACACTGACACTGTGATATATAGGGACACTTATGCCAGGCTGGCCTTCCAATTTTTTGGACAGACATACCCCCTTTTTGGGCATGTTCGCCTCTTTGGCAGTTCTGGTCACGTGATTCGCGTCAGTGGCCCACCTTTTTACCCCGCCCATTGACTTCCTGCTTCACTGAACACTGCTGTTAGGGGGTATGGATTTACTTGAACGATGAAAGCATACATTAGAGAGAGATTAGCATAGAGTATGTGTTTTCTTCTAGCTGCATCCTTTAAATTTCCCTCCGACACCAACTCCATCAGATACATGACGATTGAGAGGTATCACTGTTTTAGTGATTTTGGTCAATAAGATTCTGAAATTAGGCCCCATCAAAATTGTCAGCGCCAGGCCCTCCTGCGCTCTTAATCTGGCCCTGGTTATCTGTCATAAATCTCTGAATCACACCTCACATGTACATATATTTTTTTAAAGTAGACAATACAGGGTATTCTATATGGGGTTTGTCCAGTCTTTTTCAGTAGCCACCTAGTCACAAACACTGGCCAAAGTTAGCATTTCTGTTTGTTTGTGTGTTAAAAATGTAAAAATTATGAATGCTAAATGTGGCGGAACCAGCCCCGTCACTTGTGCCTGGAGAGGACTGCTTGCCAGCCTCTTGCCCTGTGATTATGGTCCCTGGGAGGTTTGGCCCTTGAAATAACAGATTTGGGCATAATGGATTTTTGGTGTGTTGCTGCTGGCCCTTTAACTCTCAGAGAAAAGGGTTTCTACTTTTAAATTGGTACTTCGAATGCCGTCGAAATGCCGAAGTAGTCAAAGTGGCCGCCATTCGAAAAACGAACACGTGGCGGCGGCCATCTTGGTTCATTCCATGCGGTCAGCGGTATGAGTAGCCAAATTCATGGAACTGAAATCGGCTACACAGTTTCGCAAACACCGCTGAGCCTTACCTTTTCCCACAATGATTTTGCAGCCGCAGAGACTAAGTCCCGTTCGAAGATTCGAACGCTCGTTCGAATGGGACTTAGTAATTTTTTCCGCCTGAAATAGACCGACCGCACAGCCCAAATCTATGGAACTGTTTTGGGCAGGAAAATGTGCTTATGGTCGGTCATAAAGGACTTCCATCTAACTTCACATAGTTACATAGTTAGATAGCTGAAAAGAGACTTGCGTCCATCAAGTTCAGCCTTCCTCACACCTGTTTTTTGCTGTTGATCCAAAAGAGAAGAAAAAAAAAGAAAAAAAAAAAAAAACCCCAGTTTGAAGCACAATTTTGCAACAAGCTAGGACAAAAAATTCCTTATTGACCCCAGAATGGCAGTCAGATTTATCCTTGAATCAAGCAGTTATTACCCTACATTGAAAGATTATATCCTTGAATATTCTGTCTTTGCACGTATGCATCTAGTAGCTGTTTGAACATCTGTATGGACTCTGATAAAACCACTTCTTCAGGCAGAGAATTCCACATCCTGATTGTTCTTACAGTAAAAAAACCTTTCCTTTGCCTTAGACGAAATCTTCTTTCTTCAAGTCTAAACGCATGGCCTCGTGTCCTATGTAAAGTCCGGTTTGTGAATAGATTTCCACACAATGGTTTGTATTGGCCCCGAATATATTTGTATAATGTTATCATATCCCCTCTCAGGCGACGTTTTTCTAAACTAAATAGGTTTAAATTTGTTAACCTTTCTTCATAGCTGATATGTTCCATTCCTTTTATTAATTTTGTAGCCCGCCTCTGCACTTTTTCTAGTGCCATGATATCCTTCTTTAGAACAGGTGCCCAAAATTGCACAGCATATTCAATATGTGGTCTTACCAGTGATTTATAGAGAGGCAAAATGATATTCTCGTCCCGAGAATGAATGCCCTTTTTCATGCATGACAATACCTTACTGGCCTTGGCCACTGCTGATTGACATTGCACATTGTTGCATAGTTTGTTGTCTATAACAATTCCCAAGTCCTTTTCGTGTGTTGTTATCCCTAATTCGCTTCCATTAAGGGTATACGTTGCTTGTGTATTCTTTACGCCGAAGTGCATAACTTTGCATTTTTCAACATTAAATTTCATCTGCCATTTGAGTGCCCAGTCCTCCAGTCTATCTAAATCCTTCTGCAGCAAAGTAATATCTTGCTCACATTGTATTATTTTACAAAGTTTTGTGTCATCTGCAAACACTGAAACATGACTTTCAATGCTGTCTTCAAGATCATTTATAAAAATGTTAAATAGAAGGGGTCCCAGAACAGACCCCTGAGGGACACCACTTGCCACCTCTGTCCAGCTTGAAAATTTACCATTAACGACAACTCTTTGTATTCTGTTTTTAAGCCAATGTTCTACCCAAGAACAAGCATTTTCATCGAGACCGATTTCCTTGAGTTTGAACACTAATCTTTTGTGTGGAACTGTATCAAATGCCTTGGCAAAATCCAAATAGATCACATCCACTGCAACACCCTGATCTATACTTCTACTTACTTCTTCGTAGAACGCAATCAAGTTAGTTTGACATGACCTGTGCTTCATAAAACCGTGCTGATTTTTGCTGATAACCATATTCTTCTCAAGGAATTCTTGAATATTATCCCTTAATAACCTTTCAAATATTTTACCAGCCACAGAAGTTAAGCTCACAGGTCTATAATTTCCAGGCAAGGATTTTGAACCCTTTTTGAATATAGGAATCACATCTGCCTTCCTCCAATCCTCCGGAACACTTCCTGAAAGAAAAGAATCTTGAAAGATTAAAAACAGAGGTTCACTTATTTCTACACTTAGTTCCTTAAGTACACGTGGATGGATACCGTCAGGCCCTGGAGCTTTGTTTATATTAACTTTCTTTAGTTGCTGCAGCACATTGTCTTGAGTTAACCAATTACAATTATTCTGCAAGTTTTTAGTAGCAATCATTTGCACATCTATTGCCATGGGTTCTTCTTTAATATATATGGAGGAGCAGGGCCGGCCTTAGGCATTTTGACGCCCTGTGCGAAAAATCTTCACAGCGCCCCCCCCTCCCCCCCCGTCATCCATGTATGCTGTAATGTTTGTGTTGTCTGTGTATGTGATAGTAGGTGTGATGACTGTGTGTGATATGTATGCTATGTGTGATATTTGTAATGGGTGTATTAACAGTGTGTGATATGCGTGTATTGGTTGTATGTGACACACACACACACACACAGAGTCAGACGGCCATACACACACACAGGAAGACATCCACACACACACACACAGGCAGACAGTCATACACACACACACAGACACACAAAGGCAGACAGTCTCACACACACACACACACACACAGACACACACAGGCAGACAGTCAGTCATACACACAGACACAGACAGTAATACACACAGACACACACAGAGGCAGACAGTAATACACACAGACACACACAGTCATACACACAGACACACGCAGTCATACACACACACACACGCAGACAGTCATACACACAGACAAACACGCAGACAGTCATACACACAGACACACACAGGCAGACAGCCATACACACAGACACACAGAGGCAGACAGCCATACACACAGACACACAGAGGCAGACAGCCATACACACAGAGGCAGACAGCCATACACACAGAGGCAGTCATACACACAATCACACACACAGAGGTAGACAGTCATACACACAGAGGCAGACAGTCATACACACAGAGGCAGACAGTCATACACACAGACACACACAGGCAGACAGTCTCACACACACAGACACACACAGGCAGACAGTCAGTCATACACACAGACACAGACAGTAATACACACAGACACACACAGAGGCAGACAGTAATACACACAGACACACACAGAGGCAGACAGTCATACACACAGACACACAGAGGCAGACAGTCATACACACACAGACAGTAATACACACAGGCAGAGAGTCACACTCACCTGACAATCCCACAGTTACCTGTGGAGTTCATTGTGGAGGCAGTGCAGCTCCTGGTGACTGGTGGGGAAGCAGGGACTCCTTCCTGCTTTCCCTGCAGCAGTTTTCCGGCGCTTTTAGCTCCGCCCCCGCCGCACGGTAAGCTCCGCCCCCGCTGCAAATTTAAAAAAAAAAAAAAAAAAATTTTTTTTTTTTTTTTTTTTAAATCCACGGCGCCCCCTGCTCCATGGCGCCCTGTGCGGCCGCACAGCTCGCACACCCCTAAGGCCGGCCCTGCGGAGGAGAAATAGTTATTTAGAATTCCTGCCTTTTCTTGGTCTTCATTAACTAACACCCCCGTTTCAGTTTTAAGTGTACCTATACTTTCATTTTTGGTTTTTTTGGAATTTATGTACTTAAAAAATGCTTTGGGGTTGGTTTTGCTCTCTTTAGCTATCATTTTTTCATTTTGAAGTTTAGCAAGTTTAATTGCCTTTTTGCACGCATTATTTGCTTTCTTATATCTTTTATAAGATGCATCTGATTTGGTTGATTTAAATGCTTTAAATGCCCTTTTCTTATTTTTAATCTCTTGTTTTACTTCTCTACTAAGCCACATCGGTTTTAATTTGTTTCTTTTATACTTATTTCCCAATGGTACATACTGAGAAATGTACCTTTCTAATATTTGTTGGAAGATGATCCATTTATCCTCAGTGTTCTTTTCACTAAAGAGTTTATGCCAGTCAATATATTGTAAAGCTTCCCTTATCTTATTGAAATTGGCCTTTTTAAAATTATATGTTTTAGTATACCCCATGTGCTTTTGTTTTTTTGAGTTTATTTCAAAGGACACTATATTGTGATCACTATTTCCCAAGTGCTCACCTACTTGAATGTTGGTCAAAAGATCAACGTTGTTTGTTAAAACCAGATCCAGACAAGCGTCCATTCTAGTTGGTGCTTGTACAAGTTGTGACATGAAGTTGTCATTTAACAAGTTTAAAAACCTAATTCCCTTTGCTGAGCTACTAGTCCCTATGTCCCAATTTATGTCTGGGTAATTAAAATCTCCAATAATTAAAGTGTTACCAAGATTTGCAGCTTTCTCAATTTGCTCAAACAGCTGTTGTTCCTCGTCAATATTAACATTAGGTGGTTTATAACATATCCCAACCAATAGTTGGTTTCCCTTCTTTTCCCCCAAGCAGATATTTACCCATAAAGCTTCCACATTTTCCTCATCGCATTCAATTTGCTTAAGATTTGGCTTTAAATCATGGTTGACATACAAACATACCCCACCACCCTTCTTGTTTTTCCTATCCTTCCTAAATAATGTGTACCCATTTAAGTTAACTGCCCAGTCATGTGTCTCATCCCACCATGTTTCAGTTATGCCTATTATATCATATTGTTTAGTGTATGCTAATGCCTCTAGTTCCCCCATTTTGGGGGACCGATTGCCCTGATTTTTGAGTATGTGTTTATTTCTCGCATGCTGATTATGAAAATGTATGTTTTATGTTTGTGACATGTATATTTTAGAAGTTATAAATATTGTGTAAAAACTGTATTCCTCTGCCTGTGATAATGAGATTACCCATTGTGTTCAGTAATCATATCACAGGCAGAGGGGAGGATTTTGTGTCTGAGTGTCTGTGTGTATTGTACGGATTGATTGGTTGTTCTGTAAAACCCTGTGGGCTGTACTGTGGTTGTGGATTGGGAATAAAAGAGGCTGTATGTGCCAGGACAGTCAGATACTGCTTGACCCTCAAAACGAAGTGTTGTCTCGTTATTGGGGGAATTGGATTGTATGCTAACTGCCAGGAGTGTAAACCTTTCGTATGTTTTTTCCTGTTCGGCTGTTTCCAGGATTCGTGTAGTTTACAGTTCGGGAGATTGGTGCTTACAGTAGCTGCCTGTGCATCTGGAAAGGGGAATATCGCCTAAACGTTTTTTAACCTCTTGTGTGCAAAACGGTCCGTTACTATTGGTGGCAAGCGGCGGGATCATTCCCACAGCCCAGAAGGACAGCTACAAGTAGTGATGTCCCGAACACAAAATTTTCGGTTCGCGAACGGCGGACGCAAACTTCCGCAAACGTTCGCGAACCGGCGAACCGGTGCGAACCGTCATTGACTTCAACGGGCAGGCGAATTTTAAAACCCACAGGGACTCTTTCTGGCCACAAAAGTGATGGAAAAAATGTTTTTCCAGGGGACTAACACCTGGACTGTGGCATGCTGGAGGGGGATCCATGGCAAAACTCCCATGGAAAATTACACAGTTGATGCAGAGTCTGGTTTTAATCCATAAAGGGAATAAATCACCTAACATTCCTAAATCACAATGGATATGGATTGACACCTGACATATGACATATTGACACCTTCACATATGGATTGACACCTGTCCTCAGAGACCCTGATACACACTGACACAGAGCAACATAGGGACTCTTCCCCCTACATAGGGTCACCTGGCAGATATGGATTGACACCTATCCTAAGGATCCCTGATACACACTGACACAGAGCAGAATAGGGACTGTTCCCCCTACATAGGGTCACTTGGCAGATATGGATTGACACCTGTCCTCAGAGCCCCTGATACACACTGACACAGAGGAGAAAAGGGACTGTTCACCCTACATAGGGTCACTTGGCTGGTATGGATTGACACCTATCCTAAGGATCCCTGATACACACTGACACAGAGCAGAAAAGGGACTGTTCCCCCTACATATGGTCACTTGGCAGATATGGATTGACACCTGTCCTCAGAGACCATGATACACACTGACACAGAGCAGAATAGAGACTGTTCCCCCTACATAGGGTCACTTGGCAGATATGGATTGACACCTGTCCTCAGAGACCATAATACACACTGACACAGAGCAGAATAGATACTGTTCCCCCTACATAGTGACACCAGATATGAATAGCAAAGTACACTGGCAGAGGTTGGCAGAGTACACGCTGAAGGCCTGACACCCGCTTTAAGGACACTGACTGCTATTAGCTTACAGTGAAAAACTTTTTTTCTTTTTAAAGGCACGCTATAAAGACACCAGATATGAGTGGCAAAGTGCACTTGCAGAGATTGGCAGAGTACACGCTGAAGGCCTGACACCCAGACGCTTGCAGACAACTAACTGCTATTAGCTTACAGTGAAAAACGTTTTTTCGTTTTAAAGGCACGCTATTGTGACACCAGATATGAGTGGCAAAGTACACTGGCAGAGGTTGGCAGAGTACACACTGAAGGCCTGACACCCAGACACTTGCAGACAACTAACTGCTATTAGCTTACAGTGAAAAACTTTTTTCTTTTTAAAGGCACGCTATTGTGACACCAGATATGAGTGGCAAAGTACACTGGCAGAGGTTGGCAGAGTACACGCTGAAGGCCTGACACCCAGACGCTTGCAGACAACTAACTGCTATTAGCTTACAGTGAAAAACGTTTTTTCTTTTTAAAGGCACGCTATAGAGACACCAAATATGAGTGGCAAAGTACACTGGCAGAGGTTGGCAGAGTACACGCTGAAGGCCTGACACCCAGACGCTTGCAGACAACTAACTGCTATTAGCTTACAGTGAAAAACGTTTTTTCTTTTTAAAGGCACGCTATAGAGACACCAGACATGAGTGGCAAAGTACACTGGCAGAGGTTGGCAGAGTACAAGCTGAAGGCCTGACACCCAGACGCTTGCAGACAACTAACTGCTATTAGCTTACAGTGAAAAACGTTTTTTCTTTTTAAAGGCACGCTATAGAGACACCAGATATGAGTGGCAAAGTACACTGGCAGAGGTTGGCAGAGTACACGCTGAAGGCCTGACACCCAGACGCTTGCAGACAACTAACTGCTATTAGCTTACAGTGAAAAACTTTTTTTCTTTTTAAAGGCACGCTATAGAGACACCAGATATGAGTGGCAAAGTACACTGGCAGAGGTTGGCAGAGTACACGCTGAAGGCCTGACACCCAGACGCTTGCAGACAACTAACTGCTATTAGCTTACAGTGAAAAACGTTTTTTCTTTTTAAAGGCACGCTATAGAGACACCAGATATGAGTGGCAAAGTACACTGGCAGAGGTTGGCAGAGTACACGCTGAAGGCCTGACACCCAGACGCTTGCAGACAACTAACTGCTATTAGCTTACAGTGAAAAACTTTTTTTCTTTTTAAAGGCACGCTATAGAGACACCAGACATGAGTGGCAAAGTACACTGGCAGAGGTTGGCAGAGTACACGCTGAAGGCCTGACACCCAGACGCTTGCAGACAACTAACTGCTATTAGCTTACTGTGAAAAACTTTTTTTCTTTTTAAAGGCACGCTATAGAGACACCAGATATGAGTGGCAAAGTACACTGGCAGAGGTTGGCAGAGTACACGCTGAAGGCCTGACACCCAGACGCTTGCAGACAACTAACTGCTATTAGCTTACAGTGAAAAACTTTTTTCTTTTTAAAGGCACGCTATAGAGACACCAGATATGAGTGGCAAAGTACACTGGCAGAGGTTGGCAGAGTACACGCTGAAGGCCTGACACCCAGACGCTTGCAGACAACTAACTGCTATTAGCTTACAGTGAAAAACGTTTTTTCTTTTTAAAGGCACGCTATAGAGACACCAGACATGAGTGGCAAAGTACACTGGCAGAGGTTGGCAGAGTACACGCTGAAGGCCTGACACCCAGACGCTTGCAGACAACTAACTGCTATTAGCTTACTGTGAAAAACTTTTTTTCTTTTTAAAGGCACGCTATAGAGACACCAGATATGAGTGGCAAAGTACACTGGCAGAGGTTGGCAGAGTACACGCTGAAGGCCTGACACCCAGATGCTTGCAGACAACTAACTGCTATTAGCTTACAGTGAAAAACGTTTTTTCTTTTTAAAGGCACGCTATAGAGACACCAGATATGAGTGGCAAAGTACACTGGCAGAGGTTGGCAGAGTACACGCTGAAGGCCTGACACCCAGACGCTTGCAGACAACTAACTGCTATAAGCTTACAGTGAAAAACTTTTTTTCTTTTTAAAGGCACGCTATTGTGACACCGGATATGAGTGGCAAATTACATTGGCAGGGGTTGGCAGAGTACATGCTGAAGGCCTTACACCCGCTTTAAGGACACTGACTGCTATTAGCTTACTGTGAAAAACTTTTTTCTTTTTAAAGGCACGCTATACTGACACCAGATATGAGTGGCAAAGTACACTGGCAGAGTTTGGCAGAGTACACGCTGAAGGCCTGACACCCAGACGCTTGCAGACAACTAACTGCTATTAGCTTACAGTGAAAAACTTTTTTTCTTTTTAAAGGCACGCTATAGAGACACCAGATATGAGTGGCAAAGTACACTGGCAGAGGTTGGCAGAGTACACGCTGAAGGCCTGACACCCAGACGCTTGCAGACAACTAACTGCTATTCAATCTATTAGAGTGAACAAAAAATGTTGTTTTTAAATGCAAGCTTAAGCTATTGGGACACCAGATATGAGTGGTGGCACTGGGCAAGTGGGCACAGTATCCACTGTGAGCCTGACACAGAAGCTGGCAGGCAGGCAACTGCAATTACATTACACAGAAGAAAAAAAAAGCAGACTGATGTTCTAGCCGTAAAAAGGGCTTTTTGGGGTGCTGTCCTTACAGCAGAGATCAGATGAGTCCTTCAGGACTGTAGTGGACACTGAATACCCTAGTATAGCTATCAATTTCCCTATCAAATGAGCAGCAGCTACACTTTCCCTCCTCTATCTAAGAATGCAGCTTCAGAATGAATCTAAAATGGATGCTGTACAGGAGGTGGGAGGGTCTGGAAGGCAGTGTCTGCTGCTAATTTGCTGGAATGTGTCTGCTGACCGTGAGGCACAGGGTCAAAGTTTACTCAATGATGACGAATAGGGGGCGGTTCAAACCGCGCATGTGTTCGCCCGCCGTGGCGAACGTGAACACACTATGTTCGCCAGGAACTATTCACCAGCGAACAGTTCGGTACATCACTAGCTACAAGGTAACACCATTCCCTGGATTTACAAATTGAGGGTAACGCTAGTATCCGTACAGCGCCCCTATCCAGGGCCGGTGCAAGGATTTTTGGGTACATAGGCGAAGATGCGTTTTCCTGCCCCCCCTCCTCTAAAATTAACATCTTCACCTATGTGCCTCCTAACCAGCCTCTCCCTCTTCCCTGTCACTTAGTGTTCCTCTCCCCTCCCCCCTCTTTTCCCTGTCCCTTGGTGTTTCTCTCCCCTCCCCTCTCTGTCCCTTGGTGCACCCCCCACCCTCTTAGTGGTCACACTCCCCTTCCTGGTGTGCCGCCTACCTGTCTTGTAGCATTGTGGAGCAGATCCTCTACAGGAGCTACAGTTTTCTGTACTTGGCTGGACTGACAGGAAGTGCTCTCTCAGTGAGCACTTCCTGTCAGTCTGGCCGGGTACAGGAAACAGAAGCTCATGTACTGCGCTCCGCTCCGCCACGCTACACTCAGTGGTGTATACACACTAACAGCCACACACACTCAATGACAAACACACAGACGTCACTGACAGACACAGACTCACTGATCTGACACACACTCATTAATTGACAGACACACACTCAATCACAAACATACTCTCACTGATTTGACAGACACTCACAAACACACACTGATAGACACACTCACACTGACAAAACACACTCATACACTGACAGACACACACATTCATACAATCATTCACAGACACACACACACTCACTCACAAATGCAACACCCACACACTTACAGACACACACTCACAGACAAACACATACATACACACACAGACACATACACACACTCACACATACACAGACACACACACTCACAGACAAACACACACTGACACATACACACACTCACACATACACACACACACACACACAGACAAACACATACACAGACACACACACTCACATGCAAATACATACACAGACACACACACTGACAGGCAAACACATACACACAGACACACACACTCACACATACACACACACTCACAGACAAACACATACACAGACACACACACTCACAGACAAATACATACACAGACACACACACTCACAGGCAAACACATACACACACAGACACACACTCACACATACACACACACTCACAGACAAACACATACACAGACACAAACACTCACAAACACGTACACAGACACTCACAGACAAACACATACACAGACACACACTCACAGACAAACACTCACACATACACTTTCAGACACACACAAATTATTAATAATATCCACCCAGCCTCCCTACCTGGAGAGCTGGCGTGGATCTGTCCCTGGGGTCCAGTGGGGCTTCAGTGCGGCAGGCGGCAGCGTTCTAATGAGAGGCGGCGAGGGAGCTCTAACCTGTCTGCTCTGCTCCCTCGCGGGCTGTCTACTGATGCCGGGAGCCGGAATATGACGTCATATTCCGGCTCCCGCAGAATCAGCAAACGGCGCGCGAGGGAGCAGAGCAGACAGGTTAGAGCTCCCTCGCCGCCTCTCATTAGAACGCTGCCGCCCGCCGGGGGTCCAGAAGGTGACCTGGCAGGAGGGAGCGCTTCCCTCCTGCCGGTCACTGAAATCTGGCACCCCAGAGCCGGTGCGCACTAAGGCGGCCGCCTGTGCCGCCTTATGGATGCGCCGGCCCTGCTCCTATCTACAAAGGAACTCAGAAAATGGAGGAGAAGTTTCAAGATAGATTGTACTGTTACGTATCCCTGGGGTCTGGAGCAGTCTCAGAGGAGGACATGTTGAGGTACAGAGAGATTGCCAGAGCCGGGTTGTGGGACGAAGCCCAAGAGAAAGTACAGTATTCGCGAGCGGATCGGCGCCGCAGCAGAAGGCAGCGAATCCTGGCTCGAATGGCAGAGCGGATGCTCCTCCTGAGAAAACAGACTGAAGAAGCGTGGGTGACTAGACTCGAGATTTTAGTATATGCAGAACTGGCACTCGACGACGCATACCAGGCGATACAGTTGTACGCAATTCAGTGTGTCCCCGAGATGGCAGAGTATGAGTTCCCAGAGGGCGGAGATTACGCTGGCCCTGGCCTATTTTGGGATAATATTGACGATGAGGACTTTGGGAAAGCTACCGACTCTCATTTTTGGGACCTGTGTTACGACCGAGAAGACATGCTGGGTCTCCCTAGCGCTGTTGGTTTCGAGGCAGACCTCCGGTATCTGGTCGCCCAGGAATGTGACCTGGAGTGGGATTATCTGCGACTCATCAATGAGGCCCGGGAAGAGACAACCGGTCCTCTTTTCCAACAGCAACCAGCGGTACCCGAGGTAGTGGACCTCCTAGACTGGTCCTGCGAGGATCCCCAGTGGCAGTGTGTGGTACAGGGAGCCGAAGGTGCCCACTCAGCAACCCACCGATCCGGAGCACTAGTACCCCCCAGAGCCGAGGAGGAGCTCCTGGACATGGACAAGCTGCCCACTACCCCAGGTGTAGTAACTTTTTCTTGTGGGTGGGTTATACTGCGGATTCTGTTTTGTGGGTGGGTTGCTGGACTAACCAGGGCACCGACCGGCAGGAGGTCCGATACCCTGTTAGTCTGGTGGGTAAAGGGGAGAAATGTGGCGGAACCAGCCCCGCCACTTGTGCCTGGAGAGGACTGCTTGCCAGCCTCTTGCCCTGTGATTATGGTCCCTGGGAGGTTTGGCCCCTGAAATAACAGATTTGGGCATAATGTATTTTTGGTGTGTTGCTGTTGGCCCTTTAACTCTCAGAGAAAAGGGTTTGTACTTTTAAATTGGTACTTCGAATGCCGTCGAAATGCCGAAGTAGTCAAAGTGGCCGCCATTCGAAAAACAAACACGTGGCGGCGGCCATCTTGGTTCATTCCATGCGTTCAGCGGTATGAGTAGCCAAATTCATGGAACTGAAATCGGCTACACAGTTCCGCGAACACCACTGAGCCTTACCTTCTCCCACAATGATTTTGCAGCCGCAGAGACTAAATCCCGTTCGAAGATTCGAACGCTCGTTCGAATGGGACTTAGTAATTTTTTCAGCCTGAAATAGACCGACCGCACAGCCCAAATCTATGGAACTGTTTTGGGCAGGAAAATGTGCTTGCGGTCGGTCATAAAGGACTTCCATCTAACTTTTTAACCCCTGAACCGATTGCCCTGATTTTTGAGTATGTGTTTATTTCTCGCATGCTGATTATGAAAATGTATGTTTTATGTTTGTGACATGTATATTTTAGAAGTTATAAATATTGTGTAAAAACTGTATTCCTCTGCCTGTGATAATGAGATTACCCATTGTGTTCAGTAATCATATCACAGGCAGAGGGGAGGATTTTGTGTCTGAGTGTCTGTGTGTATTGTACGGATTGATTGGTTGTTCTGTAAAACCCTGTGGGCTGTACTGTGGTTGTGGATTGGGAATAAAAGAGGCTGTATGTGCCAGGACAGTCCGATTCAGCTTGACCCTCAAAACGAAGTGTCGTCTCGTTATTGGGGGAATTGGATTGTATGCTGACTGCCAGGAGTGTAAACCTTTCGTATGGTTTTTCCTGTTCGGCTGTTTCCAGGATTCGTGTAGTTTGCAGTTCGGGAGATTGGTGCTTACATTACCTGTGAAGATATACACTAATTTACATAACCAGTATGTAATAGTGAAAGTGTGTAGCGCTAAATGGTATAAACTTACTCCACAGGAAATCCTTCAGAGTATAAAGGGTACATAAACTATGGGAAAAATAGAGAAATATATAGTGCACTCTGTGCAGAACGTCGTGATTATGTACCACACGATAAAAAACACTCACATGGTTTAGAGCCTATTGAGGATTGGCTCTAATCACTTTTGCCTTGTGTCCTTAAGGTGACACACACCTTTAACTCCAGGTAGAATTTATTCCTCAAAAGAAAGAGAAAGAAAACATGGAAAACGCGCCCTCGGTCCGATTGAGAAAGCCGGACGGAACCGGCGAAACGCGTTTCAGATTCACCTTATATTGTATTATTTGATTTTAAGCTATATGTAATAAATAGTATTTTTTATTTGGAATACATATATTGGTGCATCTTCCATCCTACTAAAGAGGGAAGGAGTCATCCCTAAAAGGACTCATATGCTGATTTACTCTTAGCCAGGTCACAGGCTCTCTTTCAGGTGAGAAGCAATCTTCACCTATGTGTTTAAGTTGCTGTAATATTGTATTGAGGATTTCAACACCAGGGCGAGTTTTCCATGTTTTCTTTCTCTTTCTTTTGAGGAATAAATTCTACCTGTAGTTAAAGGTGTGTGTCACCTTAAGGACACAAGGCAAAAGTGATTAGAGCCAATCCTCAATAGGCTCTAAACCATGTGAGTGTTTTTTATCGTGTGGTACATAATCACGACGTTCTGCACAGAGTGCACTATATATTTCTCTATTTTTCCCATAGTTTATGTACCCTTTATACTCTTAAGGATTTCCTGTGGAGTAAGTTTATACCATTTAGCGCTACACACTTTCACTATTACATACTGGTTATGTAAATTAGTGTATATGTTCACATTTAATCACGATAGGATTGGAGAGTTCCTGTTTTTTGTGTGAGAGCTGCTGCAGTATAAGAGCACTTGTTATAATTTATGTTAAGCGCCTGACAACACAGAACACTTTGTTATATTATTAATCATGCTTACAGTAGCTGCCTGTGCATCTGGAAAGGGGAATATCGCCTAAACGGTTTTTAACCTCTTGTGTGCAAAACGGTCCGTTACACTAACTTTGGCCAGGGTTTTTGACACTGAATATACCCCATTTGGAATACCTTGGGTTGTCTTCTTTTGCAAATGGTATGCCATCATGGGTGTAATTCTCATTCCTGGGTTACCATACGCTCTCAAAGGCAACATAACCAACCAACCAAACAGTACCAGGTTTTAGGGTGTCATAGAAGGTGACCGGGTTAAATGCAGTGCTAGCAAATTAAATTCTCTCACTTTCGACCTGGGTTGTCAGGCAGGGCCCTCAAATTGCAATCAATAAAATTACTTGATTATGTAAAAATATTACATAAATATGCAGATAGTATTTAAATATATATAAATATTTATATATTTGAAGTCTACGTGTATATTTATGAAATTATTTATGGAATTTTGTATATGGATATATATATATATATATATATATATATATTTCATATATTTTTTTTAGTTATTTATATATACATAGATGTACAGCATCTCACAAAAGTGAGTACACCCCTCACTTTTTTGGAAATATTGTATTATAACTTTTCATGTGACAACACTGAAGAAATTACACTCTACTACAATGTAAAGTAGTACGTGTACAGCCTGTATAACAGTGTAAATTTGCTGTCTCCTCAAAATAACTCAACACACAGTCATTAATGTCTAAACCGTTGGCAACAAAAGAGAGTACACCCCTAGAAATAGAAAATGTCCAAATTGGGCCCTATTAGCCATTTTCCATCCCCAGTGTCTGTCAGAACCGACAGACAAGTGACTGCACGTCACTCCTCCCAGCTATCTGACAGATCCGCGTGATTCCAATATTGGAAACATATAAAACCTAAGGTGTTGAATGGGTTAGGCAGTGGTTGAGACACAGGCAACAGAGGATTGTAGTCAATGGAATATATTCAAAGCAAGGTATATTTACCAGTAGAATACCTCATGGATCTGTACTTGGACCCATTCTCGTCAATATTTTTTTTTTTGTAAATATTTTTATTGATTTTTCAACATGTATCAAATATTGTATAGTGGTCTCGTCAATATTTTTATTAGTGATATTGCAGAAGGTCTTGATGGTAAGGTGTGTCATTTTGCTGATTATACAAAGATTTAAAACAGGGCTGATGTTCCAGGAGGGATGATACAAATGGTAAATTATTTAGGTAAATTAGTAAAATGGTCAGAGCTGTGGAAACTGACATTTAATGTGGATAAGTGCAAGATAATGCATCTGCAGCCGTGAGACCAACTCACAGCTCCAGGGATTCCCTGCTGGCGCGCGTCCCTCTCTCCGGTGGATATCCCCACACAAGTATCCACCAGAGAGAGCGCTCTCCTGGGCAGCCACGAGCATAGCCTCATAGCTCCCAAGTAGGGACTAGTGACTACAGCTCCCTTGAGAGCAGGCAGGACGGTGCCCGACACAGGGACCGAAGACAGGGTGCGCAAGCCGGCTCGGGATACGAATGCTGCCCCCTGGTGATGTTCTGTTATACGAACCGGTGGCCACCCAGGGGAAGCACGTGTCGCTTGTTTCCTTGCGTTCTGCGGTTTTCACACCTTGTTAGCAAGGTGTGAACATTCTAACCACTCATTCTAAATGGAGTATCGAGGTGGTCCGGCACATGGGGCCCCGTGCGCCGGAGCGACCCCGTGTGGCTGAAAAGTAAATTGCATTATACAGTGTAAAAATACAAGGGGAAACACATATTCAACAAGGGAAAATCATAATAATACACATTGGGGAAACAAAATACAAAACCAAACATCTGAATACTCAGTAGGCATGGCATTTAGTGGCGGTGTCCCGCCACAACTACCTTCAGTGCCTGTCCCATTTGCTTTCTGATATTTTGACTTCTGCTTGACTTCGACTACGATCCTGTACCACCTGTCCTGACCTTAGGCTTTCCTGACCACTCTTTGTCTGACCCCTTTGTACTTTCTGTTTGCTCCAAGCATTTTCTGGATCTTGGGCTCTGTCTACTAAACAGCAGCCTAACAGAATAACTGAGCTATTCTAATAGCGCTTGCAGAAGCTCAACCCCTTGTCGAGACACGTTACCAACTTGATTCAAGCGGTACATAAATTCCAAACTCAGGCTATACCAACTGTACCACAACCAAAGATTGCCACTCATTTGGTTCCTCTCCCTGAAGACATGTCTATGATGCCTGAACCACAGATTACAATGCTGGATAAGGTTTCCGGTGATAGAGCGAAATACCGGTCTTTCATTATGGCCTGTGAATTGATGTTTGCACTGAAAACACTTACATTCTATATAGATTCCATCAAAATCCATACCGTCATTGTAAGAAATTATGAACCTCTTACACGGATATTCTTTTAGGGAATGTGTGACAAATAAGACACAAACACAAGTGAATCTTTCTTGTTTACTCACTGCTCATCCCAATGCCTTCTGGACAGTTCCCAAAAAGCATGTATACACTCCATCTTAGATGTCAATATGTTCAAAGGTCAGGAGGTAAGCATAACATCTCCATATCATGCATACATGGATGTATTTGACAAGAAAGGCACTGATACCTTACCTCTGCCCAGAGAATATGATTTCCCCATTGACTAACTACTTGGGGTTCCTATACCCTATGGCAGAATATACCCTCTAGCAGAGAAAAAATTAAACATCTTAAAGGAGTACGTACATGAAAACTTGTCTAAATGTTTATCCGACCTTCTACTTCCCCTGCAAAAGCAGGCATCTTCTTCGTGGGAAAAAGGATAATGGTCTACAATCCTGTGTGGACTACACAGAATTAAACCAGATTACTGTAAAGCATAAATATCCACTCCCCCTAATCCCTAAATTAATAGAAAGATTACAGGTGCAGCTGTTTATACCAAGTTGGACTTGAGAGGCACCTATAACCTCCTCTGTGTCAGACTAGACGAATGGAAACTAGTCTTCCAGTCCTGTTGCAGACACTATGAATACACAGTCATGCCATATGGTCTTTGTAACGCTCCTGCCTGATTCCAACACTTCCTCAATGGCATCTTAAGGGATCTCCTTGATCAATATATAGTTGTCTATCTGGATGATACCCTAGTCTTCACTCCAGATCTGTCGATACATCGATACCACATGTTGGAGGTCTTGAAGCATGTACAAAAACACAAGTAGTATGCAAAAAATGAAAAATGCATCTGCGAGACAACCTGTGCTGAGTTCCTTGGATTCATTATTCGACCCGAAAAGGTAAAAATTTGAAAGCCATACTACAATGGCCAGAACTCCAGACAAAGATACAAGTTCAGAGATTTGTGGGTTTCGACAATTTCTATAGGCACTTTATACAGAATTTTTCCAAGGTTATTCAACCACTTACCTGTTTTACAAGGAAATATGTGAGGTGGTGCTGGGACCATCCGACTCAAACAGCATTTGGCAAGTTCAAACACTTGTACACCAGAGCACCTATACATCATATACCAGAACTATGCAAACCTTTCTTCCTAGAGGTCAACACCTCCAATATAGCTAATGTCACCATCCTGTCACAAAGAGACAATGACAAAGACACCTTTGACCCTGTTGCATTTTATTCAAAAAGACTATCAGGAGCAGAATCTAGTTATGATATAGGTGACAAGGAATTATTGGCCATAAAAAGACAGAGGAAATTGACACAAGCCATCCAACAGCATTTCTGGTGGCCAACCCCGAAGAAAGACATAATCAAATATATAAACTCCTGTATTACGTGTGCTAGATCAAAGACTATGACAACCAAAACAGAAGGTCTTTTACAGATGTTATCCATATTTTCCAGACCCTGGAATTATGTAACTATTAATTTTATAGTAGACTTACCTGATTCCTATGGACACAATACAATCATGGTGGTCATAGATTGACTAACCAAGATGGCTCATTTCATCCCTGTGAAAAGTCAGCCCACTGTTAAAAATACTGCCACTCTTTTCCAAGATCACGTTTTCAAGCCAAATTGGATCCCTGAATCTATCCTCTGGGACAGAGGAAGTAAATTTACATCCCATTCTGGAAGGCCTTCTGTCATTTCCTGCACATATCTGTGGATCTCTCAACTGCCTTTCATCCACATACTAATGGACAAACCGAGAGAACAAACCAGACTTTGGAGACTTATCTTCGCTGCTGCCCTACCCACTTGTAGTCTGCTTGGAAAGATCTGCTCGCCATCACTGAATTTTCCAACAACTCCGGAATCTATGATTCTGCTTACTCTTCTCCTTTTCCTTTATGGATTCCAACCTACTTCACTCCAGGGATTGCCTACATTTACCACTGTTCCTGACGCTTCTGCTTTTGTTATACATCTGTCACAAGGATTTCTGAATATGAAGTGCAAGACATCCTGGACTCTCGTTTCTGAAGAGGTAACCTCGAATATGTCATACATTGGAAGGGTATGGGTCTGAGGACAGATCCTGGGAACATCAATGCTCCATGTCTTCGTCGAAGCTTTCATCTCCAACACCATACTCCTGGAAGCCTCCGGAGAGAGACGACTCCATAGGAGGGGGGTACTACCAGGCCCCCACCCCTGATTTACCTGCCTTGTGCACCCATGCAACGTCTCCCTCTCTCTCCACGGAGATGTCACATCAGAGTGCGACCCTCCATGCTGCATGGCCGGCCCATTCAGTGACACCAGCTGCTCAAATACAACACAATAACTAACATGAAATATCTCTCCTGCCGACAGAAATCATAACGTGCAAATCTACCTGAATATGCAAACTAATAAGCCTTGCTATTCAGGTAGTGCATATTGCTGGCACTGTACAGGCTCCACAGCCAAATCCACCTACTTGGTTGCACTAGCAAGCATCAGCAGGACAGGAGAGCACACAAGCCATATAAAAATAAAATAACAATACACACCCTGCACCTTAATGGATACAGGGTGACTTAGACATAAGCATAGTCCAGGAAGCAGTAAATTAATGTTTGTAAAATAAAATAAAATTATACTTACCATTACAAGTCTTATTTCTTGCAAATGTAGTTTTCTTTAGTCCACAAAAAGGCCAAATTAAAATCTGTAATAGTGTGATACAACTATTAAAAATAAAAATCACACAACTTGCAAAAAAATGTATTTAACACAAAACCTGAAACAATAAAAATAAATTTTGCTTTGCCTTTATACAGGCTTTCCAACACTTTGAGTTCTCATTTTGATTAGGTAGCTTGGAATTCCTAAGGTAAGTCTCAGGAAAAACACAAAATTACACTGAACAATTTGGCATCACCAGTGGAAGAATGTTTTTAACGGATAAAATAATGA
This sequence comes from Pelobates fuscus, assembly GCF_036172605.1. Taxonomy (NCBI): domain Eukaryota; kingdom Metazoa; phylum Chordata; class Amphibia; order Anura; family Pelobatidae; genus Pelobates; species Pelobates fuscus. Next base: position 77,602,613 of record NC_086328.1, read on the forward strand.
TAGTTACCCTTTAATACAATGTAGATAAAAAGACTTCTCTCAGTCTTCAAAATCATATAAAACATAAAATATCTACAAATGTAAAAGCTAATATAGGGTAACACTGTGGACAGTGGTGTAATCTAGATTTGTGCTGCCCTAGGCATGACAAAACTCAGGCACATCGCCCCCCCCCCCCCCCCTCCTCTCGCCCCCCTTCCAAATTTCTCTTCCTGACAGACACAAGCCCTCACTGATGCATACACTGACATAAATTGAAAAACAGGGATTTAGGTGCTCACTAGAATAACGAAATAAGAGGCAGCAGTGAACCAGCAGGGCTTCCCAATACCTGCTTGTGGGGACCCAAAGTAAAAGATAAACAAAGTGGTGGACCGCGCCAAAGAGTGGCTATTATAAAATAATGTTTTATACATACATATATGTAATCCTGATAATGTAGCAAATTGTACGACCCTCAAAAGAGACAAAAACAGAGCAAGATAATAGTGCAGTGTATCAGGTAAATAATTTTAACACACATATAAATGTAAAACCAGATAGAAGACTAACTCACAATTTGCAGAGCTACTAAGAGCTCTGCTGGATAACGCCTGGACAGTAAAATCCCCATCTTAGCATTTTTGGATAAAAGCTGTGTTGGGAATCCAATATATGTGAAAAAAACAAAATAAAAATCCAATAGTACAGTATGTTAAAATAATTTGTAATAAAAAAGAAGCAGGTATCCCCCCGGCTGGCCCGCCCATGAGTCCACCGACAATGATGCAGGACTGAATGTGGTGTGTATGGTGGAAGTGAATTAGAATGTGTGTATTAGATACTGTTTGTGCAGTGAATGCAGAGTGTGTGTTTGTGTAGCGGATGCAGTGTGTATAGTGAACGCAGAGTTTGTTTGAGTAGTGGATGTAGTGTGTGAGTGTACTAGATGCAATGTGTTTAGTGGATGCAGTGTCTGTAGTGGATGTAGTGTGTGTATTAGACGCAGTGTCTCTGTATAGCGAATGCAGAGTGTTTGAATGTGTGGTGGATGTAGTGTGTGTACTGTGAATACAGGATGTTTGTGTAGTGGATGCTGTGTGTATAGTTCATGCAGAGTGTTTGTCAGTGTAGTGAATGCAGAGTGTGTGTGTAGCGGAGAGCTGCTATTACACAGGTTATCTCCACTTTAGATCCCAGTAAGGCTCAGGAACACGTATCATAAGTCCATAAGGCAATAATTCCAGCAGGCAAAACAATCCTACAATATCCCAACATCAATCCCAATGACTGGACGACACACAGCATCAGGAGCAGAACTGAACTTTTAATCACACAGATTCCTTATAAAGGCTTCTCCAATGCAAGGGATGGATTTACAATAATTGTAGATTATGCTAGCTTTAGTGTACCTATAATCTTAATTTTATTAATGACAGGAGGCGAGTATTTGCTTAAGTCTCTCTTTACTAGAACTCCACAGCAGCACAGAAAACAACCAATCAGAAAAAAGTTAGGTACTATAAAACTCCCCTCCCCATGCATCATTTCCTCTTTCAAGCTGCGACAAAACAGAATAAAAGGCAGAGAAACATCATGGGGAAGAAACAAAGTCCTAGATACGAAGAAAATAACGATGTCCATCATCCGAGAGTAACCGTCCTACTAGATAGTGTTGATGGACTGTAAACTGAAACGAGAGAAAAACAGAATCGAACAGGTTGATTATCCAATGAAATGTACTCTGAATAAGCATGCAGGTACCCAGTGTAGCAACCAAAATTAACCTTAATATGTAGATATCCCAACCCTACTTATGAAAAAAAACACATACATAAGGAATAAGCGACAGGTAGCAGAGACAACAAACAGAGTTGCATACGTACCTGATAATCTAAACTAAAACATTAAACAAGGGAGGGACAAGAATGGGTGGGAAATACTCGCCTCCTGTCATTAATAAAATTAAGATTATAGGTACACTTAAGCTAGCATAATCTACAATTTTATAACATGACAGGAGGCTTCGTATTTGCTGTTTCAACGCTCAGTTCACCAATCCAACGCTGTTTGTGTCGCTGGTATCTATTCCAGGAAATTTCAGGGTAATCCTAATCGGACATTCCAAGAACGATAAACGACAGCAGACGGATCAAAGAAGATGCCAGTCAACGAAGCATCTCCAATACAGAAAAAAGCACCATCCGCTGGTAAATCCATTGTACGTGGTGTTGCGACCTGTTTCCTAGCGGTTGGTCCATGAGCTGGCAAGCTGACTTATTAGCCATATTCCTGTAGTTGCATAATATTGAAGGTCAAGCTCGGACACACGATCCGTAAGGCGGCTCCTCCGATCGTGTCAGGGTCCTTCGACGATGCGGCCTTGCAGGTAGATCTCCAATCTCGAGGAATGCGCCTAAGTCCCCCACCAAAATCGCAACAGAAAAACCGAGGAAGATCTTCCGTTCCTTCCTGTCCTACCCGGTGGGATGTCTCATCCGAGGATAAAATCATAATGCAGGCAAGAGTGTGGCCAAACCAGCCCTACTCTAAGCGATACCAATATTCCAAATGGACTGTGTAAACCTCGGACGTAGTAAAGAAAAGACTCCAAAGGACGTCCATTCAGGGTTCCGAACTGAACTTGTGTGGAGGAAATGGTGGTCGACTACTCCGGGAATAGTGAATCCCAGAAATCTTCAAAGGAATGGGAAAAGCCAACTGGGACGCAGATTTCCATCCAGAAATGCCCATCCAGAAACTGTCTGCGCAGTTTGTTCGTAATGATCTGGATATCCAAAACAGAATGCAATCTCTGTATTACATGGTGCAGAATATGCCAAAAAACCTGCACACTCCTAGTACCGGAGGGCCATCCGTTAGCCGTACCATCTCCAGGAGTGTGTGCAAATAAGTGGGAGACTCCCCCCATTATACCTCTGAGTATTTCATGCGCGTTTTACAGCGGTCCGGATCCAGGGATCTAGTCTAAACATGTAATTCTTGCATGACCAGGCAGACCTCTAGAACGAAGTCAGTAGTGTGGATGTCAGCTCTAATTGAATGCAGGAGGGACGCCCCTCTATGTAGTCATCAATGTTTTGCACAGGTACAAGCCTGTGTGATAAACAAATGGCTGGTACAGTAGAGCGTCGAGTGTATGAGAGAGCCGCGCTCTCTACTACCGTGATCGCATGCCATGAGAGCGTCCGGCTGCTAGCCTGAGCGGGCCGCACCCGTTAGTAACCAACAGCAGAGTCTACATCCGTGACCGGTTCTCTCTATGCAAGTGGGTCCTCCCAACCTGTCCTCTAAATCCAGCCCAGTATCTGGTTGAGAACGAGAGAGGGGTTGCGCCCTCTAATAACAAATCAGTATCCGGTTCTGTATGAGAGGGATCGCCCTCTGTTCCTGAAAGTAAATATACTCGGATCGAGGTGATGGAGGGCCGCACCCTCCCGTGGTGCAAATTAGAGTCCCTAGAGATTCAGGGTGACCAAACTTTAGGGCGCACCAATTATTAATGTCAGCATAAGGCTGAGGGTAATCTTCGGAAACAACGATGGAAAAACTATCAACCGACTATCCGGATCCCGTGTGTGCGCGCGGGGTCCAGGTAGACCGTTGGTAGTCTGAGGAAAGCTGGAGACGTTCTCCTGCGATCCACGAGTGCCTGGGAGGTCGGAGGAGGTCAAGTCGACCTCACGACGACCCGAGCGAACAGGAAAGGAAGTAAAAAAAAAAAAAAAAAAAGCAACAATTAACGTAGATAAGAAAAATTACGCCAATTCTATCTCGGGTAGAAGGTAAAACAGCAGGCCGGAAGGTAGGAAAAGTAAGTCCCGCTGGACAGGGCCAGGAGCTAACCTAACGCAGGAAAAACTACTGAACCTATATGGATTCCGGGAGGCAGATACGGAGTAGCTGGTAAAGACAAGGAAAACACCACTTTCTCCTGTAGGAGTCTGAGTACCGGTCCTTGCTTGTGCGAAGTTCTCCTTGGAGATGTGCCGACGCCAGTTTGGAGTAACCGTGGATGAGTCTGGGGTCTTCATAAGAAAACTTTGCCCTTCAGGCAGGAGGTTTAGGGCCGTCACCCTTCCCACCGTATTTCGATGGCCGTATACTGTTGTCTTCTTGAACACTATGACAATGGTGTTTGTCTGGACACCTGCCTATCACCCTGTCAGTGGTGTGCACTGGGTTTTCCTCCGTGATATTACCCCAGGCCTGCGGCCAAAAGAGGCTCGTTACCAATAATGTAGGCCCGCCAGTAGGGCACAGGCCCAGCAGGCCAAACGAATGGACACAGAAAGGATAGCCAAGCAAATAGTCACAGACATAGCAGGCCATTCAAGCAGGCACCGACATAGCAGGCTATTCAATGGGCACAGACATAGCAGGCCAATCAATGGGGTACAGAAATAGCAGGCCAATCAATGGGGCACAGACACAGCAGGCCAATCAATGGGGCACAGACATAGCAGGCCGTTCTTATGGGCACAGACATAGCAGGCCGTTCTTATGGGCACAGACATAGCAGGCCATTCTTATGGCACAGACATAGCAGGCCATTCTTATGGCACAGACATAGCAGGCAAATCTTATGGGCACAGACATAGCAGGCCAATCTTATGGGCACAGACACAGCAGGCCAATCTTATGGGCACAGACACAGCAGGCCAATCTTATGGGCACAGACATAGCAGGCCAATCTTATGGGCACAGACATAGCAGGCCAATCTTATGGGCACAGACATAGCAGGCCAATCTTATGGGCACAGACATAGCAGGCCAATCAATGGGTTGTGTATTGCCATAATGTTATTAATAACATGTATTTATATATAGCGCCTTCCAATTCCGTAGCGCTTTACAGTGGGTATCGAATGAGAAACGAGGACCTCTGAGTTCGGGTAGAGGTCCCTAAAATGGTAGATCCACAGGGTATCTTGTGACATAGGACCCTTAGCCAATCAACCCTTTTGACAGCGTAATGTTGCGTGAGTAACTTGAAACCGGGACCGGCAGTCCCTAAATGCCCAGCAGGTAAATAGTGGTATTCCATCTGTATTGGGTATAAGGGGAAGTTGCTCCAGTGACTATCACGTCCATGAATGTAAGATAGACTGAGCGATACTGTCCTTGAACTGCGAATAGGTATGCATATGTTCACACAGATCTGTTTGAAATTTCCTAGCATTATATAGATACCATCATCATACCAACTGAAGGGTATCGCCACCATAGACTCTTCCAGGAGCAGGGTTAAACCATAGCAAACACAATGAATTCCCCCAATAACCTGATAAAATTGCATAGTATCAGCGTAGACTGGTCTCCCCTACCAGTTTGAGTCAGAGACAGTTCTGTTAGCTTATATATACGCCATGGACAGAGAATTCATACCAAAGTAGTCCCATCTGAGGCCTCATAGCAGGACCAGAAAAAAATATATATACTGAGAAGAATATGAATCCTGGAGTTAAATGGTACTGTATACACCCTGTACAGAGCCTGTATAACTAGGTCCACATAAACCCGTAACTCACAGAAATCTGTGATATACCCTGACAGGGAACGCACAGTAGAGCAAAACTCACATGTCAGTAAATCTCACAGCAGTCTGTGATATACACTGTCAGGAAAATTAAATCTCGAAGTACACTGGCAGTAAAACTAAATCTGTGACATACATTGTCAGTAAAGCCCACAGCAAAACCGTGAAACTAAACCTGCGATATACACTCTCAGTAACACAACAGCAATCTGTGAAAGACACTGTCAGCAAAAAAACCACAGTAAACTGTCATACACCCTTGTCAGCAAGATTTACAGCGATTTAGGAATATAAAGCAAATAAAACCCACAGTAGTCTAGATGCAATCTGCCCTCTAAAAGATAAAAGGATGATCTATATAGTGAAGATCACACAATGATCACACACATATAAAATATGTGGGTTACCAAACATAAAAGATAGAAATACAAGTTATAATGTGGAATGGCAGTCAAAGAAAATGTTTCCCATCATTACTATAGTATGCCACGTGTGGTTTGTAGACTCTGTCAGATAGGGGGAGAGTATTCAAGCTGATCTGTGTTCAAATCAGCCTAGACACGTGGTATATGTTGTATGGGAATAGAATTAGTCAGTGTAATCTGTATGCTGACGGTGCCAACTTGATAGCTATATATAATGAAATAAAAACTAATAGGCATATCGAAGGCAAACCTGAGAGCAGTCCGCTGGCCAGCAGGGCGTCAGAAAAAACCGAGAACCGACCACCGTGGAACGGAGTAGAGGCCGCGAGCAGGCGCACTCTCCTCCACCCGGTCAACTGCCCGCGGCTCTGAGAGGAAGCCGAGTGCGGCGGCGGCCACGTGGCACGCGGGGTGGCCACGTGGGAGAGCGGAGCGGTCGCCGGGTACTCGCGTCCGACCGCGAGTACCTCGGCTGCCGGTAGATTACAATGGGGTTCGGGGAAATCAGGAGACAGCCAGAGGTTAGTCTCCTGAAACCCCAATACAAGGCATGTAGCCCGCGGAAGAAAGGCGGGACAAGGAGAGAGGGGTAGTGAGGGGAGGGGGCGGAAGGCAGTCTTGAAGGAATCCCCAAGCAACTCCCCAAACCTACTACAGAAAAGGAAAAGGTCTCCCCAAAGAGACAGGGGAAGCAACAAATCGAAGGAAAGGGTTTCAAAAAATAATCAAAACCTACATAAGCAGGAATAAGTAAATATAAATTGAAATATAACTAAACACAAAAAATATATAACAGATAAATATACAGAAGAAGAAAACATATGATACTAAATATAAACTAGGAACAGTATAACAAAATAAGTAAATCTATTAAGATACCAAATATAAATCCTAATAAATCAAAATAAATGCCAAAGCCACCCACTATAGGCAGGAGGCAGTGGTACTCTGACCTGTACTGATGCGGAGCAGCAAAGAAAGAGGAAATGATGCATGGGGAGGGGAGTTTTATAGTACCTAACTTTTTTCTGATTGGTTGTTTTCTGTGCTGCTGTGGAGTTCTAGTAAAGAGAGACTTAAGCAAATACGAAGCCTCCTGTCATGTTATAAAATTGGGACAGTAGCCAATAGTACAGTAGTTACCTCCCATACATCTCATCCCCTCAGTGTGACACATAATCCACTTATACATTACACAGTTTTACCCGTTTTCTGAATGTACCCTAAAACTGTGAGGTACAATTCTCTAAGTGGCACCCACTGGTAGCCCTGATCTGGGTGACTAACATATTCAAAATTCACCCAGTTCGGACCACGGGTTCGGGAGTTATGTGGAAGAGACAATTTGACAATGGTAGCCGAAAAGGGTTCCATGTGTTTAGGGCCCTGCGGTCGGTCTCCGTTCGGGAGATAAAACATACATAAATCTTTGCCATCCACTATTAAAACGGTGTTCGTATGAATCCCCTTGTTCGGTACGTTGAATTCACCGAACGAGGGGCTGATTGGCCCCTCCATTCGGGAGTTACGGAGCTCTGGAGGTCTCAGCGGTGTTCGGGTAATTGAGTGTCCGATTACATACACTTTTAATTATACAGGGAAATAAACACACAAATTGCATTTTTAATATAACCCTTGAGGACAGTCCAATGCCATCCGCTACAGTGTGTCAGTGGAATGGATGCAGAGTGTGTTAGTGTAATGAATGCAGAGTGTGTGTTACTGTAGTGAATGCAGAGTGTGTGTTAGTGTGTAGTGAATGCAGAGTGTGTGTCAGTGTAATGAATGCAGTGTTTGTGTCAGTGTAATGAATGCAGAGTGTGTGTTAGTGTAATGAATGCAGAGTGTGTGTTAGTGTAGTGAATGCAGTGTGTGTGTTAGTGTAATGAATGCAGAGTGTGTGTTATTGTAGTGAATGCAGAGTGTGTGTTAGTGTAGTGAATGCAGTGTGTGTTACTGTAGTGAATGCAGAGTGTGTGTTAGTGTGTAGTGAATGCAGAGTGTGTGTCAGTGTAATGAATGCAGTGTTTGTGTCAGTGTAATGAATGCAGAGTGTGTGTTAGTGTAATGAATGCAGAGTGTGTGTTAGTGTAGTGAATGCAGTGTGTGTGTTAGTGTAATGAATGCAGAGTGTGTGTTATTGTAGTGAATACAGAGTGTGTGTTAGTGTTGTGAATGCAGTGTGTGTTAGTGTAGTGAATGCAGAGTGTGTGTTAGTGTAATGAATGCAGAGTGTGTGTTAGATTAGTGAATGCAGTGCGTGTGTGTCAGTGTAATGAATGCAGAGTGTGTGTTAGTGTAGTGGATGCAGAGTGTGTGTCAGTGTAATGAATGCAGTGTGTGTTAGTGTAATGAATGCAGTGTGTGTGTTAGTGTAGTGAATGCAGAGTATGTGTCAGTGTAATGAAAGCAAAGTGTGTGTTAGTGTAGTGAATGCAGTGTGTGTTAGTGTAGTGAATGCAGTGTGTGTGTTAGTGTAATGAATGCAGAGTGTGTGTTAGTGTAGTGAATGCAGAGTGTGTGTTAAATGGGCCTATTCCATGGGTCTGGGCCTGGGCCTGGGCCTGGAGCTGCAGCTCCATCAGCCCCTATGTTAATCCGGCCCTGGACCTGCTTTTGTGTAGCTTACCGGAGACTTAATGATAAAACAGTCTCTGACGCATACCCTATACCCAGGATAGACAAGCACTTAGATAGGATGGCCAGAGGTCAATGCCACACGACCATCGACTTATGTAAGGGATATTGGCAAATTCCCTTAGCACCAGATACCATTCCCAAGTCGTCCTTTGTCACCCCGTTTGGCCTGTACCAAATTAAGGTCATGCTATTCGGGATGAAAAACACCTCCCTCCTCAATCTCCCATCAGCCCTTGCTATTGTCTGACCTCATCCATCCTTGTACTATAGTAATCTATATTAACTCCTTGAGATACATTACATAGCCGCAGCCCACTGAAAACTTTGCTTCCATCTAAATCGGGGAAGCCACCTCTGATCTGAGTGCTTTTTAGACAGAAGAGAGCTTCCCTGGCACACCATTTGTTTGGGGATGTGGGTACAGGAACCCCATTGCTTGCATTGAAATGTGGGCTGGCGTGCCACAGGAGATATTGTTGGATTGTACATTTTTGGAATGACCTCCTTGTGGTTTATGGTTGGAAGAAGCCCTTGCTACTGGCAAGAGGGAGAGACAAAATCGTATTAACTCCTTGAGATACATTAACCACTTAAATTTGAGTATTTTGGTGGTCTTGGAAGGTAATGTTTTAGCCACTTAAAGTTGAAGGCATGGACCATCATACAATAAAAGTATCTGCAGGGGTTAAACCCCTGCTGGTACCAAGGAGCCCAAGTATCATTTGATACCTGAGGGTGCCCTTTGCCAGCCAGCTCCACAATTAGTGTCTCTAGACTGACAGGTAAGTTATATGCAGTGATTAAAGTGAGTGCTGCATATAGCCCTTTTAATCTTTTCAAATATTGCAGCTAAGCAATGTTGAAGAAATTTTTAGACAATTAGCCAATGAGAAAACTTATTGCCAGTTAACAAAAATTCTGTGGAATTTTTAGACCTGAATATTTATGTTGAACAGAATACACTCAAGACCTGCACCCACTTTAAAAAGGTGGATGTAAACAGCTATATAGGGGAGAATAGCTGCCATTTCCCCCCTTGGCTGTTAAACGCCCCCAAGGCGCAGCTACTGAGAATGAAGAGAAATTGCACTGACCCACATATATTTCAGGAACAGTCAGAAAAAATAATGGAAGATTTCAGAGAAAAGGGGTATAAAGAAGAAATCCTAAGACAAGCCCTCAGTGATGTAGAAATTGTGGATAGAACAAAATTAATAGAGTACAAAAGAAAAAAAGGAAATGTAGAACCACAGAATGTAAAGTTCATTTGCGATTTTAACCACAACAGCAGACGTTTAAGGAAAATTATCCAAAAATACTGGCCACTCCTAAAAAATGACCCTGTATTAAACTCAATACTCCCAGATACACCTGATATTGTATACAGGGGTGTACCGAATCTTAGAAGGACACTGATAAAAATCATATACCTTCAAGGAAGTTGAGTAACCAGTTCTTTAAAGAAAAAACTGGATTCTATGGATGCGGTATGTGTGGGGCATGCAAGGGCTCCAATAATAGTAGGAGGACAGTACGAGAATTCTGTCACCCACAAGATAAAAATAAAAATTATAAGATTAAAGAAATAATCACCTGCCATACAACCAGAGTAATTTATATGATTACATGTCCCTGTGGATTAGCTTATGTGGGAAGAACTAATAGAACCCTGAACACTAGGATTCAAGAACATATTAGGAATATCAGGAAAGGTTTCCTAAATATAGTGTATCCCTGCATTTTAAGAACCAACACAATAATAATCCCCAATTAATGGAATTTATGGGAATTCAAAAAATAGTAGGTAACTGGAGAGGTGGCGATCTTAATAAACAAATCGGACAAACAGAGATGAAATGGATTTTTAACTTGAACACTATGCAACCTTATGGTCTTAATGATGACTTCGAACTATGCCACTTTTTTTTTTTTTTTTTTAATTCTTTATTTTTGCACAGGTAAGGCAAGAGGAATACAACTGTGTGGCTTGCGCAGAAGCCGAAATACAAAGAATAATAGTGTAACCATAACGATTAACATCAGCATACCCGACAAGCCACTCTATACTTCCTACATCACTTGCCTCCTATCGAGGATTTTTAATTTTTTAATTCTTCATTTTTACCCAAAATATGAGCAGCAAGATTTTAGTAATGTTTAGGCTAGCGCAGAAGCCCTTTTTGAAGAGAATCTTACAGTGATATAGTGTACAAGAGTACATATAAATAAGCCTCTCTTTGGTTTCTTCGTTCTTCGCCACCTATCTAGGGTTTTATAATTATTCCAGGCTATGTAGCTGAATATGGAGCTCTAACTCTATGCGCCAGGTCTACCTTTAAGCATCCTCGTTTCTCCGTTTGTTGAAACATGCCCGGGAGACAGATAAAATAATATACAAAAAAAAAAAAAGGAAAAATACTAAGAGGAATGAGACCTAAAAAGGAAATATACCCCTATATACTGATGGGCCGAAGCCCATACAGGCCAGATCAAGGCCTGAAATAGGACTGAATTAGGAGAAAATAGAAAAGACTAGGAGAAGAAGAATAGGGAGAGAAGGAAAAAGAGAAAAAGCAGGTGTAGGCAGGGAAAGAAAAAAGAGGGGGGAGGGCCGGTCAAGGTCAACAGAGTCCAGGACACCGTCAGTATCCCGCGGCCCTGGCACCTAGTTATTCACTCGTTCGTATCCCTTCAGTCGCTACTGGAGCCCACCAGACTGTTATCCCATGGTTCCCAGGTCCTCTGGAAAGATATAGCCATCCCCTTCAATCTCACGGTCAGGTCATCCATGACTCTGCTTTCCCGTATCCTGGATATAACCCCTCGGAACTCTGGTCCCTCGGGTGAGAGCCATGCCGTAGCTATCCCTCTGCGCGCACTTAGAGTGATCGTGTGTACCAGTTTCTGTTCTCTCTTCGTCCAACCCTCGATGGACCTGTTGAGTAGGTATATCCACGGGTTCATGACCAAAGGCTTACCGAACGTTTGTTTCAGCAGACCTTCTACTGATTTCCAAAAGCCTTGTATTTTGGGGCATTCCCACCACATGTGGATGTAAGTGCCTCTTAATCCGCATCCCCTCCAACAGTCGTCTGTATCTACTTTCCGCATATTGTGTAGGGTCACCGGTGTAGAATACCATCTGAACATGGTCTTCCATGCCTGTTCTTGCATAACACAGATGGAGACGTTTCTGTTTGCTTCCCATATCTCCTGCCACTCTATGCCTTCCAATACCTCCCCCAAGTCTGCTTCCCATTTATCAGTGTATTTCAATCTGCCCCATTCCTTAGTTTCAGTGCTAAGGTGAGCGTATAGGATCGTGACCATGCCCTTGGGTGTGGTGCCCTCTAGACATAATCTTTCGTAGAAAGATAGCTTACACTGGGCTGCTGCTTTAATGCAAGGTCTCCTAGCGAAGTCTCGTATCTGGATATAGCGAAAAAAGTCCGCTGGGGTCAAGTGGTTACCTTGCTGAAGTTCTTCGAATTGTATAAGTTCCCCGTTTTTATATAGTTGGTGGATACGTTGTAATCCAGCCTTTTCAATGTTTCGGAAGTTTCTAGGGGACATCCCAGGAGGGAAGTCTCTGTTCCTGAGTATCGGAGCCATAGGGGAGGGGGATGAAGTAAGCCCATATTTGACGCTGTTAGCATCCCATAGGTAAAGGGAATTAAGTATGGCCGGGCATGTTACCCTTATCATCGGCCTTTTGTCCTTCGAGACCCATAAGGTAAACTGGGGGACATCTAGACCCACCATCATGGATTCTATCTCCACCCACCTTCTTTCCCCCATTGGGGAGTGCCACATGGCCACCTGGGTTAGCTGGGCTGCCAGGTAATAGAAGTACAGGTTCGGCAACCCTAGTCCCCCTCTATCCTTTTTCCTATATAAGACTTGTCTAGCTATCCTATGTCTCTTATTTTGCCAGACAAAATCACCTATCGCCCTCTGTAACGGCACCAGTTGAGATTTCGTGATTCGTACTGGCAGAGCCTGAAACAGGAATAGGAGGCGGGGTAGAATGTTCATTTTCACGGAGTTAATACGCCCTATCCAGGAAATAGGGTTATCCGTCCACTTGTCTAGGTCCCCTATCAGTGTCCGTAACATGGGTTCATAGTTTTCTGCGTATAGCTTTCCGGGGTCTGCCGTTAGGTTAACGCCTAGATATTTTAAGGAGTTCGATTCCATCCGGATTTGATACTTTTCCTTTATCAGGGAGATATCAGCTTCCGGTAACCCTATTGACATTGCACTGGATTTCTGGATATTCGCCCTGTACCCGGATAGTTCCCCATAGACACGTATCTCTTCCTGTAATGCTAACAAGGACTCGATCGGGTTTGTGACTGTCAGAAGGACGTCATCGGCATAGGCGGAGACTGTGAACTCCTTATCCCCTACTCTGACCCCTCTAATATTCGGACGATTACGTATTGCCTGTAGTAAGGGTTCTAGTGCCAGCACGAATAGTAGGGGAGAGAGAGGGCACCCCTGCCTGGTTCCGTTGTGCAGCTGAAACGGGTGTAGTGGGGCTCCCGTAATCTGTATCTGTGCCCGTACGTTGTGATACATCGCTTTGGTGACTTGTATGTATTCTTCTGGGAAGCCAAGATGTTTCAATACTGAGAACAAGAATCGCCATCTGACCCTATCAAAGGCCTTCTCAGCGTCAATGGAGACCACTAGAGAAGGAACTCCGGTGGCCACTTGTTTCCAAATAAGGTCGACGTTCCGCCTGGTGTTCTCGAACAATTGCCGTCCTGGAATGAATCCGACTTGGTCCGCATGTATAAGAGAGTTCAGAAGCGGATTCAACCTTTCCGCTTGTATCTTTGCCAATATTTTCAGGTCATGGTTTATTAACGATATGGGTCTGTAGTTTTCAGGTTGGAGCGGGTCCCTCTCAGGTTTGGGCAGTAATACAATAGTGGCTAGTGCCATCTCAGAGCCTAGATGTTCACCCTGTCTTAAGCGATTGAATAGTGCAGTCAAGTGAGGGACAAGCTCCTCTCTGAAGGTCTTGTAGTATGACCCGTCGAAGCCATCCGGTCCCGGCGCTTTGTTACCCTTCAGGCTCGAGATAGCGCTATCAACTTCTTTCTCGCTGATCTCCACCGCTAGGTTAGCTGCTGCCTCTCCGGTCAGTTTGGTCAGACCGAGGTCTTCCAGATAGCGCAAGATGTCGCCCTCCCCCTGCTCCCCCCGGGTGTTATCATCTGGAGTATGATTGTATAGATGTTCGTAGAATGTCTCGAAAACCTGCGCGATTTCCGCCGGATTAGTTTTAGTCGTGCCGTCCGGGTGTCTAATGGCCGTGATGTGGGGCCGGGTTTGTCTAGGCCGTAGCGTTCTAGCCAGCAGGGTGTCCATTTTGTTGGCTTTGTCGAAGAACGTGCGTTTCGACCACGCCATAGATCTGGCCGTATCGTCCAGTAGTAGGGTGCGTATGTTCCTCCTAACCGCCCCCAGCTGTTCGTATGTCGTAACATCCGGCGAGGATTGGTGTTTCTGCTCTAGATTCCTCAGTTGTTTCAGTAGAGTGTCGAGTTGATGGTGCTTCAGTTTCTTCTTCCTTGTGGCCAATTTAATGAGATTCCCCCGAATCACTGCCTTATGCGCCGCCCATACTGTACTAACGCTCACGTCTGGGGTGGTATTTGTGACAAAGTATTCTATAATGTCCTTCCGAATCTGTTCCATTATCCCAGTGTCCCTCAATAGAGATGCGTTTAGTCTCCAGGTCCAAGGGCTCGCTATACATAGGTTTCCAAGTATAATGGAGACATCCGCGTGGTCCGACCATGATATATTACCAACCTCCGATCGAACTATCCTGGGCAACCCCGTTGCATTGACCAGGAACAAGTCTATCCTGGAATAGGTGCCATGGGGGGCCGAGTAGAACGTGTAATCCCGATCCATTGGGTGTTGTGCCCTCCAGACGTCTACTAATCCTGTACCTGCAATAAATTTTTTCAGTATCCGGTCTTGCCCTCCCATCCCCTGTGACCTCGGGCCTCCGTCTCTCGAGCTCCTGTCCGCAGCCGGGCATGGGGTGGCATTAAAATCCCCCCCCATGAGAATCAGTCCATGAGGCAGTGCGGCAATCTTGCCTCTAATCCCATCCCAAAAGGCGGCGTCCGGCTGGTTCGGTGCGTATATATTAATTAGATGTACGCAGTGTGAGTGCAAAGTGCCAGAAACAAATAGATAGCGTCCCTCCGGGTCGGCATCTTGAGTTGACATCTGAAAGGGGCAAGTACGTTTAATGACGATGGCCACTCCATTACGTTTACGTCGTGATCTAGCTTCGAATGAACCCGTGAATGTATGGTCCCGAAGTCTAAAGGCGGCCTGTTTAGGGAGGTGTGTCTCTTGTAAGTAGGCTATTTCCGAGTTCATCCTCCTTAACTCCTTAAAGAGGAGGCGCCGCTTCTTGGGGGCGTTCAAGCCCTTAACATTCAACGTGGTGACCTTAAGCTCCATCATGGAGTATGTTTAGTACTACAATGCTACTGATTCTCTGTATACGTCTGGTGAGTTGCAGCCGCGCCCCAGGGCTCTCACAAGGTACCAACCCCCCGAACGCCACCCCCGAGAGAAGGAGAATGGGAGAAAAGGAGAGAGAAAAAGATAGGGAAGGAGGAGAAGAGAAAAAAGATAATGGCATCTGGACTGAGCCGGATGCAACAGTGATTCTGGACTCACTAATCGCCAGAATGTAGTGGGTAGCGCTTGCCCACGTCTCCGCCACGCTCAACGCAAGGAGGAAACTGAGGATCCCCAAAGCTCCTACTCCTACGCGCGCATCAAATACGGTTTTGACCTCTAGGCTTCAAGGAGCAAATCCCCATCCCCTCCGACGTGACTACTCTCTACTGCGACAGTTGCTTAGTAAATTCCGGGGATCCTAAGCTCATAAACCCTACTCCCCATAGGGGGAAAGTAGGGGGATATGGAGGTGAGGCGGCTTTCCAGGCTCCACCTCCACTCCCGCGCCTCTATACTCGGTCCCACCTCACACCTATGGGGGCCCCTAAACTCACACTAGGCAGGTGGTGCGTTAAAGCGAGTAAGGCCGTCTAGGGTCCTAATCTTGTGCTTCATCAGATATAACAGTAACAGTGACCATATGCGTGGCTTGAGTATATTCAAACCAATCCTCTGTCATTAATACAAAAATGGAAGGTATAACATAACCCGATAAACTCGGTGAAACAGATATTAAAATGATTTATCACAAGGCAACCTTTTCGTTAGAACACATATTACCCAATTCGGGGCAGTGTCCCTATACCATTTTGAGGCAGCCAAGATCAGTGCCGTCTACCTTAATAGGGGTCCCAACAAATAGGATGTGCGCCAGGTTCCCAGTCCCGCTATGCTTGACCTCTGCAAGGGCTGTCGTGAGTGCGCAGGTGTCCCGCCTCCCAGTGGCCTCCCTTGGCAACCACCCCACTCGTCTGAGGGCATCCCAAATCTCCCTTAATAAACCAAAGGTGCTCCCGCTCAGGGCCGGGCAATAGGGCCTCTAGCATCAGACGTTGGGATTAGGGGTATCTCGGAATCCAACTTGGAAATAATGGGTAGTGACATAAGGTTAACGCCTATATTGGGTGATATATTGTAGGTTTCAACTCCCCTTTGACCCTGTAAGTGCTAAGGCTATGTGTATTTTGGAGCATGGGCAGTTCAGGGTTCTAATGCTTGGCCTATCTGGGATGTGGTGAATTGTAGTGTCAACTAGATTCGCACATGCCCGTATATCCATAATTCCGAAACAGTCGTGTGTTATCCCCCCGCCAACGTAAGGTGTTATCTGTGGGCGCCCCTCCCTCCCCCCCCTGCCAACAAAGCAACAGTATAACGTAGTGTTTGGTGTTCATATAAACAGCTTATGAAGTATAGCAGGATTGCTCATCCCTTCCCTGTCTGCTGTACCTCTGGCAACAGTCGTAATAGCGCTGTAAATCATGTTTATTGACATTATACATCTTTTATATTTTTATTTTATTTTTATATATTTTTATGCTTTTAGAGTTTCGTAGACTGCTTTATTCGTTGTTACGTATGGTTTTTTTTTAAATTTTGTCGTTTTTGTGTTTGTCACTTTTTTAATTTTTTTTTTTTTTTAACTATTTTTTTTGTATTATTATTGTTTTCTCCCCCCCTCACATGTTCCGTTTTTATGTGTGTTTTAAGGGTCGCCCTACAATGTCAACAAAGCTTAAAAACCCTGCGGGTATGCTAGGGTCCCAATCCACTCGGCCGTACTATTAACTATTAACTATAAGCTCCCAATCAAGGTGGGCAAAAGGTCACGTAAAGGCCATGGCTAACATACGGACCGCATCCCATGGGGGTCCCATATACAAACCCGGGTATAAGAAAAGGAAAAACAATAACAAAAAACTACATAACAATGCCAATGGTAGGCGAAAGTCCCACTTGGGGGGTCAGTCAACATGTAACCCCATGGCTCGTGGTAGAGTGTCGGTACCCAGACTGGGCGAACCAAAACTCGGGCAGTTTGAGCGGTATCCCCCCCGTCCCCCCCCCAAATGAACACCACTCCAACGGTGCCACTGCGGCCTGAGCAAGACCCCGAATAAAGGCAGAATATTACCTTAGTCCCAATGCAACCCATGAGTATAAGGAGCGGAGGCGTCCACCTAGGCCTTCATGGCCAGTAGCCCCTGTATTCGGATTTTACAAGGAGCGTTACTGAGTATAATCGAGTCGTGTAAAGGTTATGGCCCGGGGCTGGATCAGGAGCACCCCTCAACATATCCCCCTCCCAATAAGACAAAGCCATCCCCCGGACACGCCTGGGCGTGATACCCCCTGGAGAGAGTGGCATTCTGCGGCCCTATAATACGATACCCTCCGCAATTAGTTGTGTCCTCTCGGTCCTGACTCGCGCCACTCCGTCTGCAGCTGGGGAAGGCCCTCCGGATACATCGCTACGTTGGGGAGGTCGGGTGGCGGCTGGACGCCCAAACCACGGAGCAGTCGATGCGGATCACCTCCCGGGGCCAGGATGTGCGCCCTGTCCCCACGGAACACCATCAATTTGAAGGGAAAGCCCCAAGCGTATTTGATGCCGGCTCCTCTCAAGGCGTCAGTGATGGGGCGCCAGTCTCTCCTTCGTTGCAGTGTGGAGGGCGCCAGATCGTGGTAAAGGGATATCACTCCCCCCGCATGTCGTATGGGCCCATCACGGCATTTCTTCATTAGGGCCTCTTTGGTCCTGTAATGCAGGAATCGGAGAATTACGTCTCTCGGGGCAGTTGTATCGTTCCTTTGGCTTCTCAGGGCCCTGTGTGCCCTTTCAATGTGCCAATGTTCCTCTGGTATATTCGGAAGTAACGGTTTGAGGATGGTGAGTACAAGCCCTTGCAGGTCGTCATCTGGGCCCTCAGGTAAGCCTCGTAGGCGGAGGTTATTTCTCCGAGAGCGGTTCGCCATGTCCTCGATGGCTAGGTCCGTCTCGACCAGGTGTGCGGTTACCCGGTTTAACCGCTCAATCACGGCATTGTGGGCCAGTGTGGTTGTCTCCATGCGGTCTTCGAGTCTGGCGGTGCGGTCACCTAATGCCCCGATCTCGGCCTGGAGAACCGCGGTGGACTTAGCGATTTCACCGGCCAGAAAGGCCTTCACCTCTGCTAGTTTCGCCAGGATGGTATCCTGGCCCCTTGGGGATTCCTCCCTACCCGCACGAGGCGAAGACTGCGGTGACTGGTCGACGCCATCTTGGGTCCCTTGTCGGCCTAGCCTTTGCGCCGACATTAGATCGAGGACTGTCCCCCCAGATTCAGTGCCCCTCTTTGGTTGCTTCTTGGAGAGTCTCTTCTCCATGGCAGGGATTATCTTGGGGAGTTTTGCGGACAAAAAAGGTCGCTTTTGTAAGCTTTTTATGCGCGGTTAAGCGGAGCTCTAGTGAGACACGTCTAGTCTCATCGACGGTCAGACCACGCCCCCCAACTATGCCACTTTTTATGATTTTATATATAATCTATTTTTTATACAATTGCAATTTTGCACATTTTTTATACATTTTTATATATTTTATATATTTCTATTTTTAAGATTTTTAGTGGCTTAAACATCATTAACACTTGTATAGCATATTTTTAATTTGTAATATGCTCCCCTCTATGTATAGATGTATATTTTCCTTTGTATATTTATAATCCATTGATGCACTTTATTTTTTATTATCTATTTTCAAATGCTTGCATATGAGCATATTTTTAGGATTGAAGACTATTCATATTGCTATGGATGACCTTTTCCGGTCTTCCAGGACTTTTGCCATCACTTAAAATGGACGTTTGAACTTTCATAAAAGACTAAAGGAGAAAACCTGCGAGACCGGAAGTGATGCATACCGTTCTAAAAAGAGACGGATCGGGTCTCAAAGACTGATGGGAGAAATGCTACCCTTTCACATTCCCGGAAGTGACGCCGTCCGCACGATCACATGTGCGTGCGTGACGACGTCCGCATTAAGGGATAAAGTAACACAGTTGGAACACTTTGCCCTCCCTCGCAGTGATGCCCGTGATTGGATGACACTTGATTTCCGGCCTCCAATTAGGACGAAAGGCGGGGTTTATAACCAGGAAGTAAGCAGGATGGAAAATACCGATTGAGAAAGCCGGACGGAACCGGCAAAACGCGTTTCGGATTCACCTTATATTGTATGTATCATTTGATTTTAAAGTTTATGTAATAAATAGTTATTTTATTGGAATACATATCTGGTGCATTTTCCATCCTACCAAAGAGGGAAGGAGTCATCCCTAAAAGGACTCACATGCTGATTTACTTTGAGCCAGGTCACAGGCTCTCTCTCAGGTGAGAAGCAATCTTCACCTATGTGCTAAAATTTGCTGTCATATTGCATTGAGGATTTCAACACTAGGGCGATTTTTCCCTGTCTCTCTTTCTCTCTTTTGAGGAACAAATTTTACTTGGAGAGTAAGTTGTGTGTCACCTAAAAGGACACAAGGCGAAAGTGATCAGAGCCAATCCTTAATAGGCTCTAAACCACGTGACTGTGTCCTTTATCGTGTGGTGTATAATCATAACGTTTTGCACAGAGTGCACTATATTTTTCTCTATTTTTTAAATAGATTATCAACCCTTCATACTCTGAGGGATTTCCTGTGGAGTAAGTTCACAAAATTGAGCGCTACACACTTTCACTAGTTCATACTGTGTATGTAAATTAGTGTATCACTTCACATTGAATCACGACAGGATTGGAGAGTTCCTGTTTTTTGTGTGGGAGCAGCTGTAACATTAGAGCACTTGTTATAATTTATGTGAAGCGCCTGATAACACAGAACACTTTGTTATATTACCAGTTAACAAAAAAAACAGAACCAAATAAAAAAGAAACTTAGCAAGTACCTAGATGAGGGATATTATAAGGGGATTTTAAATAAAAATGAATATAAGTTCCTAAATTTTAAATTTTCTAAAATCCCAGTAATTTATATATTACCTAAATTACATAAAGATCCTGAACACCCTCCTGTTAGACCTATTGTGGCAGGGGTAGATTCTCTATTGTTTCCCCTGTCACAATATATAGACTCACACAGGCCCGGACTGGCCATCGGGCAAATGCCCGGTGGGCCGCGGTGGCCGTGGGCCGAGGCCGGCAGGGGAAGGTCCCAGGATCTCCCCTGCCGGTCTTTGCAGGGCCGGCACTATCCTAGAGCCGGCCCCGCTGTATTCCATGGAGGGCCGGTGGGGAGATCAAAGATCTCCCTCACCGGCCCACATGCTGTCATTCAAAGGCGGCCGCCGGCGGGGAGAGAGAGGGAGGGAGCAAGCCTGCCAGCAGAGGAACCCGGCGGAGCTCTATCTTGCAGCTCCGCCGGGTTCCTCTCGCGAGATCCGGAGCGTTGCAACGACCGGATCTCGCGAGAGTGAACTCTAGCCCGCACGCTAGAGTTCACTCACCGCTGGACCACCAGGGAAGGTGCACCATGCCGGTCCCCCACTCACCAGCGTGCCGGTTCCCCCCTCCCAGACTAAAAGGTAAGAAGGGAGGGGGGAACATAATGCTTACTCATTTTTTTTTGTTTTTATTTACCCCCCCAAACACACACAATCCCTTCTAACATGTATACAGAGCACTCTCACACACATCACACTCAGCACTCTCACACACATCACCCACAGCACTCTCACACTCAGCACTCTCACACCCATCATTCCCAGCACTCTCACACACATCATCCACAGCACTCTCACACACATCATCCACGGCACTCTCACACTCAGCACTCTCACACACATAATTCCCAGCACTCTCACACACATCATCCACAGCACTCTCACACACATCACACTCAGCACTCTCACACACATCACACTCAGCACTCACACACATCATCCACAGCACTCTCACACATATCACACTCAGCACTCATACACATCATCCACAGCACTCTCACACTCAGCACTCTCACACACATCACACTCACACACAGCACTCTCACAATCAGCACTCTCACACACACATCATCCACAGCACTCTCACATCTGCACTCTCACACACATCACACACATCACACTCACACACATCACACTCACACACATCACACTCAGCACTCACACATCACACTCAGCACTCACACACATCATCCACAGCACTCTCACACACATCACACACATCACACTCAGCACTCTCACACACACATCACACTCAGCACTCTCACACACACACTCAGCACTCTCACACACACATCACACTCAGCACTCTCACACACACATCACACACAGCACTCTCACACACATACATCACGCACAGCACTCTCTCACACACACAGCACTCTCACACACACATCATCCACAGCACCCACACACACAAATCACCCACAGCATCCACACACAGTGTGTAGGTGGTCCAGTGCACTTCTATATGGGATCTAGTTTGTGTGTGTAGGGGATCCATGATTTGTATAGGGGATGTACTGTGTAGTGTGTATATAGGGATACAGAACATAAATATATATAGAGAGGATCTATGTGTGTAGAGGGTCTAGAGCAGTGATGGCGAACCTTTTTGAGCCCGAGTGCCCAAACCGCAATACATGCCAACTTTTTTTTCCTTAAAGTGCCAACACGGCAATTGCGTGTGTGTGTGTGGGGGGGGGGGGGGGGGGGGTGCGTGTGTGTGATGGAGGGTGTGTGTTGTATGTGTAAATGAGGGGTGCTGTGTGTGTGTATGAGGGGTGCTGTGTGTGTGTGTATGAGGGGTGCTGTGTGTGTGTATGAGGGGTGCTGTGTGTGTGTGGGGGGTGCTGTGTGTGTGTGGGGGGGGGTGCTGTGTGTGTGTGGGGGGGGTGCTGTGTGTGTGTGGGGGGGTGCTGTGTGTGTGTGTGTGGGGTGCTGTGTGTGTGTGGGGTGCTGTGTGTGTGTGTGTGGGGGGGGTGCTGTGTGTGTGGGGGGAGTGCTGTGTGTGTGTGGGGGGTGCTGTGTGTGTGGGGGTGCTGTGTGTGGGGGAGTGCTGGGTGTGTGTGGGGGGAGTGCTGGGTGTTTGGGGGAGTGCTGGGTGTGTGTGGGGGGAGGCATTTATTATGGACTGTAGAGCGGCAATCTTGGCACTTTTCAGGCCGACATATATAGGGTTAGAATAATCCAGGTGAAGAAGCGACAAGATCGTGAACAAACATGTTAGTTGCATCCTGAATGAGAAAGGGGCAAACATGAAAAATGTTTTAAGATAAAGGCGACAGGATGTGGTGATAGAAAGGGGTGAAGGAAAGTGTGACATGATCCAGACTGGACATCGGACAAACTGGGCAAATGCCTGGTGGGCTGCGATGACCATGGTCCCGGGCCTACTGGCCATGGTCCCGGGCCATTCACCAACCTTGCTGTGTGCCTTCACGGGCCGGTGAAGAGATCAAAGATCTCTCAGTGATGGAGAGTGGAGAAGGACACAGGAATCTGTAATCTGTACCTCAGCCGGGTGCAGTATTCCTCTCATGAGCTCCAGAAGCTTGTTACCACAGCAATGCTTTGACACAGCACAATATGAGAGAAGAGTACTCAGCATGCACCAAGAACAGTAGCAGGTTAGGGTCACTAAATATCACTGGATCACCAGAGTTTGTAATGCCCCCACCATGGCCAAAGGTAAGAAAAAGGGAAGGGGGTAATAAAGTTTGTTTTTTTGTTTTTACAAAATTAATAAACAAATATAAATATAAACTTGTATCTGCATGTGATAGGGGAGGAACTTACTGTCTTCTTTATAAATCTTTTTTGTGTAAATGAGTCAGTTTTGGTTGTGTTGTGTTTGTGGTGTAATATATGTGGCTATGGACTGTAGTGTGTGCTTCTAGGCGTTGTAGTGTACAGAGGAAGTAGTGTATAAAGGCTCTAGAGAGTGTGTGTGTTTAGGGAACATGTGGTGTATGCCTACAGGGGATCCAGTCTGTGTGTAGTGGATACAGAGTGTGTATATGGGAAGTAATGTGTGTCTGGAATGTAGTGTGTGTGTGTAGGTGGTCCAGTGCACTTCTATATGGGATCTAGTTTGTGTGTGTAGGGGATCCATGATTTGTATAGGGGATGTACTGTGTAGTGTGTATATAGGGATACAGAACATAAATATATATAGAGAGGATCTATGTGTGTAGAGGGTCTAGAGCAGTGATGGCGAACCTTTTTGAGCCCGAGTGCCCAAACCGCAATACATGCCAACTTTTTTTTCCTTAAAGTGCCAACACGGCAATTGCGTGTGTGTGTGTGTGGGGAGGGGGGGGGGGGGTGCGTGTGTGTGATGGAGGGTGTGTGTTGTATGTGTAAATGAGGGGTGCTGTGTGTGTATGAGGGGTGCTGTGTGTGTGTGTATGAGGGGTGCTGTGTGTGTGTATGAGGGGTGCTGTGTGTGTGTGGGGGGTGCTGTGTGTGTGTGTGGGGGGGTGCTGTGTGTGTGTGGGGGGGTGCTGTGTGTGTGTGTGGGGGTGCTGTGTGTGTGTGTGTGGGGTGCTGTGTGTGTGTGTGTGGGGGGGGTGCTGTGTGTGTGGGGGGAGTGCTGTGTGTGTGTGGGGGGTGCTGTGTGTGTGGGGGTGCTGTGTGTGGGGGAGTGCTGGGTGTGTGTGGGGGGAGTGCTGGGTGTTTGGGGGAGTGCTGGGTGTGTGTGGGGGAGTGCTGGGTGTTTGGGGGGGTGCTGTGTGTTTGGGGGGGTGCTGTGTGTTTGGGGGGTGCTGTGTGTGTGTTTGGGGGGTGCTGTGTGGGTCTTTGGGGGGGTGCTGTGTGTGTGTGTGTGGGGGGGTGCTGTATGTGTGTGAGAGGGGTGCTGTATGTGTGTGAGAGGGGTGCTGTGCTGTGGGGGTAAGGGGTACTGTGTGGGGGGTAGGGGTACTGTGTGTGGGGGAGTAGGGGTACTGTTGTGGGGGAGTAGGGGTACTGCTGGGGGGTAGGGGTACTTCTGGGGGGGTAGGGCTACATCTGGGGGGGGTAGGGGTGCTGCTGGGGGGGTGGGGTGCTGCTGGGGGGGTGGGGTGGGGCGGTGCTGTGGTGGGTAGGGGTGCTGCTGGGAGGTGGGGTGGGGTGTTGCTGTGGTGGGTAGGGGTGGTGCTGTGGTGGGTAGGGGTGCTGCTGGGGGGTTGGGGTGTTGCTGGGGGGTAGGGTGGTGCTGGGGGGTGGGGGGGTGCTGGGGGGGTAGGGTGCTGCTGGGGGGTGGGGTGGTGCTGGGGGGGTACGGTGCTGCTGGGGGGGTGGGGTGGTGCTGGGGGGTAGGGTGGTGCTGGGGGGGTAGGGTGCTGCTGGGAGGGTAGGGTGGTGCTGGGGGGGTAGGGTGGTGCTGTGGGGGGTAAGGGTGGTGCTGTGGTGGGTAGGGTGCTGGAGGGGTAGGGTGCTGCTTTGGGGGGTAGGGGTGGTGCTGGGGGGTAGGGTGGTGCTGTGGGGGTGGGGTGGTGCTGGGGGGGTAGGGGTGGTGCTGGGGGGTAGGGGTGGTGCTGTGGGGGGTAGGGTGCTGCTGTGGGGGGTAGGGGTGGTGCTGGGGGGGGTAGGGTGGTGCTGTGGGGGGTAGGGGTGGTGCTGTGGTGGGTAGGGTGCTGGGGGGGGGTAGGGTGCTGCTGGGGGGTGGGTAAGGTGCTGTGGTGGGTAGGGGTGGTGCTGTGGGGGGTAGGGGTGAGGCTGTGGTGGGTAGGGGTGGTGCTGGGGGGGTAGGGTGCTGCTGGGGGGTAGGGTGCTGCTGGGGGTGGGGTGGTGCTGCTGGGGGGTAGGGGTGGTGCTGTAGGGGTGGTGCTGTGGTGGGTAGGGTGCTGTGGTGGGTAGGGGTGGTGCTGGGGGGGGGGTAGGGTGCTCTTGGGGGGTAGGGTGGTGCTGTGGGGGGTAGGGGTGGTGCTGTGGTGGGTAGGGTGCTGTGGTGGGTAGGGGTGGTGCTGGGGGGTGGGGTGCTGCAGGGGGGGTAAGGGTACTTCTGGGGGGGTAGGGGTGGTGCTGTGGTGGGTAGGGTGCTGTGGTGGGTAGGGGTGGTGCTGGGGGAGTAAGGGTACTTCTGGGGGGGTAGGGGTGGTGTGTTAGTATCCCACCCCCTCCTTCTTACCTTCAATGAAGTGGGGGGGGGGGCACAGCCATCCCTGGTGGTCCGGTGGTGGTAAGTACTGCAGGGGGAGGGATCTGTGTAGCAGCTCCCCCTGTCTTCCCGCGCGATGCTGTGTGGAGCGTTGCCATGGTAACGCTCGGCAACGCTCCACAAAGCATCGCGCGGGAGGACAGGGGGGGCTGCTACACAGATCCCTCCCCCTGCCTCCCGACCCGGAAGCAGAATAGGCGCCTGCCGTTTCGGGCAGGCAGGCGCCTATTCTGCAGTGATGGCGGACCTGTGGCCGCGTGCCCACAGAGAGGGCTCGGCGTGCCACCTGTGGCACGCATGCCATAGGTTCGCCATCACTGGTCTAGAGTGTGTATAGGGGATGTAGTGTGTGATGCAGTGTGTGTCTATAAGGGATCTGGTGTCTGTGTAGGGGATCCAAAGTGTGTCTACAGGGTATGCAGTGCGTAGCTTGTAGTATGTGTCAGCAGTGCAATAAGTGAATGTGTTGGGTGGGTTATGCCCTGTATTGTGCATGGGGGTGAGATGGGAGCAAATGAATTTCTATATTTTTGTTCCATGAAAGAGACACCATCTTAGGGGAAGAAAAATTTTGGTTTCAAAGAGTAGCTGTCCAATGAAAAGAGGCATACCTGACATTGAAAGGAACACTCCAAGTGCTATAACCAACACAGCACGCTACATGTTACCTGACATACCTGACATTGAAAGGAACACTCCAAGTGCTATAACCAACACAGCACGCTACATGTTACCTGACATACCTGACATTGAAAGGAACACTCCAAGTGCTATAACCAACACAGCACGCTACATGTTACCTGACATACCTGACATTGAAAGGAACACTCCAAGTGCTATAACCAACACAGCACGCTACATGTACATGTTATGGAGCCGTGGCCCCTCCAAATCCTTGCACCATAGCCACTATAGTGCTCTGTAAAAATTCACGGCATCAATTGGTTTTCAGTGAAAGTTTATTAACAGAAAGAAGTTACATGCAATGTAATAATCACAGTAAAGTGTATAGTAGCGATTAATTAATGAATTAATTGTAACATAAAAATAACCGAGCCATAAATAGCATACTGAAAATAAATTGGATGATATGGAAATAAACCCATTCACATTTCTCCTCCTGTGAAAGCAATAGGTAGGTGAATCATACACCCCCACCCACCACAAACCTCCATCACGCAAAAATTTCCCAATGAGTCAGTCTAAATCCAGGCCATTCCTTTTCAGATTTAAAACACCTAATCCCATACATTTTTTTTATTCTATGGAGCGAGAAGTGACATCAGATTTTAACAAGACACACAGAACACAGAACCTAAATGGCACACAGAACAGCAAAAGTATAATTGCTTCTTTGCTCCACTGTAGTATGCATTTTAAATAAACAAATTTGCCTTAATAAAATTACAGTGTGGTCACCTTATATTATCCAAGTGCATTATTCGAACAACCAGAAGTGGGAAATATGAGGGGAAAAAAACAATAAAATAAATAAAAGAAAGATAACTTTAAATACAGGAATTTATTGCACCAGCAGCTTGGCATGACCCTCTCTTCCTGCAGAAGCACCTTCATTTGATTATTTTATTATTCTGCTCTATACCCTCTACACATAACATAAGGGAAAACATTTTTTTATTTGCTCATTCACTTTTTTATGTTTTCAGACCACTTCTCGATAGGCTCCATGTGTAACGACCTGCAGTTTTACTAAGTATACAGATCTGAGTGAAGCTAGTTATTAAAGATAAGTAATCAACCTACTCTTCTTCTCATCTTCTTAAAGGCCACTCTTTATATTATCGCTGGTGTATTTGGTGGCTATATTAAAGGCTTCCTACCTCTGAGTCAAACCAGGAGTCATTTTACAGAGAGCTACCTACAACTAGTAAAATAGAACACAAGCACATGGGAGATATACTTTTCTCTACAGTCAATGTGTATTACTCAAAATTCCCAGTTAAGGCGTTGCTGGGCGTGTAACATCACCACCTTAAATTGCATACCGACATGATGTCACCTATGTGAGTACCTGCATTGTTACTTTAGTTTGAATTTAATATACGGTACGTTAGGAAAAAAATCCATCTTAGCTGACATTTCTTAAAAGAAAATCACGTCTATAATTTAAATGACAATAGATTTAAAACATTCCTTGGTCATATTTTACTATATTTTGCGTGGCAGTCTTTGATGTGGGCATTATGCAAATGATGCGTCAATCATAGAAAAATTAATTAAAATTAGTAGCAGCTGTTGTAGCATTCGCAAATAGAGATGTGGGTGACCCTAAACGTTTGTCTAATGTAGGTATTCTGATTTATTTATTTTTTGTTAAATACTTTTTAGGCCAAACATTTATAGATACATCTTTTGCTCATCAATCTTCCTTAGAAAGATTCAAGGGAATAGTGCTTTCTAAAAACCAACATGCTCAAAGTGTTTTTTTTTTGGTTTTTTTTTATATGTACACTACATCATAATTTTATACACAAATACATATGAATTTTTTTCTTATTGATATGCATAAAATATTTTGATCTCATATTGTTCCCATGTAAACGCTATATTTCTGTTCCAAATTTCTTTAATCAATTTTGTCTCTTGTCCAAAATCATTCAACTGTAGATTACACATCAATTTAAAGTGGAACAGTAAAGTTTTTTTTTTACCTCATAAAAAAAAATATGTTCTTTTATTTATAATGTGTCCTGTCAAATTATTACCTGCTAAATATGTTGTTTTAAAATCAAATAATTTTCTTTATTTAATCGACGATGAGTAGATTCGGATTTGTTTCTACATTCGTTTCAGTCTGAACGACAACTAACCTCAACCTGGGCTGACAGAGTGATCAGTTTAACTCCCGAACTCCGATTCGAAATGCGCAATGGTTGAGCATGCATTTTTGATTCTGGGTTCTGCCCATGGCGCATGTGACAATAGTCAACATCACTGGGAGCAGAAGGACACTTTACAAAGGTTCCTAAATTGTTCCTATGTCTTAGTCACCCTGTACTCAATATAGGTGCAGGGTGTTTATAATGTGTTGGTATATTTTTAATAGTTTTGTGTGCTCTCCTGTCCTGTTGATGTTTGTTACCAACTATGAGATTTGGCTATGGAGCCTGTAAAGCGCCTTCTGTTGGTAGCAACAGCAATATGACTACCTGAATAGAGAGATATTTTGTGTTTGTTATTGACTTCCCCACCCCTTTGCAGATATGTTATTGTGGTATTATAATTCCCTGTATGTTGTCTGATTTGAATTGATTATTAACCATAAGTTACATGTAAGGAGCATTTGGGCCAGTCCCAAGAAAAAAAAAAGTTTTGTATGTTAGTTCCATTTGGAACAGTGTCCTGTGTGGATTTTTAGGGATCCACAGAGTTGTTGTACCTGTTGGCTGGCTGCATGATCCCTTTAGCCCTGGGATAAATCAAGAGAGATAGGCCTGAGAGTCGCAAGTGCCTTTGTAAAGGCAATAGAAATCACATTGCAGGCAGAGGTAGATACCTGCCTTGAAGAAGGGCTGCAGCAGAATAGGTAGAGGAGATGATACCTGCCTGGAAGAAGAGCTGCAGCCTGGCCGGGGAAAAAAAGCTCCAGAATCACCCCAGTCAAGCCACGGCGACTGTGGCAGAAGAGTGGCAGTTATCCCCGGTTCCAGCGAGAAAGTGATCTTGGGTGGAGCTACCCAGCCAGGGTACGGGAAGCTCCGCTACAGCGCAAATAATTTTTTTCAAAAATCAAATGATTGAAGGGAAATAAAAAAAACATTGATGGCTAGGGGGCAGTCACTAAATGTTGATTTTATTCACAGATCAAGTGAGAAATTAGCAATCTAGGGAAGAAGAGAGGCAGCGCAAAAAAAAAAAATCTATATTATGTATTCTAGATTTAATAAATATATAATTTATAAGTGTAGATTTTATTTTTACTGCTCCTCTTTTTTTCTTTCTATTATGTTTTGTCATGTTTTTCAATATCAAAATTCTGCTGAAATTAAATGGCTGAAATTTGGGAATCCCCAAAAATGTGCTATTTTCAGGAAAAATGGTTCAGCCAAGCCAAATTTTCTTACCATGCTCAAGATTAATGATGATGTTTTGTCACACAAATATTTAAAATGTGTTCAGAAGCCACCAAAAATCACTCCCTGCGTTATTTCTAATTAGAATGCATGCAGAAAATCTATACTTTTGCCGTATGTGCCCACATTGGTGATAGACCTTATATTAAAAAAAACATCACAATTATTAGCTTTCCTTAAGAGCAGATGAAAGAGGGTGAAACATTCACGTAATTCAAGTGTGAAATCTCCAATTTAAATTGTTTTAATTTTGGCTATATTGACCTAAAATGTTATTTGAATTTATTTGAATTCCTGACAATTCATAATTGCATTTAATCAGTAGTTTGTATAATTATAAAACCTAAAGCTTGAGAGGGAGTATCAAAGTCATTTTTGTAGACTTTAGACCAGTGCTGCTTTCCAAACCAGTCCACAAGGCATGCCTACCAGTCCAGGATTTAGGGATTATCCGGTTATGTCTAAGCGGTTTTTAGAAAGGAAAAAAACAACAACAAAAAAACACCTTGACACAACTAGGACAGTTCTAAATCCTGTACTGGTAGGCATGTCCTGAGGACTGATTTGGAAACCACTGCTTTAGACTGTAATTTTCTGTTGACTGATTCAGCATTCTGTCATTGGCAGTATTATACTTGTTGACATCTGTGTTGCGAAGTTAGGCCTCTTGCGGCACAAATGGATAAAATGCGGCTGAGTGTGGCCTTGTCTATAGTGGCTGAAGCAGTGGCTGTAGAAAATCTTAGTGATCTATTCAGGATAAATTACTTTAATCAACTGCCATGGCTTCATTTAACATTAAGTAAGAGTTACTTGGTCCCTGTTGCCAAATTTAAAATTTGAAGTAACATTTATTTATACAAATGTATTTACTGGCAGTCTGCTAAAATCCTTTTGAGAATGATGTTCATTGACCATGTATGAGAATATGAAGGCATTACTACTGTAAGGTGGTCCATTGATATGTTTTCTTCAAAATGATTTGCCAAGACCAATGGAAGCAAAGAGCGTTTTCTACTGTGTCATTTTTTCATGGCTAATGGGTCTCAGAGGATCATGACACTTATTGGTTTACTGGAGTGATAAAGCTGTCTGCTGACTAATCTTGGTGTAAAATAATCAGAAATTACAAAGATATCCCTAGATTAAAAGTGGGTAACTTGAAATCCAACTCTCTCCTTCCTCTGCAAGCTATGGATATAGAATTCTTGGAGGTGGAGAATCATGGGAATTGTAGCTCAGGGCTCATAATTTCAAGTACTACGTTACTAGCCATGCCGTAATTGTTATGTGCCATTTCGAAACTGGAGAGTCAATGCTACACTCACCAAGGGTGAATGTCTACTGCCCTATGCTGAAATTTCCCTTGTAAATGGCTAGTGGCCGTGTGGAAATTTGGGACCATCTTGTAAGTCACTAGTTCATTAGTGGAAATGTTGAGCCATTTTGCAACCTTTGCATATTTCTATTGTGCACTAGTTGTCCATGCTTGCTATGAGTAACACAAAAATCTCCAACATAAAATGCCCTAATTTGTAAAACTTTTCAGTGTATTATTGTACATACACTACAATTTTTGGCACGTAAAGAAAAAAACGCTTTAAAACAGCTATTTAGTTAAAGTGAATATTACTATTTAACCCTATATCTTCAAGGCTTTGTAATAGGGGAAGTAATCCTCCTCTGCCTATGGATGAGCTACACTTCCCAGTACTGTCCACTAGTCAGTGGCCCTAACGTTCACTGAAGTTGTAGTACATCAACAGCTGGGGGACACATTTGTCTACCTTTCATTACATATTTTGTGACCATGTTACATTAATTAGAATTATTTCCCCAACATTATTACATAGATCTCCCTGTTTTAAGTTACAGAATATTTTAAATTTTCTTACAGGGAATATTTGCCAATCATCGAATGAATTCAGGAAAATACATTAGTGTAAGAATGTATACATATGATTTATTACACA
Organism: Pelobates fuscus; assembly: GCF_036172605.1. Taxonomy (NCBI): domain Eukaryota; kingdom Metazoa; phylum Chordata; class Amphibia; order Anura; family Pelobatidae; genus Pelobates; species Pelobates fuscus. The sequence goes on from NC_086328.1 coordinate 77,633,905, forward strand.
CAATTTTACAAAATAAGGATATTAAGACAAAAAAAAAATGTGGGGAGTGTATTTTTATTAATGTACCATTATCAAAATGTACATTTCCAAATACCTACCCCTTGTATTGACCATATAAAAAATATATTTTAATAAATATAGAATAAACCGGCTCTGCCGTTAATTTTACCCATAAACCTATAATATGTCATGCAGTCTAATACTGGCTCTGCCGTTGACTTTACCTGTCACTATAGAACTTATTTTATACAGTTTAAATACCGGCTCTGCCGCTACCTTTATCAATGCAACTAGAACATAGTCACACAGTCTAATCTTGGCTCTGCCATTAATACTATCTATACCTTAGAACTGAATTTTCTGACACTGACTATACCTGTAGCATTAGAACAGCTGTTAAACAGTCCTTTTCATTTCTAGAAGTGAATTAGCTTCCAGCCTTATACAGAGGTCATGCAACTAACTGGAAATCCTCATATAAAAGCACTTGTGATTTCTGATTGGGGAAGTGATAGGAACCCTTACAGAGTAAGTGATAACATGCCATACAAACAAGTGTACATAATCCTCAAAAGGGGATCTATAAAAGTTTAAAACCTGGCAATTCAATCATGATCTAGTAAGCACTCATTGTGATAACATCCTCTCCATGTTCATTTTAAAGAGTCAATAGGGTAGGAGAATCAAGGGACCCATTACTCTGTTCCCCACTACTATTGCTACTGCTGCTGCTAAGCCTGCGATGAGCGGTTGAACAGGATTCTTGTGGACCAGGATAGGTGAAAACTAATGTTGGAGTGAAAGGGGTGACAGATGGTGTCTTCATCAAAGTTGGTGTGTGAAGTGCTTCAGGTTCCAAAAGAGTTTCACTCAGCTCTATCCTAGGCAGATTGACTTTTGGACCCCGGGCTAGTTCTTCATGTGGTTCTTCTTTAACAGTCCTAGGAGATGCCACTTTCCGTTCATGGTGGTCAGAATGTTGAATCTTACAGATAGGTTGATGGGCATCAAGAATTAGTTCTAGCTTGTCTTTCTGTTTCTGGAGCTCGGCAATCTCTTTCTGGATAGATGACTTTTCCTCTTCAAGTTTATCTGTTTCCTGTGAATGTGAAAAGGAAGTAAAATGTTACTCTCTCATTTGAACTTTCCTTACCTTGATTTTTGTTGTGAACACTATTCTACACCACCATACTCTTGGTCAACATAAACTTTTGTCTTCAAACACGGCCTTTAATCAATATATTCCTCACAGAAATATCTCTCTTCCATCATTTTGGCATTTTCTACTCCTTCCTCAAGCTCCCAGTCTGAGCTTCCAATTGTTACCTACTAGACTCAATTTTGTTTTACTTGTCTGTTTAACTTACCGCCTGAAGATAGTCTGTCAGTTCTTTCCGACGATTCCGACACTTTGCAGCAGCAATCTTATTCCTTTCTCTACGCACTCTTCTTCTTTCCTCTTCTTCATGTGATATCTGTGATAAATGTTATTATACAAAGTTTAGTAAAGAAATATATCTTATGGTAGATTTTATTTTAACATTTTTATTGTGCACCTGTTAACTTTAGTATACTATGGCAATATGTGAGATAAAATCCAGCACTATATTTCTGAACCCTGTATAAAGTTCATGGTGCCATATTGTGCATGTGTCAGAGGGTGCAAGGAGAGAACACTGCCTTGTGCATGAATGGAGGGATTGGCAGTTTATATGATCCTATGACTCAGCCGTTAATGTTTGTCCCACACTCCAAGCTGTGGTTTGGCACTCAAACCTGGTCTCCTGCCTGCTCTCTTTTCCCTCCTGACTCACTGTACTTTGTCTATGAGTCGCTCATCAACCGTTTCCGTGATATTTGTAACAATCCTGACCTCAGGCAGCCATAATTTTAAATAAATGAATCTTACAATGCACAATCATGCTTGCGACACAACCTGAATCCTATTAACCTAAAGTCCCTCCCCCTTATCCTATTATATTATCAATACAGCCGCCATGATCAATAAATACTGATTTTCAGATGAGATGCACTCACATGTTCACCATGTCTCCTTCGGCTCATATTCAAGGGTCCCGGCATACTCCTGATAACTCCATGTCGAGGACTGTGATAGGGAGGTAAGGCTAGGCTTCGCACATTTGGCTGGATCATCCAGTTTAGGTCTTGACTTGATGTAATCGCATTTATTGTTGGGATAAAGGGACTGGAAGAGGTATGATTTGGGTATTTCTATGAAAACAAGAATAAAATAAACATTAATCACTAGTCATTAAAGCATAGTCAGTTTAATTGCATTTGGAATTTAATACGTTCTATAATGAATAAATAATCAATCAAGGATGTCTGGATATTTGCATTCTGTGGAATCTACACATCTACGTTTGTTTGTCTGCCTATCTTTCAGAAATCCTCCAATGTTTCATTAAAAACAGTACAATAATCCATTTGGATTGGATATACCCCAATTACACTGTAATATATATATATATATATATATATATATATATATATATATATGTGTGTGTGTGTGTGTGTGTGTGTGTGTGTGTGTGTGTGTATTATATATACTTATGTATACTTTGGTTGGATGTAGAAAATGATCTGCATGTTGATGAATAGTCTTAAAAAGCATCTCACATTTTTGAGAAGTATCCCACGTTTTTTTTTTGTTTTGTTTTTTACAAATTTGCAAAGTGGCTACAGTTAGAAAGAAATACAACTACTCATCCCCAAAACATCACTGTAAAAACACATTAACATAGAAGGACAGACAGCAGACAGATAAACAATATTTTGATGCTGCTAAAAGGGATAGTCTAGAAATAAGCATCGTCTAGAGTCTAGACAGACACTCAAGGTCTATCATCAAGCAGTTTTATTGGAACAAGAAATGCAATGTTTCGACCTGCACAGAGGCCTTTGTCAGCTTGACTTCCTATACTGGGGTTTGTCAGCCCCAGGTCTAGAGCACTTAGGTCTTTATATAAGAGTGTGACTTCATTTTCATATGTAGATCATTAAAAGGGATAGTCTAAGCGCCATAAACACTACATCCTACATTTGCTAGCCTTCTGTCTTCTATGAAATAGTTTTGGAATGCTTTGACCAAAAATTAGTGTCACTGAGGCTACCGCAGCCAGGCTGCTGTTCTCTATATTTCTAATGATCATGTTCTACTTCTACATTAGCAAAGTAAGGTTTACCCATATTTGGACAACACTGATAGACTGCCACTTTTCACCTTTTGTCTCGGTTAATATTTGCTATGTAACTTACTTGTCAAATATCTCCCATTCTCTAATTGTAAACTGCATTGGAATATGTTGGTACTATATAAATGCTAATAATAATAATGCTAATAAATAATAATAATGCTAATAATAATAATAATAATTAGTACAGCCAGACCCCCCTCACCAAGACAAACCTGTACAATTCTATTACAGTGCATAATTGCCTCCGACAACATTGTGCCTCCCCCAGCAACCACATTTCCAGTAAATCATTTAGTCCTTCTTCTTAATTCCACCCTCCTCCCCACCCAGATATTTTTAGTATCTGTCCCATAACAATCCAGTTTCTTATTCCTGTAAAATACTTCACCTCTGATATTCCAGCCTCTCATGAAAGTACAAGTGAAAGTGTAATAGTAGTTGTAGCCAATCTCTCTAACTAGACTAAAGCCTTCTGGCATGTCACAATGAAATTCCTGCACTCCAACTTGAAAAAATGATACCAGGTGCTCTGGTAGCCAAATAATAAATCAAAAAAATACCGGCACTCCAAGGGTATATATATCCAAGGGTATATATATATATAAATCAAAAAAATACCGTCACTCCAAGGGTATATATATCCAAGGGTATATATATATATATATATATAAATCAAAAAAATACCGGCACTCCAAGGGTATATATATCCAAGGGTATATATATATAAATCAAAAAAATACCGGCACTTCAAGGGTATATATATCCAAGGGTATATATATATATATATATATATATAAATCAAAAAAATACCGGCACTCCAAGGGTATATATATCCAAGGGTATATATATATAAATCAAAAAAATACCGGCACTTCAAGGGTATATATATCCAAGGGTATATATATATATATATATATAAATCAAAAAAATACCGGCACTCCAAGGGTATATATATCCAAGGGTATATATATATAAATCAAAAAAATACCGGCACTTCAAGGGTATATATATCCAAGGGTATATATATATATATATATATATATAAATCAAAAAAATACCGGCACTCCAAGGGTATATATATCCAAGGGTATATATATATAAATCAAAAAAATACCGGCACTTCAAGGGTATATATATCCAAGGGTATATATATATATATATAAATCAAAAAAATACCGGCACTCCAAGGGTATATATATCCAAGGGTATATATATATAAATCAAAAAAATACCGGCACTTCAAGGGTATATATATCCAAGGGTATATATATATAAATCAAAAAAATACCGGCACTCCAAGGGTATATATATCCAAGGGTATATATATATATATATAAATCAAAAAAATACCGGCACTCCAAGGGTATATATATCCAAGGGTATATATATATAAATCAAAAAAATACCGGCACTTCAAGGGTATATATATCCAAGGGTATATATATATATAAATCAAAAAAATACCGGCACTCCAAGGGTATATATATCCAAGGGTATATATATATATATATATATAAATCAAAAAAATACCGGCACTCCAAGGGTTTACAGTAGGGTTAAACCCTACTGTAAACCCTTGGAGTGCCGGTATTTTTTTGATTTATTATTTGGCTACCAGAGCACCTGGTATCATTTTTTCAAGTTGGAGTGCAGGAATTTCATTGTGACATGCCAGAAGGCTTTAGTCTAGTATATATATATATATATATATATATACATATATATATATATAATATAGAGAGAGGCTGAGAGAGAGACTGTCTTAAAAAAAAAAAAATATTGTAGTGTTGTACAGCCTTAGTGCTCAGTGGTGTGAGTTTAACCAGGTACCAGAAGGACGTACATGATATAGGTACATATTATAAAATATGATGTATTATAAAATATTATGTATGATAAATAATATAAAATAATGCACAATATAAAAATGTTCTGGATCAAAATATAATTGTATTTCACAGCATTTTCAGAGCTGTGATTGGCTACTTTGAGAGGTTAATCACAAAACAGTTAAAGGGACACTAAAGGCACCCAGACCACTTCATCTCATTGAAGTGGTCTGAATGCAGTGTCCCTGTCCCATTAAAGGAACACTTTAGTGTCGGAAAAACAAAGATGTATTTCCAACACTATAGTGGCCCCACACTACTGTACATGAAAGGGTTAAAAGAAACCCTTTCTTTAACTTACCTGATTTGCACTCCTCTACCACTAACGTCAGCCGATTTGAGGAACCTAATGCGCATGCCCGTTTTTACATATGGACTTCCCCATTGGAAAGCATTGACCCGATGCTTTCTCTGGGGTTTTGTTTGATGCTGGATGTTCTTATGCAAAGCGTGACGATGTCCAACGTCGTTGTTCTATGGAGTCAAACTTCATGAATCAGCAGGAAGCACCTCTAGAGCTGTCTGATAGCTACTAGGAGCAGTCTTTTTTTTTTTTTTTTTTTTTTAATTCTTTATTTTTTTTGTGCATAAGTGAACAAGTTGTCCTACACCGTCACAATAACGAGTGTAAGAACATGCATAAAACATAATGAAACAGGTTACATACTGTATTAATCTTCATGAGTGATCGCTGACTTCATTATGCTGTTTCAGCACATTTTTATATTTAAAGGTATCACTGCTTAACTTGTATGAAACGGCGTTTATGCTAGTCATAGTTATAAGAAACAAAACAGAATATAAAACGTATTTTTACCTTAAAGACAGGAGTTAAGGTCCTATATATGCTTAATCACTTATCAAGACATAGTTTAAACAAGGTTGTAGCGAGTACTGATGTTCGTAGTTAACAAGCTATATATATCCTAGTCAGCCTCAGTGGTATGCATTGTTAATGAGTGTGTAAGTACAGAGTATGAGATTTGCGAAATTAGAACCTGCTTGATGTTAGAGATTGCATGCTTTAAGTGCTATGATAGACACCTAGGCTAATGTGTGGCTAGACAAGATAAATTTGGCTGCTAGACTGACTGTAAGGTTGTTATTCACACACAGAAGCATATACTTTCCAGTCCTATGGATTTTTGTGTGGAATTGCCATGCTGAGTTCAGTGTCCGATAGCCTGCTGTGAAGCCCTGTTTCAGCCGATTCCGGTCGGGTAGGTGGTACCTGAGTCCGCCGATCGCCTTAGCCTGTGCGAGAGCAGGGCTATTGGGTAGGTTCTCATGTCGCCTGCAAGCGAGGCACCGGCAGTGCGCAGAGGTAGTGTCCACGAGTCGGTAGTGCTTCTCCCGGCTGGGGTCTTAGAGCAATGTCCTCTGGAGTGAGGGGGGTTTGGTGTGTAGTGGTAGTCTTGCCGTTTTGCTCGGGTGTTCCCGCCGCAGCTCCGCTTCCCGGCTCTCTGGCTCCGGGCCTTCGCGAGAGCCCTCGCCTTGAGTCCATGGAGCCTCCCAGTCACGGTGGTTGGCTCGGGGGCCCGCGGGTTCTCCCTAACCCGGGTGTCCGGACGGCATGGGGTACTCCCCCGGTGGGCTCCCAGCCCAGAAGGACGTCGGGCAGTCAGGGCGGCAGCTTTGTACACCCGTTTGATGGGCGATGCTGGTTTGGGGTTGAATGTAGTCTGGCCGGTTTCCTCCTGCGCTTGTGCTGTTAGGCCCGCAGTGCGCCGCTTGGTATGTGGCTCGGTATCCTTCCCGGTAGCGCCGTGCTTGTTGCTTTTGTAACACTTGCTTTGCCGTTGTGAGGCTTTCGGCTGCAGTTTGGCCACCAGTTTGCGCCAGAGGTCGTTGAAGATTGCTGCAAGTCTTTGCTGTGTCTCATGCTGTGAGTCTGTGGGCTCGAGGGAACATGAGGTGTCCGCCATTTTGGGTGCATCCTCGTGTAGTATATTTCCCCTTGTACTCCCTCTCTGCTCATTCTCCGGACTCGATTCCCCTCTCAGGTGTGGACCGCGATCACCCCCGACGGTCCAGGGGGGGGGGTAACGGGGTTCCTTCTTGCGTTGTGTCAGCCTCTTGTGGCACCGGACCGGGGGATCGGCCGCCTCTCCCGCTCTACGGTCGCCAGGCCTCATGGCGCAAGTCGGTCTGCCAGCTGGTTCCAGGATGTTCGTAAGCTGCAAGCTTCGTTCAGTACCCTGTCATGAGTTGAGTGAAGCTGTTTGAGTTGCTTTTTTGTATGGTTTTGGGCCAAAAAGCGGTATTTTGCCCTATTGTTTGAGGAGCTCTGCAGTGGCACGTCTATCAGCTTCGCTGGTCAGGCCCCGCCCCTCTACTAGGAGCAGTCTTAACACTGCTTCTCTAGAAATGCAATGTTTCAGCTGCAGCGTTAAGGAGACACGGAAAGTGCACCTAAACCACTTCAATGAGATGAAGTGGTGTGGGTGCCAGTAGTGTTCCTTTAACTCTGCAATGTAAAACAATGTTGTTTTAGAGAAATTGCAATGTTTATATGGCAGTGTTAAGACTGCAATTAGTGGCTGTCTACCAGACAGTCACTAGTGGCATTTCCTGCGGTTTCATGGAGTTTAACCCTTTGAAACGAAACTGAACATCCTCACGTTTTGCATGAGTACATCCAGCGTCTTTTCCTCACAGGAAAGGTTGTGCATTAGATTCCCTCTCATGCTGAATATGGTAAGTAGATAAAGGATTTTAACCCTTTGAGTGCCACAGTGGGGTTGCAGGGGTAGAGGGACACTATAGTATTTATCAGTAAATCAGTAAATTGGCAAATAACTATACATAGGACACGAGGTCACACATTTAGGAAGAAAGGAGATTTCATCTAAGGAAAAGAAAAGGTTTTTTTTACAGTAAGAGAAATAGGGATATGGAATTCTTTGCCTGAAGAGGTGGTTTTGTCAGAGTCTATACAGATGTTTAAACTGCAATTGGATAAATACTTGCAAAAACATTACATACAGGGATATAATTTCTAATTAGCTGCTTGATCCAAGGAGACATCTGACTGCTATTTTGGGGTCAAGAAGGATTTTTTTCCTACTTTGTTGCAAAATTGGAAGAGCTTCAGACTGGGGTTTTTTGCCTTCTTTTGGATCAACAGCAAAAACATATGTGAGGAAGGCTGAACTTGATGGACGCAAGTCTCTTTTCAGCTATGTAACTATGTAACTTGCAAAATACAGGCCAACATTACAGGGTTAACCCCTTAAGGACACATGACATGTGTGACATGTCATGATTCCCTTTTATTCCAGAAGTTTGGTCCTTAAGGGGTTAAAGGGACACTCCAGATGCCAAAACAACGTTATCTAATAAGTTTTTATGGTGCCAGGAGGCCCCCAGAGGCACTTTTACCCCATGGGGTTAAACCATTCTTGAACGGTTTAACTCTACAGTTGCCTCCAACAGTGATGTCCACTCTACTCCAGACGATTTTGCTAGCCTGTGAAGTTTAAAAAGGGAATATTGTTCCTCCACTAGGCCAACAGAGTGCATGCATCTGCAACCTCTGTGAACAGTGCAGAAATTCACTATCTGCACATCAAACCTTCATGAAGCCATGTGTTGGCATGAACGCACTGCATAAAGTCACGTGCTGGCGCACAAACCTAACATGAAATCGAATCATTACACAACAGCCTGGTGACCCATTGAGCACTTGCAAGGTTTCCTTTATAGGCCGGCCAGGTCTGAAACTGACTCTACAGGCTACTAAAAAACAACAGAGGGCACAGAAAGACAAAAAATACCATAAAGTATTCTGTAATCACAATTTCTCAAAATGTTACTTCGTAATTAGAAAATCATATAATTGAAACATGTGTGAATAGTGTGAGTGCTCTATGACAAGATTACCAAATTGTGTGATATTTTGCCTAGAAAGTGGATTTTCCAAAATGATTATTAGTAATGTTGTATGTGACGAGTAACAGGTAAAGTTTTTTTTTTGTTTTTTTTTTTTGCTGAGTGACGATGCATTGCTAACTCTTAGGAAGTGAAGTACTCGTACAATTTGTACTACATATATGAACTGTCATCAGTGAGTCATAATGTACGTTAGCTATTACCTAAGGCTATAGGGTCACTAAGTCCTAGTAAGAGGACATTCTACTATTTCCTTATTTATGTAGGTCCCTGCAGCACTCTTTTATTTATAAATACTGTAAGGAAAGACTGGCATCTAAAAATGTTTCAAGACATTTATTTTTTTTGCAAACTGAAAAAGACAGGAAATATTTAGCATTTTATATTTATAGAGCACGCTGGACTATGTGGGTAGTTTACTAAAATAAAATAATAATCATAACATAACTTTTCTTAGAATGTGGGTACTTTTTGCCTAAATTATTGCAAGTTGATTGAGAACTCAACACAATGCTGTTCTGTGAAAATATTTACATACAAACATATAATTATATACCTATGTTTCTTTAACTGATGTCAATTAACTATTAATATAACTTAATTATAATGCTGAGTTTTAAATTGGGTTGACAAAGCATTCAAAATATTATAACAATTTAAGACCTACATAAACATCAGAAGAAGATGGTTCTGCTAACAGGAGTTTACAAATAGTAAAATTTACAAGTTGGTGCATCACTAATAAAAAGTGTGGCTATATTTTTAAAATGATGAAGTCACTATAGAAACCACTGGAATGTTCCGATTGTTGCACTGTGATAACTGTTCCACTTTTAGTATTTAGCCCTCTTTTACTTTTATTTACTATCATCTACTAGTCAGGGGTCAAAATTTCCACTCTCCACTAGCCACTGAAAACATATCCTTGAGGTGGCAAGCTACGTTTAAGGCTTGGCTAGTAGCCTAGGACTTGAAATTTTATGACTTGTACAAGTTACATTATTATATTATCTCAACAACTGAGCAGGGACTAAGATCTACAAGAATGTAAAGACAAAATCACATATTAACAATACTTCAAACTAGTATCAATTAATTCCAGATCCCCATCTGTCATACCAATTTATTCCAGGTGAAGTTTCGCATTTTAGAGCATTTGTGAATTTCCTAGCACAGCTGTGTCATGTGTACTGCCCATGTATACATTTCTTTATTATGCATTGTTTAACTATTATGTTAGTATAAATTATGAAGCAACTCCAGAGTATAGTCACTGTTCTCTTGTTATATAGGGTGATTCATTTTGAAACACTTTGAACCCAAGAGTGATGTACAACAGTGTCATGAATAGAAAAGTTATGCTATTGTGGGGCAATGTTCTAAAAGTGGGGTAGTCACCATGGAAATCATGGTACCAGCAGGAACATTCCATTGGTTTGCAAGGTGATTACTTCACTTTCAGAATATTGCAGAATGGTCACATTGTATAGATATTTCCACCATTCTATTCTGTTTCAGAGAGATGTCCGACAAACAACCACTTTAAGCACTTCTTCTTTAAGATCTTTTTAAATTGAAGGTCTTCATGTTAGGCTTCATCAGGCACAGCATGATGTCACCAATTACAGCTAATGCTTCACACAGAGAAGCACTGGATTCAATGCTTCTCTATAATTAGAATCTAATAGTCGTGCATTACTGTAGGTCCATAATGCATCATTGACCTTAGTGTAGGAGGATTGTGCTGCTGTGAGGAGTCTGTCCCAGAGGAGGTATCAAGGTCCGCCCAGTATTCTAATTTAATAAAGTACTAAAATTCTAAATAAATATATTTATTTAGATTGTTGTTCATCACTATTTGGAAAACCACAGCAGTAGATTATGCGAAGTGGTTCTGTAAAACAATACGTTCATTGTATAAACATGACATCATAAATTTAATTTAAATTTGATTTTCTTTTTTTAATGAGTATACATATACAAAATTAAATGTTTTATTACCACACATCACTAAATTCTACAAAGGTGTTTATTGCAGTGAGGTGTGCAATCTAGATAGATATGAAACACACTTATACTGCAGCACCTAACACTCACATCTTCCAGAGAAGTTCAAGAGCACCTGGGTGCTGTATGCGTACATGTGTCCTCATGGCACCTGTTTGAATGGCATCATGAGGGTCAAGACCATATGTATCCTATTCCCTAACAGCCTGATATAGGAGGCAGACCAAAAACAACTTAATCCATATTGCAATACAATTGAAATTAAATTTTATACATCTATATACCTATACATAAATAAATAAACGAAAAAATATATACAGACACACATTATATATATATATATATATATATATATATATATATATATATATATATATATATACACACATACACACACATATGTACATGTATATATAACATATATAGATGTTTGTGTTTTTAAAATGTTGAATATTACAGTATTATATATAATATAATTCCACAATATGTAATGTGTATACCAATATTAAGCTAATATTATTAGCTCAATATTGGTATATTATATTAAACAAGTATATCGATTAACACATGTCGGTGTTCTTACCTGTTGTGCATCGGTGAGATGACTTGATCTCGTACCGTGTCCCATATCTATCGCTCCTAAATGTGTTCCAGTGTCTGAAGTCCGGGGGCTGTGACTGCTTGTGCTGCACCCTAGATCCTGATGAGGGTAGGTCCCAGAAAAGTCTCTGTACATTGTCTGGGTCCTTACTCCTTCTAAGTCTCACTCACACTGACTCACACACCTCTGTGCCTGCTTCATTTTATGAATGGGGATTCCTAAGCATGAACTCTTTACCAGTAACCGGGAACATATCACAATTGCACACTTTACGATGGGTTTTTCAATAGACCATGTGGCATCTAAAATAATCACATGTAAATCTATATAGTATAAAAATGGATCATTGGTAATTATAAAATCCAACAGTTAATAATAATAACAGTTAATCAATAAAATATAAATCGTCTTCCCCTATGCACAGATGGTACGGTCAACGACGCTTGTGGCTGTGACGTAGATACCCATATATGGCTTACTTCCTTTAGTGAAAGGAATCCCCTTGCTGTTGTTTAAGTCTTGCTATTTCCAGAATGGAAAGGAAATTGTAGGTATCATTCTATAGCTACAGATACACAGACAAAAATACTTCTGGGAAATGATGCTTGTTTATAAACGTAACGTTCCTATTTATTTGTTATCTACATATTTCACCATTAGTATTATTATTTTGTTTTGTTAAGAGTTTATGGGAAATGGCTTTTGTTCCAAATTTGATTCACGCAGAATTTATGGGAAATCATTGATATGCTTTGTAATCCATGGCTAAGCCTAATTGTACTTCACTGAAAGGAAATATCAGTCAATAAATCTATTTATAAGATGATGGCATGTGAAGTGAGCTTAGAAGCTATTTATTTTAATTAAAATGCGAACCATATTAATGTCATTTAAAAAAGAAATATGTATGTTCTATTGCATTCTAGTGGTTATGTGAAATCATAATTGTTATTTTTGTTGCTACATTAACAACATTTCCGTAGTTTATAAGTTATGTATATTATTATTATTTTGAGTTTCTCTGTAGTTTAACGAGCAGCCATTTGCTATGACTTGGTTCCAAAGATGAATCTGGCAATTACAGGGTACTTCTGTCCCCCCAAATACCCGCCTAATAAGAATAAAAATTATTTAAAGAATAAAGTGTTCTTTTTATCAGTGGTATTAACATTGATCTATATTAAACAACGTATTTCAATGTAGAAGTGCAGGGAGTGAATGATCAGCAGATATTGACCCATAAGGATATTGTTACATAAGGGGGTCAAAAGTTGAAGCATTAACATATCATTGCTCTATCTGACTCTTACGGTGATTTGTTTTGCAGGTTTAATAGAAACACAATTTTCTTTATATTTTTGTTTTCAGATTTCCCAATTAATACTGCGACTAGCTAACACAGTGACATTAGTGTGAACTCTATTGAAATGGTTAATGAAGCCTTGTGTACCAGATTCCTGCCCAATGTGGGGGTTAATGTCGCAGTTCATTACTTCCCTCAGGGCAGGGGAAAACCTGACAGTTTTAGGTTTGTTTCCCCCCCCCCAAGCTGGTTAATGGAGTGCCCCCCCCAGGGAGGCCACTGGCAGGGAGCAGGTTAATAGGGTCTGATGACGCTTTCTTTTTTTATCATACTAAGTTCTTTCTTTCCCTGAAAACACGAATCCAACCCCCTCCCTAGTTTCCCTCTGTCACACTCTCAGGACCCCAAAGTTCCCAGCTGTCTCTCTGCGCTGTCTCACCCTCACGTGCGTCTGTCTAATTTCCCGTAAGTTGTGACTCAGCCCCCTGTCACCGCTAGGGGCGGGGCTCCATGTGCAGTGAGGGAGAGCAAGGCCTGCATGCATGTAGCCTAGCCTCGCCTCGCCTCGCCTCGCCTCGCATGTACGGTAATAGGACATCGAGAGAGATTTAGCAGTGTTCTATTCTAAAAAGTGTTCTGAAATACTGAAAGCGGGCAATCACCATGGAAACCAGTGTTAGCAGCACATACGTTCCATTGATGACTTCTTCTCCCTTTTTAACTGTTTTCACCACTTTTTTTCTTTTTTTTTTAAAGAAAAGAACAATATGCTAAATGTTCTCTACGATGTTAGCAGTCACTATATGAAAGTCATGTATTGCAATCTGTATTTACACAGAGTAATATGATTTAATAGGTAAAAGCAGTGGTTTTAGTTGTGAAGCTAAGGTCAGCTCATTTCTAAATTAGGGGTTCATTATATGGGTTTGCAGTTTATTAATGTGCTTTTGTGGGCCATAAACATGCACACACAGATTATTTTTTTTTAATTTTAAAATATGATTTACTAATAAAATGTGTATTATTATTTACTAAGCAACCTGGAATGCATTTTGTTTTCTTAATTTCCAGTTTCATTTTACTTAAAGGAACACTTAAAGAACCATAACCACTACAGCCAGGCAGAGTGAGCAGAAGTTTTCTTTGCATCGTCCTAATGCGTCTGTCTAATTTTAGCACACCGTGAATTTGTCTAATGATGTGCTCAAGGTGCTGGTTCGAGGAGCGGTCCCTGGTGTCTGTGGATGTGTGGGAGGCCTGGGAATCAGTCTAGGATAGCAAGACAGGACCCCAATATCCAGACTGTGCTGTCTAAATGAAGGCAGCTGGTGTGTGTGCAAATGAGTTTAGAATTACCTCAGGTCCCTAAGAGTGTCTAGTCTATGCCTTTGTCTTAATGAATTTCTACCACAAGAGTGTCCAATTATTTATTAAATTAGGAATAGTACTGAATGAAAATCCAAAGGCATAATTTAGGGAAAAATAGCTGATTTGCAAAAAAATTTGCCAGGTTTAGTAACAAATTTGCCATTCATATTTTAATCTGCAAAATTTCAAAGTTAATTCAATAACATTGACTCTCCCAGTTTTCCTTGTACCATGTTCCGGTCATTTAATATATCTATGAGAAGGAGTGCTCTCATAGCATAATGTATTCTATGTGCCACAGTTATATCATTCAATGCCAGTAACTGTCCCCAAATACCACTCAGTGACAGGATAGAAGGAGGAGACCCGGTATAGGTGACCAGAGGGTCCGTCACACCCTTCAGCAGGCATGCACTTTGGTTCCTCTTCTAGCCAGCACAAGAAGCATTAGCACAGCCAGAGCAGGAAGCAAAGAGTGTAGGAATAGTGGTGTCTGGTGTCTGATCTCTTTTCAGACATTGATATGATGGCATTGAAATCTGTGTCGAAATAAAAGGGGAGATTATAACTGCTTGGGGCAGAACCTCAAGCAAGGCCAATTCTGTTGTAGTGATTTTAGTGAAAGTGGAAGTAATTGCTGTGATAGTGTAACACCCCTAATGCACTTATCATAGCGGTGCTGGAGCAAAGGTACACTACTGCCTTTTTGAAATCTAAATTTTAAGTTACATGTAATACAGGTTATTCAAATTTGAATTCAATTATATCTCATTGTCTATGGGAAAGGGCTCAGTTAAGGTAAGATTGTTATGAAAGTTTAATTTCACAGGTGCATGGTCACTTGAGCCTTTGAATGCTTTGCATTTTTTTTCTGTTTGCATGTTAGCACTTAGGGAACAGAGAAAAGAGGGCTTTATGTACCTAAAACATCCCCTCTTTGCACCATCAGCGTCTAGTCTTCAGTTTCTGGTAAATGAAGCTGCCACGAGCCATGTGATCCAATGAAATTCCATAGGTGGCTTTTGTACATCGAGTAAGAAGAACCTTGCTCCCGTCAGTCATCATGAGTGAAAGCTGATGTGAAATGGCACAATGTGACAGGTGCAATAAAGTTCAGCTTTTGTAATTTTTTTGTTTTTGTTTGCTAAAATCAACTTGTACATATGATAAGGTAGTCCTTACTTTGTCTTATGATATTTTTGATTGTGTTTTTATGACATTTCAATGCAATATTTATGGGTTTTCCTTAGTTACCTTTTGGAAAAAAAACTTTAAAAGTAAAGAACTACTTTAGGAAGGGATTATTTATTTAAAACCACACCCAAGAGTTTGCATTGAGTAATTATTCAAACTGTAAATGGCGATGTTTTTTTTTTTCAAACTCCTTCATTAACTGTTTCAGTGCTATACACTGTAGTTAAAATGGCACTTAAGGTTTTTTGACGCATATTTTTTTTAATTTTTTTTAATTTTTTTTTGTTGTGCAGAGAAATATGACAACATTCGCGAGGTACCCCAACAGCATCCCTCACGTTACTTTTCAACATTAATAACAATGGGGTAATTAAGATTGCATGCACATTTTTCTTAATTTTTGTTAGTCGCTAGCAAGAGGTATATAAAACAGTTATATCTGAGCTGGTCATGCTTAGTTGAGTAGTAATTACAATAATATACGATTGGTAAGTTATAGGCTATACAGACTAACGTCGGGTGTAGATTTCTCCACACTGCTTGAAATGAACCTGGGCTTGCCGGGTAAAGTATATATTTAGGCTTAGACATTTTTAAACAATGTACCTGCAGTTTTGCAGCGATTAAATCAACTGTGTTAAGATCATAAATGGTAGGAAAAAAACAATGCTAAAAAACAACGCGAAACTAAAGAATATACAATGCTCTGTTAGGCTGTCATTATACAAGGTTAGCAGCTGCTTGGTTACTCCCGTAGCTGCGCTGGGTCGGCTGTCGTCCTGGCCACCTTCTTCAAGTCCCTTATGTTTCCCGCTGGTTGCTTGAGCGTTCAGGTACTTGCCGGTCAGGGGTGCGTTTGTGTTTGTGCATTTGCCAGCATCAGCCTTGGGTGCAGAATAAAGCCTGTATGCTGCGATCGCTGCTCCTCTTTGTGTGGGCAGAGTGAGAGTCCTGGTAAAGTTGTAGCTTCCGATTATGTATTTTGGAGCTTGTTGTCCGGCTTGCAATGGACGCTGCGGCCATCTTGGATTTTGCCACGCGGTCCTTGTGTGATTGTGTCGCCGCTCAGGTGGTAGAAACGGTCACTGCCTCTCTGGTGGGGTCCGGGTTAACCCCCCCGGTCCACGGTGGGGAGAACGGTGCCCTCAGTAGGCATGCGAGAGGTCCCGCCAGACTAAGCATGGGAGATCGGCCACCTCTCCCGCCAGAGCCTCAATCCCAGTTGCCCAGCAGTCCGCTTTACGGGCAGGACGGGGGCTGATATTGACATCAAGGGTAGTTGCTTGTGTCCCCTTTGCCTTCTTGTGGCTGTTGATCGTTTGTTTAGAGGAAAAAAGGTAAGTTTTGCCTGATTTTTTTATTTTCATAGCGGAGCCGAGGTGCCCCACGGCTCTGCGGTCAGGAACCCGCCCCCCCTTTTGACACATATTTTTTAATGTGCAATGCTTTAAAAAAAAAAAAAAAAACAATAGAAATAAATGAAAAAGATAGTCACTTTCAAGGTTCGTGTGTTTGCTGCAAATCCCCAGGCTTTGAGTTTAGCTAATCTACACACAATCATTATATTCAATGTAATGTAATGAAGCTCTTGGAATCAATGTTGGTTGAATACAGATTCTGCACAAGAGGTGTTAATTGTTAAGAATTCTCTAGTGAATAGGGTTAAATTAGTCTGTTTCAAATAAATTAAATTGCGAAGTGTCTGGAATTCCAAAGAAATTCCTAATTTTGGGACAAAATTACCAACGTGGAAAAAACTCTCTTAAAGGGACACTGTAGGCACCGTAATTGCTTCATCTAATTGAAGTGGTTAAGGTATGGAGACCCTGGCACAATCCTTCCATTCAGTTTTAAACCCCTTTACTGTTATACAAGAGCATATCTCTCAAGTGCCCTTATGTAGTCGGGAAAATACATATTTTGGGCCTAATTCACTCCATTCCTCTCTTCTATCCTAACGCAACTCTTTTCTAGGAGCTCTGTATTGTTGCCTTATTTAAATGTGTAAATGGAGCTCCACAGTAATAATAATCATAATAGTGTTTCTGTAAACTGCAATGACTGTGTTTAGAAATCAGTCTGGGTAAATATGACATATTGTTATTGATCTAAATGACATTATATTTGCATACATCGCTTTCTAGGACTTCACCTATAATTTCCAGAACAGGTGACTTCCCACCCCATCTCACCCCAAAACAGAAAAAATGTAAGT
Organism: Pelobates fuscus; assembly: GCF_036172605.1. Lineage (NCBI taxonomy): Eukaryota > Metazoa > Chordata > Amphibia > Anura > Pelobatidae > Pelobates > Pelobates fuscus. The sequence goes on from NC_086328.1 coordinate 77,651,591, forward strand.
GTTCCCTTTCTGTATTTGAAATATTGTGTGATATGTGAGAGTCCATCACCACTTTGCTGCTTGGGCTTATGAGGAAGCATTTGGCACCTGTGAGTGGTTGAGGGTGTCCGCTGACTGCTTTCAGTTTATGTCAGTGCACATTCAAGTATGAATCGATATGGCTAGAAAACCACTTGGGCCCCTCATTCAGTGTTAAATTTCTCGTAAATGGTTTAACACTGAATAGAGGGACAGTGCCAGGCACTATAACCAATTTATTGAGATGAAATTAAATGTTTATAGTGCCTACAGTGTCCATTTAAGTCAGCAATGTTTCAGTTTTGCCATTTTGTTTAAAATGTGAAATACACTTTAATTTCTTAACATTTCACCCTTCAGGGGTTTATTAGTGATGTCCCAAACAGTTCGCTGGTGAATAGTTCCCGGCGAACATAGCTTGTTCGCGTTCGCCACAGATGGCGAACATATGCGATGTTCGGTCCGCCCCCTATTCGTCATCAACGAGTAAACTTTGACCCTGTACCTCACAGTCAGCAGACACATTCCAGCCAATCAGTAGCAGACCCTCCCTCCCAGACCCTCCCACCTCCTAGACAGCATACAATTTAGATTAATTCTGAAGCTGCATTCTTTTTTTTTTTTTTAGACAGAAGTGTGTTATATGTGAGCATGCTAGGCTGAACGTGCGTATATCATGGCTAGTTGCACTGAGGGTATGAGTATATAGCAGTACATTGTTGTGAAAGATGGCTGTCATGTTTAGGGTGTAGCTTGCATGTTATCAACTGTGTATTTATATCAGAAGCTCCACCACTAGTTATAAATAAAGTGTGAGTCGCCCCATGAGATGAGACTAATGAATAACATAATACATGAACGGTTAAGGTAAAGGCATGTAAGGAACTACGACAATAAACTCTTTAGGAGGTGAAATAATGACATGTTTAAACGCTTGCTACTTTACGATTAGTTAATGTGCAGAGAGCAGTTCATGTGATCAAAGGCATGGTGTGGAGGATCGGCGATAGTGGGACATGCTTGGCAGGCTGCTGTTTACTGCTTGTGCTCATCCGATCCCTTCTGGGCGCCAGGTGCAGACCCTGATACCTGGAACAACAAAGGCAAGTCTCTGGCTGAGTGCCGGGTTTGCGGCTTGAGGTGGTGGAAGCTTGTTTTGTCGGGTGGTCGGATCTGTCCCGGTGGTGTTTCACGTCCTGTGCGGGATTGTGGTGACTTAAGGTGGAGGCGAGTGCTTGACGTGGGGCAGGCTCTGCATTTCTGTTTGTGTCAGCCGGCTGTGCTCTGTGCGTCCATTAGCTCCATACAGCCTCTCAGGGGTGGACCGGGATAACCCCCACCGGTCCGAGGGGGGGGGGGGGTAACGGAGCTCCTGCCGGGAAGTAGCTGCTCCTGGGCATCCCAGGATCGGGAGATCGGCCGCCTCTCCCGCCCGGTGAGCACCAGGCCACACTTGCCACGCGGAGGTAAGTAAGACTCTGTCGAGTTGCTGACCGCTATTAAGCATGTCGGGTCGGTCAGGTAGGAGCAACATTGCTGGGTCATCCCCTTCTGGGGTGAAATTCGCTTGTTGATAGCTGCTTAAAGTGAGATATTGAGGGAGCTCACACGAAGTGCATCTTTCCTCCATGACAGCTAGGCCCCGCCCCACGGAAGCTGCATTCTTAGTGAGAGGAGGGATAGTGTAGCTGCTGCTGATTTAATAGGGAAATCGATAGCTATGCTAGTGTATTCAGTGTCCACTACAGTCCTGAAGGACTCATCTGATCTCTGCTGTAAGGACAGCACCCCGAAAAGCCCTTTTTAGGGCTAGAACATCAATCTGCTTTTCTTTTTTTCCCCTGTGTAATCTAATTGCAGTTGCCTGCCTGCCAGCATGTGTGTCAGGCTCACAGCGTATACTGTGCCCACTTGCCCAGTGCCACCGCTCATATCTGGTGTCACAAAACTTTTTTGACTGTAATATAATAGCAGTCAGTTTCCTTCACACGTGTGCGTTTCAGGGCCTGCCAGGGCACAGTGTCACACCAGTGCAACTCATATCTGGTGTAACAGTAGTGTACATTTAAAAAAAAAAAAAAAAATACAGGGGGCTTGTTGCCACCTTTCGGGAACCCTTGGTGTTGTACGTGGCTGGGTGGAGGAAGAGACCTTCAATGACATCAGTGAGGACAAGGAACGGGACATGGCTAGCTTGGTATCCAACCTTGTGCAAATGGACTGTTTGCGGTGCGTTAAACGGGGAGTTTGGTCTGTCACTGTGAAGCGGGCGTAACCCTTACACTACCTGATCGATACAACATCATACCTGATGTTTAAAAGCACGTTATTCCAAACAATTTAGGAATGTTAGGTGATTTATGCCCTTTATGGATTAAAACCAGACTCTGCATCAACTATGTAATCTTTCATGGGAGTTTTGCCATGGATCCCCCTCCGGCATGCCACAGTCCAGGTGTTAGTCCCCGTGAAACAACTTTTCCAGCACTATTGTGGCCAGAAAGAGTCCCTGTGGGTTTTAAAATTTGCCTGCCTATTGAAGTCTATGGCGGTTCGCCCGTTCGCGAACATTTGCGGAAGTTCGCGTTCGGAAAATATTATGTTCGCGACATTACTAGGGTTTATTCATTAAACTCAGAATTATAGCAAATTGACATCTAAGTGGAAAAGTTGGGTTGAAAAAGCAAAATGTGACTATACTATAGTATAGTTATAATATAGTTATAGTCACATTTTGCTATACTATACAATACTTGCTATGCAGCTATGCCATTGACGCAGTACATCACTGGCTCCACCCCCAAACTGAGTGCGGCTGGCGAAACCGGAGAATGCTGCCATCTGTGAGGGGACCAGTGTGGTAAAGGGGCATTTTGGACATACCCACTGTTTTTAATAAGAAATTTCAATTTTTGAAATAAAGTTGCTAGCTGATATCTCGGCTGTCCATCACTTTGTACAAGAAGCTGCAAGTCTGAGACAACAAGGAGTGAAGCAAAAGCGCAAATTGCCTGAGCAGTCTCTTACCTGCCCAATGTTTGTGAGTATTACAATTCTACTAACAGTTTTTGATATATTTTTTTACAGTATTACACTATGTGTTTGTTTTTTTTGTTACTTTTGCATATTGTGATGCTGGTTGGTCAAGTATTGTAAGTGAACTATTGCAATTTACACTACATTGGTATTTTGCACAATTCTTGCTTGCACAAATAATTATTTGATGCACAACAATTAGTAAGAACTTTTATTCGCTTTTAAAGGAACGCTATAGGGTCAGGAACACAAACATGTATTCCTGACCCTATAGTTTTAAAACCACAATTTAGGTGGCTTGTCCCCCCTTGTCCCCCTTAGAAAGGGTTAAAACATAACTTAACTTCAGTGCCACGCAGGTCCCCCGATCCCCCTACTTGGTGATATCATCAATATTTACAGGTTTGGCGAATCAGCACTTCATCATAGAGATGCATTTAATCTATGAGGAAAATTCAGCATCTCCATGCAGAACATGGAGACGCTGAACGAAAGTGCTGCCTACTGTGCAGCTCTGCCCCTGGAAGCACCTTCAGTAGCCATCTTCTCTGAAAAGACAGTGCTTACATGAAAATGCCTGTATTGAATGATTATACTCACCAGAACAAATACTTTAGGCTGTAGTTGTTCTGGTGACTATAGTGTCCCTTTAAGTCTAATGCCCTTTATTGTAAATAAGCATCTTTTTTTTCTTTGAAATTAATTTTGTATTGCATAAAATTTCTGTTGGCACACTTTGTAAAGGCACAGCACACTTTAATATTAGGGTTATATTATTTGAGTGTTACTTTGAGTTAAGGCACTTTTAAGGTGCTGTTAATTAAATTAATTATTTGTTGCTCTTTAAAAAAAAATAATAATAATAAAAAAATATATATACATATTATAGTGCCATCTATACTTCTTTATTAGGTGTCTCGAAATATGGCTATAGCTGACATTATTCCAAATCCTGCAAGTTTGTTTCCAGCTATTTTAGACTAAATTTTGCCATTGGGATTTCAGCTTGTTGCAGTCAACAGTTTAGTGAATAGCCCTGAAAACATCTGAATTATAATTCTGGGTGGAACTTGTTGCAGAGATGCAAACTGCCCAGTGGGAAAAGTCACTGTCTTACAGGAACAGTTTAGGCACCATAACAACATCAGCCCGATGCTGTCAAACGGTTTAACCTCAAAGTCTGTGTTCCATTTCCAAATCTCCCTGTCTCTCTTAATCTACCTGCTTCCTGAAAAATCTCTAATCGGAAAGGCTCTTGCAGAATTGGGCATCAGTGTCTCTGATTAGCCGAGACTGGTTAGCTGACATTCTCACCTTATCTTTTTCAAGCCAGTTTTATGAATGGGCATTCACTTCCAGTTTAGAGTTTTTTAGAAAACGGGAGGGCAGAGCATCAGGGAGATTCGGCACTGGAACACTGACTTTGGGGTTAAATCATTTGAGAACATTTTAACCTGTTAATTTGTGCCAGCACCAGGGACCTCCTGGAACCATGACAACTTCATGTATTACACTATAACACATTATTATAGTGTCCAGAGTGTTCCTTTAAAATCTCAGGTAGTTGGCAGTACCAGCAACACTTTATTGGAGTTTTTTTTTTATTAGCATGTATTATGAGTACTGGTCATAAGAGTATATAAAGGGAGCCAAAGATTATATTACAAAGGAATGGCACATTCAACAGTGTAACAGTTAGTTATAAGTAGCTGCCAAAAGTGTCATAGGAGGAGCTGAAGAAACAATTTCATGGCGGTCTTTACAAATACTGCAAATATATTTATTTTGTCATTGATGAAAAGTAAACTCAATACATTTACACTAAACCTAGAACTCATTTGTGGTTTGATGTTAACTTTGTTACCTCGCTTTGTGGTTTGTTTCAAATTCCAGTGGTGTGTTTTATAGCCCAATGTAAAATTCCCCTTTTTACTCCTGGACAAGGATTGCATTCCAATAGGATGAGGGTCTCACTTCCCTCACGGGAGAGGAATCCTCTGTATCCTCTTGCTTTTCTCATCTAGTGCCAAAGTTGATGAGTAAAGTGAAGGAAAGTAGTGGAAAGGAAGGGTAATCTGGCAAGAAGAACTCAAGTGAGCCTGTCATCTTAACGGCAGCCTCTCGTGTGGCACGGACTATGGTCACACTAAGCTTTCTTTGTGCTTTTAACAGCCAGTTCTCTAGTCCTGATGAGATTGCAGGATGGGATTGTTAGACATGATCTAATGGACATTTTGCTGTTCAAGTAGGGAAAATGTAATTTTTAAAGACCAACGGCTAAAGTAGTGCAACACTGGTTTTAACGTCTGTCTACGGAACTATTTATCCCGTGTTCTGGGCAATATTATGTGTTCCAATATAATAATGTGTCACATCACAGAGACAGATATAACATTTCCAGTTACCTAAGTTTAACTGTTACCACAATGTAGGAGAAATAGAGATCTCTCTTTTCTTGATCTCTTGATGCACCGATACATTTATACTCCAGACACCACTGCAACTTTATTTTTTTGGGACTAATTTTGACCTCATTCTAGATTTATTGCATGTTCAAATCTTTTAGTTTATAGTTTTGGAAGAAAAAAATATATAGTTTGCAGAATGCTGCACCATAAACCTGCCTCCTTAGCCACACCCCCTTATTGCCAGAAATACTTCCTTATGGCTGTATGTACACAGCTTAGACCCCAACAGCATCGAGTGAGCTGTATATGACTGCAGACAGTCAAAGAAAATACAGTCTCCTTGGGTGTCCCCTTCTAATGTAGGTTGCTTTGCAGTTCAGATCACTGTCTGTATGTATTTGATAAGGATGCCTTTTTCTGGAGTGAAGGCTGTATGGCTAAGGAGGCAAGCTTATGATGCAGCATTCTGTAAAAACATTTTGTTTTTGGGCAAAAAATATAAAGATTTGAGAATGCAAAAAATACAGCTTATTAATGAGATCAAAACCTAATAAATGCGTTAAAGCTGTGTTGGTGCCGGGAGTGTCACTTTAAGTAAAACATTGACAATGATCTAAAAATGTGTGTTAACCTTTTTCATGTGATGTTCCATTTTCTTTTAAGTATATTAAATATTTAGAAAATTGCATCACCTTCCAGTTCAGTTCAGACACAGCCAAGCCACATGTTTCAATAAAAGAGGAGAAACAGAAACTTAATTTCTATTTCTTTTTCTTTCCTCACCCTATGCTGTCAAGTACAAAGTACAGAGCTTATGATAATCATTGATAAGGACCCATTATAGAGGCCGTACATTTCAGAATATAGAGGTGTGAATTTCCAAGTTTAATTTTATTTATAGGAGCTTACAAACACATTTATAGATATAATATGAGTTTAAATGAACATATTGAAAAATCTGTGATGTGACGGTAGGGGTTATCCTTTACTCTACCAGAGATCTCACTGACGTAATCCAAGGATCCTTATTGAGAGGGACTCAATTTACATACATGCATAAATGATGCCATGAATAGATGAAACTAACATCTGCAAAAATATTAAAGGGACACTATAATCAGCCAGAAGACCACTTCATCTCAATGAAGTAGTCTGGCTGCGGTGTCCCTGTCCTTTTGTCATTTTTTTTTTTTAGAAACTGCAATGTTTACATTGCAGGGTTAAGTCTTAGTCTCGTGGCAATCAGTATGACAACCACTAGAGGCACTTGCACTGCACTGACTGAGTAAAACTCATTCACGTGATGCAGAAGCCCCCATAGGAAAACATTGATTCAATGCTTTCCTATAGGTAAATTTTAATTGGAACAGAAACACTATAGTGTTAGACGTTTAGCTTTGTATTAAAAACAAAAAAACAGTTTAAAGGAACACTATAGAGTTAGTTCCTTTAAACTGATTTTTTGTGTGTGCTATGAACGTGTTAATTACTATATATGCATTTTATTAGACTAACAATGATATTTTACCACTAGTAACAGATTTGTCCTTGGAAGTACACACAGTACTCATACTAACAACTGTTTCTTCTGACATACCAGTAACTTCAAAACTAAAAATTTTTTTTCTTAATTTCTCCTGCTTTTCAGGTGCATCCCAAACAGGATCTCATCCTCGGAAGGAGACTGCTGTGCATGTTATGCAATGACTCAACTGCGTGATAACATTTGCATTTTCAGTTCTGAGCTTCAAATATTTTATGTTAAGGAGGGCCTGGAAGGCAGGTGTCTCAAGGTGGCTGGGGGAGAAGGTTTAGGAGTATTCTTGATGGGTACTGCTACTCATCTGGTAGGGATCTGCATGTGATCCTAGGTTATACCTAACTGTCCTGGGTTTGGCGGAACTGTCCAGACTTCACTCTCTTCCAACTTCCTGGGTCTGTTTCCTGGTGGCTTGCATCTGTCCCCAATCATCGTAGTGTGAGTGCATCTTTCGACATGCTTGCATTGTGCTGAATATTCTCAGGGCATTCAGCTCATACTTACAGAGGTTCAGGAATGTCCTGTACATTGGCAATACGGAGTGAGGCTTTCACCCCCTTTTTCTGGAAACTCCACATATTGTCACTGGTACTGCTGGCCCACTCACCCTTTCAATGTTGGGAGGTATGTTCTACCTCGAAAATAAGACTGGGCCTTATATTAATTTGTCCCCCGAAAAATGCACTATAGCTTATTTTTGGGGGAGGTCTTATTTCGGGGGAAAACGTTTGCTAGAAAGCAGGTTTATGGTTGGGGGAATACCCTGAACATAGACCAGCTTTGGGGTGCATAGTGGCTGCAGCAGGACGACAGGGGCTGCAGTGGGGATAAGAGCTGCAGTGGGGATATGGGGGCTGGAGTGGGGGGGGGGGGGGGGAGCAGTGTCTACAGTGGAAGGACAAGGGCTTTAAAGGGTTGATAGTGGCTGTAGTAGGAGGGAGAATGGATACTGAGGGAGAGGTATAGTATTAGGACAGAGGCTGTAGTGGGAGGACAATTGCTGTAGTGGGAGCACAGGGGCAGGGTGTAGTTGGAGGACAGGGGCTGTAGTTTGGGGGGGGAGTATTGTGAGAGGATAGGCGCCTTTAGTGGGAGGACTGGGAGAAGTGTGTGGGGGACAGGGACTGCTTAAAAAAAATAAAAAAACACTAAATTGTATTCTGCCCTTCCCCAGTGGGTGCAGACAGCTCATTCTGGCTGGTGTTGGGTAATCCGCAGCAACACTATGTTACCATGAAACCTCATCTGTATTTGAGCGTCGGCTCTGCATTGATCTACTCTTCGGCTTAGCCCCGCAGCAGAAGAATGGGCTGGGCAGAGAGGCAGATCCCTCACCTGCCTGCCGCCCCCGTTTTAAAGGCCCTGGTGGCCTTATAGCAAATCTGGTCATGATTGGGGGGTATATGTGCTAAACAGTAAATATGTGTGTATATATTTTTTTACATTTATTTAATTATTCTTAAAATGGGTAGTTGAGTGACCCTTTACTAAGAATTTACTTTCAATTCCTGGCAATTTAAACTTTAGTGAATGTGTTGCAGCTGTGCTTATTATATAGTCCCGTGGAAATTGAAACTACTACAGAAATACCACGCAGGCCCAGTCACTTTCATTGTTGTCAGAGTTATGGTTTTTGCCAGGCCTACTGTTAGTGTAAGATCCTGCTATGGTTCCACCTGTTGGGTACTAAAAATGTTTCTGTGGATAGGATGTGTGACATTGTAACATTCTTATCTGCTCATTTACATTTTTGAACTTTGAGTCATAATACAAGCCAATGTCATGAATCACTTCCAGAAGTGAAAGTTTGAAATTACTAAGTGAAAGATAGAGACGAAAGACATAGTGTCAATATTGTCTGTATATTGTCTGTATATCCATTTATACAGCTTTATGTAAACTTTGTAACAGTCTAATATTTTCATGTCTAGGCATGTTCTTGTACCAGTAATCAGCATCTTAAAGAAATTTAAAGAACCCGAGTGTTCTGTATATACTCGAACTTCTTTGGATTGTTGACTCCATTAGAGCATATTCACAGGTTAATCTGTCAGCACTAGGAATCTGTAATAGATTGGCTTAAAGGGACAGACTGGAACAAAAATTCAGCCCGGGCATTTAAAGGCAGAGCAGCTCTCGGAGGGGTGTTGCCCTAGGGGGTGACAATGACATTCATTCCTCTCCAAAGTGGGCACATTTGTTTAATTCCCCTCAGGGCAGTCCATGTGTAGCGTGGGGCTGATGGGCAATGTGTCTGTGAGGGGGAGACAATAGGGGATGTTGTGTGAGGGCAGAATAAGAGATCAGTGTGGAAGGGGGGAATGGGGCTGTAGAGTGTGAGAATGGACATAGGGCTGCATGGTGTGAGAGGAGACATGGGGCTGCAGGGTGTGAGAAGGGGACATGGGGCTGCAGGGTGTGAGAAGGGGACATGGGGCTGCAGGGTGTGAGAAGGGGACATGGGGCTGCAGGGTGTGAGAGGGGACATGGGGCTGCAGGGTATTGAATGGGACATGGGGCTGCAGGGTGTGAAAAGGGGACATGGGGCTGCATGGTGTGAGAGGGGACATGGGGCTGCAGGGTATTGAATGGGACATGGGGCTGCAGGGTGTGAGAAGGGGACATGGGGCTGCATGGTGTGAGAGGGGACATGGGGCTGCAGGGTATTGAATGGAACATGGGGCTGCAGGATGAGAGCTGGTATCATGGGGCTTCTGGGTGTGAGGGAGAAATGGGCTGATGAGAGGGTGGGCAGGGCTGCACTGTAAGAGGTGGGCAAGGTGTGAGAGGGGACATGGGGCTGATGTGTGAGAGGGGGGACATTAGGCTGCTGGGTGTGAGAGGGGACACGGGGCTGCTGTGTGAGAGGTGGGCAGGGGCTGCTGGGTGAGGGGGGTACATTGGGCTGCTGGGTGAGAGGGGGTAGGGGCTGCTGGGTGAGAGGGGGTAGGGGCTGCTGGTGAGGGGGGCAGTGGGCCGGAGGTTAGGCAGCACCAGCCCTAAAGGGGCAGGCCAGGGAGATCCTTTAATCTCCCCTATCAGCCTTGGCCCATGGCCATTGCGGCCCACAGGGCATTTGCCCAGTTTGCCTGATGGCCAGTCCGGGCCCGATATAGTGTTAGAATCACATGTGTATTCAGGACACTATAGTGGTAAAAACCCTATTTAGGTATCTGGCTTCCTTGCCTCCCATTGAAAAGGTATTTTCCATTTTGTACAGCGCTACACCAATCGTGACGCAGGTGGCCCCTCCTTGCTCCACCTCCACGGGTGAGATAAAACTTGATGATCACGTCAAATCCAATACTTTCCCATAGTGAAGCATTGCTGCGCTGCGTCAATTAGCCTGTCCTCATAGAGATGCATTAAATCAATGTATCTCTATTGGGAATATCCAGCGTCTTCATGCAGAGCGTGCAGACGCTGAATTCTAGTGCTGCACTGACACACAAAGCCCCTCTAGTGGCCGTCTGATTGACTGCCAGTAGAGGTGTTGGTAGACTCTGAAAAGGCAGTGTTTACATCAAAAGGCCTGCATGGACAGGCGATAGACAGCAGAACAACTACATTAACCGCTTAAGGACACATGACATGTGTGATGTCATGATTCCCTTTTATTCCAGAAGTTTTGTCCTTAAGGGGTTAAGCTGTAGTTGTTCTGATTACTACCGTGTCCCTTTAAGGAAACAACTTGTCAATACTAATCATACCAAGGTTATACTGAGTACAGTTACACTTTGGTTACATAATATGCATAAATACTCATACAGTTAAAAATGACTAAGGAGACTAAGGATAGAGTGCAGACTATACTTGTGCATTTGGTTTCAAACAGATTTGTCATCGAAATTTTGGGCAATCAATAGTTTAGTTTGTTTCATGAATTGTAGTTCTATTCTTGGCAGCAAACCAAGTATGGTTAGGAGACAGCCACTAATGATGATTTTATTCACAGATCAAGTGTAAAGTGGCCATCGGAGGAAAAAACCAGAGGAGTAGTAAAAAAAACCTAATCTATATTTATATATAATACATATAATAAATATATATATATAGAATCCTGCGCTGGATTCTGTATTTTGTATATTTTGGCCCCAGCAGCACCCTATAATAAATGCATGTTCAGGTGAGTGCAGCCCTCTTGGTTTCTTTTATATATTTGGGAGTCCCAGGCCAACTCCTTGGTTTTGCACCCCTCCCTGTTACAGGTGCCTCATTCCAGGACCCTATTTAGCCTTGACTTGCAGAGAGTCCCAGTAAGGAAGTATTTCCCAAGTAAGTGGATTAATCGCATAAGAGCAAGCATTAGGCTGCTATTAGGATAGGACCTGCCGAATATGGGGTACTTTGACGTAGTTGGCAGGCTTATGCAATGTATGATCATATAATGTAACTAAACCCCATCATTTTTTGCCTAGGTGAGGTGTTTTTAAATAAAACTATTACAATCTCTAAGATTTGAAATCACTGTTTAGTTAATAAGCGAGTGCGCTGGATTCTGTATTTTGTATATTTTGGCCCCAGCAGCACCCTATAATGTATGCATGTATGCATGTGGGGAGGGGGTCAAAAGAGACAGCTAGTGGCTTGAGGGGGGGGGGGGGGGCAAAAGCGACAGACAGGGGTTGGGGGCCAAAAAGACCGATAATGGCTGGGCGAGCAAAAGAAACAGACAGGGGCTTGGGAGACAAAATAGAAAAATAGACAGATGGGGCAGGGGGGATATAAAGAGACAAATAGGGGAGAAAGAGACACACAAAGGGGGCTGGGGAAGAAAGAGACATATAGATAAGCTGGGTGGATAAAGAGACACAGAAGAGACACAGGAAGGGGCAAAAGAGACAGACAGGGTTGGCAGGTACACCTTCAGAGGGGCTGGGGGGGGAGACAAAGAGGGGATAGGAAGGGGAGAAAGAGACAGAGATGCTAAGGGGGGACAAAGAGACACAGAGGGGCTGGGGGGGGGGGGCAAAGAGACACAAAGGGTCTAGGGAAGGGGCAAAAGAGAAAAGACATGGGTTGGGGGTAAGACACCCAGAGGGGTTGGAATGGAGACAAAGAGGATCTGGGGAGGGGGCAAAACAGATAGACAGGGGTTAGGGAGTAGATACCCAAGTGGCAGGGAGGGGGGGGGGGGGGGGGTTTGGAGAAAGAAAGAGCTAAGGTGCTGGAGGGGAGACACATTAGGAAGGGGAGAAAGACACACAAAAGGAGAAAGAGATACACAGGCTGGGGAAAAACAAAGAGACAGAGAAGGGCTGGGAAAGGGGAAAAGAGACAGAGGTGCTGAGGGGGGACAAAGAGACACAGAGCCTGGGAAGGGGCAAAATAGACAGACATGGGTTGAGGATGAGATACCCAGAGGTGTTGGAGCCGAGACACAGATGATATGGGGAGAGAAAAAGATACACAGAGAGGTTGGGGGTTGAGGCAACAAAGAGACACAGAGGGGCATGAAATACATGGTTCTGAGAAGTACAACATGCAATGTTGATTGAAGCAGCTTTATGAGGTAAGTAAATACAGTTAAATGTTCTCATAGTTTGTAATTTATAGTTTTCTTAACAGCTGACAATATTCTACCCTTTCACATCATGATTCTTGTATCGATAATGGGTCACCCTGACGAGAAACAGACACACACTACTGAGGGCCAGATTAGGGCTTTATTGGCCTGTTGCTGAGGATTTTGGTGAGCAAAGCATTGAATGGAAGACACAATCTTAAAATGTTTATTACCCATGAAGTGCCATAGAAAATGTTTTTAGTTCAGAATAGAAAACTGATTGTGGTGGATGCAGTGGTATAGGGGCAATAGATACTTTACAGGTGCATATGGAGCTTGAAGTTCCCTCCTGACCATGGCAATGCTCTGATACACTTGTGGGAAAAACATTATGTCTGGGCTGGTCAGTGAAAGAGATCTTTGATTTCCCCACTGTTCAGGGAATGTCACAGCTCCTCTTTGGGCTGGCAGAGGAGAGCCTTTGATCTCCCCAGGTCGGCCTCAGCCTCTGGCCATTGTGGTTCATCAGACAATAAACGGTGGGACTGTTGTTGGATATTGGCCACCACCCTGACACCACCAGACAAAATACATTACCAGACACACTCACATTGGCAGACACATAAACACTCACATTGCTAGGCATGCATACTTACAGAAATGTATGTTATAGTCAACCCTACTCTTTCCCTATATTTTTACCTTTCCAGGAATGGGCCCACAGCAATGGAGATCTGCATTGCTGTTTGGTTACGGAAGATATTTATATCTCCCAAAATGGACCACACATCATTACGCCCTTTGGTGCTCAGCCAGCCCCTTATTCTAGTATTGACTGTAATTTCTTGATAGATACTGGCTACAACACAAACTACCAAATGCAACAGTTGAGTTTGGATCAAAATAAATGATTTCCACCTCCATACATTTCATCTGTTCATTAGACATTATTTGTCCTGTAAACCAACAATGTGCTGTGCACCTTTGAACATACTGTAAATGATCATAAGGCTTACTAGTGGTTTGCATCATGTGTTAAGCAGTCTGAGCAATGCTGAGTTATGTTCTCTCTCTGGTACTGTGTGACATTTACGTGCACAAAGCCTGACAGTTTATTTTTTCACAACCGCAAGCAGTCTTCATTTATCCACTGTAATAGTATTGTTCTATTTTGCCTCGTGCTCAATAGTTCAGCTTGCTGATGGGCTGTTTTACCTTTGCAATCACCCCTACACTTACTGTCCGTTTTGTTGCACATAAAGTAACCATGGAACAGCATGCGATTGGAAAATAACTGCTACTTCATCAATCTTCATTTTCATTCATATTTACATTGCCCACAGTTCATAGATTCAATTGTCTTTCAAACAAAATGTGTAGTTTGTATGATATCCCTTTTGTCCAATTCAAATTGCATTGTATTACAATCCAAAAACAAAAAACTAAATATAAATAAATGTGTAGACAGACAGATATATACACGTGTTACTTAGCGAATTGCTCTGATATATTAATAATATAGATGTGAGAAAATTAAATTTTCAGCCATGTAACTGCGATATATCTCAATTTCTATTACTCGATTAGTATAAATGTGTATTGCAGAATGACTTTGCAAATATTCTTGGCATTTTAATAGGGGAAACCCCACCCAGGCTTCCATTGTAATAGATTAAATATGAGTCACACCTAATGATGTAATTTAGATCACGTTCTCATACACCCTTCTAATAGAACCACATTGTTAATGAAGAAATTATGGTAATAGCTCCTGTCAGTTACTTTTAGAGACACCCTACGTTTGTACGTCATAATAATTTGTATCAGTGTAACAGCTGCAGGAAACATAGCATGCTAAAAGAGTTTCTCCAACCACCATGACCACTTCTGCTTTTATAAGTGAACATGGTGGTAGGAGTCTGTATGTGTAACATTTCTGCTTGAAAAGCTGCACATACTGAGGTATATTAACTAGGTACACCCAGTGGTGTATCCTGGTTTTGTGCTGCCCTAGGCAGGACAAAACTCAGGCGCCCCGCGCCACCCCCACCCAACCTTTCCCCCCGCCCCGCATTCTAAATACACACACACACACATTCACTGACAGATACGCATACACTCGCTAACAGAAACACACACTCGCTAACAAAAACACACACTCGCTAACAGACACACACACTCGCTAACAGACACACACACTCTCTAACAGTCACACTCACTCGCTAACAGTCACACTCACTAGCAGACACAAACTAGCAGACACACACTCACTAACATACACACACACACACACTCACTAACAGACACACACTCACAGGGAAACACACTAACAGAAACACACTAACAGACACACACACACACACTCACCCACCCACATTAACACATTTTTTAAAATTTATTTAACCCCCCCCCCCCTCCTTACCTTTGGGAATGCTGGGGGGGGTCTCTTCCTCCCTGGTGGTCCAGTGGCTGCTGGGCGAGCGGCACTGCCCGGCGGGCTGGCGGCTGGCGAGGGAGCACTTCCTCTGAGCTGTCTACTCAGCTCCCTCGCTCCTCAGAGTGAGGCTGGGAGCCGGAATATGACGTCATATTCCGGCTCCCAGCCTCACTCTGCGGCACGCGAGGGAGCTGCGCAGACAGCTCAGAGGAAGTGCTCCCTCGCCGGCTGCCCACCAGCGCCACCCGACCGCCCGACCACCCAGCAGCCCGCCGGCAGCCCAGCATGTCTGTTAGCCACAAGGCTAACAAGACATTTGCCTTGGGCATTTTGGGGTGTCTTTTTTTGCCGCCCCCTGGAAAATGTCGCCCAAGGCAAATGCCTTGTTTGCCTCGCGGCTAATACGCCCCTGGGTACACCCCCGGCACTCCTTGTGTTGACTTTACAACACAGTCAATGTAAGTATTTCATGGAGATTTTATTTTTATTAAATACTGATTTTAGACATTTTGGAACCATAATTTGGTATCCTTAAATATGGAAACACCCACAGAAGGGTACGAATTTAGCAAATTTTCTACTAAACTGTTGGAAGATCAACTGGGGTAAACCCCAATTAATAAGTGAAAAATTGCAATAAGATCCAGGCACTCAAGATGGATAAGGTGGCATATTTATTGAAGATTCAGTTCATCAAGTAATAGCAGAAACATTTTGACATCAAATGAGTTCTTTAGATATAACCACAGACAAACATACATTCATAGACCCATACACACACACACACAGACATACACACAATCATTCATACACAAACACATTTTATTTTTTTAATTAAGAGAAGTGGTCCACCCAGCGTCCCTATTTTGCTCTACCAGCTGCGGGTGCACGTGGGAGCTGTGCAGGATGAGCACAGTAAGTAAACGCCTCCCACGCAGGGCCAGCGCAATGAGTTTTAAGAGACATGCGAGAGGATGTAAGACATAGTAAAGGGGGGATAAAATACACTAAAGAGGGAAGAAATTCAAGAGTGGGGTTACGAGACACACAGGTAAAGACGCATTTTTTTTAAGTGGGTGGCGTCAAAATGCTAAGGCGAAGATACATTTTGACGACCCCCCCCTAAAAAAAAATGCATCTTCACCTGTGTGTCTCATAACCCCACTTTTTAATTTCTTCCCTCTCTAGTGTTTTTTTATTTCCCCTTTACTATGTCTTACATAATCTTTTGTTTCTCTCCTTTCTGAATCTTTCTTTCCCCCAGCTTCTTTCTGTGGCTCTCTCCCCCCAGCCCGTTTTGTGTGTCCCTCCCCACAGGGCACTTTATGTGTAATTTTCCATATAGCAATAGATATATAGAAACACATAACCATACAGGCACACAAAATAATTCAGGCACACATTCACAGAGATATGCAGGCACACAATCAAACAAACATAGTCATACAATACAATCTACACATACAGGTACAATATCATACTCACAGACATTCAGACACTGTCATATAGAGACATGCAGACACAGGAATACAAATACATACACAGTCATATAGTCATACACATACAGGCATACAGAGCAGGGGTGGTTCCAGAACCTATTCTCTGGAAGGGCACTGGTAGTGGGATGTAGTGGTTGTAATTGGAAAGTTAGTGGCTGTAGTAGGGGGCAAGGGGCTGTAGTGTAGTGTATAGGCTGCAATTGGGGGGTTAGGAAATGTAGTGAGGGGATTGGGACTGAAGTATGCTGATGGCTAAAATTTGGGAAAGGGTGGGTGGTATGGGCTATAGTGTCATACAATGTCATACACACAGACATTCAGACACTGTCATATAGAGACATACAGACACAAGAATACAAATACATACACAGTCATATAGTCATACAGATACGGGCATACAGAGCAGGGGCAGTTCCAGAACCTAATCTCGGGAAGGGCACTGGTAGTGGGATGTAGTGGCTGTAATTGGAAATTTAGGGGCTGTAGTAGGGGGCTAGAGGTTGTAGTGTAGTGTATAGGCTGCAATTATGGGGTTAGGAAATGTAGTGAGGGGATTGGGACTGAAGTATGTTGATGGCTACAATTTTGGAAAGGGTGGGTGATATGGGCTATAGTGGGGATGATATGGACTGTAGTAGGGGCATGGGGTGTAAAAGTGTGCTTAGGGCTGCACATGGGGGGGATAAAGGCTGTAGTAGCGTGAAGGATGTGTAGTATGGGGAGTTTGGGGCTGTGGTGGAGGGGACAGGGGCTGTGGTGGAGGGGACAGGGGCTGTGGTGGAGGGGACAGGGGCTGTGGTGGAGGGGACAGGGGCTGTGGTGGGGAGGACAGGGGCTGTGGTGGAGGGGACAGGGGCTATGGTGGGGAGGACAGGGGCTATGGTGGGGAGGACAGGGGCTGTGGTGGGGAGGACAGGGGCTGAGAGGGGGAGGACAGGGGCTGAGAGGGGGAGAGACAGGGGCTGAGAGGGGGAGAGACAGGGGCTGAGAGGGGGAGAGACAGGGGCTGAGAGGGGGAGAGACAGGGGCTGAGAGGGGGATAGACAGGGGCTGAGAGGGGGAGAGACAGGGGCTTAAAGGAGGAGACACAGGGGCTTAAAGGAGGAGACACAGGGGCTTAAAGGAAGAGACACAGGGGCTTAAAGGAAGAGACACAGGGGCTTAAAGGAAGGGACACAGGGGCTTAAAGGAAGGGACACAGGGGCTTAAAGGAAGGGACACAGGGGCTTAAAGGAAGGGACACAGGGTCTGACAAGGGGGACACAGGGTCTGACAAGGGGGACACAGGGGCTGAGGGGAGGATAGGGGCTGAGAGGGAAAGCGGGAGCTGTAGGGGGAAAACATGAGTTATAGAGGTGTGCACATAAAATGAGAGAGGGGATAGGAGCTCTAGAGGGGGGTCAGGGGCTATAGGGGCAGTGGTTATGGTGACAGGGGCTCTTGAAGGAGGAGAAGAGCTCTAGAGGGGGACACAGGTGCCGTAGAGAGGGACTATAGGGGGCTGCTTAAAATAAAAAACTTATTAGTGTTTGTTTGCTGTCCCCATTGATGCCCTTCTATTATGTTATAATACTCCACTCACCTAGACTGCTTGAGAAGGGTCCTCATCTACCTATTCCTGTATTATTTTGTAATTGTCTCATTTATTGTTAAATCTCCCTCTTTCTTAATATTGTAAAGCGCTGTGGAATAAGCTGGCGCTATATGAATACCTATAATAATGTGGGTAGGCAGGTGCCTAGACTGTCCAGTCTAGTTAGTGGCAGGCGCCCCCGAGCACTGGTGGTCTAGGCAGGGGAAACCCGGGTAGGCAAGGAAAAAAATGCCCCTCCATTACACCCCGATGACGACACTATAGTTATTTACCAGAGAGACTAATCAATATTACTTTAAAAAATAATAAAACCTAGAAGAAACTAAACACAGACACCTATAATAGTAGTAGGAAACAACACTGTGACTGGGTAAACATAATGAAAGACTATTACCCCTATACACTTCAAAATCTGTAGAATATATAGGACTCTTCCAAGATGGAATATGTAATCTCCTTTGGAAATTCCTCTGGTCAGAAAAAGGCCTCCTTAATCCATGTGATAAACGCTCATTCCCGCATACGTTTGCCACGGACTTAAGGAGGAGTGTGGAGGCTGGCCTCCTGCCCACTGACTATGGTTTGGGTCTGGGACACCATTTGGGAGTTGCCCTGCCCGGCTGCCATTGGAAGCTTTCCCTGGGTGCCCCTGGTTTGGCACTTTCCCTTTGTGCGAATGGAGAAGAAACACTGGCTCCCTGCCGGCCGATCGCATGAACTAGGCCCATGGATGGTCTTCAGCAGTGCTTGGCCGGGACCGCTATGGAACTACCTTTGGCATGAAAACTTTGTGGGTTTCCAGTCACCTCAGCTATACTTGGCCGCAAGTGTTATGGAGCTGTTTTCGGCATGAGGTGACGGTGCGGTTCCCGGACAACTTAGTACGGGGTTTTGAGATCCGCCGGAGAGTGCTTTTTGGAGGGAGCGTGTCTGAGACTAGGGCGAAGAAGCGCTGCCGGAGAGCCAGGCGGAGCACCCCGTGTTGCATCTGCGGGAGCTCACAAGGGTTGACCGGCAAAGGCACCAAACACCCTGTAACTGTTTTGGGTGTGGGACCGCGTGTGTGGCCGGCCTGAACTTTGACATAGTGGCGTTTCCCCTACACTGCATTGATCTGAGCACTATTTGGAGAACTTTAGCTCTCAGATCGGGGCTGTTTGATGATGTATTATTTGTGGGATTATTTTGTGTTTTTATTGTGTTTTGGGGAACTTTTAAGTTTTTATATTTTGTGTTGGGCTCTCTGTTCCTGGGGGATAGTTGGCTTGCCGGTCTTTGGCGCAATTGTCTCCCAATTGCCTAGGGATTACTGGGAGGGGCTTGTGTTGAATACAATGGAAGCCCCCTGCTGGAGGGCTGAGGTAAGTTAGTGAAGTTTAACCCCTTCAGCACTGTGTACACCAGGGCTGTCCAACCTGCGGCCCTCCAGATGTTGCTGAACTACAACTCCCATGATTCTTTCAATGAAACAGCCAGGGAATCATGGGAGTTGTAGTTCAGCAACATCTGGGGGGCCGCAGGTTGGACAGCCCTGGTGTAGACC
The DNA here is from genome assembly GCF_036172605.1 of Pelobates fuscus. Classification (NCBI taxonomy): domain Eukaryota; kingdom Metazoa; phylum Chordata; class Amphibia; order Anura; family Pelobatidae; genus Pelobates; species Pelobates fuscus. The sequence continues at coordinate 77,671,172 of NC_086328.1, forward strand.
CTTCAGCACTGTGGGAGGGGAGCATGAGGGAGTGGGGCACCGTAGAAACCTATAGTGCCAGGAAAACCGCTTTGTTTTCCTGGCATTATAGAATCCCTTTAATGTACACATATTTGCATGTTGCCGACTGGATAAATAAACAAGATTAATACACTATAGATAAATTTAAGCCATAACATATATAAAAAGCCTTGCTGTTGCCTATTGCTTAGGATTTCTACTGCCTTTACCATTTTAAATTGAAGACCGATACTGCAGATGTAGATAACATTTTTGCATGGATGTTGTCCAGATGATTGGAGTACTCCTTATGTGTACTAAGAACATTGAAATAATGTAGTATACGAATGCAGACACACGATCCATGTTGCAATCATATTTAACATAAAGGGCAAGAGGCTTTTATTGAGCATGACAACTCAAATCTGAAAAGGAAGGATTGTTGCTATTTTTACTGAAGCCTTTAAATAACCTGTATTCCTGACAATAGTGTTAAAACCACCATTTTCCCTTAGCCCCTTTAAAAGGTAATAAAAGTTACCTTATTTACAGTGCCGCATGGGTCTGCCGGCATTGGCCCTACACCTGATCCGAATCCTTGCTGACCTCATCAATATTTATGATTTCAGCCAATCCAATGCTTTTCCATAGGTTAAATCAGCCAGGAGGTGGGAAGGGGTTGTGGCCAAACACTGGCTTGGCCAATCACCACCTACTGAACTGATGCATCTCTATGAGGAAAGTTCAGCGTCTCCACACTGGGAAGCACGTCCCCAGGAAACACCCCCAGTGGCCTTCTAGGGAGTGGCCACTGGAGGTGTCCCTAGGGGGTAATGTAGGCACTGCCTTTTCTCTGAATTGGTTGGCCTTTCTCTGAAAAGGCAGTGTCTACATGAAAATGACTGAAGGGAATGATTGTACTCACCAGAACAACAACTTTAAGCTGTAGTTGTTATGGTGACCCTTTAAAGCTTCCATTTTTATTGTTAGACATTTTAGCAACTGTGTGATTACTCAGTTTTCCTGTGTAGTTGCTTTGCAACTTGTGTAGTTCCTTTGCAACTTCTGTAGTTACCACCTACATGCTCTGATTGTCTGGAGGGTGCTGAGAGAAATTGTGCACTTCAAGATAACCTAGATAGACATCCAATTGCACAATCAGTTCATGGGAATAAAAGTTGCAGTTATGAATTTAAACACATTTTGTACTACATGTCATTACGCTTAAAATGAAGCTTTGATTGATCGTTTCAGATCAATCAAGGCTTCCATATGAGAATTAAAAGTACAAAAAATGTTCACTGACTCATGCTTACCAATAATTGCTGACTTCACAAACCTGCATGTTCTCTCTAGGCATCAAATCAGGTTGCTTGATTGACTAAATAAAATCAGTTTGGCAAACATGAAGCATCTATATATGTCATTGAAAAGGTTAGATTTAGTAAATAGTGGCACCGCCTTTAGCAGTAACATTTTCAATTGTGCATTTCCTGTTGCTGGTGAGTAATCAAATTCAATGGCTCAGAGGCTTTTTGGCCTGATCCCATTAACAGAACTGCTTCCAATCATTGATAATTCTGGCCTGTCTTGAAAAAGCTGCTTGAGTCAGGTTACACCACAAAGATTCAGTTGAGTAAAGATCAGGACCCTGACTCAGCAATTACAAAACAAATGTTTTGCTGCAAAAATGCTTGTTTAGGTAAACTGCGTAATCCAGATTATGTTAAAAGGACATTCTAAACACCAGAACTACTACAGCATACAGTAGCAGGCTTCTCAACAGTCCTGAAATTGACAGAACAGTTCTGACTTCAACAGGACAGTCCTTATTTCTGGTCCTATCACACAGTCCCCAACACAGTTTCCTGGTGTTCCACTTTTGGGGATACCAGGAACTATCCCGAACAATCATATCGCGAGAGCATCACTAGTGCTCTTGCACTATGTCCAGGACACTAGGACCCTGCAGGGAGCACTTTAACAATGTATGCACATGAGGCTGACCTGCCAGTAAGATTCGCCCCCCTTTTTCCTCCTTACACCCTCCAGCTTCCCAATTCCTGGACTACCGAAGTCGGGAGGTATGATGTAGTGGTTCTGCTGCAAAGAGACTGTCCCTGCAATCTGTCAATTGTAAACAGCCTTTTCTAGGAAAATGTCTGTGACGGAGCTCCTGTACTCCGACCAAGTACCCAGTCCACTTCCTAGTCGCTAGCCCGGACCCTGAAATGCTTCAACCCCAGTCGCCAAAACTTGACTGAGATCTCTCTGGAGTTTTTCCACCCAACCAGGCAGGCAGGTATCGTCCCCTCTGCCTATTTATCTGCCGCTTTCCTTCCAGACAGGAGTGCACCTTAGCCTATAATGTGATTGCTCTTGTCTTTATAAAGACACTTGCTCTCAGGCCTAGCTCCCTTTTATTTATCCCAGAACTAGAAGGATTATGCAACCAGCCAACAGGTATAACAATTCTGTGGCTGTGACCCCTAGAAATCCACACAGTTCCAAAGGAACTAACCTACAAAGCTTTATATTTACTTGAGAGACTAACCCATATGATAATTACATAAATCATTCTGGGACACACTTAAATAAATACATAAAACCAAATCACATCAGACAACATACAGTGACTTTTATAATAACACAATTACATATTTATACAGGGGTGGCGAAGACAATAATTAACGCAAAATATCTCGCCTGCCTTCAGAATTAGCAATATGCAACTCTACATGATTATGCAAATTAAGAAGCCTTGCTATCGGGGGACACGCTTCTCTCCCTGGCCCCCACACTGCCACTGGGGAGTGGGAATGGTTGTCTCCACTCCCAATAACTCCCACTGCCACTCTGCTTTGCGCTGCAGGTGCCTGGCCACTATATTCCTTGTGTCCTGTACATATTCCTCAGCAGGGTTGGGTCCATAGAAAGCCAGCAGCCTCGTCAGCAGATTGTCAAACTCTGCCTTACTGTAGCTGGGCACCATGCTTGTTTGATGAATGCTGATTCTGTTTGGCAGGAATGTACTATCACACTACTTCGTGAGCCACTCTGGAACCCTTAAAACAAGCAGACATCCATTTCCCCCAGTAACTGGACGACACACAGTTCTGGAGTCAACTAACTTGTATTTTGTCACACATGGTTTCTTAGGCACACACCCCTACATGGGGTCTCCAACACGATACAACAAAGGTTTCAATCCCAAGATCCTGAAGGGAGATTGTGGAGGGACAAAACAGCTAGTTTAAACTGGTCTGGCAGTGTCCCTGAGACAACGCCCTGCTAGGACAGGAAAAGGAAGGAGGAGAGGCACAGACAAGCAATACATTCAGAAAAGGAAGGGGGAGGGGGAGAGGCACAGACAAGCAATACATTGTTAAATAGCCCTGACCTGAAAACAATAAGCAGACAAGCATGTGGGCATGGTACTCAGTGACAGAGTTCCATCACAGCCATCTGTAGAGGGGGTCACTCAGACAGCCAATTGAGGCCCTTCCTGGTGCAGTCCAGCAATCTTTGTAGTACTGCTGTTTCCTTGTCTTCATGCAGAGCTGCATAATCCCCATAGAAGTGATCTAATGATCGTTGATCTAATGCATCTCTATGATAAAATACTGATTGTCGCAGTGCGGAGATTGTCGCACATGCACACTAGCTCCTCCCCTATGGGGAAGCATTGGATTCATGGGCGTCCGCGGGGGGGGGGGGGGGGGGGAGGGGCAGCCTACAGATCAGGTAAGTGAGGCATGGGGGGGTGCAGCCTACAGGTCAGATAACTGTGGGATGGGGGCAGTCTACAGATTGGGTAGGTGAGGCATGGGGGGCAGCTTACACATCAGATAAGTGAGGTATGGGGGGCAGCCTTCAGATCAGCTAAGTGAGGTATGGGGGCAGCCTTCTGATCAGATAAGTGTGGTATTGGGGGCAGCCTACAGATTAGGTAAGTGAGGCATGGGGGGGCAGCCTACAGATTAGGTAAGTGAGGCATGGGGGGCAGCCTACAGCTTAGGTAAGTGAGGCATGGGGGGCAGCCTACAGATCAGGTAAGTGAGGCATGGGGGGCAGCATACAGATCAGGTAAGTGAGGCATGGGGGGCAGCATACAGATCAGGTAAGTGAGGCATGGGGGCAGCATACAGATCAGGTAAGTGAGGCATAGGAAAGCCTACAGATCAGGTAAGTGAGGTATGTGGGGCAGCCTACAGATCAGGGATGGGGGCAGCCTACAGATCAGGTAAGTGAGGCATGAGGGGGCAGCCTACAGGTCATGTAAGTGAGGGATGGGGGGCAGCCTACAGACCAGGCAAGTGAGGCATGGGGGGTGGCAGCCTACAGATCAGGTAAGTGAGGAGGCATCCTACAGATCAGGTAAGTGAGGCATGGGGGGCAGCCTACAGATTAGGTAAGTCAGTGATGGGGAGGCAACCCACAGATCAGGGAAGTGAGGCATGGGGGGGCAGCCTACAAATCAGATAAGTGAGGGATGTGGGCAGCATATAGATCAGGTAAGTGGGGGATGGGGCAGCCTACAGATCAGGTAAATGAGTGATGGGCAAGGAGCAGGAATGTAAAGTAGGAGAAGGAGCAGAAAGGAGAAGGAACAGAAATGAGCAGGAAGGGACACCAAGGAGCAGAAAGGGTCAGCAATGAGCTGGAAGGGACAGAAGGAGCAGAAAGGTAAAGTAGGAGAAGGAGCAGAAAGGAACAGAAATTAGCAGGAAGGGGCAGCAGTGAGTAGGAAGGATCTGCAAGGAGCAGGAAGAGGCAGCAAAGAGCAGGAAGGAGCAGCAAGGAGAAGGAAGGGGCAGGAAGGGACAGAAGGAGCACAAAGGTAAAGGAGCAGAAAGAATCAGAAGGAGCACAAAGGTTAAGTAGGAGAAGGGGCAGCAATGAGCTGGAAAGGGCAGGAAAGAGCAGAAAGGGGCAGCAAGGAGCTGGAAGGGGCAGCAAGGAGCTGGAAGGGGCAAAAGGAGCACAAAGGTAAAGTAGGAGATGGAGCAGAAAGGAACATAAATGAACATGACGGGTCTGCAAGGAGCAGGAAGGGTCTGCAAGGAGCAGGAAAGGACAGGATCAGACGGAGTACAAAGGTAAAGTAGAAGAAGGAGCAGAAAGGGCCAACAAGGAGCTGGAAAGGGCAGCGTGGAGTAGAAAGGGGCAGAAAGGAGCTGGAAGGGGCAAAAGGAGCGCAAAGGTAAAGTAGGAGAAGGAGCAGAAAGGAATAGAAATGAACAGGAAGGGGCAACAAGAAGCACAAATGGGGTAGCAAGCAGCAGGAAGGGTCTGCAAGAAGAAGAAAGGGGCACAAAGGTAAAGGAGCAGAAAGAATCAGAAGGAGCACAAAGGTAAAGTAGAAGAAGGAGCAGAAAGGGCTAGCAAGGAGCTGGGAATGGCAGCAAAGAGTAGAAAGGAGCTGGAAGGGGCAGGAAGAGCGCAAAGGTAAAGTAGGAAAAGGAGCAGAAAGGAATAGAAACGAGCAAAAAGGGACAGAAGGAGCAGGAAGAATCAGAAGGAGCACAAAGGTAAAGTAGGAGAAGGATCAGAAAGGAAAAGAAAGGAGCAGAAAGGGCAGCAAGGAGCTGGAAGGAGCACAAAGGTAAAGTAGGAGAATGAGCAGAATGGGTCTGCAAAGAGCAGAAAGGGATTAGAAAGAGAGAGGAGCAGAAGGGCGCAAAAGAAGCAGAAAGTAGCAGAAAGGTAAAGGAGCAAAATAAGCCAAGGAGGAGAGAAGACAGTGTCAGAAGAATAGGAAGACTGTGTTAAATGAAGAAGAAGAAGAAGAAGAAGAAGAAGAAGAAAAGGAGTTTTGAGCAAGAAGGACAAGTGAAGTGATCCCTCCACTTTATTCTGGACACCACATCATAAGGCTTTGGAACCTGGGCCTGGCAGGGAAACCTTGGACCTTCTCATCTTATCAGATTCCATACAGATGTTCAAACAGCTACTAGATGCATACTTGCAAAAACAGAATATTCAAGGATATAATCTTTCAATGTAGGGTAATAACTGCTTGATCCAAGGATAAATCTGACTGCCATTCTGGGATAAAGAAGGAGTTTTTTTTCCTAGCTTGTTGCAAAATTGTGCTTCAAACTGTTTTTTTTTGCCTTCTTTTGGATCAACAGCAAAAAACAAATGTGAGGAAGGCTGAACTTGATGGACGGAAGTCTCTTTTCAGCTATGTATCTATGTAACTATGTAACTATGTAATCTTCCCAGGTCAAAAAAAAATCTGTGTTAATGTGTCTTTTATTTACTGAGTGTCAGGAAGCACAGAGTGCCGTTGGGTAGGGGTGTCGCTGATTGGCTAGAGCAGTCAGCTGGCACTCTAAGCCAATCAGTAGCTCCCCAGTCACAAAAAGTAAAACATTTTTATGAACCGGGAACTAGCGATTGACTTAGAGCGTTAGCTGACTCTAGCCAATCAGTGGCACCCATGCCTGATGTCAATCTGCACTTCCTGACAATTCGTTTCAGAAGCCGAATACCACTGAGCGAAATGGAGATCTAGAGGAAGTCTTTGGGGTTAAACCATTTGAGAGATGTTTAACCCCTTAAAGGAAAGAGAGCACCCATGGGCCTCCTGGCATCATAACATTTTCATTTAGATGAAGTTGTTATGGTGACCAGAATGTTCATTTAATTTGATTAAAGGAACACTATAGTGTCAGGAATACATACATTTATTCCTGACACCATAGTTGTGAAAACGCTATTTACCCTGGCTTTATGTGATAATGACTATGCCACTCCCCTTCATGACACTGTCAAAAAGGGGCCAAACATGGATGTCATTATAATTATGCCTCCCCCTGGAAAAATTCCTGCGGGCGCTCATGATTGGGTTGGCTGATATCATCTTTAATAATCTCAGCCAGGGGAGAAGCTGCAGCCACACTGAAAACAGCATGCCAGGGGACTAAAGGTAAGTAACACTTATTTATTTTACTTCTTAAGGGAGGTCCAATAATCTAAACCGGAAAATGAAAATACTCAACTATTAGGAATGCATATTTGCCTTGATTTCCTTGGGATAAAACCATACTCCAACATTTGTATTGCTGGGCAGACCAGTGACATTGTTTTAGTATTTGTTTGACAAAATAGCCAAGGTGCCAAATGTATTAAGTTTGAAAAATGCTGCACCTTTGTTGGATAATGGTTTATTTTAATCGAACTTGCACACAAGAGGTGCTTAATAAGGTTCCTCTTGTCTTTACAGGGAAAATAACTGAGAATTTGCCAGTGAGGCGCTCAACTTCAAATATTTTATCTCAACAAATCTATTTCTGCATTCTGATCCTGATCTTAAAATGTAAGTTTAGGTTCCATTTGCTGTCATCTGGGAAAGTGGTAAATATATACTCTGAATGTAAAGGGGCGCTCAAGGTACCTTAACTACAGAGTGTCCAATCCATTTTATGAGCAGATGACACTTACGTTGCAGCAGAGCTGGACTGGAAACTAAAATCAGCCCTGGAAAAATTTCTATACCAGCCCAGTAATGCGTTGCGCCAGCATAGTGTACAGATCTAGAGGTGGAAAAGATAACTTAAAATTAAACTATTACTGAAATGTAAAATAAAGCACTCAAATGGCTTCAAAATAAACAAAAGAGGAGTTTTATTTTAATATTTTAACCCCTTAAGGACTGAGCCAAATGTACACGTTGTGAACAAAACGTAAACAAAACCTGGCATTTGCGCTATATGTCTGTCCAACCGTAATTCACCTCCTTCATATTAAATGCACCCACCCTTATTATATATCATTTTATTCAGGGGAAACATGGCTTTCATTTAATATCAAATATTTAGCTATGAAACATAATTTAATATGAAAACAATGGGAGAAAATAAATGTTATTTTTTAGTTCTACGTGACATTTTAACTGTCAATGTCATAATACTGTTCGCTTTTACTGCAATAAAATACACATATTAATATTCAGCAAAGTCTCACAAGAAAAACAGTACCCCCTATGTACAGGTTTTATGGTGTTTTGGGAAGTTACAGGGTCAAATATAGCACGTTACATTTGAAACTTAAATTTGCCAGATTGGTTACGTTGCCTTTGTGTCATGACATGAAGGGGTGCTGCCCTGCAACAGCACTGTCCCTTTAAGTGTGGGAACCAACTTAGCAGAGAAATAATTCTAGGACACGATAAATGGAGTAATAAAGAAAATGTATTAAGGCAAACCAAAAGGATATAGATATATATAATATATACAAAACAAAATATGACAATGCCACAAATATATAAATATATACAATAACCCAATATATACACAATAGAGCAGGCAGAGTCCACGATAGTCCTAGGCAAAGGTAAAGGCTTAGTCAGGTTAGTGCAGCCACCAAGTACAAAATGAACATCAAGGGGCAAAGTCCTAAGCAGGTCACACAGAAATAATGCAGCAAGGTCAGAATCACTGGAGAAGGAGTCTAGACAGGAACACTGCAGGCGAACACTGGAACAGGAGGCACAGGACACAGGACCATAAGGACATCGGAACACCAGATCAGGAAACACAAGATACTCGGGATACTCAGGATACTCAGGAAACAAGACACAGGAGACAGGAGACAGGAGCCAGAATCACGGGAGCCAGGAAACAGCAGGTACAGGGTCAAGGATAGAGGATAATGATCTGACAGGGAGTGAGGGGAGAAACCAGAATATATAGGTGCTAAACAAGGGCCAGGTGTAGTGCCTAACGAAAGGAAATGAGAACAGTGCCAAACAGAAAGAGTGGTGAGTGCGAGTACTGCACGAGGGCATGTCGACTAAGGAGTGTCGTGACACTTTGAGACTGTATAGTAGCCCAGGAATTAAATTTACACCCATAAGGGCATACCATTTGCAATAGTAGACAACCCAAGGTATTGCAAATGGGGTATGTCCAGTCTTTTTTAGTAGCCATTTGGTCACAAACACTGGCCAAAGTTAGCGTTAGTATTTGTTTGTGTGTGAAAAATTCAAAAAATGCCAATTTTCGCCAGTGTTTGTGACTAAGTGGCTACTAAAAAGACTGGACATACCCCATTAGCAATACCTTGGGTTGTCTACTATTGCAAATGGTATGCCATCATAGGGGTAATTTTCATTCTTGGGCTACCATAGGGTCTCAAAGGCAACATAACCAATCTGGCGAATATTAATGTGAAAAAAATGAAACACAAGCCTTATATTTGACGCTGTAACTTTTGAAAACACCATAAAACCTGTACATGAGGGGTACTGTTGTACTCGGGAGACTTCGCTGAACACAAATATTTGTGTTTCAAAACAGTAAAAAGTATCCCAGCAATAATATCGTCCGTGTAAGTGCTGTTTGTGCGTGAAAAATGCAAAAAACTTCACTTTTACTGGCAATATCATTGTTGTAATACATTTTACTGTTTTTAAACAATAATATTTGTGTTCAGCGAAGTCTCCCGAGTAAAACAGTACCCCCCATGTACAGGTTTTATGGTGTCTTGGAAAGTTATAGGGTTAAATATAGTGCTAGCAAATTAAATTCCCTATACTTTCGGCATGGGTTGTCAGCCAGGTCCCGCTAATTGTAATTAATTAAGATACCTAATTATGTAAAAATATTACATAAGTGTGTGTGTGTGTATATATATGTATATATAGACTGATACAATATATATCTATAATTATTGTTATATATATATATATAATGTAAAAAAATATGTAAATACGTTAAAAAATAACATTAAAAAAATATTTAAAAATAAATAATTAAAAAAGATGTTATTTCGTTCTAACTGTATTGTGATATATATATATATATATATATATATATATAATCACTATATGAAGGAGGACGGACGTGCAGCGGGGGGCTCGCTGGGAGTCCCCCCAACCGCGATCGCCGGCGACCGAAAAAAACAAAACCGGAGGGCGTACTATTACGCCCTGCGGCGTTTAGAGATGCTTAGAATAGGGTGTAATAGTATGCCCTCCGTTTTTAAGCGGTTAAACAGACGTGCATTTGCATATAATCAATGTTTCAGTCCAACTACCTTGACATATTAAGGAAAGTTTGGTAATGGTGAATGTATGCTGATGTACAACTGTAAAAAAATGAAGTTTTCTTGTTTATTTTGAAGTCCTATGAGTGTGCTCTTAACTTTGAATATGTTATTGTGCTGGAGTGTGGACCTAGCAACAAGACTGGGCCAATACGTGCTCATTACATATATGTTAATGGGATCTCTGTGTGTATTATGCATATATACATGTATACTAATATATGTGTAAATATTATAGGCCAAAATTATATATATTACTAAAACACACATTTATTTTTATATATTGGAAGGCTTGGCCTGAAGTTGTGAGAGGGGCGTAATGGACATTTAAAAGGGAATCCCCCACTTTCCTAACTTACCATGATTGGTCCAATGACCAGCGGCATCACAGACTGTCATTTCCTGCCAAATAACGCTGGTATCCCGCGATCCTGGTAACAGAGGTGGTGTTTGCTCCTCACCCTGCTTGCTCTCCTTGCGTTCCTGGCTTCCGGCAGGTAGACGGCGGCGCCCCTGGTGATGTCACACCTGTTGGCTCGTGGTCGGGTAAATATGGACTCACACGGGCTGCTCCGCCAACACACACACCATATGCCTCCTTTTTAGGTTGTTAGGGGTAGCAAATCTCACAACGAGGTCGCTCGGTTGGGCGTCTGCAGCTCTGGCCCAGTACAACGTCAGTACAGATTGAAGCCAGGGGACTAAGGACCCCAGCTTGTGCAATTTGTGCTTCTGCCGCACATTCAACAAATTTCTGTCCAGTTTCACCTGATGTCACCCACAGTATGGCGACCCCAAGCACCTCGAGGGTTGATAAACAGAGCAAATATAAACTCTCCTATTGGTCTAGTCTCAGAGGAAAACTCGGGCAAACAAAGACTGATCGTAGATCTCTCAGCACCACACTCCTCAGGGGTCCCAAGGCTTAACTCCATTGGCCTGGCTCAGCAAGACCGACATTGTCAATGCCTTTAAGTTATTGCCCATTCACCCGTCATTATGGCACCTGCACGGCATTAAATGGAAAGGCCTGTATTATTTTTTCACTAGACTTACCTTAGTGTCAAAGACTAGTCCTAGAATTTTTGATACTTTCGCGGAGACATTGTGTTGGCTCCTCCTGAATACGTGTCGGTGCCATCCACTATCTAGACGATTTTTATTAATTCAGAACCATTCTTCCCCCTTGAGCAGCCTGGGGAAAGCAGTCACTTTATTGAACACACTGGGGTTACCAGACTCACCAAAGAAAACAGTGTCCTGACACCTTTATTAATTTCTTAGGGATACGCCTAGATTCAGTGGCCATGGAAGCTAGCCTTCAACAGGAGAAAGTTACTAGCAATCGCCACGATATCAACCATTACATGTTTACCGGCTCCTATAAGCGGAAAGAATTACAGTCACTGTTAGGCTCCTTGAACTTCGCTATGAGGGTCATCCTGCAGGGTAGAGCCTTCATCTCCAGACTCCTTGGCCTACTCCCCACATTCCCTGATGACCTAAGCCTTATCTCCCTTAACGCCCTAGCCACGGCGGACCTACTCATGTGGAACAGGTTTCTCTCTAACTGGAACGGGAGAAGCATGTTTCTCCTGCAGGTTTCAGTACACTCCCCGGTCATTTGGATGGACGCAGCAGCTACCACGGGCTTTGCAGTCATATTTGGCGACAAATGGCTCTGAGGTAATTGGCCAGTGGAGGTACTAGAAATACAAGGGTTCTACAGGAACTCAGCTCTTTTTGAGGTATACCCTATTCTCTTTCACCCACCCAGCCCTCTTTGTGCCTCTCTCCCTCCAAGTCCCTCTGTTTGTCACTCTCCTCCCCAGCCCCTCTGTGTCGTCCGCCTGTGTGTCTCATTCTTCCCCAGCCCTTCCAAATGTCTAATTTACCCCGCAGCCCTTCTATCACAGAAGCCCCGGTGTCACAGCCTCCTGGATAGGCTTAAAGACTAGCCTCCTGCCAACAGACTATCGGTCCTGCCCCAGAGATCACTTCTCCTGTTGATTTGTGCTATTTTCCCCACATTACTATTCTTACAACTGGAGTAGGACTCCTAACCATCTCCTCCCTGAAGGACAATATCTCTCTAAATGTCCCTTCCATGCTGTGCTAATACCCTATACATCCAAGCATCCTGCTAGCATTTCCTGCTGCTCTATTACATTGTCTTCCTACCTTTAAGTCATCTGAAATAACTACTTCTAAATCCCTTTCCTCAGATGATGAGGTCAGTACTGTATCAAATAATCTATACTCTGCCCTTGGGTTTTTACGCCCAAGATACATTACCTTGCACTTATCCACATTAAATGTCAGTTGCCACAGCTCTGACCATTTTTCTAGTTTACCTAAATCATTTGCCATTTGGTTTATCCCTCCTGGAGCATTAACCCTGTTGCAAATGTTTTTCATCAGCAAAAATACATATCTTACCATCAAGACCTTCTGCAATATCACAAATAAAAATATGAAAGAGAATGGGTCCAAGTATAGATCCATGAGGTATCCTTCTGATAAATAGACCTTGGTTTGAATATATTACATTGACTACAACCCTCTGATGCCTGTCACTCAGCCACTGCCTAACCCATTCAACAATATTGGAGTTCACACTTAAAGATTGTAGTTTATTGATGAGCAACAGAGTCAAAAGGCTTGCTGAAATCTAAGTAGGCAATGTCTACTGCACCACCCTGATCTATTATTTTTGTAACCCAATAAAAAAAAAATCAATAAGATTAGTTTGACATGATCTCCTCCTTTAAGGTAAATCCATGATGTCTCTGATCTCGAAATCTGTGTGATTTTAGATGTTCAGCAATCCTATCCTTTAACATGGTTTCCATCACTTTTCCCACTACTGAAGTAGTAACTCTTGTATTGGAGAATAGCCGCAACCCAGTATAACTTTACTAGTTTAGAACTCGGACATGATTCTCTGATCACAGTGCTTTTTGGACAGTATGGGTGCTCAGTCACCAGCTTTAAAATGATGTATAGATGTGAGAATATGTTAGACGAACGCCATCCAGGGGGAGCATTCGTGGATTGCTTCCCACCTTGTTCGGATATTGACGAGGACCTCCCCAGTGCCCCTTGGAATGTTCGCACCAATCAATTAGAATGTTGGCAACTCGCAACATAAGTGTGAAACTGCGAGGGATGTAATTAATGAGTGCTTCCCTGGATGGCTGCTGTTCGTACAGACGAGCGCCGGCCAGGGGGAGCATTTGTATCCCGAATGAGACGCGTCTCTTGCCTGGTTTCACCCAGGGACCTTGCGAACGGAAGCTGTTCATGGCAGTTTCTGTCTTGGGGTCCCTGAGATTGGTGGGAACACTTTTGGGAACAATGGTGGATTGGCGGGCTTTCTGTAGCTGGGAGCCAAAGAGGCGGGAAACATTCCTGTGCTAGGGCTCCCAGGTACAGAGGCTCATAGGACGAAGACCCCATGTCACCAGAGGTGGGAAGCCCTGAGGTTGGGTGTCGGGAACAGTGGACAAAGGGACTGGAGTTCTGTTTCCATCAGGAGACCCCTGGAAGGGGACATTGTCTGTATGTGTGATCCACCCCTTGCATGGGGAAAATGATAAGCCAAGTGTGGCCAATAAAGTTGTTGTTGTACCCCTGGAACTGTGTCATCCAGTTACTGGGGGGAAGGGGGAAATGGGTCTCTTCATTTATTAATAGTGGAGGTAACCAGCCGGGTTACCCAGGGTCTGCTACACCAGGGCTGTGAATCAAGAACCGAAACAAGCATTTTTGGGTTTGTGCAAGTCGTTTCTCCCGAGATTCTGACACATGCGACTTGTAAATCAGAATTTCGTCCAATTACTAGATCTGCCCGAATTCTGAAGAACTGTAGATCATCCCAAAACAAACCTCCAACTCTAGTGGGAATCTACCTACAAGAACATGCTTGATGGGGGTGCCAACTGCCTGGTAAAAGCCTCCTTCTACATGGCAATTGCAGACCAAAACAGAGGCTGCTGGGCTCTGGGATTGCTGTATTCAGTCTGATCTAAACATAGGAATCTCCTGGAGGAATAGAGAAAGGACAGGCTGGGAAAAGAGAGCACTGGGTCGGAAATGGTCAGCTGATAAATTATAGAAGATATTTCTACCACCACTGTATACACACACTGTTACACATATTACTACCCACACGGTTACAAGCACATACTGCTACACATACTCCTACCCACACTGTTGCACATAAACACACAGTGTTGAACATACATACGACTACCCACACTGTCCACCAACACACTGCTATGCACATTTTTGCATATACTGCCACCACACACTCTTACACAAACAGACATGTACTTCGACATCTACATAAATATAAAAATACAAACACACACGCTAAATATGATAACAATACAAAAAAAAAAACACAAACAGTCAAGTTTATATATTGTTTTAATTTGAAAAGGGGGGAAAGGTTGTGATGGAACGCTGGTACATCGTCACTTGGGCATCAAGGGCTCCTTTGTTTGGGCTCTGGTGGGGAACGGCCATTTAAACCGCACAGACTTAGACCTAGCCACAACATGGAGAGACAAGATGGCGCCAAACCAGAGACTCTGTGACCACGTGGGTTGGGACTTTCCCCTTTGTGACTCAGGGAGCTGAATCACCTATTGTTGACTGTGTGTTAATCCCTTTACCTAATGCATTAAGTTTTCCTGTGTATGCAAAATAGTTGTTCTGTGATGGTCTGTCCTATTGGTTATTAATGGGCTTAGTGTGATTGGCTGTTTGTTTAGGCCCAATTTGATTGGTTGTTGTTCCAAACCTTTGTGTGTTTACTAATGAGTTTACTAGTATACAAATACCTAGGTGTGTATAATAAACATTAGTTTCTGTTCTACCCTTAAACTGTGTTTCTGCTGTTCTTGGGGGAGAGGTGTTAGCTGACTGAATCTTCGTGAATGGGCTTACATCTGTGGTTTGATTGGCGGGAAAAAGCTGTTCGGACGGGGATGTCCTCAGTCGGGGCACACCGGACCCATTACAGGGGTACTGTGGGGTGCTTCAGATTTCCTTGTCTATAGGTGCTTGTGATGCCAATCAAACCCTGGTACAGGCAACTGGTAACTCCCACTGGTGACATTTTGCAGTTGGCAAATAACTGCACTCTAATAGAAACATAGAATGTGATGGCAGATCAGAACCATTTGGCCCATCTAGTCTGCCCAATTTTCTAAATACTTTCATTAGTCCCTGGCCTTATCTTATAGTTAGGATAGCCTTGTGCCTATTCCACGCACTCTTAAACTCCTTTACTGTTCTAACCTCTACCACTTCATCTGGAAGGCTATTCCATGCATCCACTACCCTCGCAGTAAAGTAATACTTCCTGATATTATTTTTAAACCTTTGTCTCTCTAATTTATGACTATGTCCTCCTTGTTCTGGTAGTTTTTCTTCTTTTAAATATAGTCTCTTCCTTTACTGTGTTGATTCCCTTTATGTATTTAAATGTTTCTATCATATCCCCCCTGTCTCGTCTTTCCTCCAAGCTATACATGTTAAGATCCTTTAACCTTTCCTGGTAAGTTTTATCCTGCAATCCATGAACCAGTTTAGTAGCCCTTCTCTGAACTCTCTCTAAGGTACCAATATCCTTCTGCAGATATGGTCTCCAGTACTGCGTACAATACTCCAAGTGAGGTCTCACCAGTGTTCTGTACAATGGCATGAGCACTTCTCTCTTTCTACTGCTAATACCTCTCCCTATATAACCAAGCATTCTGCTAGCATTTCCTGCTGCTCTATTACATTGTCTGCCTACCTTTAAGTCATCAGAAATAATCACCCCTAAATCCCTTTCCTCAGATGTTGAGGTTAGGACTCTATCAAATATTCTGAACTCTGCCCTTGGGTTTTTACGTCCAAGATGCATTGTCTTGCACGTTGCCACAACTCTGACCGTTTTTCTAGTTTACCTAAATCTTTAGCCATTTGGCTTATCCCTCCTGGAACATCAAACATTTTACATATCTTAGTATCATCAGCAAAAAGACATACCTTACCATCAAGACCTTCTGCAATATCACTAATAAAAATATTAAAGAGAATGGGTCCAAGTACAGATCCTTGAGGTACCCCACTGGTGACAAGCCCAGGCTTCGAATATACTCCATTGACTACAACCCTCTGTTGCTTGTCACTCAGCCACTGCTTTAGCCATTCAACAATATTGGAATCCAAAGTTAAAGATTGCAGTTTATTGATAAGCCTTCTATGTGCAACACTACTAATAGTAGGCAAAGCACTTTACTGATTAGCAGCTGGTTGTTAAAAAGTAGCAACAAGATTGGAAATGAGCCCTAAGACTTTCACTTTCATTTTATGCTTTCACAGTGAACCATAATCCTTTATTTCATTGGCTACCAAATGACCTGTAGACCACTTACAAAACAAAGTCATGATCTGCATCATTAACCTCAATCAAGTTTACTCTTTCACTTATCATTCTCAAGATAAAACCCTTCTTCTTTCTTCTTGTATTTTATGTACGTGAATAAAAACAATAAAATATATTGAAAAATAAATTGGTATTTTTGATGACATGCACAATCCCCTCTTGTCACTGAATTCCAAATCAATAGCATCTATAGCATCTGATATTAGGTATATGCTGACAATTAACTTAAAATTGTGTGTATATTTACACTGACAAAGAACATTTTGCATATGAAAATAATGCCAAGTAAAATATAGTTTATAAAGATCAAAATGCGTAGCATAACGATACTGAGGATATATTACTAAATTAATAATCTCTCTATCAAGTAATAATAATATATGGGAACTCTAGTACACTCCTTAATTTGTTCATGCCAACAAAGAAATCACATACCAGCCTGACCCAGTCACGCTACATTTACACCTAGATGTCTAATTACAGAAGATTCTTGGATGACGTACGTATCAGGGAGTATTGGGTAACAGAAACTTAGTTGACCTTATATATTACCCAAGCTAATAAAAATTCACCCTATATAATCATTTTATATAAAACTGCTTATACAATCAGTACATAACTAGGCATAAACACACACATATACATGTATGTATACACAAAACATGTACATATTTATTATTTAAGGGATGTTTGCAGTACTTACTTTGAACACCGCACACAGCATATCGTTAAGCAAAGGGTTACTTATTCTGGCCCCAGTTGACAGATGGGAGCCCCAGGTATTGAATCGGTTGCCAGCAGGGAAACTGTACATGCCCAAAAAATTATGGAATTGTTTGATCATGGGTCCTTAAAGGGACACTCCAAGCACCAAAACAACTTTATCTAAATTAAGTTGTTATGGTGCAATGAGTCCCCTGGAGGCACTCTTACCTTAAGGAGTTAAACCTTCTCTAACGGTTTAACCCCAAAGTTGCCTCCAGCAGTGATGTCTACTTCCCAACAGGTGGCATTCGGCCTGGAGTGCTGCCGATTGGCTGAGAGCAATCAGCTGACACTCTCAGCAAATCAGTGGCACCCCTGCCTGGCGGCACTCCACGCTTCCTGAATCTGAAAATACAGATATCATTTGGGGGAGTGGAAATCGCCACTGGAGGCAACTTTAGTGTTAAGCCATTTGAAAATGTTTGTAACACCAATCCTTCTACCCTGGCTAGGTACCACCACCAAGCTTGCTTCATTGCTGTAACCAGGATACCAGGAGCAATTCAGCCCCAGTGGCCGCTGCATGACTGGGGTTTATCCGGAACTCTCATACCCGAGAGCAGGGTATTGTGCTATAGTACCAAAGTGATCAGACTCTCCTGCACAGGGTATAGCTGTTTATATACACAGACCACCAGCATGGGGTCTTTATTGAAAACACAGTTAGCCATGCCCTGGTGCATCTGGGTCTGGGACATAATTGAGTTGTCTTTCGTTAAGCTAATTAACTCCCAGACACATAGGTATTCACTTAATTATTCCCTGCACAAGAAAAACCTTAAAAACAAATAGAAAACAGTAATGCATCCCTAATTAGTTTCTTCACAATGTTTTAACCCTTGAGGTAAGAGTGCCTATGGGGACCTCCGGGCACCATAACCACTTCATTTAGATAAAGTTGTTTTGGTGCCCGGAGTGTCCCTTTATGAGAGACATCCATGAAGGAATAATTTAATCATGCATTTTTAAGCGGTTAAATGTTTGGTAATATACACTATATGGACAAAAATATTGGGACACCTGAACATTACACCAGGAGGAAATTTTATGACATTGCATTCTAAATACATGGACATTAATATGTTGTTGTTCCAACCATTGATCCACTCTTCTGGATTCCAAGATTTTGGAGTGTTTCTGTGGGAATTTGAGCCCATTAATACAGTACAGCATTTGTGAGGTCAGGCACTGATGTTGGACAACAAGGCCTATCTCGCAATCTCCTTTCCAGAAGGTGTATGATGAGGGTTGAGGTCAGGGCTCTGTGCGCCCCAGATAAGCTCTACCACACCAAACTCATCCAACCATGTCTTTATGGACCTTGCTTTATGCACTGGGACACAGTCATGCTGGAACATAAAAGGGCCTTCCCCAAGGTGTTACCACAAACTGATAAGCACAGCATTGTACAAAATGTCCTGAAAAACAGCCCCATACCGTTATCCCTCCTCCAAACTTTATAGTTGGCACAATGCAATCAGGCAGGTAACGTTCTTCTGGCATCTTCCAAACCCAGACTTGCCCATCAGCCTGCCAAACAGAGAAGCATGATTCATCACTCCATAGAACACGTTTCCACTGCTCCAGAGTCCAGTAGCGGCATGCTTTACACCACTCAATCCAATGCTTGGCATTGTACTTGGTGATGTGAGGCTTGCATGCATCTGCTTGGTCATGGAAAACTATACCTTGAAGCTCCAGATGCACAGTTTTTGTGTTAATATTAATACCAATGGAAGTGTGGAGCTCTTGGGCTATGGAATCATCAGAACGTTGTCAACTTCTTCGTACCATACACTTTAGTCATCCTGAGATTGGAAAGTTTTGCGTAATAATTGCAAATTCATCTGCAATTAGTTTGGGATTTATTATATCAGACATTTTTGAGGAATAGATGTAGGCTATATTTTTAAGTTGGGATGCTGATAATGGAAAATATTTCCCATTAAATTTGTCTTTCTTGAGCTTTTTATGGCATAGATCCTAGAATTATGTAAAGACAAATCGCTTAAACAACTAAACAAAAATAGATGTAAAAATGCAGCACATCTGAAAAGTAGGGGAAATCCTCCAAACCCCATCAGAACAAGTAAAAACTAAAAAACCAAAAGACAATATATATTAAAACCATATAATATCAACAATTTAAAACCATATAATATCAACAATAAATGAGAAAAAATAAAAATCACAATAAGACCTGATAATGTCCCTTGAAAATACAATTTAGGATGCAACAACAAAAGCCAAAAATAAAATTAAGTCCAAGTCTAAAAGATGGCATGCCTTTTATAAGGTAGCCTTACACCGAAAAAAAGTATTTTCTTTGGGTATAGTAGCACAGCAAGTTCATTAGGGCTGGAGATATGTGATGGTTGTACTGCAGCAAAGTGAAGGCCAAGGAACCTTAAAGTTGTTGTTTGAACTTGTGTATGTGCCTAGTTGTTTAACCCCTTAAGGACACGTGACATGTGTGACATGTCATGATTCATTTTTATTCCAGACGTTTGGTCCTTAAGGGGTTAAACATCTGTATCCCAGGTAAGGCTTTGTCTTTAGTGTATTCTGGGATATTGTGTTTGAACCACTGGGCTAATAAGGCTGCTGTCATATGTAGAACCATTTACATATGCATATTGGTCTACTGTGGCAGTCTACCCTCCAGAAGATGGTTTACTACCACCTAGGACGCCCCTGCCAAGTTGTAAATAGCTCCAGAGCGATTATACCCTCCTGTACAGATTACCGCTGTCTCACCCAAACACTAGTCGAGACTCAGGGAAGGGTGAAGAATAACTGTTTTATTAGGTTCAAGCACACTGATTTTATACACAGACCCCCAGCATGGGGTCTCCGTTCAAAGTAACATAAGCCCGCCCAGGCGTCTCTGTGTCTGGGAGATAATAGTGCCAGCTCTCAGTTAAACTAATTATCCGCCGGACACAGAAAGCCGAATACTTAAAACTCTGCAATCATAAAAAATACAGTAATACACCCCAATCTGTCAAAAAAGAGCTCTGGTCGGATAGGTCTGGCTCGAGTCAGACAGAAGTCCAAAGTTCAGACGCGGCTAGCCTCAGATCCAACACAGGGCTCCACAGTGCTTTCTGTGGGTATCTGGATTTCCCCCAAGTTCTTGATGTCAGATGCCTTATTACCTCCTCTATCAGCCCTCCAAAAAGTGCCCTGTTTGCTGGTTCAGGGGCCGAGAGGGCTCTGATTGAAGTTTCAACGGACCGTGGCGACTTCGCTCTAGAGATCCTCAGAGCTACTCTCTGTCTGGCATTCTGTGTCTTCCTGGCCAGTGTGACGGAGCTCCAGTACTCTGACAGAGTACCTCTACCAAGTCCACTTCCACGTAGCTATCAGGGACCCTGAGCACATCAGACTTAGTCGCAGAGGCTTGACTGGGATCTCTAAGGGTCTTTTCCACCATGGTCCAGGCTACTAGGATTATAGCCCTGAACACCCTTTTCAGAGCAGTAATCAGAGCTCGCTCCCTAAACACCAGACAACACTTAAAACTACAACTAACTTTAATACATATAGCACAAATATTTATGTCCCCAACAGCTTACATACAATAGGGTGAATAGAGTTCAATAGTACAAGGAAGGGTGGGCCAGACAAAAGCAAGGGCTGATGGAAGATTGAGGAGGGACAGGGCAGCTAGTTTAAACTGGTCTGGCAGTGTCAATGGGACAGCGCCCTAGTGGGGAAACAATAGGACAGGAAAAAGGGGGAGGAGAAAGGCACAGACAATCAACACGTTAAACATACATTGCACCAATACTGGGCACAGAGTGCCAAAGCACTAGAGGAATCTGGGGACCCACATGTAGTGTCTGTCTTCCATCCCCAGTGATGGTGACTACCGTCACATAGACTAACCGGATACCAGATCTCTATTCAGTCGGTGCCTGAGTAAGTCAGGTAACCAGTCGGATTAAGTTCATCTGTCCTGACAGCCTCATAGACAAAGTCTCACATTATAGCTTTAATCTATCGCAAGGGGGTCTGAGCTACATCAGTTTCAGTGGATTGTGTCAAAGTTCCTTTCCACTTAGCAGTTCCACACAGTGTATAAGTTTGGTCAGGCAAATGAAACCCTCATAGCAGATCAATCCATGGAAGTCTGGTTTGGGCAGGCCAGACTGAGCTTCTCAGTCACCCCGTGCCCCTAATAAGCACAGGGTGACTTAGACATAAGAGGTAATATGGATGCAAAGAAAGGCAGTTCCCCATGAATCTGCCATGGTTTTCCCCCAAACTCAAACCGACCCCCATATGACCTCACTCTCAGGGGGCCAACGTGACACCCACACCCCAATAGCAAATCTGGAACCCTGTGTTTTAGCCCAGTATAGTTACCGGCATATTTCTTACTGTTCGGAATGAGACGAATACAGGAGACCCCAGGCGAGTTGACCACGTAGTTAGTCAATACATCCAACCCACCAAGGCCCTCACCAACTCGGTACCCCAAACAAATTGGTCATGCAAGAGCAGCACTCACCCAACGGACCTCTGCATCTCCTGAGGCATATACCTGCTGCTGGGTATGCATGCTCACTTTCCTGTCTCCCTGGATTTCTCTCAGCCGCTGGAGGGAAGACAGATTGTCTCAGCCCCCTCTCACATGGGGTTGGGAATTGGAGCTCTCTGTCCAGCCTCCCTGGGGACCACATGTAGAGACCGTAGTCCCATCTACCTGTACCATAGAGAGATCCCCCAGTGCTTGTGGAAAAGGGCTAAGGTTAGTGGTGCTTTGCCCTGGGCTCCGCTTTTCCGCGGGGCCAACTTTATCTGATGCCTCTGACTCATGGGTTACCAGTGGGGTTGGGCAGAGGCCCCAATGTCAGCGCTTCAGGTGGGGAAGTTGTGCTCTCCTCGAACTCCACCTTCACTAGAAGGTTGATTTCCCTGCTTTCCAGCTCTGGCATCTCTGTAAGTTGGGGGCAGATGCCCAGCAGGGCTCGATACCAGCACTTCAGTTGGTGCAGTGGTGTAACACCGCCAGCTCCACCATGACCAAAAGGCTGTCTTACCCACTCTCAATTTCCCGCATCGCTGCCAGTTAAGGGCAGAGGTCATCAGCGCTCTGTCCCGATGCCAGCGCTTCCGCTGGGGAAGTAACAAGCATTTTTAGTTTTACTTTACTTGCTATAATCCTTTTACAGACTCTACTCTTGTTTGACCAGATAATCCAGGTCGAAGATCAGGGCTGGCCCCTGATCAAGCATTGGCACTCTATCTATCTGTATCATCCACAGCGAAAGGTATCCCCTTTCTATAAACAGGTCAGCATCCTGGAGTTTATCCCATAATATTCCCGCCAAAGCCATAACTCTTCAGGGACTAGACCGTCTCCAACCCTAAATATTCCTGCTCTGACTGCCACTATAGAGCACGGTACTGGATCAGCATTTTCAATTTGTATACCCATTTGTATACCCATTCTTCCTGGGGCTGCTTTCCCAGTAATGGTATCCTCAGCTTCTATTGAACCATGGTTCATTTTCTTGTAACTGGGAGATATTGGTTGCAATATATCCTCTTAAATTGGTGCACTGTCTCCCAGAGCTAGAAGAGTACCTGATTCCTCAGCTCCAAGGTCTCTTCCTCTAAAACCGGTCTGTTGAGCAGGTTAAGTGCCTCTCACAGTCAACTCTGGAATTCAGATACTATGGTTGCTCTTGTAGCCATTGCCATAACCTGAAGCACTATATTTGCTGGTATGTTTGGCCCAAACAGGGATAGTTTCCATAGTGCCTCTTCCAGGGATTCTGATTCCTTAACCTCTTCCAATGAGAAACATCTGGTCCAATGGTTCTCCATTAGGTGTTCCAGAGGTATCCTGCAAGGAGGAAGTCAATCCCACAGTTGCAACCAAATGTGATGGAGCTTCTGTACTCTGACCGAGCACCTCCACCCAATCCGCTTCACCGAAGCCGACCAGGCTGCATCTCTTCTTCCAGGCAGGTATTGTCCCCTCTGCAGCTTTCCTTCTAGTGATTACTATTGACTTTAGAAAGGCACTCATGTCTCTCAGACCTAGCTCTCTTGATTTATCCCAGGGCTAGAGGCATCATGTAGCCAGCCAACAAATCCGAAGACACTGTAGTTGGGATCCGTAAAAATCCACAAAGGACACAAGTTCCAAAAGGAACTAACATGTAATTCTTTATTTTACTTCGGACTTGCCCATATGATCATTACATATACATTGCTGTGACAAACATAATAAAATTCAAACAACCAAAACATATCACAAAATATACAGGAAATTATAATAGCATAATAACATATTTATAAAGGGATAGGGAAGACAAAATCCAACACAAAATATCTCTCCTGTGTGCAGAAATAGCAATGTGAAAACCTACCTGAATATGCAAATTAGCAATCCTTGCTTTTCAGGTAGTGCATACAGCAGTTGCTAGATCCTTGCAACCAACAGCTGGCACTGTACAGGCTCCACAGCCAAATCCACCTAGTTTATGGCAAGTATTATCAATATAGGAGAGCACACTAACATTTAACACTAAACAATTACATTACACAAACATTATAAACACCCTGCAACTATAATAGGCACATGGTGACTTAGACATAGGAGCCATTTAGGAACCATTGTAAACTGTCCTTCTGCTCCCAGTGACGGTGACTACCGTCACAGCCGGAATAGGCTGCTTCTGGTGCCGCAAACAATTCTGGTTGGCTCAGGAGACACGGGATGGAGGGTCAGTATGAAGTGAACACTTGAAGAGGGTGAGAGTTGGGGAGACCAGTACCTGGATTAGGTGACTTAAAGGTCTGTCACATCTAGTTATCTATATTAGTTGTTAGCATGTATCAGTATTCATTGCTTTATTTATCAACTTATCAGTTGTTATATTGCACTCTTATCTTCTTATCTATAAGCAATGGTGGAAAAAAGCAGAAGGGATCGCTCTGCCCTCCCCACCCCTCCCCTAATGTGTTTGAGTTTGGTGGTTAGGAATTTCACCAGAACTGTACCTTTAAATACATGCAATTGTAGACTAGTGATAAGTAAATCTTAAAAAAATAAAAATAAATGACCTGTTTAATTTGAGTTTCTAAATGATTCAATTCTGTTAGAATTACGGAAAGCGTGAGAAAAAAATAGCTCACATATTGTTTCAATAACATAAATCTACATGAAGAAAGAAATGTGGTAAGTGAGTCATAGAGGAATGTTTTGATAAATATTAGGACTTGTTTGATCCTGAATCTGTGCATGTACATTGCTGCCACCTAGTGTTAAAATTGAAGTTCACTATTAACTACATGCTTCTTGACAGTATCGAAAACCTTAAATATACATCGATATCTACAAATATAAACATTCCAAATAGCATAATACAGTTTAAAATGAAGGGAATGGGAATTACATATATATATTCGACTTGGAAGTCCCTGGAGTGCTATTTTGTACTTTTGGCTATATATATATATATATATATATATATATATATATATATATAGCCAAAAGTACAAAATAGCACTCCAGGGACTTTTGTACTTTTGGATATATATATATATATATATATATATATATATATAGCCAAAAGTACAAAATAGCACTCCAGGGACTTCCAAGTCGAATGAATAAAACTTAGCTTTTATTAGCTCAAAATAAAAATCAACGTTTCAGTCTGTATCCCAGACTTTCATCAGGCAAGTACATCAAGGAAGGTGTAGTGCATTACTATTTTTGTATGTATATATATATATATATATATATATATATATATATATGACAGACCCATCTGTATAGACTAAGATTGCTGGTTCGTCTGTTTGCCCCTTTTCGGCTATTTGCCTGTCCGTATACCCCTGTTTGTTTGTTTCCTGAAAGAACCGATTAAAACTACCGAACGGACGGCCACCCGGGAGAGAAGTGTGCTGCTGGTTAACCTCTTGGCCCCAATTAGAACATTGTGGTTAACTGCAGACACCTCTCCATTCCAACCGTATTCAGGGTGGTCGTCGTTCGTATGCCGACCACGAGGCGGCGGCCATTTTACACCATGCGAAAGACCAGTGGTGTTCGGCGCAGATTCTATGGAACTAAAAACGGACACTCTTTCTGCCGAACACCGCTGAAATTACTGACCGCCCTTCTCAGTCAACAAGGCATGCGACCACCGGCCATTCGGGAGTTTGGATTACACGGATGGACTTAACCCAGATAGCCGTCCCATGGAGTCAATCGCATACCGAAAGACTGTAAGAGACTTTGACTCCATGGTGATTAAACTGTACATATGGGATCAGAGCGCTATTCGCTAAGAATATGCACTCAGATCCAGGCTATCTGGGGATATGTTGTACAGCTAGGGGACAGGTTAAACCCTACAGAAAAGTTACAGGCGAAGCAGCTGCTGTGGGAGAAGCAGGCAACGTTCTCCCAGGAGCCAGGTTATACTACCCTAGCTGTATATAAGGTAGAGACCCCTGGACAGACTCCCCTGCGACAGCCCCCCTATCGTATCCCTGAAGCAGTCCGAGAAGGAATGCAGAAGGAGATACAGGAGATGACCCAGCTTGGGGTCATCGAACACTCCGATAGCCCTTGGGCCTCGCCTGTAGTTCTGGTACCCAAGAAAGACGGGACCACCCGGTTCTGTGTTGACTACAGGCGACTCAACAAGCGGACCACCACTGACGCCTACCCGATGCCCCGGGTAGACAAATGATTAGATCGTATTGCAAGGGTGCGCTATCTAACCACCATAGACCTGTGTAAGGGCTACTGGCAGATCCCCCTGGCCGAGGATGCTATTCCCAAGTCGAAATTCATCACCCCGTTTGGCCTGTACCAATTTAAGGTCATGCCTTTCAGCATGAAGAATGCCCCGGCTACCTTCCGGCGGATGATGGATAGGCTCCTCGATGGCTTCCAGGAATTTGCCTCTGCATACCCGGATGACATTGTGATCTACAGTGGGTTCTGGGAAGAACACCTGGTTCACGTAGGGGTAGTGCTGGATCAGATTTGGGCTGCTGGCCTGACATTAAAGCCAGAGAAGTGCCATCTAGGTATGGCTGAGGTGCAGTACCTGGGTCACAGAGTGGGGTGTGGAAGCCAGAGACCGGAGCCAGCTAAGGTAGAGGCAGTGGCTAAATGGCCCACACCTATCACTAAGACCCAGGTGCTAGCCTTCTTGGGGACGGCAGGGTACTACAGATGTTTTGTCCCCGACTACAGCACTATTGCCAAGCCCCTGACTGACCTGACTAAGAAGAACCTCCCTAAGCAGATCCTGTGGTCTCCAGCTCGTGAAGCCGCGTTTCAGGCACTGAAGCAGGCTCTTGTGAATGCCCCTATCTTGGCTGCAGGGGAGGGCTGGCAGCCTTAGGCCTGGGGGGCAAATCCAGTCAGGTGGCCCATTGCACCAAGAGGAGAGTAAAAACACCTTTCCCATGTGATTGAAAGTGTGTGTGTGTGGGGGGGGGGGGGGGGAGAGCAGTCATCTAAACAGACAATCAATGACAGGCACACACACTTGCTGATTTGGCACACACTAAAAAACACACACTCACTGACAGGCACACGCACACACTCACTGACAGGCACACAGACACACACAGAAAGACACATTGTTACAGGCATACTGACTCAGACAGACAGACATACTGACACACACAGGCATACTGGCTGACACAGACAAATTGGCACACACACAGAGACATACTTGCACACAGACATACTGACACACACACAGAGATGCATACTGGTACTCACACAGACACACACAGAAAGACACACTGTTACAGGCATACTGACACAGACAGACAGACATACTGACACACACACACACAGGCATACTGGCTGACACACACACAGACAAACTGGCACACACACAGAGACATACTTGCACACACACAGTCAGACATACTGACACACACACAGTCAGACATACTGACACACACACAGACAGACATACTGACACACACACAGACAGACATACTGGCACACACACAGACATACTGACACACACAGACATACATACTGGCACACACATAGACAGACATACTGATGCGCACACACACAGACATACTGACATACTAACGCACACACAGACATACTGACATACTGACTGACACAGACATACTGACACACACAGACATACTGACACACACAGACATACTGACACACACAGACATACTCATCCACACACACCCAAACTTTACACTTTCAAAACCAGTGGACAGGGGCTGTAGTGGGGGACAGGGGTGGTAGTGGAGGGTATAAGCTGTAATTGGGGGTTTAGGAAATGTACGGGGGGATAGGGGCTGAAGCAAGTTGATGGCTACAATTTGGGAAAGGAGCTGTGGTGTGGGTAATATGGGTTGCAATTGGGGGAGAGGAGCTGTAGTGGGGATGTTATGGGGCTGTGGTGGGGGGCATGGGGCTGTGGTGGGGGGCATGGGGCTGAGGAAGGGGGCAGGAGCTGAGAGGGGGGAAAGGAGCAGGGAAAGGGTGGGACAGGGGCTGACCAAGGGGACAGAGGCTGACCAAGGGGACAGGGGCTGACCAAGGGGACAGGGGCTGACTAGGGGGACAGGGGCTGACTAGGGGGACAGGGGCTGACTAGGGGGGCAGGGGCTGACTAGGGGGACAGGGGCTGAGGTAGGGGACAGGGGCTGAGGTAGGAGCTGACTAAGGGGACAGGGCCTGACTAAGGCTGAGGTGGGGACAAGGGCTGAGATGGGGACAGGGGCTGGGGAGGGGACAGGGGCTGAGGAGGGGACAGGGGCTGAGGAGGGGACAGGGGCTGACTAAGGGGACAGGGGCTGACTAAGGGGACAGGGGCTGACTAAGGGGACAGGGGCTGACTAAGGGGACAGGGGCTGACTAGGGGACAGGGGCTGAGGAGGGGACAGGGGCTGAGGAGGGGACAGGGGCTGAGGAGGGGGCAAGAGCTGACTAAGGGGACAGGGACTGAGGAGGGGACAGGGCTGAGGAGGGGAATAAAAAAAAAAGAAAAAAAAAAGTGTATTTCCCCCCTCCCTGAGTCTTACCTTAGGCCATGGAGGGGTGGACAGCAGCCAACAGGAGCAGCAACCAGCAGCAGCCAGTGAAGTCAGCCTCTCCTGATGATGTCAGGAGGAGGGGGCGTGGCTTCCTCTGCTCTTCTTCCAGACTCCCCAGCGGTCCTGTGAGAAGAGCAGAGGAAGTCACCCTTCCTCCTGACATCATCAGGAGAGGCCGGCGACTCCACTGACTGCAGACTGCAGGAAGAGTGAGGTAAGTTGAAAAATCTGACTCCTCAGCCAGAAGCAGGGGATTCAGATTTTTCATTTTTTTGCTGGGTGTAGGCGGCCCTGGGTTTAGGGCGGCCTGGGGGGCAATTGCCTCCCTGCCCCCCTTCCCAGCCCGCCCCTGCTTGGCTGCCCCAGTTCCTAACAAACGCTTTGTCGTCCATACAGATGCATGGACTGGGGTCTGTGCTAAGCCAAGTTGGGGAAGATGGAGGAGAGTACCCTGTCGCATACCTCAGCCGAAAGTTACTACCCGGGAAGTGAGTTATGCGGCAGTGGAAAAAGAATGTTTGGCCCTGGTCTGGGCACTGAAAAAGTTGAGCCCCTATCTATACGGACAGGAATTTTCCCTTGTAACGGACCACAATCCCCTTGTCTGGCTTAACCAGGTCTCAGGAGACAATGGTAGACGACTGCTGCGGTGGAGTTTAGCCCTCCAGCCTTATAACTTCACCATCAGCTACCGACCCGGTAAGCAGAACGGGAATGCAGATGGATTGTCCCGGCAAACTGACATCCCTACCACCTCCTAGTCCGGTCATCCCCAAGTTGACCCGCCAAAGGGTCAAGCCGGGTCTGCCGGAGTGTCCCACAAGGAGGGAGCCGTGTGACAGACCCATCTGTATAGACTAAGATTGCTGGTTCGTCTGTTTGCCCCTTTTAGTCTATTTGCCTGTCCGTATACCCCTGTTCGTTTGTTTCCTGAAAGAATCGATTAAAACTACCGAACGGACGGCCTCGTTATTGAAGGGGAGCTTGGTCTCGGAGCTTGGTCTCGTTATTGAAGGGGAGATTTACTACACGGTTAGCGACTGATTACTGGAAACGTAAGCCGCTTGGATGTTATATTTGATCGGCTGTTAGCCGCGATTCGTGGATTTCTTATTCGTGAGTTTTGGGATCCGTACGGGTCCCGGTCAGGAGACTGGTACATTCCCCTGGTTGCAGTTCGTATGGTTTGAGTATACGAATGGAGTTTGCATTATTGCGAAAGGGGAAGCTTAACTAAACGGCGGTTTTACTCCTTTATGCCAGAGGGGTCTTAACAATATATATATATATATATATATATATATATATATTGCACGCACAAACACAAGATTTATAGAATTAATGGAGGTAGTCTTCTGTCTTAGTTCTCAATCAACACCAAATCATATAGGGAAATAGAGTGATTTATTTATGGTCGTCTATCAATGTTGTGTTTGTGAGCGCAATACATATTTAAACTGTATTATGCTAGTTGGAGATTTTATTTTTATATTTGTAGATACTGATGTATAGTTATTGTTTGAAGAAGGTTTAGAGGAGTCTTCCTGTATCTACATTTAAAGAAAGAACAGAGTAATTTTTAATACTTCTTATCCCTTTATGTTTTCTTTCACTTGTGTTGCTACTGTATGGGCACTTTTGTGTGTGTATTATCAAAAACCTGTAAGTCACTTGAAATTAAAATAAAAACTCATGTTCCAATGACTACATCTGGGATAAATGGCTATATTTTTTCTTTGTTTATTAAAAGTGATTTGTCCCTGCCCAAATCATTACAAATGAGACTTTATATGAGTGTAAGCTCACCTGTGGAATATGGTGTCTGTCTATATCTATTTATATCTGTTTGTCTGTCTTTCTGTTTTTTTTTTTTTTTATATATTTCACCTACAGAATAGCCTTTGATAATATAAGATTTTCAGTAACGGTTTAAACCATGTCATGTTTGGTCCCTAGCAATAGGTTGTTATGCAGTGACACCTTACAGTGGGGACATTATTCTGGAAGGGTGTGATGATGAAATCAGGTTTTCCTTACGGTTAAAAATGTGCTAAACTCAAAGGAACCTTTGTTGGGTTACAGAGGATGCTGTTTCGACAAGATTCATGGTGTCAGGGGTACTGGAGATATTTTGATACACAAGTCCACCAAAGTGTATTTCTACAATATGAGTGTAGAAGATTGCATTAGGACTCAATGAGACATAAACTGAAATAATCATATTAGATAAAGAGGCATATCTATTTTAAAGAATGTTTATAGTTATGCTGGCTTTTTTTAAACACCCTTTAATAGTTTTACATTGTCCCCTTCTGAACGAATGCTTGAGTGCACATACACTCTGTAGATGCCAAGTAGTTGTTGCTATGTCTGTGGCTTCATGAGGCAGTGAAGTTGTCCAGAATGCATTAAAGGAATACTCCAAGCGCCATAATCACTACCGCTGCAGTATTGCTTATGTTGCCAGCAGTGTCCTGGTGCCCCACCATTATGAGCAGACAAACAATTTTTCAAATGTTTGCTTTCTTACCTGGTGTCCTAATGGCGCCAATCCCTGCCTCCAAGTCCGTTAGATCTAAGCTTGTCGGTCTTAGCCAATGAACTAAGTCCAGAACTGCAGAGCTTAAAGTAAAAAAAGGTTTGGCATCCCAAGGTTCAGAAACAGCAATTTATTGAAGCCCAATATCACGCAACGTTTTGACCTACACGGTCTTTGTCAAGCTGGTTTGATTGCACCCTGGCTCAGAATGATGGTATTAAGTGCAGTTCCTTATTTGTGTTTTAGACAGAACTGCAGAGCTAGGTTTCTGATTAGACACTTTTAGCTCTCTGGTGTTAGTGGTAGAGGTGGTGAGCAGTGCCTGCCACTCCTGGCACTATAACCACTATTACATAGTTACATAGCTGAAAAGAGACTTGCGTCCATCAAATTCAGCCTTCCTCACATATGTTTTTGCTGTAAAACACCCAGTCTGAAGCACTTCCAATTTTGCAACAAACTAGGAAAAAATTCCTTCTTGACCCTAAAATGGCAGTCAGATATCTCCTTGGATCAAGCAGCTATTACCACACTAATCAGAAATTATATGCTATGTTTTTGGAGGTATTTATCCAATTGCCGTTTAAACATCTGTATGGACTCTGATAAAACCCCCTCTTCAGGCAGAGAATTCCATATCCTTATAGTTCTTACTGCTTTGCCTTAGATTAAATCTCCTTTCTTCCAGCCTAAATGCGTGACCTCATGTCCTACTTATCGCCCTGTGTATGAATAGATTTTCAGATAATGGTTTGTACTGGACCCGAATATATTTGTATAATGTTATCATATCCCCTCTGAGGCGCCGGTTTTCCAAACTAAAGAGATTTAAATTTTTTAACCTTTCTTCATAACTAAAATGCTTCATTCCTTTTATCAAATTTAATAGCTTGTTTTTTCTAGTGCCATGATATCCTTCTTTAGAACAGGCGCCCAAAATTGCACAGCATATTCAAGGTGTGGTCTTACTAGTGATTTATAAAGAGGTAAAATTATATTTTCGAGGCGGAGCCGAGCCGAGGAACTGACTAGATGCACTCTACACGAGCTCCTGCAGTGCAGGCCCAAACTTAGCGGATAACCTGAGACCAAATGCTGCGATCCACTCAAGCACCAGCCCATGGGGCAAGAGAAAGCAGCCACGGTCATGCCAACACCACATATAACGCCCGACCCGACCGGGAAATGCGGCAGCAAGCTGAGGCCAAGTGGAGGCACGGGGGATGGACGTCCGCCTTCCCGCCAGATGCCAGACGCAATGCACGAGTGCAAACCACGCACCCCCCTCCCCTATGGACCGGTGGGGGATATCCCGGTCCTCGCCAGGTGGATTGCCCCGAACCCCGCACCCAACGACAGGCAAAAAGACCTACACAAGCGAGAGGGAGACGGGTGCACCTAAGATGGCGGATCAAGCAGACACAATAGTGTCTAACAAACTACGACAATGCCCTGGTATGGCAGATACCGGGAACCAAGCAAGATACCCCATTATTGTAATCTTCGAATGCTTCTGGGCCAAATTGCCGGCATGTTTACAGCCTGAAAAGTCTTGCCGACACCCTACCACGAGGGCTGGAGTCAAAGGTATGCGGAAGAATGGAGGTCCTCCTCAGGGCTACTCTAAGACCCATGCTACCAAATCACACACCCGTGGCCCTCCCGAGCTAAGAGCAGTAAGGGGCACGCCCCAGAGGTGCCGGCCACACTGGCGGAGTACAACTAAGTGACTACCCAAACGACCTGGCAAGACTCCCCGCACCACCCCGAAGGGGTTGAACCTAGGCCACGATGGCTCCCAGGCTCATGGCCGACTAGCACCAGCTCTCGCACAGCTCCGGGGCGGGAGAGGATTCCAGACTCTGAACTGCTGCGGCACTACCCAGCCGAGACGTAATTCAGGTAGAAGACCTACACCCGAACACGTTGCATCCCAACACAGCTCATCTGCTCTAGAAGCCTACCGACCATGCTGTTGCAGGTACGTGACCTGCGGCGGGCAAATTCAAGACACTGTCAAAGGACAGCCTGCCCAATTGTGGCAGCGCCTGCTTTACTGCACGAGAGAAGGGGAGAGGAACCCCATCGAGGAGGCTGGAGATAGCGGAGACGGGACTTACCTGACACAAGGCATTGGCTGACGGACCCACAAAACATGCCTGCTGTGTGGCCACTTACCCAGCATAATGTCTGCACCACATATGGGACTTTAAAGGAATGTATGCTGAAGCACATTTTCTACTGCCCAGTGGCATTTCCTATCTGTTTGCCTCACCAGTTCTAATTTAGCCTGTTTCTCCTACTGTAAATATCTGTTAGAACTAAATTCTAGATGTCACTTAATAACATAAAGCTTATAGCCTACTATTTACAATTACGCATGATACAGTATGTAACCTAGCAATGTCTTAACAGGCGTAGTGGCTTTAAAGTACAGCTTAGAGCAACGTGACCTCTATCAGTCTTAATGCCCCACTGTGATATACTCTGTCACAAACTTAGCGAGAACCACTAAAAGATTAGCCAAACCAAATGCGCAGTGTTATTGAATATAATGGTTATGCTAAAGTTATTATTTTATAAAAATTGTGCCGTTTAACCCAATGCTCCTATTGTTACACGTGAATATTCGCTCAAGGATTGCTCTTGGGGCACCAAGAGCTTGTCTGTCATTATGTCATTGCACAACAAAAATAAAGAATTTAAAAAATAAATAAAAAAAATTATATTTTCATCCTGAGAATTTATGCCCCTATTTATACAAGACAAAACCTTCCTGGCCTTAGCAACTGCAGATTAACATTTCATATTGCTGCCTAATTTGTTGTCTATAACAATTCCCAAATCCTTCTTGTATTCACTACCATTTAGGGTATAAGTTGCTTGTGCATTCTTGACCCAGAAGTGCATAACTTCGCATTTCTCTACATTAAATTTCATCTGCCGTTTTAGTGTCCAGTTCCCCAATATATCTAAATACCTCTGCAGCAAAGCAACATTTTATTACTTTACAAAGTTATGTTTCATCTGCAAACACCAAGACATGACTTTCAATGCCTATTTCAAGATCATTTATAAATATGTTAAATAGAAGCGGTCCCAAAACAGAAGAATGAGGGACACCACTTACCACTTTTGTCCAGCTTGAAAATTTAACATTAATGACAACTTGTTGTACTCTATCCTTAAGACAATGTTCTACCCAAGAACAAGAATATTCATCTAGACCAATTTTTTTTAGTTTGAAGACTAACCTAGTGTGAGGAACCTTATCAAATGCCTTGGCAAAATCCAAGTAGATCACATCCACTGCAACACCCTCATCTATACTTCTACTTACTTCTTCGCAGAATGTAATTAGGTTAGTTTCATAAAACCATGCTGATAATTGCTAATAACAAGGTTCTTCCCAATGAATTCCTGAATATTATCCCTTAATAGCTCTTCAAATACCGTATTTATCGGCGTATAACACGCACTTTTTCTCCCTGAAAATAGGGGGAAAATGATGGGTGCGTGTTATACGCCGATATACCATATTTACTTACCTGTCTTGAAGCGTGGGCCGGTGTTCAGCGCGCACCGCGGTACTGGAACTTCAATTTCAGGTTCCGGTTTCCGGCGGGACTGAAAGGAAGTGTGCACATGGTGCGCGCTGTGAAGCCGGCCCACGCTTCAAGACAGGTAAGTAATTATGGGACAAGGGAAAGTGCACTATGGGACAAGGGGAGGGGGGACACTATGGGAGGGGGGGAGAACACTATGGGATGAGGGGGGAACACTATGGGAGGGGGTGGAGAATACTATGGAAAGGGGGGGACACTATGGGATGAGGGGGGGACACTATGGGATTCGGGGGGACACTATGGGAGGGGGTGGAGAATACTATGGGGGGAGAATACTATGGAAAGGGGGGACACTATGGGATGAGGGGGGGACACTATGGGATGGGGGGACACTATGGGAGTGGGTGGAGAATACTATGGAAAGGGGGGGACACTATGGGAAGAGGGGGGAACACTATGGGATGGGGGGACACTATGGGAGGGGGGACACTATGGGAGGGGGTGGAGAATACTATGGAAAGGGGGGGACACTATGGGATGAGGGGGAGCACTATGGGATGAGGGGGGGAACACTATAGGAGGCTGGGGGAGCACTATGGGATGAGGGGGGGACACTATAGGAGGGGGAGAATACTATGGAAAGGGGGGGACACTATGGGATGAGGGGGGAACACTATAGGAGGCTGGGGGAGCACTATGGGATAGGGGGGGACACTATAGGAGGGGGAGAATACTATGGAAAGGGGGGGACACTATGGGATGAGGGGGAGCACTATGGGATGAGGGGGGGAACACTATAGGAGGCTGGGGGAGCACTATGGGATGAGGGGGGGACACTATAGGAGGGGGAGATTACTATGGAAAGGGGAGGACACTATGGGATGAAGGGGGGAATACTATGGGAGGGGAAAATTTCCTGGAATTTCCTTCTTAAAATGAGGTGCGTGTTATACGCCGGTGCGTGTTATACGCCGATAAATACGGTAATTTCCCAGTCACAGAAGTTAAGGTCTATAATTTCCAGGCAAGGGATTTGAACCCTTTTTAAATATAGGAACGACACCTGCCTTCCTCCAATCCTCCGGTACAATACCTGAAACAAAAGAATCTTGAAAGATTAAATACAGAGGTTCACTTATTTCCCCACTTAGCTCCTTAAGTACTCGTGGGTGAATACCGTCAAACTCCAGAGCTTTATTTACATTCATTTTCTTTAACTGCTGTAGCACCTTGTCTCAAGTCATCCAATCACAAGTTATCTGCAAGTTTTTTTGCAGCAATCATTTGCATATCTCTTGCTATAGTATCCTCATTAATATGTACTGAAGAAAAATAGTTATTTAAAATGTCTGCCTTTTCCTGGTCTTCATGAACTAATAGACCTATCTCTGTTTCCAGTGTACGTACACTTTCATTTTTTTTTTTAATTAATGTACTTGAAAAAATATTTGGGGTTGGTTTTGGATTCTTTGACTATAAATGTCTCATTTTCTAGTTTAGATACTTCAATTGCCTTTTTGCACGCATTATTGGCTTCTTTATATCTTATATAGGATGCCTCTGATTTGTCAGATTTAAGTGCTTTACATTCCCTTTTCTTATTTTGAATCTCTTGTTTTACTTCTCTACTAAGCCACATTGGTTGCAATTTGTTTCTTTTATATTTATTACCCAATGGTACATACTGAGAAATGTACCTTTCTAATATTTGTTTGAAGAGTTTCTATTTATCCTCAGTAATTTTTTTTTACTAAGGAGTTTTGTGATCTCTATTTCCCAAATACTCCCCTACTTGAATGTTGGTCAAAAGATCAACGTTGTTTGTTATAACGAGATCCAGACAAGCATCCTTCCTAGTAGGTGCTTGTCCCAGTTGTGACATAAAGGTGTAATTTAACACATTCAAAAACCTGATTCCCCTTGTTGAAGAACTAGTCCCTCTATCCCAAGTTATGTCCGGGTAATTAAAATCTCCAATAATTAACGTGTTACCAAGATTTGCAGCTTTCCCAATTTGCTCTAACAGCTGTTCTTCCTCATCAATATTAAAATTAGTTGGTTTATAACATATCCCAACCAATAATTGATTTCCCTTCTTTTGCCCCAAGCAGATATCTACCATAGAGATTCCACATTTTCCTCATCACACTCCATA
The DNA here is from genome assembly GCF_036172605.1 of Pelobates fuscus. Classification (NCBI taxonomy): domain Eukaryota; kingdom Metazoa; phylum Chordata; class Amphibia; order Anura; family Pelobatidae; genus Pelobates; species Pelobates fuscus. Next base: position 77,707,756 of record NC_086328.1, read on the forward strand.
TGCCTAAGATTTGACTTTAACTCATGGTTGACATACAAACATACCCCACCACCCTTCTTGTTTAATAACGTGTACCCATTTAAGTTAACTGTCCAGTCATGTGTCCCATCCCACCATGTTTCTGTTATGCCTATTATATCATATTCTTTAGTGTATGCTATTGCCTCTAGTTCCCCCATTTTGTTATATAGGCTCCTTGCATTAGTAAGCATACATTTGATATTATCATGAGTCATTTGTACTTTTTGTAAATTTTTATCAATGTTACATACCTCCTCTGTTCTGAGCTTCCCCTCCCCCATCTCCTCTACCCTTATACTGAACTAAAGCCCATCTTCTTTCTGTCCTATCTCCATTTTCTAGATTGCTATGACCCTCCCCTCCCTACTACTAATTTAAAATCTCCTCCAACCTTTTAGCCATCCTATCCCCCAGCACTGCAGACCCTATTCCGTTTTAAGGTGCAATCCATCACTGCTATACAGGTTGTACCCAAGCACAAAATCGGCCCAGTGCCCTAAAAACCCCAAACCCTCTTTCCTGCACCAAGACTTCAGCCACGCATTGACCTCTCTAATCTCCCGCTGCCTTTCTGCTGTAGCACGCAGCACAGGTAATATTTCTGATAATATTACCTTGGAGGTCCTTTTCTTTAGCTTACTTCCTAGTTACCTGAACTCATTCTTTAAGACCTTCCATTTTCCTCTGACTTTGTCATTGGTACCAATATGGACCATGACAGCTGGGTTATCCCCAGCCCCTCCCAATAATCCCTCCACTCTGTCAGCAACATGCCGGAACTGAGCACCCGGGAGACAGCAAACTGTCTGGTTGAGACGATCAGAGTGGAAGATTACCCTATCTACTCTCTTAATAACAGAGTCCCCTACCACCACAACCTGTCTAGCCTTCCTTACACTCTCAACCTCACCCATATTAGAGGGGCTGTTTCCCACGGCTGTTAGAAGGAACAGCTTCCTGCAGTACAGCTACTCCTGAGCTGATGCACCCAACATTTTCACTCAAACTGGCAAATCTATTGGGCTGCACAAGATCAGGACTAGCTAAACCTTTCCTCTTCCCTTCCCCCCTGCTTCCTCGCCCCACTGGTGCCCAGTTTTGTGCCCGTTCACCAATGATCTCATCTCCTCCCACTCTACTACCTGCCCCCACTCCTCTCAAGATTGTCAATCTCCCTCAGTGTTGCAATTTGCCTCTCCAGATCTCCAATCTGAGCTTCCAGAAAAGTCACTCGCACACACCCGCCACAGAGGTATGGACCCTGGACAGATTCATCCTAGCATGCATACATGCAGCAGGATGTGCACTGAGTAAAACTAGCAATCTTGCTAGCACTCATCCCCAGTTACCAAAAACACAACATCAACTCCTACTTAAAAGAGACTACGTGAAATAGCCTACTTTCAAGCAAGCTCTGTGAGTCAGTAGTGGGTTTATATTGGCAATACAAATCACAAACAGGTGGAAATTAAGGGGCACTCCCCCTAATTAGCTCAGCAGCAGCGCCCACAAGGAGGGGAATATAGACAGCAAGAGAAAAAAAAGAGGGAAAAAGTTTTAAATAAAAACAGCAAAGAAATACAAATATATATATATAAGAAAAAGGGAAAAAGTTTTTAAATTAAAACAGCAAGGAGAAAAATATAATAAAAAGAAGAGAGAAAAAGTTGTAAATAAAAACAGCAAATAATAAAAATATATATAAAAAAAATGTCAAAAGGTTTTTAAATTAAAACAGCAAGGAGAAAAATATAAATAAAAAAGGGACAAAGTTTTAACCCCTTAAGGACTGAGCCAAATGTACACGTTGTGATCAAAACAAAACGTAAACAAAACAGATGTCTGTTCAGGTGTAATTCGCCTCTTTCATATTATGTGCACCCACACTTATTATACATCATTTTATTCAGGGGATACAGGGCTTTCATTTAACATCAAATATTTAGGTATGAAACATAATTTAATATGAATAAAATATAAAAAAGTTGGAGAAAATAAGATTTTTTTAAAATTCTTTTAGTTCTACTTGACATTCTAACTGTGAATGTCATAATACTTTGTTACAGGGTCAAATATAGCATGTTACATTTTTCAGTTTTTTCACATTGAAATTCGCTAGATTGGTTATCTTGCCTTTGAGACCGTATAGTAGCCCAGGAATGAGAATTACCCCCATGATGGCATACCATTTGCAAAAGTAGACAACCCGAGGTATTGCAAATGGGGTATGTCCAGTCTTTTTTAGTAGCCACTTGGTCACAAACACTGGCCAAAGTAAATGTTTGTTTGTGTGTGAAAAATGCAAAAAATTTGAACACCAATTTTGGCCATTGTTTGTGACCAAGTGGCTACTAAAAAAGACTGGACATACCCCATTTGCAATACCTTGGGTTGTCTACTATTGCAAATGGTATGCCATCATGGGGGTAATTTTCATTCCTGGGCTACCATACGGTCTCAAAGACAAGATAACCAATCTAGCGAATTTCAATGTGAAAAAACTGAAAAATGTAACATGCTATATTTTATTTCGTAACCAATCTGGCGAATTTCAATGTGAAAAAACTGAAACGCAAGCCTTATATATGACTCTGTAACTTTTGAAAACACCATAAAACCTGTACATGAGGGGTACTGTTATACTCAGGAGACTTTGCTGAACACAAATATTAGTGTTGCAAAACAGTAAAACGTATCACAACAATTATATCGCCCGTGTAAGTGCTATTTGTGTGTGAAAAAGGCAAAAAATTTCACTTTCACTGACAATATCATAATTGTAATACATTTTACTGTTTTGAAACACTAATATTTGTATTCAGCGAAGTCTTCTGAGTAAAACAGTACCCCCATAAAAAAGGTTTTATGGTGTCTTGGAAAGTTACAGGGTTAAATATAGTGCTAGCAAATTAAATTCCCTGGACTTTTGGCCTGGGTTGTCAGGCAGGTCCCACAAATTGTAATTAATAAAATGACCTAATTATGTAAAATTATTACATAAATATATACGTAGAATTATTATATATATATATATATATATATATTATGTGTATATATATGTATATTATTTATTTAAATTATTTTTATTTATATATAGGTATAAATATAGTGATATATACGTGTATACTTATGTATATAGATATATATATTTCGTTCAACATGTATTTTAATATCTATATATTAATTTTAAAATACAGTTAGAACGAATTTACACACATATATATTTTAATTTATTTAATTTATTTATTTTTATTATTTTTTTATTTTTAACGTATTTACATATTTATTTATTTTGTATTATATATATATATATATATATATATATATATATAATGATAATTATATATATATTTATTCAATATCACGTGTTCTACGTGTTAAACTAATAACACACAAAGAATGAAATGTTGCCATGTTTTTATTGAACACACTATGTAAACATTCACAGTGCAGGTGGAAAAAGTATGTGAACCCTTGGATTAAATAACTGGTTGAACCTCCTTTGGCAGCAAGAACTTCAACCAAACGTTTCCTGTAGTTGCAGATTAGACGTGGACAACGGTCAGGAGTAATTCTTGACCATTCCTCTTTACAGCACTGTTTCAGTTTAGCAATATTCTTGGAATGTCTGGTGTGAATCGCTTTCTTGAGGTCATGCCACAGCATCTCAATCAGGTTGAGGTCAGGACTCTGACTGGGCCACTTCAGAAGGCGTATTATCTTCTGTTTAAGCCATTCTGTTGTTGATTTACTTCTATGCTTTGGGTCATTGTCCTGTTGCAACACCCATCTTTTGTTGAACTTCAGCTGGTAGACAGATGGCCTTAAGTTCTCCTGCAAAATGTCTTGATAAACTTGGGAATTGATTTTTCCTTCAATGATAGCAATCCGTCCAGGCCCTGACGCAGCAAAGCAGCCACAAACCATGATGCCCCCACCACCATACTTCACGGTTGGAATGAGGTTTTGATGTTGGTGTGCTGTGCCTCTTTTTCGCCACACTTCTTTCAAACAACTCAACTTTGGTTTCATCTGTCCACAGAATATTTTGCCAGTACTGCTGTGGAACATCCAGGTGCTCTTGTGCAAACTGTAAACGTGCAGCAATGTTTTGTTTGGACAGCAGTGGCTTCCTCTGTGGTATCCTCCCATGAAATCCATTCTTGTTTAGTGTTTTACGTATTGTAGATTCGCTAACAGGGATGTTAGCATTTGCCAGTGACTTTTGTAAGTCTTTAGCTGACACTCTAGGATTCTTCTTCACCTCATTGAGCACTTGCTATGCCACCTCCCGGCGTTTAGAGCTAGGTCCCTAAGGACGGCATAGCACGCCCGCGGTCCTTAAGGGGTTAAATAAAATCAGCAAAGATTAAAAATATCTATAATAATAATAATAATAAAAATGTAAACCTGCCTTTTCACGCTTAGCAAATACCAACCACAGTCCACCAGTTCTCCAAGAAACTCCTGTTGTTTCAACTCCTACTTAAAAGAGACTACTTTAAATAGCCTAATTTCAAGCAAACTCCGGTGAGCTGTAGTAGTTATGGTGCTTGGTGTGTTCCTTTAAAGGACCACTAGTGGCACCCAGACCACTTCAGCTCAATGAAGTGCTCTGGGTGCCAGGTCCATCTAGTGTTAACCCTGCAGCTGTTAACTGCTACGTTTACACTAGGGTTAATCCAGCCTCTAGTGGCTGTCTCACTGACAGCCGCTAGAGGTGCTTCCATGTTTCTCACTGTGAAAATCACACTGAGAAATGCTTTCCTATGATCATTCGGCGCTGATGTCGGCAGAGGGAGGAGAGTTCTCCAGCGCCGAGGGAGCCCGGCGCTGGAAAAAGGTAAGTGTTTAACCCCTTCAGCCCAGCGGGAGTAGGACCCTGAGGGTGGGGGGGACCTAAAGACTCTATAGTGCCAGGAAAACTAGTTTATTTTCCTGGCACTATAGTGGTCCTTTAAGTAGACATACAATTACTGCAGACATTATCAATGTAAAATGTACTCTTCTAACATAATACTAACAGTGGACATTCCAATGAAGAGAATAGTCATCTGTTTAGAATTTCCTGTAAATAACGTTAGTTTCCTGCATAATTGTTACATGCTTAATCATAATGACATTTTTGTTATTTAATTTGACATAGTTCTTTTGATAAATCACTTGTATGTATTCCCTGTTCAGACCTCGGAAACTTGGAGTTCTATCAGGGTCAACTAAGCCATTTGCCTAACCTAAAGGACCACTAATGACACAAAGAAATGGTTTGGGTGCAGTGGCCCTGTAGTTTTAACCTTGCAATGTAGAACACTTCAGTTTTGTCATCCAAACAGCCACTTGGGGCACCTCTACAATTAGAACTGAGTTACATTTAGTTATGTATTTAAAAACCTAGAGTGCGTTTTCCGTGCATGCACACTACCCTCCTGTTGTTTAATTATAGGGAAAAACACTGGATTAGCTGAGATCATCAATCTTGATGTTCTCAGCCAAGGAGACAAAGCGGCAGAAAGGAGACTGGCAACGATAGTGCTGAAAGGCAATTGAATCTCACCTTTTGTCAATCTGATTTTTATTTGAGGCATAGAAAGTATATTACAGAAATAAGAAATATGAGTCATGTTATAAATGTTATTTATAAAATATTATTTTACCAGGGAAGATACATTGAGATTTCTCTCGTTTTCAAGTATGTCCTGGGTCCACAAAACATTGCATTGATACAATAGGGTACAATAAAATACAAAAACAATATTAATACACAATATATACAAAATTTAACATAGAACAGGTTGGAAATATAAAATCAACCATGACACGTGCATTCTGTTTTGAGGTATGAAGAGGAGAATCTTTTAAAGTACTTTAGGCTTGGGGAAGATTTTTAAAGTGTGCGGAAAAGAAGGATCGGGCTGCTTTCTTTTTGTATTGAGATAGACTAAATAAAGTGCTGGTACTGGATCGGAGGTTATAGGAGGTGGGAACAGCCAAGGAGAGCATTTTGCTCAGGTAGGGTGGGAGCTGCCCAGAAAAGCTCTTAAACACAAGGCTGGAAAGATGAAGGGTGCGTCTGGATTCCAGCGACAACCAGTTTAGTCTTTTTAGCATGTCACAATGGTGGATCCTGTAATTACATTGTAGCACAAATCGTCAAAACGAGTTATACAATGTATTGAGTTTATTAAGGTGGTATTGCGGTGCAGATGCATATACTACATCCCCATAATCAATGATTGGCATCAGCATTTGCTGTACAATCTTTTCCTTTACTGTAGGGCTTAGACAGGATTTGTTTCTGTACAGGGCACCTAGTTTTGGATAAGCTGTGGATGCAGATTTTTCTATGTGGAGGCCAAAAGATAGAGTGGGGGCTAACAACATACCCAAGTATTTGAAAGAGTGGACTGCGGTCAGTGTGCTATTTGAATTAGTTTTGATGGATAGGTGGGAATTATGTAATTTGTGTAATTTAGGTACTGTTAAATATCATTGTGACAGTTTTGTCAGTGTTCAGGAAGAGTTTATTTTTTGCGATCCACTTTTCTACCTCTGTAAACTGGTCTTGGAGCACAGCCTCAAGCTGCGGTAGATTGGATTTGCTTGCATTGATTACTGTGTCGTCTGCGTACATGTGTACATTTGAGGATTTGCAGACATTAGACAGATCATTTATAAATAATGTGAATAGTAGAGGGCAGAGAATGGAACCTTGGGGAACACCACACGTGACTGGGAGAGGGAGGGAGTCGCTGTCAGAAATGGAAACATATTGTGAGTGATCCGATACAAATGATCGAAACCAGGTTAGCGGACAATCACCTGAGTTTTTGAGTTTGTGCAGTAGAATGTCGTGGTCTACTGTGTCAAAGGCCTTTGCAAAATCAAGGAAAATAGCTCCAGTTAGGTATCCTTGTTCCATGCCAGTTTGGATGTCATTGCAAACTTTTAAGAGGGCAGTTATAGTGGAGTAATTCGGGAAAAAACCTACTTGATCAGGGGTCAGATAGTTTGATTGTTGATAATACTCATATAGTTGCGTATGGACGCATTTTTCTAAGATTTTTGACAATACTGGGAGCAATGATATTGGGCAATAGGAGAAAATTCCTACATATCTGTGTAAGCTGAAGAAGGGCCCAAAGTAAAACTCAGGTCCCAAATTTCAACGCACAGCCACAGGTATTACCCATACAGAGTAAACAGCTCAAAAATTAGGCAAAAGAGCTAAAAAAAAATAAAAAAAATTACGTCATTGGAGATTAAAAAAGAAAAAAATGTGATAAAAATGTGATATATATATATCTATTGAGTGCGTCATGTAATCAATATATAGGCAGTCAGGTGGATCAAAAAAGGACCCTTACTCCAAAGGTATAGCAATGAGACAATGTCAAGTATCCAAAATAAATAGGTGAAACAACTATGCAAGGTCGGCAAAATTGGAAGCAGAGTAGAGTTTCCCTAAAAGACAAAAGCTAGCGTAGGATAGCCATATTATACAAAATGTAATAGGCAGGAGGAGAGTCAAAGCCCTATGTCCCTCATTTATCCCTCAAGTGCAAAGAGCTATATGGAGTAGTATCTGGTAGTCGCATGCAATAAATCCAAATAGATGCAAAAATAATGATTGCCCTATTAGATGGTAAAGACATGAAATAACCCAGCGAGACACTAAACTCCCTCTGTATATAGGGGGACTAGAGTGGCCTTATTAATTCTTCCAATGCTTATGTTGAAGTTTAGAGAAAATATAAAAAGGCATAACATCAATGCTGTAACATAATTGCTGTAGGTAAAAAAAACTCTGAACTTACTTAAATATAGCACAGTAATATTATTATTGGGCGATAGTTAGAAACCAAAGTAGTGTCACCACTTTTATGGACACTACTACTCTTGCAGTCTTCCAAAGTTTGGGTATGTATCCAGACACCGAGGATTCATTAATTAGGGTTGCGACAGGTTTAGCAATTGCCGGTGCACCGAGCTTCAACAGCATTGCTGAGATTTGATCAGGTCCAGACTGTTTTTTTTCATTTTTAGATTTTTAAGGTGTTTTTTAGTGACACTAATAGGTACAGGTCTAAAAATGAACTTGTCTATATTGGGTCTTTGCAAATTTAGTGGGGCCTGACCCACATTTGTAGTTTCAGGATGTATGTAATTTATTAGCTTGGCAATCAGGATAGTGGAGCATCCGACAAAATAATTGTTAAAGGCATTTGCTACATCTAAGGGAAGTTGCAGGGTTTGGTTATCCACTTTGACAGTGGAGGGTTGGGAGTGGATTGGAGGAGTTTGTAATTTATTTATGACTTTCCAAAAGTTTCTAGGGCTTGATAGGTTATTGTTCAGATTTTCACAGAAATATTGGGCCTTGGCCAAATTTGTTTGTTTTGTGCATATATTTCAGCATTGTCATAGAGCCAGTACGCTTGAACTTTGACCACAATGAATCCCGAAACTGGTATATTTGGATGAGATCAGCTGTGATCCAGTTCATATGTGCTCCTTTAACTCTTACCTTACGCAACGGGGTATGCAAATTCCAAACTTGTAGGAGTTCAGACTGAAATAATTCAACTGCACAGTCTAGATCTGGGATAATGTTTAATCTGTGCTATGGGAGGTTTTTTATGTCATTAAGAAAGGATTCAAGATTAAATGTTTTGAAGGACCTGGTGATTTTAACCTTGGGAGAGGATTTAGTTGTCTTTATTTTGCGTACGCAGTACACTAAACAGGGATCACTGAAACTGTTAGGGAGAACATCTGCCTCCTGGATTCCATCAGGAGTAGTGGAGAGATTCCAATCGAGCAGGGTATGGTTATGGCCTTTAATGTTTACGCGAGTTGGGGAGGGGATTAATTGTGTTAGCTGCAAAGTCTTAAACAGCGAGCAAGCTATTATTTTTAGGATTTAGCCAATCAATATTAAAATCTCCAAAGACCAACAGTTCACTTTTTGGGTTTTGAGCTATGGTTTCATAAGGAGATGGGCTATGTCAGATAGGGAATGCACTGGGAAGCTAGATGGACAGTAGATTCCTGCAACAATGATTGATTTACTGCACGGGATCTCAATTGTGCCAGAAAGGAAATCAAAGTTGGCAGGAGGGCTAAAGTTTTGTAAGGGGGTAAACTTTATGGAATTGTCAACATAAATAACAATGCCGACTCCTCTCTTTGCTCTGTCATTTCTAAAACATGAATAACCCTGTTGCAATGGCGATACAGTAGGTATGCATATATATATATGAGATATTCAGCCTCTTCTTTTTTTTCCCCTCAAAAAACTAAATTTGAACATGTATAACAACACACATCTGAGCATGAGTCAAATGATACTGTCACAAACTAGTCTAGATATGCAGAGAGTATGGTAAATAGAATTAATAGAGATTAAACATGCTATGAACCATCAAGCTAGGTGTTCAAGTGAAGATTACAATAAAACAATAAAATAAAGCATTTAAAACAAGTTTAGTAAAAGTGACTTCCAGGGCAATGCCTAACTAGGCAGGGCTATACATGCTAAAGACCGGTGTTATAAAGCTAGTTGTGCTTGAGAAAAGTACTAAAGCCTGAACATGTGAATTTAAGTTGCAAGAGCAACTACTTAGTACTAAGTAATGCCTTAGGAAGCTTACATTTAGAATAAACATGTTAATAAGCAAAAACATGGAAATTCGGCACACCTAAGCTGAATGATTTAACTAAAACCGAGAGGCTAGCTAGACCTGGGGATTGGAACAAAGTGAAATGTCGCTGGTCAAGTTAGCGTTACATGACTAAAACACCACTGGGGACGGCACCACCGATGCCGTACCGCGTTGCAAAGGGAACAAATAGTAGGTATGACAATAAGTAATATGGCCACTGTCTGTAATGGGAAGAAGGGGCCTAGAAAAGCCATAGGAGGACAACTCAAATAGAAAAAAAAATAGACAATAAATTTATAAAATAATAAAAGAATGGTAGAACTTATTTAAATCCAGAAGAAATTGATAATGTGTTTAAAAAAATTATTATTTTTTTGTATATAATTTGGAGGATAATTTAACATCTCTACAAATAGATAATTATCTAAACAATTCTAATATCCTGACCATATCACCGGAACAACTAGCTTCGGGCCCAGATGGATGTACAAATTTCTTCAATGAAAACAAGCATGGATGTAATGCATTTTTTTTATTGGGGTATATACCTACAATTAGCTTGAAAAAGTCACGAAAACTCCTGTTTGCAGCTTCTTTATGTTTCGGTGGTCTACAGTTCTCCCATACTCCCAGACTCGACTGTAAAGGAGGTGGTGTAGGCATCCTTCTGTCCCCTCAATGTACCTTTCAACCTATCCTCCCTGCCCCTGCCCTATCCTTTAATCCCTTTGAAGTTCACACTGTACGCCTTTTTAAGCCCACTCCTTTAAGAATTGCCATCATCTATTGCCCCCCCGGTCACCCTAAACTATTTATTGAACACTTTTCCTCCTGGTTACCCCACTTTCTTTCCTCTAGCACTCCCTCCCTCATACTTGGGGACTTCAATATCTCTATCAACAAGCTCAACTGCCCTGATGCCTCCCGTCTGCTCTCTGTAACCTCCTCCTTTGGACTCACACAGATTTCTTTTTTTTTTGTCAATCATTATTTTATTGAGGTAAGTTAGGTGGGGTACAGAATAAAGAAAAGGGAACGAGCATTTATAACACAGAATCGGGTTCAATAACAATGATATCTAATGTTTCCGTGATATATGTACTTCTTTTTTACATTACAATTTTTTGAATTATTTTTGACAGTCTTTAGGTTGGGTAATATAGCAAGAGGGGTCATAACAATAACCAGCAAAAACATGCAATGAGTACAATTTACCGAACTTATAACAGGTGTACATCGGGAAGTCCAGGGTAGAGAATTTTAGTGAACAGAATGCTGCCTAAGATATTGAAAATGTGATACATTCATAACTGCTATACACATTCTATAAACCCCTAATACAGTCAAGGTGTTACGACTTTGTAGGATTCACGTTTGCGATCGCCATAGGGGATTTCAGGCTATCTGTATTTCAGTGCAAAGAGTAGTGGTACAATGTTATAACTTTACTAGGCTACATGCAGCTCTCAACCTATATCACTCCGTGTCGATTTTAAGTTGACCGTCAATGGGGTATCCATGGTTGGTCCGAGTGGCCAAAGGTGAAGGGGAGGGTGTCGACCCTCTAACTGGTCTGTGTATTCGTCGCTCGGGACGGTCTGGAACGGCTATAGGTCGTACCCACAACGGTACATGACCGTGTGATGATCAGGGGAAATGTCCCTGCGGAGGGGTTAAGGAGACTGACTTTCGGGGCTAAGGGGAGGGGAGGGGGGAGAGAGGGAGGGGGGAGGGCGAGGGGTGTCGGGTTACTTGTCTCCCGCCCCCCGCCCCGGCGGCCGATATGTGCCACAGCCATGGCGTCCAGACCCGGGTACATTTTTCTTGTCTATCCTGTAAGGCTGCCGTAAGGGATTCCATAGTATATATATCTCCCACCCTGTCCATCCACTGCCGGAGTGTAGGCGCATCCCGCTGCTTCCACATCGTGGGGATCAGTGATGTGGCTGCTGTTAGCAAATGTTTTATCAGGGATTTTTTATAGGCTGCAAGCGACATGTCTGTGTGGTGTATGAGCATGGTGAGGGGCTGGAGCGGTAGCGTAACATCAGTGATCTGTTGGATGGAGTCCCTGACCGCTGTCCAAAAGGGGATAATCTCTGGGCAGCTCCACCAGATGTGCAGGTAGGAGCCGTCTGGGGCTCCACACCTCCAGCAGTCTCCTGGTATCTCCGCGTCCATACGGTGCAGAGTGTCCGGTGTCCTGTACCAGTGCGTGAGGATCTTAAAGTTCGTCTCCTGGAATTTGGAGCTGATAGAGCATTTATGTGACAGGACGAAAATCTTTTCCCACTCCTGGTCTGTGAGTGTGGTCCCCGTGTCCCTTTCCCACCTGGAGACATATCTCGGATGTGACGAGTGTTCGCTAGCTAGTAGATGTGCATATAACCTAGAGACCCCCTTCTCCGGGTGAGACCTGGCTGTGCAGAGAGTTTCGAACTGTGTGGCTGCTCTGTGTAGGCATTGTTTGGCTGGGAAAGTCTTGTAATATGCGTGAATTTGGAGGTAACGGAATGTGTCTAGTCCCGTGGGCACCTTGTCCCCTAAGATGTCCGCCAGTGGTTTAAGTCGGCTCCCTCGCGAGAGATGGTGAAAGCTGAGCCAGTCGGTGTCAGTATATGTGCTAAGGTCAGTAGGTGTTAGTCCCCCTCCGACCTCCGGGTTGTGCGTTATGGGCGTGAGGGGGCCGTCCGTGGTCGTAAGTTGGTGTGAGAAACGCAGTGTACACCAGATTTGCAGTGTGGCGTCGATCAGCGGGTTGCCAGTTCGCAGGGCTCCCAGCGTTAGGGTGCTTAACCAGAGGCGTGAGGGAAGAACGCCACCCGCCTGTGCGAGCTCCATGGGGACCCACAGTTTGTTGGTTGGGTGGGCGTGCCAGTCCACTAGCCTGAGTAGGTGGGCTGCCTGATAATATCTCAGGAATGACGGGAGCCCTGCGCCCCCTCTCGATTTTGGGCGTTCTAGTATCGCCTTGCTTACCCTACTCTTTCTCCCATTCCATACGAAGTCTCTCACCGCCGCGGAGATCGTTTGGAAAAAGGTTCTTGGCAGTGTAACGGGGACTGCTTGGAACAAGAATAGCAAGCGGGGTAGCACATTCATTTTAACAACGTTTATCCGGCCGAACCAAGAGACATAGAGGCCCTTCCAGCGCCGAAGGTCATTCTGTATGGCCGAAAGGATGGGGAGGAAGTTTAACTGGTACAGTAGGGTCAAATTAGTGGGTAGCCAGATCCCGAGATATTTGAGCTTATCTGTGCACCAGGAAAAGCGGAATTGTGAGTGTAGGTGTGTGATCCCCTCCGCTGTGAGTGAAATCGGTAGGGCCTCCGATTTAGTCATGTTCAGCTTGAGATTGGAGATGTCTCCAAACTCCCTGAATGCCCGAAGCAGGTTGGGGAACGACACTATGGGGTTGTCTATGAAAAACAGCATGTCGTCGGCGTAGGCCGCTACCTTATGCTCCACTCTGTGCCATTTGTACCCCGTAATACCCCCGTCCCGTCTGACCGCCTCCAAGAAGGGCTCCAGGGTGAGGGCGAACAGGAGGGGGGACAGGGGACAGCCTTGCCTGGTGCCGTTGCGTATGTTAAACGGGGCCGAAAGCGCTCCGTTGATCCGTATACGTGCCGTGGGGTTAGTATACAAAGCTAAGATCCAGGAGCGGATGTTGGGTCCGAACTGCATATGACGCAGAGTAGCCTCTAAGTACCTCCAGTCCACCCGGTCAAAGGCCTTTTCTGCGTCCGTGGAGACCAGCACCAGATTTTTGTCGGTTGACCGGGCGGAGTGGATCAGATTGAGGGCACGGATAGTATTGTCCCTTGCTTCTCTACCAGGGACAAAGCCCACCTGGTCCGGTGGATCAGCGCGGGGAGTATGCGGGATAGTCTCAGGGCCATGGTTTTGGCGAATAATTTCAAGTCCGCATTGAGTAACGATATTGGTCTATAACTCCCGCAGTCAGAGGGGTCTTTACCGTCTTTGGGTATTACCGTCACCGTCGCGTGTAATGTGTCTACAGGGAACCTGCCTCCCTCCAACAGGGAGTTGAGACCCTGCAGTAATTGAGGGAGCAATATATTTTTAAATTTGCGCAAGTACGCGGTCGGCAGACCATCGGGGCCTGGGGCTTTGTTAGACTTAGATTGCTTAAGGGCTGCGGCCAGTTCCTCCTCAGTAATCGGGCGGTCCAAGTCCTCGGTTACGTCCGCTGGGACCCTGCGCCCCACGTACTCAGAGAGGAATGCCTCTATCTTACGCTGGTGTAGGGAGGTGTCCGTATGGTGTGAGGTAGCGTCAATATTGTACAGATCTGCGTAAAAATTCCTAAAAGCTTGCAAGATGTCCAGGGGGACCCGGTTCACCGTTCCGTCCCTGCCCCTTATCTGATGTACATGTTGCTGTCTACGCCTCTGAGTCAAGGAGCGGGCCAACATTTTCCCGCATTTGTTGGAGAATTCGTAAAAATGTCTATTGGACTTCCGAATAGTGTGTAACAGATTCTGTGAAAGCAAGTCCCTGAGCTGTCTACGTTTGTCGGTGAGAAGGCGATAGGTTTCGTCTGTATGGTCTTGTTTATGTTGCGTCTCCAGGTCCGCTATTGTACGTGTCAGTGTCAGGGTCTGCGTGGCGTGTTCTTTCTTGCGTTGGGTGCAGAGTTTGATAAAGTGTCCCCTGATCACACATTTATGTGCCTCCCATACCGTGAGGGGGGCCACGTCGGTGCCGTCATTGTCCGTAAAATAATGCGTCAGGGTCTGTGCAATTTGGGTGGTGAAGGTAGTGTCTCCCAGTACACTTTCATTAAGTTTCCAATATCGTTCCCGGGGTTTGAAAAGCGGGGACTTAAGTGTGATGAGTACCGGGGCGTGGTCCGAGTCATGTTGTATCCCAATGTTGGAAGTGAGGAGGAAGGGTAGGTATTCCTGGGCAAGAAAGACATAATCTATACGGCTATATCTATTGTGTACTGCGTAATAGCAAGTGTAGTCCTTAGCGTCGGGATGCGCCACCCTCCAACAGTCGACCAGACCTGATTTACCCAAAGCTTGTTTAGCTTGCCTCAAGCAATGTGCAGGGATGGTACTGGTGCCCACGGATGTGTCCATCCGGGGATCCAGCGGGATATTAAGATCACCGGTGAGTATCAAGGTTCCTTCTCGGAACCTCTCTAGTTGTGTCAAGGTTTTCGCCAGGAACCGATGTTGTCCCTTGTTGGGGCAATAGATCGTGGCAAATGTGTACTTATGTGCTGCAATTACGCCCTTTACAAATAAAAACCTCCCCTGTGGGTCCGCTTGCGAGGCAGTGTTCTCGATTGGGACCGTATTAGCAACGTATTAGGAGGTGCAACGTCTGGGTCGGGGCGTCTGGGTACTGGCCATGATAGTGTTGTCACCGCACGTCACCAGCATACCCCGTCAACCTTAAGACAGTATGAAACGTCTCCCCACCCGTGCAGAACCGTAATTCAGTTATCAAAGTTATCCATACCGGGGTAAAACCACAAAGGACCACACATAACTGTCGGGGTACATCATAACTGTTGACATACATTAACCTTTAGGAGCCTCACGAGTCGGGGAGGGGCGACCCCGGAGCCGCCGTCAGCACCGCCCGCCGCGGCACCGCAGAGACCCCGCACACAACATTGTTGGGGGGGCAGCACGCGGCGCGGGCGATGCAGCGCGCACCCGCCGAAATAAACAGACAGCCAGGGCGGATCGTCATTCAGTGCCGCCCGACCGCGGGCGCCGACCCAGCGGCCCACCGCCCGCCGTGGGGCAGCGTGTGCCTCTAAGTTAGACACGGTGACACAGCATGTTACGGTACAAGCCCCCGCCCCCCCGCAATATTCATAAACAACATTAATACAATTACAGAGCGTCCCTTCTGCCCCGTGGATGTCCCCTTGTAAAGTGTGTGCCACGAGTTCAGGCCGGCAGGCCTTTGTAGGCCGCGTGCGAGGATTGTTCCTAGGTTGGCCCTTAAACTGTTGCCATAAATCAGGTTGGGCGCTCCCCAAGCGGAGGAGAACTAGCGATCAGACTGAGTCTGCCCTCATGTGGAGGTAGGGAGTATAGCTAACAAATGTCCCAAGAAAGATGGCGTTGGTAGGTACCCGTTCCCCACCCAAAGTCGGCAGGGGCCCAGATATAGCTTTGGGAAATCCGCTACTGTTCACACCGCAACAAAAATGTGAGGAGGCCCTGCCGGTGTACTGTCCCGGGTCCCACCCAAGTGTATAGGCCAAGTGTTCTAGTGTAAATATAATCGTGGCAACTTATCTGTTATCGACGTCGCCTGGGGAGGCCTCTTCAGGCCGGTTCCTGCTGCTGCGGGACCAAGACGACGTGATGCTGAACTGGTGACCGGCTGTTATTCTTCTGGGCCTGCCGGGCCCCCCCAGCGAGCGGGTTGCGCGTCTCTCCTAGGTTGATTGCGGAGAGCCTCAGGGACCTCGGGGTGGGATGGTCGCGGTGGAGGCTGGTCCAGGATCCAATTGCGGATAGTGACCGGCGGTAGATCGAGGGCTCTCAGAAAGCCGGGTATATCGTTAGGCCAACGCAGGGTGCACCACGCGTTGCCCTTCTTAGCCTGAAGGCTAAAAGGGAAGCCCCATTTGTATGGGATGCGCTTTTCCTGAAGGATACCCGTCAAGGGTCGCAGGGCTCTCCGCGCATCTAGAGTGAGGGCTGAGAGATCTTGGTACAGGGAAATCGGTGCGTCCTGATAGGTAACTGTCTGTGAGCGAGCTGCCCTCATGATGGCTTCTTTGAGCTGGAATGAGAGGAGGCAACAGATCACGTCCCGGGGCAGGCCATCTCTTCTCGGGGGTCGCAGGGCCCTGTGTGCGCGTTCGATGTGGTAGTCATCCTGAGCACCGTCGCCCAGTATACGTGTAAAAAGCTGTGTGAGGGCAGTACCCAAGTCTTCAGTTTCAGCTTCGGGCATACCCCTGATCCTGATATTATTCCGCCTGCCCCTGTTGTCCAAATCCTCCACCTGTCTGCGGAGCTCTAGGAGTACTGAGCCCTGTCTGGCTGTGGCAGGGTCAGCTGCCTGGGAGTGTTGGATAGCCTGTAAGTTTTCATGCTCCAGCTCTGTGACACGCTCCTCCAGGGCCGAGAGGTCCCTGCGCACCTCCAGTATCTCCTCACGGATCGCCGCTCTCAGTTCCGCTACCATGGCAGTTTTATCTTGCTTGGTGAGCATATTAGCTGAAATGGCTGTCAGTTCTGCCGTGATGTGTGTTAAAGTGTCTCCTCTCGCTGGGCTAGGCTCCGAGCCTGCTCCGCTCTCAGCACCAGGGGATGCCGCCGCCATTTTGTCTGCCTGCCTCGTGGCACGGTAGACATCGGGTGTGGAAAGAAAATCATCCATCGGGCCGGCTTGTTTTTTCGATGGGCTAGTGCCCGAGGGTCCTGGGGTGCCCTGGCGCCTAGGTTTCCCCATTACACCTGCGTGTTTTCGCTAATAATAGGTGCTATGTGGGTCGGGATCGCGGAGCTCCGAAAAGCACGTCTCACTCCATGCGCCGGCAAGCCACGCCCCCTCACACAGATTTCTACCTCAGCAACTCACACCGCAGGAAACACTCTTGACCTCATCTTCACCAATCTCTGTACCACCTCTGATCTCTCCACTGTTCCATTTCCTTTGTCTGACCACAGTCCCTCGATCTCCAGCACTTCTCCACCAAACTCCAAACACTCCTTTTACCCATGTCAAATCTCAACTGCCCTAACTCTGCAACCACACTCTACAACTCCACTCTCTCCTCTCAACTTGACATCATGGCACCTCCTACAGTTAAACGCAGCAAGCGCCCCCAATTACAACCCTGGCACACCAAGCTGACCCGTTACCTCCAAAAATGTTCCAGAACTGCTGAACGCTGCTGGAGAAAGTCTCACTTTGCATCTGACTTTGTCCACTATAAATTTATGCTGCGCTCCTACAGCATGGCTCTTTCCTCTGCAAAAGTAAACTACTTCAACACCCTCATAAGCACACTGTCCCATCAACCCAAACACCTGTTTCACACTTTTGATGCCCTTCTTCGCCCTGTGACTCCCCCTCGTTCCACCACCTTGTCCGCCACAAAGTTCGCATCTCATTTCACTGAGAAGATCTCTACAATCAGGAACGAGATCTCTAATCTCTCTCCTACCCCTATCAATACAACACCCAACCCCACTCCCCCTGCCATCCTATGCTCATTTGCACCTGCTACAGCACAAGAGGTTTCTGCTCTGCTCCTGTCCTCCCGCCCCACCACCTGCTCCCTCGATCCTATTGTCAGGATCGGGACAGGGATCCAACACGCAAAGTACAAACAGGACAGGGTACGTATACCAGACCTTAGAATGGCCGGACTAACGTACGGAGAGTAAAGAGAATGGTCAGAAACAAGCCAAGGTCGAGGGAACGAGAGGAACAAGCCGGGTCAAGGATACCAGAGGGAAACAGAGTAAGTCAAACTAGCCGGGTCGGAACCAAAGGAATAACTGAAATCGCCAGAGCACTGTATGACTAGACAGGCTAGAACCACGACAGGGCAATGAGTGAATGGGAGAAACAGGTTTAAATACCCTGGTTACAGTGAGTATACCCGCCTCCGATGAGTCCTGAGTGGCTTCCAGTCACTTGAGTGACAGATCGGTCCGGACTGACGTCATGACGTCGGGCAGTGTGCGTGACGTCATAAAATGAGACGGGTCCCTCGCGGCCGGCGTGAGAGTGTCTAGGAGAGCCGCGAGGGATGGAGGAAGCCGACCTGCTGGAGGAGTAAACTACTAAGTCTCTACCTCTTTCGGAGGTAGAGGCTTCAGGTACCCTGACAGTACCCCCCCTCTCAGATACGCCCACCGGGCGGAAGGAACCGGGAAAGCGTGAGTGAAACGCCCTGCGAAGACGAGGAGCATGAACATCCTCTTGTGGTACCCAACTTCTCTCCTCAGGACCATATCCCTTCCAGTCGACCAAATATTGTACTCTCCCCCGAGAGATACGAGAATCAATGATGGAGTTAACCTCATACTCCTCCTAACCCTCCACCTGAACAGAGCGAGGAGGGGCGATCGTGGAGGAGAATCTGTTACAAACTAGGGGTTTCAACAATGAAACGTGAAAGGAGTTAGGGATGCGTAAGGCAGCTGGGAGAGCTAGACGATACGCCACTGGGTTAATTCGAGTCAAAATCCTGTAAGGGCCAATATATCGAGGAGCGAATTTCATGGAAGGAACTTTAAGCCGAATATTCCTAGTGCTTAACCATACTCTATTGCCTGGAACGAAAATCGGAGCCGCCCTTCTATGTTTATCGGCGTGGATGAAAGCCATAGTTCATGAAGAAGGGGCTTGAATGAGTAGAGTCACAAACGAGATTGTTGTGCGCAAACTCCGCCCAAGGAATCAAACCGACCCAATCGTCCTGGTGTTCGGAAACAAAACAACGTAGATATTGCTCAATCTTTTGGTTAGTACGTTCAGCAGCTCCGTTAGACTGGGGATGATAGGCAGAAGAGAAATTTAATTTAATACCTAGTTGAGAACAAAAGGATCTCCAAAAACGGGAAACAAATTGGGACCCTCTGTCAGATACGATTTGGGAAGGTATCCCATGTAAGCGAAAAATCTCCCTCGCGAATATCTCTGCCAACTCTTGGGAGGATGGAAGTTTAGGCAAGGGAATGAAGTGGGCCATCTTGGTGAATCTGTCAACCACGGTGAGGATAACAGTCTGTTTTTTAGAGATAGGTAGATCGACAATAAAGTCCATGGCCAAACAAGACCATGGTTTCTCTGGTACCTCTAAGGGATGCAGGAATCCACTTGGGAGCGTATGAGGTTGTTTGGTCTTAGTACACACTTCACACGCAGCGATGAAATCTTTAGTATCTTTACGTAAAGCAGGCCACCAGAAGTCTTTAGAAATCAAAGCATACGTCTTGCGGATACCAGGATGTCCCGCCATCTTGCTGTTATGGAAACATTGCAACAGCTCCAGTTGAAGAGTAGGAGGAACGAAATGTCGACCCTCAGGAGTCTGTTTAGGTGCTAGATGTTGCAGCTTAATGATCTCGGCCAGTAACGGAGAATGAATCCTGAGATTC
The DNA here is from genome assembly GCF_036172605.1 of Pelobates fuscus. Taxonomy (NCBI): domain Eukaryota; kingdom Metazoa; phylum Chordata; class Amphibia; order Anura; family Pelobatidae; genus Pelobates; species Pelobates fuscus. The sequence goes on from NC_086328.1 coordinate 77,727,560, forward strand.
GTATTAGCAACAATCTTGCATTTAGGAACTATAGAAGAAAGAATCGGTTCAGATACAGTGAAAGGTTCATATTGTCGAGACAAAGCATCGGCCTTAGAGTTCTTAGAGGTCTGTAAGTAAGTACATAATTGAAATGAGTCAGGAATAAGGACCAACGAGCTTGCCTAGAGGACAAACGCTTAGCCTCCCCAATATAGGACAAGTTCTTGTGGTCCGTCAAAATAGTAACCGGATGTAAGGTGCCCTCCAATAGATGTCTCCACTCTTTCAAGGCTTTAATGACTGCTAACAATTCCCTGTCTCCGATGTCATACCTGCTCTCAGGCCCAGAAAGTTTCTTGGAAAAAAAAACACAAGGATGTAACGGTTTATCCACCCCCAACCTTTGTGAGAGAACGGCACCTACTCCTGTCTCAGAGGCATCGACCTCAAGTAGGAACGGCAAGGATGTATCAGGATGGACTAATATTGGAGCAGAAGCAAAAAGTTCTTTGAGATTTTTGAAAGCAACGAGAGCTTCAGTAGACCAAGTCTTAGTATCAGCCCCTTGTTTGGTCATATTGGTAATAGGTGCAATAATAGAAGAGTAACCCTTAATGAAGCGCCTATAATAATTGGAGAACCCAATAAACCTCTGGATAGCCTTGAGTCCCTTAGGCAATGGCCAATCTAGAATAGACTGGAGTTTGTCAGGATCCATCTTAAAGCCTTCCCCAGAAATCACGTATCCAAGAAAATCTATCTGGGTCTGGTCAAAGCTGCATTTCTCCAATTTGCAGTATAAGCCGTGTTGTAGAAGTTTGTGTAATACCTTTCTGACTTGTCTATGGTGGGTCTCAATCTCTCTAGAGTGTATGAGAATGTCATCCAGGTATACAATAACACAATCCTGTTGAAATTCCCTAAGAACTTCGTTAATTAGATCCTGGAATACTGCCGGTGCGTTACAAAGGCCAAAAGGCATGACCGTGTACTCATAATGCCCGTAGCGGGTATTAAACGCCGTCTTCCACTCGTGACCTTGTTGAATTCTCACCAAGTTATATGCCCCTCTGAGGTCCAACTTGGTGAAAATCTTAGAACCTTTTAGCCGATCAAAGAGCTCGGTAATCAAGGGGATCGGATAGGCATTCCTAATGGTTATTTTATTCAAACCTCGGTAATCAATACATGGTCTGAGTGAGCCATCCTTCTTTTTAACAAAAAAAAATCCAGCCCCGGCGGGAGAAGAGGATCTCCTAATGAATCCCTTGTCTAAATTCTCCTGAATATATTCCTCTAAAACAGAATTCTCTTTAATGGATAGAGGATATACATTACCCCTGGGGGGCATGGTGCCGGGCAAAAGATTAATTTTACAATCAAAGGTCCTGTGTGGGGGTAGTGTATCAGCGTTCTTCTTATCGAACACTGCTTTCAAGTCTATGTACAGAGGAGGTATCTGTCTCCCTGTAGACTGGGTAGAACTATCTGGTGTGTTAATCATAGCCAATGGAGACACCCTGCGTAAACACCTCTCCTGACAACCCTGGCCCCATGAGATTATCTCCCCTAATTCCCAATCGATAATAGGGTTATGTCTCTTTAACCATGGGTAGCCCAGGACTATGGGAACAGAAGGAGATGAAATGAGCATAAGTGATAAGTTCTCCTCGTGTAAGATACCAATAGTTAAGTTAATGGGTATAGTCTCACGAGAGATAACAGGCTCAAGTAAAGGTCTACCATCTATGGCCTCAACGGTCAAGGGTGTATCCCTTAACTGGGATGGGATAGTGTGTTTAGTAGCAAAGACTTGGTCGATAAAATTCTCAGCAGCTCCGGAATCTATCAAGGCCATGGTCTTTAGCATTCCCTTCTCCCACGTTAAAGAAATTGGTAGCAGAAGCCTGTGATCTTTATAATTATGCGTAGAGGACAAAATAGAAACACCCAAGGCCTGTCCTCTAGAGAAACTTAGGTGCGGGCGTTTCCCGAGCGAGTAGGACAATTCAGACGCAAATTACCTCTGGCTCCACAATACATACATAAACCCTCCCTTCTCCTGTACTGCCTCTCCTCTTCAGAGAGGCGAGTATTGCCTATCTGCAAAGGTTCAGGATACAGTGAGGTATTGGAATCAGGACTTTGAAATGTAGGGGCTAATTTAAAGGCAGGTCTGAAGTTCCTCTCTCTAGTATTCTGTCTCTCTCTTAAACGCTCATCAATACGAGAAATGAACGAAATTAAGTCCTCTAAATTCTCAGGAAGCTCCCTAGTAGCAACCTCATCAAGGATAATATCTGATAGCCCGTTCAAAAATACATCTATATAAGCCTGCTCATTCCACTTGACTTCTGCCGCCAGAGACCTGAACTCTAGTGCATAATCCACAAGTGTTCGGTTCTCCTGTCTCAGGCGCAACAGTAATCTGGCTGCATTAACCTTCCTACCAGGAGGGTCAAAAGTTCCTCTAAATGCAGCTACAAAGGCATTATAATTATATACCAATGGGTTATCATTCTCCCATAGTGGGTTGGCCCATCTCAGAGCTTTCTCAATGAGTAGGGTGATAATAAATCCAACTTTCGCCCTATCTGTGGGATAGGAGCGAGGTTGTAGTTCGAAGTTGATACTAATCTGGTTCAAAAAACCACGACACTTCTCCGGTGAACCACCATAACGTACAGGTGGGGTAATACGGGAAGAGGCACCTACAGTGGCTACCTCTAGACCAGAACTTACAGGAGAGATGGAAGTAGTACGGATCTCCTCAGGTGGGTTATTGGCACGAGATAATAGCGCCTGTAGTGCTAGTGCCATCTGGTCCATTCTGTGTTCCATGGCGTCAAACCTGGAATCAGAGGGACCAACCTGACTGTTTGTACCTGCAGGATCCATTGGCCCTGTCGTAATGTCAGGATCGGGACAGGGATCCAACACGCAAAGTACAAACAGGACAGGGTACGTATACCGGACCTTAGAATGGCCGGACTAACGTACGGAGAGTAAAGAGAATGGTCAGAAACAAGCCGAGGTCGAGGGAACGAGAGGACAGGTGAGCGAGGAACAAGCCGGGTCAAGGATACCAGAGGGAAACAGAGTAAGTCAAACTAGCCGGGTCGGAACCAAAGGAATAACTGAAATCGCCAGAGCACTGTGTGACTAGACAGGCTAGAACCACGACAGGGCAATGAGTGAATGGGAGAAACAGGTTTAAATACCCTGGTTACAGTGAGTATACCCGCCTCCGATGAGTCCTGAGTGGCTTCCAGTCACTTGAGTGACAGATCGGTCCGGACTGACGTCATGACGTCGGGCAGCGTGCGTGACGTCATAAAATGAGACGGGTCCCTCGCGGCCGGCGTGAGAGTGTCTAGGAGAGCCGCGAGGGATGGAGGAAGCCGACCTGCTGGAGGAGTAAACTACCAAGTCTCTACCTCTTTCGGAGGTAGAGGCTTCAGGTACCCTAACACCTATTCCCTCGCATCTCATCCGCACTTTGTCTCCCTCTCTTGCTCTACCTCTCGCTAACATCTTCAATCTCTCCCTTTCCTCTGGCACATTTCCCTCACCCTTCAAACATGCAACTATAAACCCAATTCTGAAAAAGCCCAACCTTGATCCCAACTCCCCATCCAACTACCGCCCTATCTCGCTACTTCCATTTGCCTCCAAGATCCTCGAGAGAGTTGTGCATGCCAGATTGACAGACTTTCTCAAATCCAACTCTCTGCTTGACCCCCTTCAGTCTGGATTCCGCGCTGGTCACTCTGTCGAAACTGCTGTGACCAAAGTATCCAACGACTTAATTGCTGCTAAATCTCGCGGCCAATACTCTATCCTAATCCTCCTTGATCTTTCTGCCGCCTTTGACACTGTTGATCATCAACAGCTTCTTCACATTCTCTGTAACTTTGGTCTACGGGATACTGCTTTATCCTGGTGCTCTTCCTACCTCTCCCAGTGCTCTTTCAGTGTTTCTTTCTCTGACACTGCCTCTTCTCCCCAACCCCTCTCTGTTGGCGTCCCCCAAGGTTCTGTCCTCGGCCCCCTACTGTTCTCTATCTATACTGCCTCCCTTGGTAAACTCATCAGCTCCTTTGGCTTCCAATATCATTTATATGCAGATGACACGCAAATCTACCTGTCCTCCCCTGATCTCTCTCCACCCACCTTGACTCGTGTTTCTGACTGCCTCTCTGCTATTTCCAGCTGGATGGCTGCTCACTTCCTTAAACTCAACCTGTCCAAAACAGAACTTCTAGTTTTTCCTCCCTCAAGTGCTGCTACTCCTGTGTCTGTCTCCATCCAAGTCAACGGCGCTACTATCACTTCTACCTCGCAAGCTCGCTGCCTAGGGGTTCTTCTTGATTCTGACCTCTCCTTTACTCCCCATGTCCAATCGATAGCCAAATCCTGTCGCTTCCAACTCAAGAACATAGCGCGCATCCGCCGGACTCAGCGAAGGTACTGGTTCATGCTGTTGTTCTCTCTCGCCTTGACTATTGCAATCCATTTCTCACCGGTCTTACATGTTCCCAGCTTGCACCGCTGCAATCTATAATGAATGCGGCTGCGAGGCTTATTTTCCTGTCCGGTCGCACCTCCCACGCCTCCACGCTCTGTCAGTCCCTGCATTGGCTTCCAGTTAGATATAGTACCCAATTCAAAATTCTGGCGCTTGCTTACAAATCCCTACATAATGCTGCTCCAACATACCTATCCTCCCTCATACACAAGTATGTCCCGTCGAGACCCCTGCGCTCAGCCCAAGACCTAAGCCTATCCTCTGCCCGGATCCCCACCTCTGATGCTCGCCTTCAAGACTTCTCCAGGGCTGCACCTCTTCTGTGGAACTCCCTTCCCTCCTCAATCAGACTTTCACCCAGCCTCCACTCCTTCAAAAAATCTCTGAAAACTCACTTCTTCATTAAAGCGTATCAATTTCACTGTCAACAGGTTTCTCATCCCCCACCCCATGACTCCTTTCCTGCAACTGTCAAAAATGACATACCAAGCACTCAATAAACCCTTCTCTAACAAACTATTTAATCCCACTACTTTAACCCTTTGTGTCACTATACCCCACACCCTCTAGCATGTAAGCTCATCGAGCAGGGCCCTCAACCTGTACGTCCAGTGGTCTGATCTGAATTATGTGTCTGTTAGTCCACCCATTGTACAGCGCTACGGAATTTGTTGGTGCTATATAAATAATAACATAATAATAATAATAATAATAATAATTTGCATGTTATCCCTTTCTTCCCCAGCCAAGACTTTCTGTTGCTGTCCAATCACAGAATTTTCAATGCAGCTGAATGAGAAGTCTTTGCAAGGCAATTGCTCTGGACAAATGAGTTTAGCTCAGCTAGGAAGTAACAGATCTCATTGATTACCATGGGGGTGTAACGAGTAGTTAACTTACAAATTTGCCAATTTTTATTGAAACTGCACTTTTTGTAAAATGGGAAAAAAAAGGAATTATTTTCACACATAAAGAACTTCAGCAATTTAAAGTTCTTTAGATGTATGCAGTGTTATCATACATCATACAGTCTGTGTTTGAGTACCATTACCAGAATTTTCACTAAATGTCCAGGTAATAAGACCGAGTGTATTCTGATACACATCTGAGTGTGTCTGGCACTGGGAACAGGTAGGAAAGAAAAGAAGGACTGATGGAAATGGGCCCTGAATAAGGACACACTATCTATCTAAAATAAAACAGTCCTTTTGTTTATTTTTAACCCATACAAGTGCAGTACTTCATATCGAGAAATAATGTAAACATTTAACCACAAGCAATTTCCTGAAATCCCAGAGGACCCCAGAAAATCTTGCACCTGAATGGTATGGGAACAGGAGGGTGGCTAAACATATGAATGTTTTGACTTATTTTTGTGTGTGAATGTGTGTGTTTCAGTATGTATATTTGTGTGTATGAATATATGTGTGTGCGTGTGTCTTGTGTCAGTGTAGGTATATTTGTGTGCGTGTGGGTGGGTGTATACACTCATCTACCAAAACATTAAAACCACTGACAAGTGAAATTAGTAACACTGATTATATTGTTGCAATTGCACATATCACGGGATGGGATATTTTAGGCAGCAAGTGAGCAAACAGTCACGTAAAGCAACAAAAAATTCCGTTAGGCTTATCAGTAAGAGCAGAACAATTAAGAAACCACTGTGATACTCTGCAGAAGTGGGCAAAATAGTAAAAAAAAAAAAAAAAAAAATTAGTTAGCATTTAGTAATTATAAAAAACCCAGAGTGAGGAAGACAGACAGATCTATAAGATTAGGCAGAAAGAGGCTAAGCAAGTTATAAGAGCTTCCAAATCACACACAGAAGAGAAAATAGCACAGTCAGTAAAAAAGGGGGATAAAACATTTTTTAGATACATAAATGAAAAAAGGAAAGTAAAACAAGGATTAGTTAGATTAAACACAAAAGAAGGAAAGTATGTGGAAGAGGATAAAGGACTAGCTGACTGCCTCAATTAATATTTTTGTTCAGTATTTATAGCTGAAAATGAAGGAAAGGGACCTCAGTTAGGAAAATCGTCAAATGCGTAATTTGTTACATGTGAGTTTATAGAGAAAGAGGTTCTATTTCAGCTGTCAAAAGTAAAGACAAATAAGTCGAAGAGGCCTGATGGGATACACCCAAAGTTATTAAAAGAGCTTAGTGGTGTACTAGCAAAACCATTAACAAATTTATTTAACCAATCATTGATAACAGGAGTAGTCCCAGAAGATTGGAAATTGGTGAATGTTGTGCCCATTCACAAGAGAGGTAGGAGTCGTGCAACTATAGGCCAGTAAGCCTTACTTCGGTAGTGGGGAAAGTAATGGAAACCATGTTAAAGGATAGGATTGTTGAACATCAAGATGACAGACAACATGGGTTTACTTCAGGGAGATCATGCCAAACTAATCTTAATGATTTTTTGATTGGGTAACTAAAATAAAAGATCAGGGTGGTGCAGTAGACATTGCTTACCTAGATTTTAGTAAGGCTTTTGAGACTGTTCCACAGAGAAGGCTCATCAATAAACTGCAATCTTTAAGTTTCGATTCCAATATTGTTAAATGGGTTAGACAGTAGCTGAATGACAGGCAACAAAGGTGTGGCAGTATACCCTCTTGAGGATGGGTTACTACCGCCTGTGGTCGTCACATCCTAGTTGTGCCCAGCCATAGAGTGATTAAAGCTGCTAGCCAGTTATTATAGTCGGTGGTAGAAGGGCAATCATGGTATCACCCAAACACTAGTCGAGGCTTAGTGAAGGGTGAAATAGAACAGTTTATTTCAGGCATAATGGTATTTATGCACAGACCCCCAGCATGGGGTCTCCATTCAAAGTAACATGAAAACATAAGCCTGCCCAGGCACCGCTGTGTTTGGGAGATAATGGTATCTCCCGGACATAGGGAGCTGAACACACCAAAACCACAAAAATACACACCATACAGTAATGCATCCCCACATGCCATACATCCAAATTGCTCCTGGTCCCAGCTATGATCCCTGCAAATAGCGGCGCTATCGGATGTACAGAGCCCGAGAAATTCGAGAAATTCCCGAGACCAATCAGGAGAAAGGGCGCAAACCAATTTGCACCAATCAGCGCTCAGGGAGGGGAGGTGTCTCGATAGGCCGATCGGGAGAAAGGGCGCAAAACTCGTTTGAATGGTAGCCCTTCTCCTATTGGCCGGCACGGGGTGAAGCCGACTCATGGCTCCAGGGAGCTCGTGTCTCTCTCCTGTGGAGAGAGCTTTTCTTTTGGCTGTGGGTCGGGTGGCTCGTCACAAAAGGGTTGCAGTCAACAGAGTACATTAGAAGCAAGGTCTAGTTACCTGTGGGGTACCTCAGGGATCTTACTTGGACCCATTATCTTTAATATTTTTATTAGTGATATCGCAGAAGGTCTTGATGATAAGGTACATCTTTTTGCTGGTGATACTAAAATTTGCAACAGGGTTGATGTTCCAGGAGGGATAAGCCAAATGACAAATGATTTAGGTAAATTAGAAAAATGGTCAGAGTTGTGGCAACTGACATTTAATGTGGATAATTGCAAGATAATGCATCTTGGGCGTAAAAACCCAAAGGCAGAGTACAGAATACTTAATAGCCTACTAACCTCAGCAACTGAGGATAGGGATTTATGAGTAAAATTTCAGATCACTTAAAGGTAGGAAGACAATAGAGCAGCAGGAAATGCTAGCAGAATGCTTGGTTGTATAGGGAGAGGCATTAGCAGTAGAAAGAGGGAAGTGCTCATGCCATTGTTCAGAACACTGGTGAGACCTCACTTGGAGTATTGTACGCAGTACTGGAGACCGTATCTTCAGAAGGATATTGATACTTTATAGAGAGTTCAGAGAAGGCTACTTAACTGGTTCATGGATTACAGGATAAAACTTTTTTTTTTTTTTGTAAATTCTTTATTAGGACAATCAGGTGAGTACAGAATCACAAAAATACTTACACCACAACAGTGTAAATACGTATAGTCAGTTCGGAGAGTAACACTGAAAGTAAACGTTGTTGTCTTCTGATTATCTAACATACAGCAAGCATTATTCAGCTGTTAATCAATCGGTAAGTTATAAGCAATGGAAGCAAATTAAACAATTTAAACAATTATAGGTAGATGCATCTTCACAAGCCAAAACAGTTTCAGTAACATCAGCAATTAATCAAGCGAGTTTAAACAAGGGGATATCTCAGGGCCCCATTTCTTGGTCCCACTAAGGGGCCTGGCATATAGACCTTATGGCTAAGAGACTAGATAATAACTTCAATCTCAAACATGTTTATATTGGGCACATGGAGCTGTAAGATCCTACGTGGCCCCAGTTGGGCGTAGTGTCGGAGACATGTAGGTATTTGCTGAATTAGGTGTGTTGTGGTGCAATTAAGATTGTCAGTTCCAGGCACATACATTTCACAGTTAAGGGCGCCCCCCCTCTTATTCGATTCTTAACCAGGGATCACCTAGAGAAGAGAATTCCAGGAGTCGCCTGTGCAACAGAAGTGGTTTGGGTATGTCCGTCTATCGTAGTAGTCCTACAGTCTGAAGCCTGATGCGGTGCCTTGGAGTATTGCAGGGTTTATGTTGTATTCCCGTCCCCCTGTCAGTCTAGTGTGTCATACTTTGGGGTTATTGCTGTGTTTGTTCAGTTCCCTAGTTGTTTCTTCAGTTAGCCTTTAGTGATGACATTGGCTCGCCTTCCTGTAATCTACTACATTCCAGACCTATAACTCGTGCATCCTCGCAGTCGGGTGCCCCTGTTCCCGACCTCCTCGGGTCCAGCCCGAGCCGCCTCCACGGTGTCCTAGAAGTAGGTCACGTGGGCTTGAGTGGAAGCATTGTATAGTGAGAGAAAGAGAAAGGGGAAAAGGGGGGGGACAGGTGGGGGGGGGGGAAGGAGGGTAGGGTGTAAAAATGGCACCGTGCGTCGACGTGCGCCCGGGCATCCCTGGGCCCTGTGTACAGTGGTGTGCGTTATGTTCCTCCTGCTCCCGGTCGAGAGAGGTATACATACCACGGGGTCCAGGTGGCGACGTGTTTGGTGCTCCGTCCGAGCAGTTCTGCATATCGTGCCTCGGCCGTGTGTATGTCTTCTACCCTCTGAAGCCATTCTGTCACAGTCGGTGGTTGGGTCTGTTTCCATTTAGCAGGTATGGATGCCTTTGCCGCATTCAGTAGGTGTCGCAGTATCGATCGCTTGTATTGGGCTATTGAGCCTTCCGTGTGATGCAGCAGGGCCATTTCTATGTTGAAATCAGGTAGGTCTCCCAGGATGTTTGTCATTTCCCTTTGTATATCTTCCCAAAATGGCTTAATCTTTGCGCAATCCCACCAGATGTGTCTTATTGTGCCCGTGTGGGTTTCGCATCTCCAACAGGTGTCCGCAGTATCTGGGAATATCCTGTGTAGTAGGGATGGAGTCCTATACCAGTGGGAGAGTAGCTTAAAGTTGACCTCCTGGTAGTTGGTACTTATGGAGCTTTTGTGTTGTAATATTAGTATCTGTTCCCACTGTGCTTCTGTGAACGTCCTATCCGTCAACTCTTCCCATCTTCTCTTGAACGCCGTGTTTTGTGTGCGATCTCCTGTTATAAGCTGTTGGTAGATGACTGAGACTTTGCCGTCCGCGTCGGAGCCGGTCATGCAGAGGCGTTCGAACCACGTCTGTTCTCTATGTAATGCTACCCTGTTGGGGAGGTTATAATAAAAATGCCGTAATTGAGCGTAGTGAAATCTGTGCATTAGCGTCGGGTGCGGTGTTCCACTCCATTCCCGAATGCTCCGTATTCCAGAGTTGCCTAGGACCTCGTATATCGGGACATAATCGTTGTTTCCCTCTATTGGCCAGGAAGATCGGTGCAGCCCTCCACCTATCTCCGAGTTATGAGTAATCGGTATCAGGGGGCTCGGTTGTGGGGAGATACGTAGGTTTCGTCTTATGAGAGACCACGTCTTTAGCGTTTGTGTGATGGGTGATTCAGCGCCCAGTTTCGATGTTACATCCGCCGAGCCTTGCCATGTGAGCCTGTAAAGGGCTTTGTTCATGCCTTCTCTATCTAGTGCCACCCATAGTTTGTCATCAGACGCTGTATGCCAGTCCCTGATCCGCTGCAGTACCGCGGCATGGAAGTATTTGCGGATATCCGGTAGGGCCAGGCCCCCCCAATTCTTAGGTAGGCATAGCTTGTCAAAACTGAGCCGTGCCCTTTCTCCCTTCCAGACGTATTTTATCACCGCCGACTTAAGAGACGTAAAAAATTCTGGTGGAACGTGCCAGGGAATGGTGTTGAAGTAGTAGAGCAGCCGTGGGAGTATGTTCATTTTAATCACCGATATACGTCCCTGCCAGGATATGTGATCGTAGTTCCAACTCCTAAGGTCGTTTAGTATTGTGTGCAGAAGGGGGGTGTAGTTCCTGGCGTACAGTTCTTTCGGGTTTCTGGGCATCCAGATTCCCAGGTATCGCATCTGGTCTTGGCACCAATGGAAGGGATATTTGCGTTTGATTTGCTCTCCTATAGTCGTCGTAGTCGAGACATCTAATAATTCGCATTTAGTTAAGTTAAGCTTCAGCCCCGACAGCTGGCCATATGCGTCAAATTCTTGCATCAGGACCGGCAAGGATTTAGCTGGGTCGTTCACAAAAAAGAGCATGTCGTCTGCATATGCAGCTACCTTATGTTCCTGGTTCCCATGCCTAAATCCTCTGATCTCTGGCGTGTGTCTCACCCTATCCAAAAATGGTTCCAGCGTGATGGCAAACAGGAGTGGCGACAGTGGGCAGCCCTGCCGAGTGCCATTGTGAATGGCGAAGGCGTCTGTAAGCGCGCCATTCACCCTCACTCGGGCGCTGGGGTCTGTATAGAGCGCCTCTATCCAAGTCACCATCCCACTTCCTAGTCCCACTTTACGTAATGTCGCCATCATGAAGTCCCAATTCACCCTATCAAAAGCCTTTTCGGCGTCCGTTGAGAGCATTAGTAGGCCCGATTTCTCTCTAAGGGCTAGTGCTTGTATGGAAAATGCTCGGAGTGTGCAATCTCTGGCTTCCCTTCCCGGTACAAATCCAGTTTGATCTGGATGTATTAAGCGCGGTACATACTGTTGTAGTCTGGTGGCAAGGATCTTGGTGAAGAGCTTCACATCCGCGTTAAGAAGCGAGATCGGTCGGTAGCTACCGCAGTTTTCAGGGTTTTTGCCGGGTTTGGGGATCACCGTGATGGTAGCTGCTAGCGTTTCCTGGTGGAATTTATCCCCTTGTTGTAGTCGGTTGAGGGCTGCCATTAGGTGTGGAGTCAGAATATCTCTGAATAGCTTATAGTATCCCGCCGAGAACCCGTCTGGTCCCGGAGCCTTCCCTTTCTTCGCTGCCTTAATCGCCGCTTGAACCTCTTCCGTGGTGATCGGGACCTCTAGTAGTTCCGCTTCTTCTGATGTTAAGGCATCAGGTTGAAATCCTTGTAAGTAGCGCGTTGTCGCGTCTTGTAGTGCTGCTCCGCGGGCATCTGGGGGTGACTGCGTGGAGTTATATAATTGTTGGTAATATTTACAGAATTCAGTGGCAATTGCCTCCGGGTATTGTGTAAGTGTGCCGTCAGTCTTCCGTAGTTCGTGTACTTGCGCCCTGGCTTGTTGGGGTCGGATCATGCGGGCTAGGAGTCTCCCACCTTTGTTGGCATGGATGTAGAAGAAGGCCTTGGATCGTTGCGTCGCCCTATGGTGTTTGCTAGCCACCAGTTCCGCCAATTGTCTGCGAGCATCCAGGAGTGAGCGATAGTGCTCTTCTAGTTGCGATCGCTTGTGTTGTGCTTCAAGTTGGGAGATCCGGTCGGTGAGATCCAACATATGTTGTTGCGATTCCCGCTTTTTACGGGAAGCAATCCGTATGAGATGGCCTCGAAGTACACTCTTGTGTGCTTCCCATATCGTCACCTTCGATACATCCTCCGTGTCGTTTTCACTGAAGTAGTTGGTGAGCTGTTCTGTCAAGAGTGCCTGCACTTCCGGGTCCGACAGGAGCGACTCATTTAGCCTCCACGTTGTCTTAGTGGGCCTGAACAGCGGGGAGTCCAACTTCATGGACACTGCGCCGTGGTCTGACCATGGTGTCGGTGTGATTGTAGCTGACTGTAAGTATTGTAGGCCCTCCTGTTGTATAAGGACATAGTCAATGCGCGAGTATCTCCTGTGTATGGCTGAGTAGTGTGTATAGTCCCGGGTTGTCGGGTGTATGGTCCGCCACGCATCCACTAATCTCAAGTCTCGCATGGTCTTCTTTATAGCCCTAATCGCGGTTTGTGGTATGCTGCTGTGTCCAGTCGAGGAATCCATCAACGGGTTAAGCGGTGCGTTGAAGTCCCCCCCTATGATGAGCGAACCTTCCGTAAATATTGCCAGTTGGCGGAATGTTTTGCACAAGAACATTGCCTGTTTTGCGTTTGGCGCATAGATAGAGGCGAAGGTGTATTTCCTTCCCGCAATCGTGCCTTTGATAAAAAGGAACCTACCGTTAGGGTCTGCCTTTTGGTCCAGCAAAGTGAATGTAAGATTCGCGGCCATCAGTATCGCAACTCCTACTTTTCGAGCTTCAGGGTGAGTGCTATGGTAATTGACTGGGTAATCTCTGTCCTTCAGTCTGTGGGTATCGGAAGATTTGAGGTGTGTTTCTTGTAACATTGCCACGGAGATCCGCCTGCGGTGAAGTTCTCTTAGGAGGTGTGTGCGCTTCTCAGGCGTGTTAAGGCCTCGGCAGTTCTGCGTCAGAACATGTAGAGGTGCCGCTGTGTATGCCATGGGGCGAGTGTGGGCGAGGCTGCTGGTGCTTCTGTGGTCGCTTTTAGGTGTTCCAAGTCCAGTAGCCCGTGCGCACTTCAACTGCCGGTAGAAGAGGGGAGGGGGAGAAGGAATACAAGTACAGTTAAGGAAGAGGAAGGATATAGCCCTCGTAAGTTAAAATTCCCACGAGATGGGGGCGGCTCGGTCCACCCCCAATTCAGTCCGTCCCAGGAGGTCCCCGGTGCGAGTGCTCAATGGCGTGACGTCAATAAGAAATAGAATTATCCCCACAATACGGGGGGGTCCTGTGTAGCTGGGTGGATAACAAGACCGTACCGTCCCCTAGCAAGCTAGGGCAGCCACGGTGTTGGGTCCCCCAGTAATTTGGTCTACACAGGTATGAGTCGGGGTGGTGGTGAGGCCGATGAAGCCCAGTGTCACTGCCAGGTAGACAGCAGAGGCTCAGTGTCTAGTGGTGTAATAGTGTGTGGATCTCTCAGAGGGATGTCCGTGTCCCACTTGTTACTAATTTTAAAATCAATGGCTAGTTCAATGAAAATGAGAATGTCGATCTGTACGGTCACGTCTTATGGGGGTATGGGTTAACATTCATTAGGTTTGTGCGGTGCGAGTGGCAGCTGGTCCTTCCCTATGTCAGGGTGAGTAGCCTATTGCTGTTTTAGGTTAGCTCGGGTCGTGGGTTTCAGCGGGCTGGGTCAGCTACATGGGGAGTGTATCCCGGGTTCTCCCGTCTCCCACAGCGGTCCCCGTCCCGGATCCCCTGGTTCAAGAGTCATGAGCGGGGCCAACCGTCTGCGGGGGGGGGGGGGGGGGGGCACAAGGCGCCCTGGGTATGTGCATGTCTGTCAGCCATGTGTGCAAGCTTCCCGATGTACGTTTATTGTGCAGTGCAAGGTATACACATTTCCCTCTCTAATGCGTTATAGTCACTAGATGACGTCACTCCTCAGTACCTCCCATGGACCCCCCATCTCCCCGCCCCGCCAAACCCACCCGCATCCCCCCCACCCCCGAGACCATGCGCTATCGATAGAATTATAGTTTTAGTCCCAGTGTAACCCCCTACTTTCCTCTCACCTCCTCCATAGCCCTAGGGCACAACAGTAACCCAGCCAAACTCCCACCTCTAGAGCCATCCCACCCGCCACAACCCTGCATTACATTAACAACAAAACAAGAACTATGTATAGGTACGTGTCCCCTTAATCGCCTCCCACCTCCCTCCATCCATCTCACAATTAGAGCTGCAGGTAGCGGTTAAATTAATGTTATGGCATGACCAAATCGCATTTGTAGCTTCAGTGAAACCACATTATTTCAGTAATTCAAGAGTCCCGAAATTAACCAGTAGTCTTATATAGCGATACAGTTCGTGTTCTATGTACACACGTGGGATAGTCCTTGCAAGGGCCCCAACCCACGAGCAAGCCCCGTGTCGCGTACCGCCCCCATCAGGCCCCCCTCCCCAATAAACTCGGGTTAGCCTCCCGTCCCCAGGGGTATGCTAGGAATGTGTTGCGATACTTGGTCTTGCAAAAGTTCCCACAAATGTGTGTATGTGCGTACAGTACTTATCTGTCTTCTGCAGTACACGGGATAGCGTTGGCTTTAGTGGTCATCTGCAGGCCGTGGTATGTTGTGCTCGTCGTGGTCGGTCTTTCTTGCCTGGTGAGATTAGGAGAGAGACACAACCTTATTCCTCCGGGTCTGTGGGTATCAGTTGCCTGCGGGCCTGCGGGCGCCTTGGTGTGATGTCTCGCCTCCTACGGTGCTGGCTCGGGGTGTGGGTTCCTTGCCTCTGGTCCATTGGCCCCAGTATCCAGTCGGTGACCTCCGTAGGTGGAAGGTTGAGGCGTTGTAGGAACCTGGGCACCTCCTCCGGCCAACGTAGCGGGAACCAGTCGTCGTGATGTCTGGCCAAAAGCATAAAGGGGAAACCCCATTTGTACGGGATCCCTCTATCTCTGAGTAGCGCAGTGATGGGTCTCAGGGCCCTGCGGGCCTCTAGCGTAAGGGGAGACAGGTCTTGGTATAGAGCTACTTCTGCGCCATTGAATCGCCAGGTGGGTCTTGCGCGGGCCTTGTTCATTATTTTCTCCTTCAGTTTGTAGGAGTGCAGGCAACATATAATGTCCCTTGGCATGTTATCAGACGTGCGTGCTCTATTCGCCCTGTGCGCCCTGTCAAACGTTATGGAGTCCGGTGCATCTGGTCCCAGTATGTCGCGGAACAGCGTTTGCAATGTAGCTTCTACAACCTCTGCCCCGTCGGGTTCTGGCATGCCGCGGACCCTTATGTTAGATCTGCGGCCCCTGTTATCAAGATCTTCAGTTTGGCGCCTTAGGTGTAAAAGGATATTGCCTTGCCTGTGTATGGCCAGATTTGAAGCCTCAACTCTCTCCCCAATAGCCTGTACTGAGGTTTCAGCTGCCTGTATCTTGGTGGCCTGTGTGGAAATTTCGGCCTTGAGGGAGTTTACCTCTATGCGGATCGCCGCGTGTAGGTTGTCAGAGAGGGTCTGCATGTCAGTCTTGGTGACCATTGCTGCTGCTAGGGCTTTGATCGCTTTTATGTCCGCACTGATTTCTGCCAGCGTGGGTGCAGCCGGCTCTGAGGTTGGTGAGCGGGCCGGGGAGTCGGCCATGTTTGCGCCCGCGGCCACGTGGTGTTCGGTTGTCGTCGGAGCTAGGTACCCGTCCATGGGACCCGTTTGTGCGGCAGTCGCCGGGTTCCTGGGGGTCTGGGAGCCGTCTGGGCGTTTAGTGCGCCCCATATCCGTGCCGTGCTGATGTGGAAGCCCGCTATAGCTGCTGCGTGGGTCGGAGCTCTCTCTCTAAGCGGCCATCTTCATTCGCGGCCAAACTGTTATGGGCAAATGCAAATATTACAAGTTTTAGAATGAAATGTTGTATTTCTTAAACTGTGTACTTTGTCTTTAAGAGATATTGCAAACTGACTAGGTGTTAGAAATGGAACATATTATTTTTCATAGATGTTTATTTAAGCAATAACCCCAGGTCATTACATGTTTGCGCCATTTTGCCCCAGACGAATTACAATAACAATAATGCATAAACAAGCTTCAAGGCTATACTAAGACTCTTTCAGTACACAATATACTGTGGTAACCCCAAGTTAATGGAACTTCCCCAAATCCGGGAATCTCCCACGACTGTGCACTTACGTCTTAGTATAAACAACAGATAAGCTATTCAGACTTTGGGAAGCCATCTTGTCTCTTGAACTTGATGGAAGTTCCCCAGGTCCGGGAGTTTCCCATGAC
Source organism: Pelobates fuscus (assembly GCF_036172605.1). Lineage (NCBI taxonomy): Eukaryota > Metazoa > Chordata > Amphibia > Anura > Pelobatidae > Pelobates > Pelobates fuscus. The sequence goes on from NC_086328.1 coordinate 77,744,169, forward strand.
GTGTGCACTTGCTTTTAGTTATGGACTTTTTCATATTTGAACTATGGTGACTCTAAAATGACGACACTTAAGGTATAAATAGGTGTACTTTTAAAATGTTAGGAAACAGAGGAGAGACTTGGAGACAGACGCTGCTCCATCTTAAAATGACTGAGAGGCTGACATGATGACATGTTCAGAAGGGTATGTTAACCTATTAATGATATTTGCAAGCATTTAATTTCATCTTATAAACTCTGCTATAATGGATTTGATATGTCTATATTTATATTTTTATATAATAAATATCTAAAAGACAAAATCTATGGCTTCCAAGACAATCCTTATTTTATATTGTATTCTCAATTATTTACACATGTTAAATAGAGGATCTCTTACTAACTATATAACATTATGGCTAAGATATCTGTATGGTTAGCCCTGCTAAGTTCTATGCTTTAAGACATTATAGAGGTAAATAAGGGAACCGCAAGCGGTTACAATTGGCGACCACGAAGGGACTTGTACTTGGAAGCGTTAAATACAAAATAATAAATACCTAGGTAACCTCTTATACGTAAGAGAAGACACAATACTTTGTCATGGCACAAGTCTTGAAATATCAAGAATCTATTGAGCTATTTGCAGCCCAGACTCAGAGAGAGATCTTCATCATTAGAGATGATTTTAATGTGAACTTGTACAATGTGCTTTAAGTTCTGGTGACAGGTACATTGTAATTAGCATACAATGCTGAAATTGTGGATCTTAATATCATAAGAGAGCAAATATACATATTTGGTAAACTCCCTGATATGCCTAATACACCAGCACAGCATTGCCCATTAGTTCCAGGACAGTGGATTGCAGGCAGGGGGATATGTTCTCTTTGTAGCTGCGTAGTATGCATGCGCAGGAAAAAGATTAATGCAAAATGTTGTCAAAAGAAAAGTGATAAGACAGAGAGCGATGAAATTTGAAGTCTAATTCCAAGAATGCAAAGAAAATTGCATTATGGCTTAATGAAAACATTCATGCAACAGACAGACAGGACTTTTAATTATTGAATTACTGCGTTCTGGATTCTAATGTCCACTATATATGAAAAGTTTCATAAAACAGTGATAATTTCCATATTGTCAGTTACGCTAGCTGTTGATTGAAAATCAGGAATTATAACAGCATAACTATTTTTGGAGTCTGGAGTTTCCAGCCAAGGTTGCGGAGATACAGAGACATGTAAACATTCCAAGGAATTGAGAAGTCGTTGGTTTATATTCCAAATTATGAACAACATTATTACATACAGCCATAAAGAGAAAGACATGGCTTTTAATACATTCAGTGCAGTACAATGCAGTACACTGCAGCATATATTTTGATATAATATATGATAACTAGCTCATATTTTTTCCTTAACAGAGTTGAAATTATACTACCCTCCTAGAAAAAATGCAACCAGTGGTTATTCATCCTTTGCTTCCCTAAATGCTCTGCAAAAATAAATAGTTATAAAATGATTAAAAATAATATATATGTCAAATAAATGAGGGCAAAATAAAATTGTAACTATACAGGATCTCTGATAACTTTTAAACTGAACTTATTAAAGGCTTATTTAAATAAAATGCTAAATACATTTACAGCTTTAAATGTGACCAAAAGATACTAAATGATGTGTTAAGCAGCCAGCCCAATTCACTAGAATAGCATAAGTATTCTACTATTTAAAGTGCACAATTCCTGCACATAATGACTTTGCTTACTCAGGTACAGTCTTTAGTCTATTGCAATGGCAGGATTAAAATCCACCAATTTTAAAAGGGAAAGCTTACTTAAATAAGTGGTACTATCCCACTGTACCTGTATTGCTAGCAGTAAGGAAATTAGAACAATGATCTTGTACTACTGACTGTAATCAGATCAGACACATGTAATCTCAGTGAATTTCATAAACTAGGTTTTCATAAAATAAAATAAAATAAATACACCAATGTTGTTTATAAATAAATGTACATAGACCAGGTAATAAGAGCATTTACATGCATTCAGCAGCCTGCTCTCTCAGAGCCAGAAACGGATTTATACAAAATTAAAAATAAAGAATAGGTTTTAAAAAAGTCCACAGTCAACCACACATGATGGGTGCAATAATTGCTTCTTTAAAAGCTATATGCTGCCGCAATTGTGTATATAAATACAGATTAGGGCACAGTGTAGAAATAAAAATACAGTTTCAAATCTCATATATGGAGATTCAGTTCCACCACATATTGGTGTATCTTGCAATAATTCCAGTGGTAGATAGTGCTAATACTGAAGGGGCTAATTTTAATAATAATGAGTTGTAGGAGCATTGTAAATATATATACTGCAAAATTAGTTTGATATTGCAAAGCCTGCAATATTCTAAACAGACATTAAAATTTAAGAAAAAAAGAAAAATCATAATGCATAAAGAAGAATGCATAAAAAATGCAGTGTCAATTAAAGTGATAATGCTCTGATATAGTAAATCCCATTGAATATCACATATCATATATGCTATATGAAAAGTATAATTAAAGTGACTTTACTGTCCAAAGCCCCCTCACATCTATTTTATAGAATCTATACTTTTCTGTGGTCACCTCCAAAGGGGCCTCTGAAACTGGGGGGCTGAGGAGGGGTGCTCATCCTAAGAGGAATCAGATTTCACACTTAAAATAAAATAAAATAAAATAAAATAAATATAATAATAGAAGAGGTATTGTGGGAACATCCAGAACATGCATTTTTGTATATAATCTTAATTTGCAGATATTTTATGCCTTAAAGACATATAAAGGATATTTAATGAAATATGCAGGTATCTTTTTAAAAAATTAAGCAATGTTAAAAAAATAAAATAAATAATAATAATAAAAAATATATATATTTTTACCACAATATAAACAGCTTTGTTAAACAGATTTAAGTACAAGTACTTATGTCAAGAAATATACCGAATCCGTTTACAACAGGCAAGTTTAGCATAAATGCAAAGTTGTTGTTTTTTGGGGATTTATTATTGCCCAAGAAATCTCTGAACATATTCAGAATTTTTGACAGCAGCAAGTAAGACAGCAGATTGCAATGGACACCATTACAATATTGCTTTACCGATTGAGGTCAGAGCTTTAAAGAATAAATAAATAAATATTCTATGGCCCGCTAGAACACTGGCTTTTAATGAACAGTTTGCACAACACTTATAACATAGTTTGTTATACTGCACATTATAGCTGTGACATAATATACAGGGTAAAAATACTATTTCACTGTTTAATAGACTTACCCAGTATTTAAAGACGACATGTTTCTTGCAAAGTCATCTGGACTTTGAGGGAGTTTCTAACTATGTTTAATTAAATAATTAATTTACTAAAGAAAAGAAAAAAGGTTTTGTTTTTTTCCCTGCAAGTGAGTTTTCAGCGCAAGGTCATCTTGTGTTCACAGACTATTCGGATTTTAAAAAAAGCTGTTCTTTATCTCACACTACGAACGGCCTTGTAATTCCTATGCACACTAAAAGCTGGCTTTTAAATGTTATTGTTTTAACTTTAATATTTCATAGTTAATACAGAGGATAAAGTAATTTAAAGAAAGTATATTAGAAGTATATTAATTGATAGGATTTCATTTATCTATTTTGGTCCACTGTAAACTGATCTCGAGTCTCAGTCTGGTGTTCAAACAGTTTTTCTTACGATACGTCGTGTGTTTATATCCACAACTGCATTTTGCTTTGTGGTAACAAATTGAAAGCCTGGCATTGTAATACGTGTATGGACATGCTTATAACAAAGCATGGGCCCTCTCCTCATATAGTTGGCCGTTAACAGGCACTTTGATTCACTGTGTCTGTGGTCACTGGATCACAAAAGCATACCCTATCTCTCAGTCATGATGCAGAGTTTATGCTTGCAAGGATATCCAGACCTTATCCACCTGGTATCCGTATAAATACTCCTATCGTTTAGAGGGGTTAATTACATAACCATTGAAGGTAATATGTTGGTTCTTCCTATAGAGGAAAAATAGACTTGCCCTGAAAGCTTTTTCATGGCTAGGACAAGCTCTTATAGAGAGAGGTAATGTACTTCTGACTCCTGAAAAGGAATATTGATGGTCCAATATGGGAAATACTGTAATTCATGTGTTTAGTAATCATAAGCATTTGCTTATTGTCACATTACTGATGTACTGTTTATTGAAATATTAATATCTAACGTACTTTTTGAATTACTATACATTGGAAGTTTGCCAACATCTCATGGTTATAAATGTGTTTTTGTATGTGTTGATGCATGTACCAGGTTTACTTGGATATATCCTGTGCGAAGTGCAACCTCTGATACCACGTTTTCTAGTCTCACTTCCTTAGTATGCATTTGATAATCCCAGGACCATCCATTTGGATGGTGGTCCTGCAGTTACTGCAAAGGAAACCTAAAACTGGGCAACCACATTTGGGTTACTTTGGGATTTCAGTGCCCCAACCACCCCCAAAGTAGTGGGGTTGTGGTCTGGGAAAATGCTGAGGTAAATGATTATTAACCAAGTTACTAGTTGCTTGCCCCACACAGTGGTATCTATTTATTCCTATGGTACATGTGAGCATTCACAACATACCTGATGATACAAATGGTGAGACACCATATGAAATGTTACATGTTTTTCACTGACAATTATATTTCTGCACCAGGGAGACCTTAGAACCATTGGTTCTATTGGAGAAATTTAGGGAATTTTTTTTTTGCACCACCAACTTTTTCTTACTGTTGGCCAGCTTGTCCTGGAGAGGGTGACTCCGAGAACTTTTACTACAGAGAACAATCAGAGCCAACCGAGAACAGTAAGTTTTGATATTTTACAACCTCACAGAACCACTGACTGACACAATGGATGCTGTTAAAGATGACAAGATAAAACAAACAGAGGATGACAGAAATGCCACCAGAACACAGCTGACTATCAAAGCGCCTCACAGTACAAGACGCAGATTGTTGCCTACAACTCAGAAAACGTGGTTAATAGGAAAGAGCAGAAGAAGAGGAATATAGATTTCCTACTGGAGTGAAAAAACATCCTGGAACAATATTCTGTAACAATGAACTTTATTATGACATTTGGTGGCATATGAATTTGAATTCGGCAGAAACATATCAATTAACGAAAGAAACCTTGATTCAATTAATAAATAATAACATCACACACCCACTAAGAGCAGATGCCCTGCCAAGAGAATGGAATATAAAAGACCAGAATCTGTCAGAAACCTGACATCACGGGACACTTGTACTAAAGCACGATTTGCAGCTTTTCTTAAACTCTACATATTATGTACATACCTGCAAAGCAAGGAACTCCTGTAAACAAAAACACGGATACATTGATACAACAAGGAATCTGTAATGGTTCTGTTGCAGATGGATGTGATCTACCGATGTACTCCTTGCTCTTTTGGTATAACTATACCAATCAAAACGTTAAATGGCTCCATAGAATCAAACGACAAAGGATTTTTGCTATATTCTGGACTTCCAGGAATGTGGTGCATGGACAGAAAAATGATAATTACTAAAGCAATCATGCTTTTTTTTCCCCCTGTATCAGAAATGTGTCAGTGACAACGTGTAATACAATACAGATACTATAATTAATGGTATCAAATAAACACATAATGTGTTAATTACAAAGGTGGATAGACTTTGTGAATATCTGAAACGCAATTGAAGATTTTTGCTAAAATGCCATATGCAGCTGCAGTCTGGCCTACAAACAAATATATTAGACATATATGTAAGAGCTAATTACCCAGATGAATAATTGAATCATGATAGTTAAAGATCATACGATTGCAATAACAACTGCAATAATGAATCATGTTTTAACCTTAAAAGAAAGTGTAAACTGTTTTTATTAAATGAGAAACTACTCGATATTCGTTTAAGTTTGCAGAGTGGTATAATTAATATAAGTGAAGTACTTCAACAGTTAAAATTTAACTGAAAGACAGGCAGAAACTTTACTTCACCTATCATAAAGTTTATTTATAATGATAAACATATTCAGTCTGCCAGAGCTAAGGCCAGTCAATGGAAAGTAAAAGAGTATTATGGATTAACCCGTCCAGCTGATATACATGATGAGTTTGGAAATTGATCATTTAGGTCACCTATTGCAAACTGGTGAAAAGATGTCAAAGATATAAATTCAACATCCATACCACTCTATGTATATATATTAAAATACACATAATCAAATATTTTATCGGTTTTTCAAATACCAAGGAAATGTTATTTGGTTTGTGATGGTTAAAGGTACATAAAAGTACCTATACAAAGGTAGTGTTAAAATATAAATACCTTCAATATTGTATCTGAGTGCTTTCTTAACTCACTTTTAGAAATAATAAATATCCAAATCATCTTAAGTTACACCCAACAGTCGCTGGTAAATATATTTAAACAATTAAGATTCTCATTGTTAAGCATCCAATCTTACGAACGTGACTTTCCACAATGGCTGTCAGATCTTGGTAAAAAAAAAAAAGTTTTTTAATTCAATTTTTGGGTGTTTCTGGTATTTTAAGCCACTAATAACTGTAGTTATTATATTATCTAACCGTAACTTAGGGAATAAGTTGTCTTCTACCTAACAGGACAAAGAAAGATAATTAACGTCATATTTCCAATTAGCAACTATTCTAAATATATTGAGGGATTTTGAATAAAAGAGTATTTTTTAACATTTAAATAGAATTTAATTGTATATACCATTGTGAACAAAGGTGGTAAATACTTTGCTGCTTCAAAGTATCCTTATATCTCTAAATCATATACAATGGTTTATCTTTAAAACAAAACACTACAAAGATTAACTATGTTACTATTTCATCTATCATCATTATTATACAAAGTATAACAACAAATGTAAAGATTTTTCCACAGATTTTACCTGTTAACATTTTTAGCACAACAGCACCTGATGTCATTGAGATGTCTATCACTAAGATGTTACAAAGATTCCAATCCAGCAAAAAGAGGCGTTCTTGAGAATCCACTTCGATTGCTGTATCAACATAACATTTACTATAATGGGATCCATGTCACTTCAGACAATGTCTTGGAAATGCTGTCAATTAATTTATTCCGTAAAAGAATATCGGAGAATATCCAATCTATACACATCATAAATGGTGTAAAAATATTTCATGGAAAAAAACTAAATAAAAAGCAAAGACAAAAGCTTTGCTCATTTTAATCAACCACCTTTACAGGAAAAGATCACACTACGGATGTTTTACTGTTACAACAATGATCAAAGATGCTGGGAGCACAAAAACCTAAAGAATGTTGGAGAACTTTGGTTCACTAATTTAAGGAAGAAATGCTCTACAATGCCCACAGTTTAATGGAGAGGGTGTTATGGGCAAATGCAAATATTACAAGTTTTAGAATGAAATGTTGTATTTCTTAAACTGTGTACTTTGTCTTTAAGAGATATTGCAAACTGACAAGGTGTTAGAAATGGAACATATTATTTTTCATAGATGTTTATTTAAGCAATAACCCCAGGTCATTACATGTTTGCGCCATTTTGCCCCAGACGAATTACAATAACAATAATGCATAAACAAGCTTCAAGGCTATACTAAGACTCTTTCAGTACACAATATACTGTGGTAACCCCAAGTTAATGGAACTTCCCCAAATCCGGGAATCTCCCACGACTGTGCACTTACGTCTTAGTATAAACAACAGATAAGCTATTCAGACTTTGGGAAGCCATCTTGTCTCTTGAACTTGATGGAAGTTCCCCAGGTCCGGGAGTTTCCCATGACGTGTGCACTTGCTTTTAGTTATGGACTTTTTCATATTTGAACTATGGTGACTCTAAAATGACGACACTTAAGGTATAAATAGGTGTACTTTTAAAATGTTAGGAAACAGAGGAGAGACTTGGAGACAGACGCTGCTCCATCTTAAAATGACTGAGAGGCTGACATGATGACATGTTCAGAAGGGTATGTTAACCTATTAATGATATTTGCAAGCATTTAATTTCATCTTATAAACTCTGCTATAATGGATTTGATATGTCTATATTTATATTTTTATATAATAAATATCTAAAAGACAAAATCTATGGCTTCCAAGACAATCCTTATTTTATATTGTATTCTCAATTATTTACACATGTTAAATAGAGGATCTCTTACTAACTATATAACATTATGGCTAAGATATCTGTATGGTTAGCCCTGCTAAGTTCTATGCTTTAAGACATTATAGAGGTAAATAAGGGAACCGCAAGCGGTTACAAAACCACCGGGACCTACAGGATAAAACTTACCAGGAAAGGTCAAAGGATCTTAACATGTATAGCTTGGAGGAAAAACAAGACGGGGGTATGATAGAAACATTTAAATACATAAAGGGAATCAACACAGTAAAGGAGGAGGTAGATAGTTCTGGTATTCCTAATGTAACACAAAGAAGAGAGGGAGTCTAACACTATGTCGCTCAAACTGGAAAAAATAGGGATTCACTAAAACCTATAGAAGAAATGGGCAAAGGGAACACTCTAAAGAATAGTGTAAAGAATCCAGGAGCTGACTTGTAGTAATCGCTCAAATATAATGGTGTGATATCACTTAAAGTAGATAGTACAATAGAATAAAATGGTATAATAGATGTAAGAATAAAAATGCAGAGTAAAATATAGGTACTGTGTCTTTAAGAGGTAAAAATGAAAATCTAAAATCTAAAAAGCTGACAAAGGATATTGGGAGATAAAATAGGAAGGGGTAAATGAGATATAAAGAAGAGACAAATAGAAAGATACAAAAATTAATGGAGGACGGAAAAAAAGGGTGAGAAATAAATAAATCAATAAATCCGTATGCAGCAAATATATGTGCAGTGCAAGCATTTCTATCCCTGATGCAATACAGGGTGACTGATGCTTGCTGCAAATAATATACTTTGTAATGGACAAAGATAGTGATACAGAATCTAGAAAAATGTAGCAACACAGTAAAGGGAACTGTGTGCTATGGCAATACAAACAATGTATCGCTGTAGACTGAAAGCAATGCGAAAAACTGGATGCTTTCAGTCTATAGCGATAAATGTTTGTATTGCCATAGCACACATAAATTTTATATCTTTCTATTTCTCTCTTCTTTATATCTCATTTACCCCCTTCCTATTTTATCTCCCAATATCCTTTTAGATTTTAGATTTTCATTTTTACCTCTTAACCCCTTAAGGACACATGACATGTGTGACATGTCATGATTCCCTTTTATTCCAGAACTTTGGTCCTTAAGGGGTTAAAGACACAGTACCTATATTTTACTCTGCATATTTTATTCTGCATTTTTATTCTTACATCTATTATACCATTTTATTTTATTGTACTATCTACTTTGAGTGATTTCACACCATTATATTTGAGCCATTACTACAAGTCAGCTCCTGGATTCTTTACACTATTCTTTAGAGTGCTCCCTTTGCACAGTAAAGGAGGAGACTATATTTAAAAGAAGAAAAACTACCACAACAAGAGGACATAGTCTTAAATTTGAGGGGCAAAGGTTTAAAAATATTTTTTAGGATTAGTATTTTACAGAGAGGGAAGTGGACGGATGGAATAGCCTTCCAGCTGAAATGGTAGAGGTTAACACAGTGAGGGAGTTTAAGCATGTGTGGGTTAGGCATATTCCAGAGACTTAAGATCACATTCTATGTTATTATGTTTCTATGTTTCAGTTCTAGAATTTCACATTTTGGAAGCAGGAAAAATGGACAAGCGAAAAGATCTGAGTGACTTTGACAAGCATCCCAGTATGCAGTGGTTAGAACCTACAAAAAGTGGTGCAAGGAAGGACAACTGATCTACCAACATCAGGGTCATAGGTGCCCAAGGCTCATTGATGCACGTGGGGAGCAAAGGTTAGTCCGTCTGGTCTTAACATACAGCAGTCTGATCAGTCACAATTTATTTTATATCAGGTGGATGGCTGAATGCATATGCGTCAGTTACCTGGGGAAAAGATAGCAGGATGCACTATGGGAAGAAGGCAGGCCGGCGGAGGAGTATTATTCTTTGGGCAATGTTCTGCTGGTAAACCTTGCGTCCTGGCATTCATATGGATGCTACTTTGACATGTACCACCTTCCTAAGGAATGTTGCAGACTATATACACTCTTTCATGGCAATGATGTTCCCTGATGGCAGTTGTCTCTTTCTGCAGCATAATGCACTCTACCACATAGCAAACGTTGTTCAGAAATGGTTTGAGGAGCGTGACAACGAGGCCTTGGCTTTTTTCAGTTGTCAATCCGATTGAGCATCTGGGATGTGCTGGAAAATTGAAAATGAAATCATACTTACCGATATTTTCTTTTCCCGGATATAGGCCATGGCAGCACTACAGCTGGGGGGGTATAGCTCCTTACACTTTCAGATTGGACAGGAACACCTCCTAATCAAACAAATAAAAGAGAGACCCTACCCCTAAGTCCCCAGTCATAGTCCCTAGCCACAAACAAACGAAAAGGGCGGGATTGTAGTGCTGGCCTATATCTGGGAAAAGAAAATATCGGTAAGTATGATTTAATTTTCTATTTTCCCGGACATATCCATGGCAGCACTACAGCTGGGTAATACCCAAGCTAAAAACAAAAAGGGAAGGGAAAACAAATATAAAACCAGTAAAAAATTTTGATTGCAAAAGAAAACTTTATTATAAAGCTGAAGCCAGAACACTTCTCCCGAAGGAAGAACTGGAAGATCTGGCAACATCCAATCGGTAGTGATGGATAAACGTATTAAAGGACCTCCAGGTTTCTGCTGAACAGATTCGGTCAGGAGAAACATTGGCTGCAGCTGCCCAAGAAGAGGCTAACGCTCTAGTAGAGTGAGCCCGAAGACCCAACAGGATAGGTACTCCAGATGCCTGGTAAGCCTGGGAGATAGCTGACACAATCCAACACCCGATGGAAGAGGAGGACGCTGCTTGTCCCAGCTTGTGACCTGATGGAATAACAAAAAGTCTGGAGGATTCCCTGATAGCAGAAGTACGTTGTACGTAAGAGGATAAACAACGCACTAAATCCAGGCAATGCCATTTTTCCTCTGTTTCTGTTGCAGGATTGGAAAAAAAGGAATGAAGCACAATGTCTTGATTTACGTGGAAGGAAGAAACGACTTGAGGACGAAAGGCTGGAACAGTCCTTAAAATGACTCTATCGTCTTGAAAAATCAGAAAAGGAGGCTCACACGAGAGTGCTTGAAGCTCCGAAATCCTTCGACCTGAAGTAAGGGCCACTACACCATGTTCCAAATTATTATGCAAATTCTATTTAAGTGTCACAAAGATTAAATATTTTGTTTTTCAGTTTAACTCATTGATGGCATTGTGTCTCAGGGCTCTTTTGATCACTGAAAACAATCTCTGACACCTGTGATAATTATATTGCCAGGTGAGCCCAATTTAAGGAAAAACTACTAAAGTAGGGTGTTCCACATTATTAAGCAGAGCACCATTTTCATGCAATATGGGGAAGAAAAAGGATCTCTCTGCTGCCGAAAAGAGTGAAATAATTCAATGCCTTGGACGAGGTATGAAAACATTAGATATTTCACGTAAACTTAAACGTGATCATCGCACTATTAAGAGATTTGTGGCTGATTCAGAGCACAGACGGGTTTGTGCAGATAAAAGCACACTGAGGAAGATTTCTGCCAGATCCATGCATCAGATCAAGAGAGCAGCTGCTAAAAGAGAGGGACCATTCTGTTGGATCCAGGGAAAGTCTGCTTAGGAAATCTGCAACTTGATAAACTGCCTACAATCCTTCCAGGTTCAATTCTGCCCAGGCCATAAGGGAGGGAAAGACTCTTCATCAACTGTTTGCTTCTTGTTCCCCCTTGATGATTGAGATAAGCCACCACCGAAGTATTGTCCACCCTGATCTTCACCCATTGCTGTTTCAGAGAGGGAAATCGGATAAGGGCTTTGAATACTGCTTTAATTTCCAGGATATTCAAGGGAAGAAGAAACTGACCGTGGTTCCAAAGGCCTTGGATGTGTAGAGAATCCAGATGTGCCCCCCAACCAGTCTGATAGGCATCTGTAGTTATTGTGATCCAATGAATGTGACCCAGAGGGAAACCGAGGAAAAGATTTTGATCTTTCAACCACCAGGCAAGCTCTTTTTTCACCTTGGAGGAAATGAAGATCTGTAGGTTCAGATCTTGTTTAAATATTGTAGAAGGAATTCAGACTGAGGAATCCTCATGTGCCACTGAGCCCATCTTGTGAGGCCTATTGTTGAGGATTGACTCCCCAAAAGGCTCAAATTCTCTGGCTGTCACTAACTTGACTGTTAGAAGATAGAGGATTTTCTGTTGGATCCTTTGGCCCCTTTCCCTTGACAGGGAGACTGTTGCTTTGACTATATCGAAACTTGCTTCCAGATATATGATGTTCTGGGAAGGAAGTAGTTGATGTTCTGGGAAGGAAGTAGTTGATGACCCATCCGAATATTTGAAGAAAATGGAGAACTCTGTCTCGGTGAGAAACAAGGAGATTCCTGCTGTGTGAAAGAACCAGGATATTGTCTAGGTAATGACAAATGGAGATCCCTTATAGGCGAATGAGAGCTATGAGGGGAACCAGGACTTTTGTAAATGTTCTCGGTGCCGTGCTGAGACCGAAGGGGAGAGCCCGGAATTGAAAATGATAATGCTCTATTGTGAACCTCAGGAATTTTTGGTGAAGAATGGCAATGGGAACATGGAATTAGGCATCTTGAAGGTCTATAGATATCATCCAGTCTCCTGGAGATACGAACTTTACGATGGAGCTGATGGATTCCATTTTGAATTTTCTGACAGATAATTGCTTGTTGAGCTTGTGAAGATCCAAGATCGGTCTCCATACTCCTGAAACCTTTGGGGTCAGAAGAAGCCTTGAGTAATAACCCAAACATTCTTCTCCTTGGGGAACTCGGCAAATTACGCCTTCTGCCAGAAGGGACGAGGTGAAAGAGAGAAGAGCTCTTGCCTTTTCCTTGTCTTTTGGGATATGGGTAGGAAGGAATGAGGACGAGGAACCATTGAAAATTCCAGGAAATATCCTGCTTGAATAATTTTTAGAACCCATTTGTCTAAAATGTGCAGAGCCCAGACCTCGGAGAAATTTAGGAGCCTGGCTCCTACCCCCAAAGACTGGACTGGTGTCCCATCAGAATTGTTTTGTATGTTTGAAGGATCCACCTCTGCCCCGATTTCCCCTGAAAGAGAGAGCCCCCCTTTCCATGGTTGAGCTCTGGAGAATTCTCTGCCAGGCTTGTAGTTACTGTAATCTTTATCCCGAAAGGAACGTTTTTCTTGGGGGAAAAAAACGTTTAGACCTCCTGTCTTGGGGGAGAAAGGCCTTACATCTTTCCCCAGCCTTCAAGATGTTTTCAAAAAGCATATCCCCCTGAAAGGGAAGAGAACATAAGCTGTTTTTTGATGAAGTATCTGCCATTTAATTTCGAAGCCAGAGAGCTCGTCTAGAGGCTACAGCTAAGGCCATGCTTCTTGAGATGGATCTAACCAGATCTATAGAAACTTCAGAAGAATAATCAATTGCCAGCCTGAATTTATTTAGGGAATCCAAAAGCCTGGGTCTGCTAACCCCACTCGAGATATCCTCCTCGAGGTCATCCAACCACTGTTTAAGGGCTCTCGACACAGAAGTCATAGCCACAGCAGGATGGATCCCAGAGCCTTGGATAGATTAGAATCCATTCTTCTATCCATGGGCTCTGTAAAGGATCCTGCTATCCGTGCAGCGCTGATCCTTGTAGCATCTCCCGAAATCCAAGCTGAAAAGAGTGAAGTAGTGATTATAGCTCCCAATCCCCCAAATATGAGTCGAGACTTCATGAAGGGGTAAAACGAATGCGTTTATTGATGGCCAAACTCAGCCCTTTTATGATGGTCTTCCAGCAAGGACACTCCCACATGGGACCTTGTGGAAGACTGAAACAGAATATACAGAACCAATCACTGTACTTTACAAATATTACACACACCCACAGGAAGAGTGTAACCCCTCCTTTCTATCCTGGAGATAATTAACTTACCCCTCCTCTCTATCCTGGAGATAATTAACTTAAGTGGTTGCAGAGAACCTAATTATCTCCGGGCAGAGAGAAACACGTGCTTTTTACCTTTTAACAAAACTGTATTAAAATCAATAACTCATGTTTCGCTGAACGAAGTCCCCATGTTCCACACACCCCCAGATAGCTTGGATCTGAGCGCATATTATAGGCAAATAGCGCTCAGATCCCACGAACACAGTTCTCAATAACGTCGAGTAAAGTATAAGTTCCCCAGCTGTAATGGAAGCTAAACTGCACGAACCCACATACGAGTGTAACAGGGGAAATGTACAATCCAAGCAAGTAAGGCGAATTATGTGATCCAGAGACAGAGGGCTCTGTCCCAAGTGCCTTAAGACCCCATGACTTAACGGGCCAGCATCCCAGGGTAAGAGGCTAGCAATCCGGCTCCTCCAAGAGATAGGGGGGCAGGGCAGTTTGTCACATGCAGACCCAGTGACAAAAGCCATTTTGTCACAGGCTCTCTTAAAGACCCCACATCATCCATAGGAAGTGGTCTTTTTGGCCAGACGTGCAATGGCAGCATCCACTTTTGGAGCAGAGTCCCATGGAGCACTGTCACTGGACTTGAATGGGTAAAGTCTAGCTAGACGACCCTGACTAGAGATCCTTTTTTCAGTTTTTCTCCACAGCTCCTTGATTAAGTAATCGATGGCTTCATGGAGGGGGAAAGTGGGGTTTCTCTTTTTTAAATCAGGGAAATGTTTGTTCAAGACTGGATCCAGTGGCGTACATACCGGGGTCGCAGGGGTCGCGGCTGCGACCGGGCCCGGCCCACCAGGGGGCCCGGCCGCCCTGCGACCCAGGTATGTACCCACAGGGCCAGCCTCTTCTGCTGGGGGGCCCAGGAGCTGGCCACCTCCGGGCCCCCCGAGGCTGGCCCTGCTGTCACCCGGCTGGCGGGCGCGCGAGGGAGCACTGTCCCCTGAGTGCTCCCTCTTCAGCTCCCTCGCGCACCGCACTGAAACCGGAAGATGACGTCATCTTCCGGCTCCGGTATCAGTACGCGGCGCGCGAGGGTGCTGAAGAGGGAGCACTCAGGGGACAGTGCTCCCTCGCACGCCCGCCAGCCGGGTGACACCACTGGACCCCAGGGAATCGCCACAGCTCTCCCACAGGTAAGGAGGCTGGGGGGATTAAATAAAAAACAAACAAACAAAAAAACGTGTGAGTGTGTTAGTGTGTTAGTGTGAGTGTGTGAGTGTGTTAGTGAGAGTGTGTTAGTGAGAGTGTTAGTGTGTGTGTTAGTGAGTGTGTTAGTTAGTGTGAGTGTGTTAGTGTGAGTGTGTTAGTGAAAGTGTGTTAGTGAGAGTGTTAGTGAGTGTGTGAGTGTGAGTGTGTTAGTGTGAGAGTGTTAGTGAGAGTGTTAGTGAGTGTGTTAGTGAGTGTGTTAGTGTGTGTGTTAGTGAGTGTGTTAGTGAGTGTATGTTAGTGAGTGTGTGTTAGTGTGAGTGTGTTAGTGAGAGTGTGTTAGTGAGTGTGTTAGTGAGTGTGTTAGTTAGTGTGTTAGTGTGAGTGTGTTAGTGAGAGTGTGTTAGTGAGAGTGTTAGTGTGTTAGTGTGAGTGTGTTAGTGAGAGTGTTAGTGAGTGTGTTAGTGAGAGTGTTAGTGAGAGTGTTAGTGAGTGTGTTAGTGAGAGTGTTAGTGTTAGTGTGTGTGTTAGTGAGTGTGTTAGTGTTAGTGAGTGTGTTAGTGAGTGTGTTAGTGAGTGTGTTAGTGAGTGTATGTTAGTGAGTGTGTGTTAGTGTGAGTGTGTTAGTGTGTGTTAGTGAGTGTGTTAGTGAGTGTGTATGTTAGTGAGTGTGTTAGTGTGTGTGTGTGTGTGTTAGTGAGTGTGTGTGTTAGAGTGTGTGTTAGTGAGTGTGTTAGTGTTAGTGTGTGTGTCTGTTACTGAGTATGTTTGTGTGCGTCTGTCACTGAGTGTGTGTCTGTCAGTAAATGTTTGCGTCTGTTCATGAGAGTGTGTGTGTGTGTGTCTAAAGCACTTACCTTTCTCCAGCGCCGGACTCCCTTGGCACTAGGGATCTCTCCGTACCGATCCGCCTCTCAGCTCCGAATGCACATGCGTGGCAAGAGCCACGCGCGCATTCAAACCGCCCATAGGAAAGCGTTACTCAATGCTTTCCTATGGACGTTCAGCGTCTTCTCACTGTGATTTTCACAGTGAGAATCGCAGAAAATCCTCTAGCGGCTGTCAATGAGACAGCCACTAGAGGCTGGATTAACCCTCAGTGAAACATGTTTTCAGCTGCAGGGTTAAAACTAGAGAGACCTGGCACCCAGACCACTTCATTGAGCTGATTTGATCTGGGTGTCTGTAGTGGTCCTTTAAGTGTATGTGCTTATGCATGCACTGGCGTACATACCGCGGTCGCACGGGTCGCAGCCCTGCGACCAGGTGCCCGCCGCCATGTGTTGCGGCCCCAGCCCGCGGAGAGTAAGCTCGGGGGGGGGGGGGGGCAAACGGATCAGTTTTCGCACCGGGGCCCCATGGGTTGTGTGTACGCCACTGACTGGATCTACTTCTGTCTTGTCGCAGAGATCTAGGGTGTCTCGAACAGCTTTAATCAAAGCTTCTACTTTATTGGTATCCATGAAGAATAGATGAGAGTCCTCGTCACGAGAAGAGTATTCTTAATCTTCAAAGATTAGATGTAACTCTTCCTCTGAGCTGAGTTCTTGCGCCCAATCAGAGCTAAAGGATCTCTGCCTCTTCCTAGCTTCCTCTGCTTGTTGTAGGCCTTCCTAGACAGTTTGTCTGATGTATGAAAGGACATCTGTATCAGGTTCTGAAGGACCGGCTGCTTGTTTGAGACATGCCATGCAGAGTCTTTTCCCCGGAAGAACCTTCTCATCACAGGTCACGCATAAAGGGGTCTTATCCTTTTTCTTCACAAAGGAAAAACTGAAAATCCAGGATTTAGAGGATACACTCACTCTTTTTTTTTTTTTAAAGGAAAGTGACTTACTCCAAGCCTCTAGATTGCGACCTATTTTTTGAGGAAGGGCCGGGGGAATCCATCTTGAAAAATGGGCAGCTAGAAAAATAAAAAGAATATTCTCTAGCTACCGCCACTAATATAAATAAAAATAGAAAATAATTTTATCCCCAAGAGTAAATTCTAGGAAGAAATATACTTAGAAAGAAACACACCAAAATGTGTTGGATAATAAATCTGCACTTACCTGCAGCCAGTTTACCACAAAGAGAAAAGTATACACCAAAAACAGCATCAGAAATGACAGACACCTATGCAGGACTTGTTCCACCCCTTTTTAAAAAATAATTGGAGGGAAAACGAAACTTCAGAGAATAAGCCCCGCCCCCGGCTTTTGTGTGTGTGTGTGTGTTCCACTTGCGTTCCAACGCCGGGAGAGAGGAGAGAACCGGAAGTAAACAGCCAGAGGAGCTCTACAACGGCGAAAACGAGACATGCCTCTTGAATCCGTCAGAGGATACTATTCCTCTGTCCATGAAGGCAACCAGAAGAGGAAACTTAAAAACAAGGTACTACACGAATGAGTCCCCCAACCCTGAGGAGATAGATTATATTATACCATCCAGTGCTTGCCATGAAAAAACCCTAAGGGTATCCATTTGTATTCTCCACATAGTTTAGATTTTGCGAAAGCCAGCCATTTTTAAGGCTTTTAACTGAGATAGGTGGACCCTTACCTGGGAATTATCAACTTAATGTCACTGGCACATCCAGCTGCTACCTCCTGGATCGCTGCAGCATAACTCCCCGGTCGCTAAGGGGAGAGTCCATCAGGGGGTCGCCCTTGGTGCGGCGCCATATCCTGAGGCTTCCATGGGGAGAGAGGCTGAACTCCCCATGGGGGGTAAAATAAAACCCAAGTAAGTCACAAAATAAAAACGGAGGT
The DNA here is from genome assembly GCF_036172605.1 of Pelobates fuscus. NCBI lineage: Eukaryota > Metazoa > Chordata > Amphibia > Anura > Pelobatidae > Pelobates > Pelobates fuscus. Next base: position 77,762,245 of record NC_086328.1, read on the forward strand.
CTAATAAAACCTATGTCCATTTGAGTGGACAGGAAAAAAAGACTGGGGACTTAGGGGTAATAGTTCTCTTGTATTAGTTTAATTAGGAGGTGTTCCTGTCCAGTCTGAGAGTTGGAGGAGCTATACCCTCCAGCTTTAGTGCTGCCATGGATATGTCCGGGAAAAACAAATACGATGAATGGAGGCTCCAGCTCGCAACTTTCATAACTTAAAGGAGCTGCTGCTAATGTCTTGGTGCGAGATATCACAGGAAATATCACAGGAAATGTTCAGAGGTCTTGTGGAGTCCATGCCTCGATTCATCAGAGCTGTTTTGGCAGCACAAAGGGGGACCTACACAATATTAGGCAAGTGGTTTTAATGTTATACTGATCAGTGTATTTGTGAATACACCCCACTATTCAAACACCAACACTACACACAAACACATTCCTTTATTCAAACCCTGACACCTCACAGAAACATACACCTGCATTAACACACACTGCATACACAAACATGCCTAGATGCACACAGACACTGCTCACAAATACATGCAAGGATGGACAAATTGTATATCCTGTATATTGTGTATCCTCAGCTGACAAAGCATTGGGGCAGTTTTGCATACCTCCCAACATCGGTAAGTCCCAGATCGCATCACTAGTTCTGGCCATGGGGGTACCTGCACAGAAAGGGGTGTACCACCTGAAAAGGTGTGTATTCACCAAATTCTACCTGCCAATCATTTTAGCAATGACCCTGCAAGGAGCAGTGTTACGGTGCTCTCTGCAGGGTTCTAGTGCCCTTTTTCATAGTCCGAGCATGTCTAGTGATGCGCTCTTGCTATGATTGTTGAGGACAATTCCTTGGTGTCCCCAAAAGCGGAACACAAAGGGAATAAGGCGGGATAGGACACAAAAATTGAGAGTTCGGAGGACTGGTTTTATGAGGTTTAGGATCTACCTTTTGGCCAACCCTCTCTTTGTTAGGTCTGGTTAGGACCTTAAAGGACCACTATAGTTCCAGGAAAACATACTCGTTTTCCTGGCACTATTATGCCCTGAGGGTGCCCCCACCCTCAGGGCCCCGCTCCCGCCGGGCTCTAGGGTGAGGAAGGGGTTAAAATCTTACCTTTTTCCAGCGATGGGCTCCCTCGCAGCTGGGTAATCTCCTCCTTCTTCTGCCGTCATCGGCTGAATGCGCATTCTCAATGCTTTCCTATGGACGGCAGCGTCTTCTCACTGTGAAAATCACAGTGAGAAGCGCGGAAGCGCCTCTAGCGGCTGTCAATGAGACAGCCACTAGAGGCTGGATTAACCCATTTGTAAACATAGCAGTTTCTATGTTTGCAGCAGAAAGGGTTAATCCTAGAGGGACATTTAAACTGAAGTGGTCTGGGTGCCTATAGTGGTCCTTTAACACTGGCTGTAAGCAGAGACATAGCAACAAAATTAGGGCAGAGGGAGGCAATTTTCACCTGGTGCTAAGTGAGGGGATGCCGGCCTTTCCCCTACGCCAGGCACCCTGCCAGTGACAGCAGCAAGGCAACCATAATCTGTCAGTGTCCTTGGCAGCGGGTGTGCGTATGTTTGCCTGTGAATGAGTTTCAGCATGTGTGTATATCTGAGTGTATCTGGCACTGAGAAAAGAGGGGCATAAGGAGAGAAAATTACAGATGGTATAGGACCCTAAATAGGGACACTTGGGAGGTATGCTACACCATATAAACTTGACTACTTTATTCCCTGTGTTACATTGTGGTGGTCATCCGCAAACAACTAAAGCTCCTTACCCGTGTACAAATCTCAGTATCATTCAATTTTAATATGCTTTTATGTAATTCAAACGAAGTGGACAGGCGATGCGCAAACTGGGTTTTAAAACGCGGAAGTGTATTCTGAAACGCACATTCGACCAATAGGATGGCTTCTTGGGAACACGATGGATGTTTTTTGGAACGCATGTGTTACACGACAGCGGAAGTGAGAATCCCCCAGCTGAACTCCTAGTCACTGCAGCAGGTACTCTGACTGCGTTTCTCGTCATTTAACGCCATGATACCACTCCTGCTGCTTCTTAGTCCATGTCTTCTCCTCCCTGGGACGGGGGCAATATCCTTTTATGTGCCTCCTTATGGCAAGAAGTGCTTAAAGGAGGAAATTCATAAAGATGTGCTTGTGACGGGCGAATATGAAGTGTCTGAACAACCAGGGGTTTCGTCAAACCTTAAGGTATGTATTCAATTGTCATGGAGTTCATCTCTTGTCCTAGGAAACGTTTGATGACGAGTTAGTGGGCAGAAATATTAACATGAGGTCGGTTTATTGCCAGGCTATTATTCATCCCTCATCACCACAGTGTAAAGTTTCTGTATATATGGAATCAGAATAATGTGTTCCTGGGATCTTGTATTTTATACATCTGCAATATGTATTGCAGTGCTATTGCAAGGATATGAAATAAATACATCATTTGGGAACATAATTGACTATTTTTTATTGTAGAATAATATATTAAAACAGGATTTTGATGCATTTTTTTTTTACATTTATTGACACATTTTAACAGCACAATTTACCATGTTTTATGCACTATTTTAAAGGGCAATGGAAACTCAACTTAAGATCTGAAAATACAAATTGGCTTAACACCCATGATCTCTGTTGTTGCATGAGCTTCCTTGAAATAATTATTTTAGATTCAGTATGCCATTTGAATGTATTACCTGACCTGAATCCTTGAAAATAGTCCTTATAGTGATCTAACAAAGTGTGGCAAAGTCTGTTGCAGCACTGCAAAAATGCAAATAATATATCAAACAGGGAAATAAAATATATCCTCTCAACACTGATTCAGGTCCATGGAATATTGTGCAAGGAAAACAATTATTTATATTGAATTGATACGAAATTAGCTGTTTTGGCCTGGGATTTGAAATTTCCATTGTCAGTTCTCCACAATTCTGTATATTCGTATGTAGCCACATGAGTGTTAAACAGGAACCTGCCTTTCCTAGTGATAGTGGGGAGAAAAAAAAAAAATTCTTCTTTGCTGCAAAAAGTGCATTGAAGTATTTTTGTTATTAATCACAAAAAAAATGCAAGTAAGTAAAACTTACAAGGAGGAGATTAAGACCTTAATGTCATTCTTGCTGAAAGTTCCTTACCCACAAGCCGTGGTCCTTTTACCCATTCAATGACATCTGAGACCAAACCTGCCATACTGGCTTGTTGAGTGCTTTAAATGAATTTGCACACAACATTCTGGTTCTAGTAGTATGTAAAATTCCTACCATGCATAATTTAATATTCTCCTTAATTTCTAAAGTCATGCAGCTTTATCGTTTGTTATTTACAATGTATGTTTTGAAAATAGGCAGCAAAAAGTCGGCCTCGTCCAGGTTTTAGTCCACCTTATACCTTGACATTGCTGGTGCACTGCAGAGGTGCATGATATTTGCACAGCACACTCACATAATTCTTTTTGTTTTTTTGCTTTGTGCAATAAAAGCATGGTTATCTAGATTTTGCTGCTCTCATTTTTCTGTTGGGCGCATAGAAGACAATTATATACATGAGTGTGGGTTTCTTTTTTTAATTTCACATCACAGTTCTCTGCACATATATTTGTATTATTTATTATTGCATTGGAGAAAGTTGAGATGAAGACTTTGCCACAATGGAGGATATATGACAAGCAATTCTAGTTTAAGCCTGTTGTATAAGGCTCTACAGTATGTGAGTGAATTTTATTTTGCCTTAAATAACCTTATGCTGGTGAATTGCATACCACTATATGGAAGTTTTTTTTTTTCTGTTCTTGTATTTGGCAATTAACCTGTATATCAGTATATACTTACACTTGTGTATTTGGTGTGGTATAATGTGTGCTGTGCTTGGATTGAATCAAGATCTTCTGTCATAATGATCTCAGAAGAGGCGGAGGAGCTGCTGCTGAACACTCTAAGGTTAAACATAAATATATACTGTTCCTTTAGCTTAGTGGTTTTCCAAACCAGTCCTCACACCTCCTCCCACACCAGTTCAGGATTTAGAGACTAACCTGTTGTCTTTTTATAAAAAACACTTAAGTGTAGACACAACTGGGTGATGCTTATCCTGGACTGGTACGGGTGGGGCATGAGGACTGGTTTGGGAACCACTGTTTTAGACCATTGACTAGTGAATTCACCTTAAATTCCGAGCAACTTCCACTTTGGAGAATAACCCCATTAGTTTGTTAGGCCCATAAGCAAAACTCCATATTCCTATTTCATTTGTAAATATATGTATTGTTGGAACTTAAGTATATCAACCCATAAGTGTGGCTTTCATAGTTCGATTTCTTTTTTTCAGGTGACTGATTCTTCAAATCACATTCTTTATTCTAAAGAGGATGCAAAGAAAGGAAAATTTGCCTTTACTACTGATGATTTTGATGTGTATGAAATCTGTTTCGAGAGCAAGAGTCAAACAGGTTTGTTTTCTTTAAGTATCAAATAGTTTTGAGGGACTGTGTTGTTTTGTGCATGCTAAAATGTACAGCATAAAATGGCAAGTGGCTGATCTTTAATAATTTTCCCTCTTTCATTCTTTGCAGTTCACTATTGGCTCACACTTGAGGCAGCTGGTGTCAGAGTGTGATAGATGCTTATACTATCTCATAGCACAAGAATATTAAAAGGAAACTATAGTGCCAGGAAAACAGTTGTTTTCCTGGCACTATAACTTCCCCTACTTTCACAGCCCCTCCCCCTATGTTGTAGAAGGTGTTAAAAAAACGTTTCTGTCACTTACCTCAGTCCAGCGCGATGTCCTTCGACACAGACTCGGGTCCATCTTGGCTCCTTCTCCGGCGGTGGAGACCTAAGGATCATTGGGAACTCCACACAGGAAAGCATTATACAGTGCTTTCCTATTGAGTTTTAGCTGATGCTGGATGTTCTTATGCATAGCGTGAGGACATCCAGCGTCTGTTAGGTGACCAAAAGTCGCCTAACAGCCCGGAAGTCTGTCTATCTGGTAGAGGTGGAGTTAACCCTCCAATGTAGTTATTGCAGGTGGTTTTTTTTCGTTTTGTTTTTTTAACCCCTTAAGGACACATGACATGTGTGACATGTCATGATTCCCTTTTATTCCAGAAGTTTGGTCCTTAAGGGGTTAAACTGCATTTACTAGCTTTGCAGGGTTAAGGGTGCACCCAGACCACATTAATGAGATGAAGTGGTCTGGGTACCTATAGTGTCTCTTGGTGTATCATGTATTCTAAAAAAAATAAAATAAAGACACCAATTTGGTAGATGTAACTATACTAATCCACACATCCTTTGAAATGCCTCTCATATATTAATATACCGTATATACTCGAGTATAAGACGAGTTTTTCAGCACATTTTTTGTGCTGAAAAACCCCCACTCGTCTTATACTCGAGTCAATTGTCTGTATTATGGCAATTTACATTGCCATAATACAGACAAGGACCGGGGGCTGGCAGGAAGCTGTAACTTACCTTCACAGCAGCTCCTGTCAGCTCCCTTCTCTCTCCTCCGGTCCGTGCAGCTCCCAGATCAGCTCCCTCTGCAAATCTCGCGAGAGCCGCGGGGTCAGAGCGTTGCCACGGGTTACCGTGGCAACGCTCCGCGCGACCGCGCGACTTGCAGAGGGAGCTGATCTGGGAGCTGCACGGACCGGAGGAGAGAGAAGGGAGCTGACAGGAGCTGCTGTGAAGGTAAGTTACAGCTTCCTGCCAGCCCCCCTCCTACAGCCCATCCACTGGACCACCAGGGAGTGAGAGTCCCCCTCCCTGGCCAGCTAACAAGCAGGGAGGGGGGACGAAAAAAAAAAATATATATTAATAATAAAAAAAAAAAATGTGCGATGCAGGATAGTAGACAATGTTTAACTTAGACATAATTTTATATTAATTAAAAACTTTTTTTTTTTATCTGTATGGGTGTATAATTAGGCATAGTTAACCAAGTAATTAGCCATGTTTACAGCGGGGGGATATTAGAAACACTAAGAGTCAGATTGGAAGAATTGTATTATACCATTATTTGTTTGTATTGAATTTCTGAAAACAATGGTGCAAATAGACTGGAAGGTTGTTAAATAAACAATCTTACCATATTAATAAAACAACAAAAAAATAGTAATAAAATAATATAAGAAAAAATAATATTAAAATAATAATTAAATAATAATAAAAAAATGCCCACCCCCCCACCAATGCTCTCCATCACACACACACACACACACACACACACTACCCTCATACACAACACACACTGCACTCATACACAACACACTGCACTCATACACAACACACTGCATCCATACACACACTGCACTCATCCATACACACACTGCACTCATCCATACACACTGCACGCATACACACACTGCACGCATACACACACTGCACGCATACACACACTGCACGCATACACACACACACTGCACGCATACACACACTGCACTGCATTTATACACACACTGCACTCACACACACTGCATTCATACACACACTGCATTCATACACACACTGCATTCATACACACACTGCATTCATACACACACACACTGCATTCATTATATACACACTGTAAATAAATATTCAATTAATATAATTTTTTTAGGATCTAATTTTATTTAGAAATTTACCAGTAGCTGCTGCATTTCCCACCCTAGTCTTATACTTGAGTCAATAAGTTTTCCCAGTTTTTTGGGGTAAAATTAGGGGCCTCGGCTTATATTCGGGTCGGCTTATACTCGAGTATATACGGTAATCACAATACACTAACTAAAAGGGAGGGTCTTTAACATTGTAAATAATAAAATATTTATTAAGCTTTTTCTTTTTTCTTTTCTTTTTTTTTTTTTGAAACATGGTGAGGAGTTATGTTTTTTGATATTGCATACTAACCAGAACGGTCTTCTCATTTTTGCTCCAGGTAACCTTAGATTTCCAGACCAGCTCATTATCCTTGATGTCAAGCATGGTGTAGAAGCCAAGAATTATGAAGATGTGAGTACAACACACATTCTAGCATATGAACTTCATTGCAATATCTAAAGTACAAAGGATCTTGTAAAAGTAAACATCTTTATTTATCCTCTCCATCTTCACTTCAGTATTTTGCAATCAATGTTGTATTCATATATCAAATTTGAAATGTATTAGCCTTCAAGAGCTTCTTTCGACTTCCCTATGCCTCCTTTTGTTCTCACATTAATTTAAAGTTTTGTACCCTGTGTCTAATTAAACCTTTGCCAAAAACTTCATTGAGAATGCTTTGTTTCTGAACTATAGCTGGCCAAAGCTGAGAAGCTGAAACCTCTGGAAGTAGAACTGAGACGGTTAGAGGATTTGTCCGACTCAATTGTAAAGGACTTCACATACATGAAAAAGAGAGAAGAGGAAATGAGGGATACAAACGGTAACTATATGGGAAGCAAATGCAATGGATAGATGACTGTTAACTATGTAACTATGAGACATTTACCTGTATAGGAAGAATGCGGGCAAAGTATGAGAAATCAACATTATTAAAGCGGCACTGTCACAGTCTGGTGACTTTGCAGAATTTGCAAAGACCCGCTAGAGTTCTGGGGCAGGCAAAGGTGAGTTCTACTTACTTGAACTTGTCCTTTGTGGGCGACGCCATCTTCTTCTGGCAGATCCTCATGAAGTGCCGGGAGCCGAAGTCCCTGCTGTACTTTCGTGCATGCACGAGAGTACAGTATTGAGTTTTATGGAGGATCCTCCATAGATAAAGCCATATTCCTGCAGCTGTCACTGGTGATGGCTGGGGGGAGGAGGGGGTGTGTTGACATTTCTAGGCTCTGCCCAGTGTCGAGAAATGTCAGTTGTAGGAAATATACAGAGACAAATTAGTCCCTACTTTGTCTCAGTATGTCTCTTGGCTGGGTTGGAAATTCAGTAAAATTCCAACACCGTTAATATGAGTATTTCATAAAGATTCTATTTATTTTGATTCATTTTTGGAGGGGGAGGCGGAGTGATAGTGCTACTTTAAAAGGACACTCCACTACCTAAATATAAAATATTTAATATTTTTTTTTCATTATTATTATTATTATTATTGCCATTTATATAATGTCAACGGATTCCGGAGCCCTTTACAATATCATAAGAGGGGGATTTAACCATAAATAGGACAATTACAAGAAAACTTACAGGAACGATAGGTCGAAGAGGACCGTGCTCAAACAAGCTTAAAGTCTATAGGAGGTGGGGTGTAAAACACAATAGGACAGGAAATAGCAATCCAATATGGTGTGAGTGAAGCAGAGCTGGAGGAGAGAGTAGAGTGCTGCCCTTTAGGAGAGAGCAAGAGACAGGTATGTGAGGTAGAGGTTACTCTGGGAGACCATAAGCTTTCCTAAAGAGATGGGTTTTAAGGCACTTTTTTTTTTTTTTTTTAAATATTCTTTATTTTTGTTGTGCATGTTGTTACATCGACATACGCCACAACAGCGTGTTCATAGATGTATTCAATTATACAGTGGCATGATGAGTTGCACATTTTTATATAGTTATAACAATAACAAACTTGGCTACTCAATGAAGTCGTTAGAACAAGGTGAAATAATCAACGCTTAACAGTGCTAGGTGAGGTATATTAGTTATGCTGCCATGATAGTAATATGGTATTATGATTTATACTATAAAGGTAACAGGCATGTGTGTGATTTGCGCTGCTCTTGTGTAGGCTGTTGTGTCGTGAGGAGCAAATAACAGTGCAGTATTGTGCCTACAATGTGAGGTGACTTCGCTACACAAGCTAAACGTAAATACAGACTCTTTTGCGCTGGGGTGAGATCGCTTGTGGGCTCCTGCGCCTAGGGGAGGGGCCGTCTCCCCTCTGCTTCAGCTCCAGTAGGCCGCATTTAGATCTCCGCGGTCCCGGGGTGGTGTCGTTAGGTTCAGTGGGGCACCTCCGACTTGGCTGATGCGCCCTCGGGTGATTATTAGCTTGACCGCCGTCTTTTTCACCCCGTTGTCTGCCCAGCCGGAGCTCGTGTCAGTTGTGGCTGCAGGGCTCAGCGGTCAGGCTCCACCCCCCTTAAGGCACTTTTTAAACGATTGAAGAACAGGGGAGAGTCTGATGGCAGTAGGCAGGCTATTCCATGGGAAGGGAGCCGCCTGCGAGAAGTCATGCAGAAGAGAAGTGCAACTGTTGCAAGCTGCTATTAGATATACCCCCCAATTAAAACATGCATGCATTTAATTGTGCATTTTTCACTGGGAGTATATCTAATAGCAGCTTGCAACAGTTTCGCTTCTCTTATTTGAAGCCTTTTCAAGCACTCTACTTTTACCCAGCCCAGACTTCCGGTGGCTGTCCAATCACAGACTTCCCAATGCAGCTCAATGAGACATCTTTACAAGGCAAATGATCTTGAGTTTAGCTCCACCGAGCTAAACAATCAGGAAGTAACAGGACTGGTTGTCTGACAGCCAGGGGTTGTAACCGGGTTAAATTATAAAAGTGGTAATTTCTATTAAAATCTGAACTTTTTGTAAAATGGAGAAAAAAAAAAAACTATTTTCATGCATAAAGCACTTCAGCAAGCTAAATGGCTTTAGGGGTTTGGAATGTTCCTTTTAAGTGTATCCTATAATTTCACCTTCTGTTGGTGGCATTGAATGCAAATTACACGCTAGTGTAATAAGCTACTGGATTTTGTTGAATCTCAAATTATATTTTTTGTTGAGCAGCCACCCATTTCTGCAGTTTGAAATTGTACTAAGTAATTTGCCCATTGTGGTACATTACGCGCTTGAAAAATTTCTGCACTTTGAGATATTCTATACTTGGTTTATTTCCAATATATTCTATACATTGAATCAGTTAAAGAGACACTCCACTGATTATAAAAAAAACAAAAAAAAAAAACATATATTAAGCTAATTAATAGATATATTACGAAAGAAACCATGCATGTATTTTTTTCTGCATGTTTTCTGTGGTGGTTTATGAATATGTTGCATGCAAAAGCTGCAATTATGCTACTCCCCTTTATCCCCGGCACAAACTTTGTCTGTGCCTGCGAATTGACCAGTTTGAAGCTTCTGAATGTGAAGCCTCTGTGGTTGAGTCAGGAGTGAGTGCGCATGTGCCTGTACATTGATAGACCTATCAGTAGTGATGTCCCGAACAGTTTGCTGGCGAACATAGCGTGTTCGCGAAAACGCGCGATGTTCGGTCCGCCCCCTATTCGTCATGGAGGTGGGAGGGTCTGGGAGGGAGGGTCTGCTGCTGATTGGCTGGAATGTGTCTGCTGACTGGGAGGTACAGGGTCAAAGTTTATTCAATTATGACGAATAAGGGGCGGACCGAACATCGCGCTTTGTTCGCCGGCGAACGGTTCCTGGCGAACTGTTCGGGACATCACTACCTATCAGTGAACTGTTGTACAGCTCATTGAGAGGGATTATCAGATATGCCTGCCACTTCTTTAAAAGATCACTATAGGGTCAGGAACACAAACATGTATTCCTGACCCTATAGGGTTAAAACCACCATCTAGCACCCCCGGTCCCCTCATGCCTCCCTAAAAATAGAAAAATAATACTTGTTTTCAAGTCTGGAGCTGCTAGCTCTGGCTCTGTTTCCTTTAGACATGCCTGCTGACAGAAGTGGTATCATGATCCAATCACGATGCTTCCCCATAGGATTGTCTGAGACTGACAAAGAGGCAGATCAGGGGCTGAGTCAGCACAAGTCAAACACAGCCCTGGCCAATCAGCATCTCCTCATAGAGATGAATTGAATCAATTAATCTCTGAGGAAAGTTCAGTGTCTGCATGCGTCAGAACATCTTTAAAACGGCAAGTATTGTGGGATGTTCCCAGTATGCAGTGGTCAGTAACTACCAATAGTGGTGTAAGGAAAGACAACTGTTAAATAGGTTTTTAGGGTCATGGGCGCCCAAGGCTCATTGATGCACATGAGGAACAAAGGCTAGCCCATTTGGTCTAATCACACAGAAGAGCTACTGTAACTCAAATTGCTGAAAAACATGAGTTGTTTATTTTAGTGAATAACCCTGAATGAAATGCTACAATTTTGTGAGTAATATAGATTCATTTTAAGAAAAGGCCTCTGGGTGGCAGCAGAGTTCTGCCTACATTCGTCTACACTAGCTTCTAATAAGAGTAATAGCTATTAATAGAAATAAAGGTGGTAGGCAACAATAGGTGGAGGGTTGTATGTCCATTCCCTTGACCACAACCACATATAGCCAGATAAGTATATATATTTTTTATTTTTATCCCATTTTTGCATATTATGTTTTTATTCCTATCCATTTCTTTTATTAGAAGTTACTATTGACAAATGTCGGTGTAACTCTGCTACCACTCAGAGGCCTTTCTCAATATTACAGTGTATTATTCACTACATAATATCAATTAATATATTTTGCTTGAGTATCAACAGCACTATTTTGGTCTCTATTGGTACTTTTTAAATGCAGTCAATAAAGGTTAAGTTTTATTGTGTAAAATAATCCCCTGATGTACTCAAACATTCTCTGTTATATTCTTGTAATTCATATATTTTTTTTCCTTAAATGCATGGACAAAGCACTAAAATTGTGCTATTTGACCTTGGCAGTATTCCAGACAGTCAAAGACATAACATCAATTAAAAATAATCTCTTTCACAAAATATGTTAAAAAATATGCAGGCAAACTGCAGCACAGACTATATATCTAAAACAATCTTGGATCTTCACCACATCCTTATAGCGGAACTGTCACTTCCTGACTTTTAACACAAACAAATAGCTGTCTTGAAGTTGACAAAAATTCTCTTCTTCATATTTTAAGTTACATGCTTTGCTGGCAGAGGCCTGGTAATGTGTATAAATATGTTAAATGTAGCAGTGCATACCTACGTCATTGTAAGAGAGAATACAGATCATGCATGTGAGTTTACAGGATTTACGGTTAGATGCCTGAGCCCATGTCTGAGGTATCATAAGTCAGAGATCTCGTGTAACCTCTAAATTGCAGTGGAGGTAAGTAAGGTTTTTACATACCACCGCTTCTCTATTCACCTCAGTTAATTCTGTAAAAGCACAAACTGGGGTGAAGTGAACACAATTGAATCCAGCACATGAAAAGTTAATAAATCTGAACTTTTGGAACTTCATGTGCTGGATTTGTTTTTGTTGGCTGTCTTGGTATCTCTCAGTTTGCCACTTTGGATCTTCTTCAAACACCACAAGCAACACAATTCCTCCCCCTATGGTGAGTGCTGTCTATTTAGTTTTTCTCATCTTTTTTGTAAGGGGCAGTTCATTTTAAAGCTTGTGATGCAGTCTTATGTCCACAAGTACAACTGTTGAAAATAACTTTTTATATTAGTTTGTGAAGACATGAGCTAAAAGACACATATTCAGGGTTAGTTTTCATTCATACAGAGTACAGTTGTAATAGACGTTTAAATCATTATAGACAAGGTAATAATTATCCTAATTTATTAGTGTAAATAGCTATTCTACAGTGTCTCAATTTAAATTTACGCTTACTTTGCATAAGGCTTAGTGGTTCACTTTAAAGCAGGTTTTTCACATTTATAAAGAAAAAGACTCACATTTCTGTAGATCGTATAATAATGTTATTTACTTCTTTAACATATTTTCATATTTCTTTTTAATGAAAGAGCTTTCATTTTTATTGCGTGTGGTTTGTCCCCACAAAATGAGCAGCTGAGAGATTCCATATTTGCACATCATTTGTTACTTCATTCATACCGGGTTTAGGTCTTTTTAAGAAGGAATTTCATATGTCTTTAAATAAATCTCCAAACCAAGTAAATTCAATGTGTGAGTAGTAACTAATCCACATTTAACCCAACATTTAGAATTATTTTATGTCCTGTTGATTTCTTAAGGCACAGGGTCGTATAAACATTGCACTCCTATATGACCTACTTGTGTGCACTTTCACCATACTGATGATGACATTGAGTTGCCTGATTGACAGCCTATATTGCCTGTCTTGTAGCAGCAGTCATTTTTACAAGTTGCTGCCATAGTATTTGTAATGAACTGTCCCCCCAAAGAGCCTCCTCCACGTAGGTAACACCAGGGAGAGGCGCGAGCCCTAGCCAACACTTTGCAATTAGCAGGCGGCTTCACAACTGCAGAGGCCGTGCCGACCAATGGGAGAAGCGCTACCATTCACATTGGTTTCACGCCCTTTCTCCAGATTGGTCGTCAAAACACCTCCCCTCCCTGAATGCTGATTGGCCGCTATGTGTTCACGCCCTTTCTCCGCATTGGCCGCTGTTTTCACCGGCCTAAACCAAGTGATCTTGTGGAACTGTTTTTGGATATGTACAGAGCCTCGAGCCCAGACTTTACACAATGATTTATCTGGCTCTGTACATCCAATCACTGTCATTTGCAGGGAGCATAGCTCGGACCAGGAGCTATCCAGGGATGTAGGGCATGTGGGGATGCATTACTGTGTTCTGTGTATTTTGTGGGTTGGCTTCCTGTTCCTGGGAGATACAATTATCTCCCAGACACAGCAACGCCGGGGCGGGCTTATGTTTTACATTACTGTGGATGGAGACCCCTTGCGGGGGTCTGTGCATGAATACTGTGTATCTGGCCATCAATAAACAGATCCTGTTGTACCCTTCGTCAAGTCTCGACTGATGATTGGGTAGCCAAGAGCTATAATCACTGCTCTGGGATCCGTTACTGTATTCTCTTAGTGATGAATGCACTCTGGACACTCTAAGCACAAACCATTTTCTAATAGCATGTTGTTTTCCTACCAAATATTGAACTTGCCCAGGTGATAGAGTGATCTGTAATTATGCAGGGTGAAAACACTGGGGTACCTGACCGCTTTCCTTTCTCTGTATAGCTTTGAAAAAAAAAGCTAAAAAGACATTTGCAACATTGTTAAATGTTTGTCACAAAAATAAGAAGCGTACGGTAAAACTTTTCTTTTCTGTTAAGGAATGTGCTGTGGCTTGATAAAAAACAATGGGGGCACAGAAGGCTAGATAATAAGGTTGAATGGAAGAGAGATTGATAGATATAGATAGAGAGAGAGAGATATCAAATGTGTATCAAATGAGATCGTGGATCTTAATTTTTTATTACTATGTCACTTTTTTATCTTTATCATTTTTTTTTTCTGTCTCCTCAGAGTCTACCAGTCTACGAGTCCTCTACTTTAGTGTGTTTTCTATGTTCTGCCTTGTTGCTCTTGCAACCTGGCAAGTATTCTACCTCAGACGATTCTTCAAAGCAAAGAAGCTCATCGAGTAATTTTGGAAATGAATCCAGAGACATCACTGCATTATTCCTGGCCCATACTTTGCAGCAGAGCTCTATGTAAAACACCATCGTTTTGTCATGGTAGCCACCAGTACGATCCAAGAATGTGGGGTCACATGGAAACTAGGTCAACATATTGTATGCCACCTCATTGTTTTGTATAATTCTCTTCTCCCACATGGATCTTTCATTCGGCCTGTCACACTTTTCAATAATTGTGCTATTTCCCAGATGTTTACACGGGCATGTCTGTGTGACATAGATAATTAAGTTACATTAAGTATAGCCAAAGGGTACTAGTCAGAATGGGAAATTTGTGGGCAAATGAAATGTTTTGGACTCTGTGCTTTTTTGATTTTTATTTAAATTGGGAATATTGGGTGTATGCATATTCTTGAAATAAAAGGAGAAAATTAGAGTATTTTTCCAGACTTTTCTTCTTTAGAATGCTTGTGTGTATTTGAACAGCCAGTGCCAATTGTTTATTTTATTCCTTGAAATGCATATGTAACTAGACTCATTTTGACATGCTCTTTGTTGGTGATACATTTTATTGGCAATGCACAATCAATACTTAAAGTTTTGTGGTAATTTTGTAAAAAACTATGTGCCAATATACTGCTCATCACCACATTCCATCTTATTTTGTAAAATTCATAAACCAGTGACCCAATTAAATTGTGTTTGTTGACATCAGTGAAGGTGCTAAACTACAAAATTAAATGTTAAAGGGACCCTATACCAAAACAACTTTAGCTTAATAAAGTTGTTTGTGTATAGTTCATGCCTCTGAAGTTTTACTGCTCAATTCACTGCCATTTTGCCATTCATATTTCTTGTCTCCTGCACTGTGAATAGCTTTCTAGACCTTGCAGGATCCTTCCGTGTGTGGTTAAAGCTCAATTCAAACAGCAGGAGATAAAAACTTCTGAAGCAAGTTAACATCTGATTGAAAATTAAACTTTTTTTCATGCAGGCTGTGTCAGTCACAGCCAGGATGGGCGTGCTAAACAGAAACAAAAGTGATTTAACTCCTAAAATGAGCAGTTAGACTGCAGGGGCAGGACCTATAAACAAAAACTGCTTGAGTAAGATAAAGTAGTTTTGGTGACTATCGTGTCCCTTGAAAGAGATAGGAACACTTACTGTGAACTCTCTTTTTATAGAGACACTCTAATTTAGGTCAAAATGTTTACACATATAGAGTACAGTCAAAAGTGAGATTAATAGTCGGGGAGGGCATCATCAAAATGACAAGTGTGACAGAGCTCCCATGTTCTGACTGAGTACCTCCGCCAAGTCTGTTTCCGTGCCACTATCAGGGACCCTGGAGCGCTTCAAACCCAGTCGCCGAAGCTTGACTTGGGCCTCTTCCACCCTGGACCAGGCTGTAGCCTATTCCTCTTCAGGCTGTTCTTCCCAAGTGGGTATCAACACCTCTGCTTATAGTAATTCCAGCTCCTTTAGCTATTGCCTTCATAGAGGCAGTTGTTGCACTTGTCCCGGGCTAGTTACTGGAACATACAGCCAGACAACAAGTCAGAAGACTCAGTTACTAGGATCCCTGAAGAAATCCACACAGGACACAAAGTTCCAAAAGGAGAACTAACATACAATTCTTTAGTTTGGACTTGTGTAAATAAAATAAACTAATTAGTGCAGGACTAGGTGACCACAAACGTAATAAAAGTAAAGAGCTTACAATATTCAGATAAAACCCATGCCCATCACATCAGAAACTGGAAAAAGCATATCCTCTTGTTTAGTGTAAATACAGAAAGCACAGGGACAAAGTGAAATTCTACTTGGTTGTGGCCATACAATTCAGCAAAATTAACACCAAACAAAACTGCAAATAAATAAAAAGATAAAGTCAAAGTATATAAAATAAATGTCTTTCATATTTCATCTGTTAATACAGACTTCTTCAGGGAAACTCGTAACTCCTTGGTTATTGAAGGTAGGTTTATTTATTGTGGTTTTGTTAAAATGTGTTGTCATATAGTCCTGCACTATTTAGTTTTTTCCTTTATTTATAGGAGTCCAGTATAATTTTGAAGAGACTGAAGAACATAAGGAGAATACTGTTAATGAGTGATAAGCTGTAATATATATTCTCATGAGCAGGGTTGGCGCTACTATAAGGCTGCACAGGTGGCTGCCTTAGGGTGTACCGGCCGCAAAACATTAATAAATACATTTAATAATGAAGATTCAGTTCACCAAAAAAAAAAAAAAAAAAAAAAGATACTCTAATGCACAAACAGTGTCAGGTTACACTAATACACAAAACAAGATTTTTTTTTTTTTAGGTAGGTAGCAATTCCCAAAGCAAAACCAAATCTTAGAGAAACAAATTTTACCCAAGGGAAATACATAATTTTCCACTGCAACTCCCTAAAAAAAAGATCTATAGACACCTCACAGGATAAAATAGAGGAGGGGGAATCTAAATTCCTCTAAGAAAGCATACTTTGCATTTTCATTCAGCAGGTGTTTTTATTTTATCTAATTTAGTCCTATTGGATAAATAATTAAATCTATTGGCTAGAGGTCTTACATTTACTTCATGCAAACCAACTAATGGTTGAGTTTTTTTTTTTTTTTTTTATGGATCCCAATAATTTCTCCATAAATTAATATAATTAAAATATATTGTCTAAAAAGCTCAACTCCACAAAATATAAACTTAGAAAGAGAGAACCAATATACCTACAGCTAATAAAGATGAACTTGGTGGAGGCTTCATATGCTTGAAGCCACCATCTAAATTGTATTCAACAAATGATAAGGATGAGAATCTACAGGTCTTCACAGATTTATTATTACAGGAATTTGAAAATATCACTCCTCAGCCACCTAAAAATAATTAATTGCCCACCAAGGAGGCCAGACACCAACATGCGCCCATCATATCAAAAAAAGACCAAAAACATCCTTTTTTTCGTAAAGTTTTTTTGGGATGCAGAAAAGCCAAATACACAAAAAGACATTACAAATTTCCACGATCCTCACATCAAAAATAAGAAATCTAAAATTAAATAACTTTTAACCTGTCATTACAAAATCACCCCCTACATACACGTATCGAAGGACATATTAGAAACATCAGGAAAGTATATGAAAACCACAATATGTCTCTTCATTTTAAGTTGCATCACAATAATAATCCACATGATTTGACATTTCACGCTATACAACAGGTCTTCACTATTTGGAGAGATGGGAATATGACAAAAAATTTGGGACAGGCAGAAATTAAGTGATTTTTTTTATTTAAATACATTGAATCCGGGGGCCTGGCTTAGCCAGCGACTGAGATGGCTGCCTTCTATAGGAGGTCCTGTGACATTAAGAAATTAAATGTGCTAATTTACCTTAATATCTAATTTTAACAAAACAAATTATACTAAATAAACTACTGATCCAGTAAGGAGGTAGAAAGAGAGAAAAGATTTTGAAAAAAAAGGACATGATGCAGAAAGCTAAACAGATGAATCCAGGAGTGACTCCTAGTAAGTCACTAATGACCCCTGAAAAAGTTGACAGGACGAAGCATATTAAAATCACTAGTGACTAACCCTACATTAAAGGGACACTCCAGGCACCTAGACCACTTCTGCCCATTGGAGTGGTCTGGGTGCCAACTCCCACTACCCTTAACCCTGCAACTGTAATTATTGCAGTTTTCATAAAAAAAACTACTAGACAGCCACTAGAGGGCACTTCCGGGTTTATAGCAAAGATTTTCTGTGCGATAGCGTCGCTGGACGTCCTCACGCTATGTGAGGACCTCCAGCGTTGCTAAATTCCCCATAGGAAAGCATTTTTAATGCTTTCCTATGGGGAGGTCTAATGCGCGTGCGCGGCATTGCCGCGCATGCGCATTATGTCTCACCCGTTGCCGGCCGCGCATGTGCAATAGGTTTCCCCCGCCAGATGACGTCGGCGGGGGAGGAGCGTGAGCGGACCCTGAACCAGCGCCGTTGGATATCGGTGCTGGATACAGGTAAGTCGCTGAAGGGGTTTTAACCCCTTCAGCAATTTGGGATGGTGGTTGGGAGGGAGAGGGGACCTGCAGTGCCAGGAAAACGTTTTGTTTTCCTGGCACTGGAGAGTTCCTTTAACTGAAGAAAAATTTACTTCATCTTTAAATAAGAAAACTATTAATTCCCCTAAAAAGGAAAAAAATATGATGACTATTAATAAACCATTCTCCAATAGAGACTTGGCAGTTGGTGATGAACTTGCAGGATTCAAACGCACTAACATAACAGAAATTAACATGAAAGCTAGTTCACAAATTACATCTAATGATGAACATAGGGAAATGATCAATTTAGCGAATGGAGCTTATTTAGGAAAGGAATATAAAAACAATGCAAATGAACATGAAGCTACTACTTCACATTATAATTCTAACAGTAATATAATTAAAGGAACATACTACAAGGAAGTTCAGAGCACATTACTTTCTGAAGATATGGATACGCTTGAACAGAATTCTTCATCTATTGATTTGAGATATAACTAACGTGGATAACAATATTCAACACTCACCTGAGGCCAATGTAAGCAAGAAACAGAAAATTATTGCAGAACGCAGAACAACATTCCATCTACCGGGATTTAAATCTTCATTACCATCCAACCAACCACAAGGTCCTCCAGCATCACCTGCTCTAATCTGGGAAATGTTACAGTCTATTAGACAAGACCTCATAGAAGGAAAAACAACTATGCCTGATAACATACAACCTAATAAATTAGACCATATGAAGGCAATCATGAAATCGATTAAACCTTCATTTACAGATGCAGATTTACAAATAAATCGTATTCATAGGCTACCAAAACCTATCTCTGCTCCTAAAGATACTCTAAAAGATGTTATCTTTAAAACAAAAGAGGAATTTCTATGGGCACTAAGATCCACAAGCTTTCCAAACAAATTTAAAAACATTAACATTTTCCAAGACTTCTCTCCTATGACCATACAAATAAGAAAGGAGTTTGGTCAGTTTTCAGCGGAATTACGAAGGAGGAACATCAAATATAGATGGGGTATTCCTGTCAAAATACTTTTTCGTTTGGATGGACAACGCTATACAATCACATCACCGGAGGAAGGTATGGAAATCCTTCAAAGTTTGCCAAATCCAGAACCTGCTTCTCCCGAAACCTCTGCTCCACTTACTTCAAGGCCTCCTGGAAAAGTTAGAAGAAAGTACAATAATTAAAATTACAAAAATATATTTATTGTTTCTCATAAGTATTTCTTAACTATTCTATATGGTTTATGATTATAGTTGCCATAATTTTTTTTATTCTTATTATTGTTTTTCCTTATGTTCTTGATTAACCCCTTCAGGACGGAGTCAATAGTGCACGTTCTGATCAAAACAAAACGTAAACAAAAACTGGAATTTGCACTACATGTCTGTTCAACCGTAATTCACCGCTGTCACATTAAGTGCACCCACACTTATTATATATAATTTTGTCCAGGAGAAACAGGGCTTTAATTTATCATTAACTATTCATATATGGAACATAATTTATTATGAAAAAAATTAAAAAAAAATGTGAGAAAATAAGATATTTTTTTTTAATTTGTATTTCCGTCTGACATTTTAGCTGTGAATGTCATAATACTTTTAGGTTTTACTGCAAAAAAATGCACATACCGTATATACTCGAGTATAAGCAGAGTTTTTCAGCACATTTTTTGTGCTGAAAAACCCCAACTCGGCTTATACTCGAGTCAATAGTCTGTATTATGGCAATTTGCATTGCCATAATACAGACTGGGGCTGTGAGAGAGCGTTACTTACCTCTCCTGCAGCTCCTGTCAGCTCTCTCCTCCTCTGCGCCGTCCGTTCAGCACCTCGGTCAGCTCCCATTGTAAATCTCGCGAGAGCCGCGGCTCTCGCGAGACTTACACTGTGAGCTGACAGAAGAGCTGAACGGACCGGCGGAGGAGGAGAGAGCTGACAGGAGCTGCAGGAAAGGTAAGTAATGCTCTCTCACAGCCCACACAGCCCCCTCCTACACAGTGCCCATCCACTGGACCACCTGGGAAGGAGCCCCCCTCCCTGGCCAGCTAGCAAGCAGGGAGGGGGGACGAAACTAAAATAAATTAATAATAAAATAATAATTAAAAAAAAAATAACATTACAAATAATAAATAATAATAATAAAATATGAAAATAATTAAAAAAAATAATAAGTAAATAAAAAAAATATATTAAAATAATGTAAAAAAAAAATAATAAAATTGCCCCCCCCCAAGGCTCTGCAACACACACATACACACACACTGCACTCATACACACACACACTGCATTCATACACACTGCACTCATACACACGCTGCACTCATACACACACACTGCATTCATTATATACACACACTGGAAATAAATATTCAATTAATATAATTTTTTTAGGATCTAATTTTATTTAGAAATTTACCAGTAGCTGCTGCATTTCCCACCCTAGTCTTATACTCGAGTCAATAAGTTTTCCCAGTTTTTGGGGGTAAAATTAGGGGCCTCTGCTTATATTCGGGTCGGCTTATACTCGAGTATATACGGTATTTGTAATCATCGATGTCTCACGAGTACAACAGTACCCTCCATTAACAGGTTTTATGGTGTTTTGGAAAGTTACAGGGTCAAATATAGAACGTTCTATTTTCAAATTGAAATTTGCCAGATTAGTAATGTTACCTTTGAGACGGTGTGGTAGCCCATGAATGAGAATTAACCCCATAATGGCATACCATTTGAAAAAGTAGACAACCCAAGGTATTGAAAGTGGGGTATGTTTAGTCTTTTTTAGTAGCCACTTAGTCACAAACACTGGCCAAAGTTAGCGTTCATATTTGTTTGTGTGAAAAAAGCAAAAAACTAATATTTGGCCAGTGTTTGTTACTAACTGGCTATTAAGAAAGACTGAACATACCCCACTTGCAATACCTTGGGTTTTCTACTTTTACAAATGGTTTGCCATCATGGGGGTAATTCTCATTCCTGGGCTACCATACGCTCTCAAAGGCAACATAACCAATCTGGCAAATTTCAAAGTCAAAAAAATGAAATGCAAGCCTTATATGTGACTCTCTAACTTTCCAAAACACCATACAACCTGTACATGGGGGTTACTGTTATTCTCAGGAGACTTCACTAAACACAAATATTAGTGTTTTAAAACAGTAAAACATATTACAACAATAATATAGTCCATAAAAGTGCCGTTCGTTTGTAAGAAAATGCAAAAAACTTCACTTTTACTTAAAATATCATCGTTGTAATACAATTTACATTTTGAAACACTAATATTTGAGTTCAGCGAAGTCTC